>NC_137468.1:167467630-168130130 GCF_964235325.1 Thermobia domestica | reverse complement strand
CTAATTGTCGATGACTGACCGTAGTCTGATACTCTGATCGATGTCTCCCGCTTCTGATCCAGATCCTCTCCAACAAGAGGTTTTTGTTCACCAATTCCAGACGCTGGAATTCGCTATGTCCTTCAATTGTGTTTACCTCAGCTATTGTTGAAACATTTGTTTCAACCCGTATTACATCGTGACCAAATTCCCAGATTAACAATCTCTGCAGATCTGAAAGTTGTGCCACATTCAAATTGTGCCAGTGTTAACAAACTAGATTGCACATTGATGACATTACAATTCTCGATTTCATCTTTACAAAACAAAACAAAACAAACAATCTGACGATTTAGCGTCTCGCCATGATTTAAATGACAACACAACATAAATATAACAATTTACGTAAACAAACAAATGCACGTGTTTAATATGAAATAACATTATCACAGTATTTTAATCTTTTCAATTTTAATTATAATAAATCTTTATTTCCGTCACCAAAAATAAAATCTTAAAATCCATATACCGTCACAATATATATATAAACGTGTAATTATAGCAGCAAAACAAATGCACAACGAAACTATAGAACAGAATTCGGCTAATAAGACCAAAGCGATGTGGTCATTAGTAAATAATGAAATAAAAATAAATCAAACAAGAGAAAATATTACTGAAATAAAACAATGAAGAAGTAATTTATAACCCACATATGATTTCAGACACATTCAATTCTTATTACACAAATTTAAGTAGAATATATGACAAACACAAAAATAAAAACTAATTTGGGAAAGTTAACATAAAAAATAATCTAACTTCAATGTATATATATCCTGTAAATGTGACCGACGTAATTAGAATTATCAATCAAATGAAAAATAAATGGTCAGAAGGGATTCATGAAGTTCCTCATGCGCTTATCAAAAGAGTTGTAAACAGTTCTCTGGCTGAAGTTTTATGTTATTTGGTACACCTTTCTTTCCAAACAGGAGTCTTTCCTGATAAATTAAAAGTTACCAATGTTAAACCAATTTATAAAAAGGGGGATAAAATGTTTATCAGTAACTATAGACCGATCTCTTATTACATTTGCGAAAATATTAGAATTAGCAATGAACAAACAGGTTACACTATATTTACAAAGTACTGGAACAATTTCAAAAGATCAACATGGATTTATTTAAGGAAAATCAACGGAAACCATTATTTACCAATATCTGAATTACGTAGGCGAACTACTAGATAAAAGAAATAAGTGCATCGGATTGTTTATAGACCTTTCTAAAGCGTTTGACTTAGTGCCTCATAGAAAACTTTTCTATAAAATAGAGAAATGTGGAATAAGTGGAGTAACAAGAAACTGGTTTCGTTCATATTTGACAGATAGAATGCACGTGATGGAAATAACTAGAGTAGATGAGAGAAACTCAAAACTAACTACTTTCACATCTACAATGAATAAAATAAAATGCGACGTACCACAAGGATCAATTCTTGGGCCATTATGTTTTTGATATTTATAAACGATCTCCCGGATAATTTAAATTTTGCAAAAGCCACATTATTCGCGGATGACACAAGTGTAGCAATAACAGGCGAAAACCATCAACAATTAAATACTAACATCGAAAACAGCTAACGAACTGGTTTGATCATAATAAGTTAATAGTAAATTCAGAAAAAAGCCTTGTCAATAAGCTTTAAATTAACAAACAACAATCTAGATAAAGGAAGTATAAAAATAGGAAAAAAAGAAATAAAACAATGTAGTTCTGTAAAATTTTTAGGTGTACATATATCAGCAAATTTAAAATGGGATTATCATATAGAAAAATTGCGAATAGGTTAAGAAAAATGTGTTTCGCCGTACAAACCATCAAAAATACCATAAAATATAGCAAAAATATTATATTACTGATCATTTGAATCTATATTAAGATATGGATTAATTTTTTTGGGAAATACTGTAGAACAGAAATATTGTTGTCCTTCAAAAAAGGGTTGTACGAATGCTAGCTGGTGTAGGACCCCGAGAGTCCTGTAGGAAATATTTCAAAGAACTAGCTATACTACCTTAACCATGTTTTATATATATTACTTAATAGAATTTGTAAGATCCAATATAAATGAGTACACAACAAACGGTGACGTGCATGGTTATAACACAAGAAAAAAGACTAATTTTCATCCACCAAACCATAGAACAGCAATGTACGAAAAAGGAGTAAAGTATGCTGGTATTATGCTATACAATAAGTTACCAAACAAATTAAAGGTAATCAAGTCTAATGTTACATTCAAAAGAAAATTAAAAGAATACCTATTGTTAGATTGCTTCTATACAATAGATGAATATAATCAATTTAATAATCACTATGTAAATAGTAATAGCAAAGTAACAAAATAGGTTCATTTATGTATAAGCTATGCTGTAGCATTGGTATAATGATATTTCAAACTACTGTAATGTATAAATGTATGAATTATGTTTAACACATGTGTCTAATATATATACTGCTTCAATTAGCCATGACAAATCCCATGTACTATCGGAAAATTATTTCCAAGTTTGTACAGAATGGATAAATAAAATGAAATGAAAAAAAGGAAAAGGAAGATAATGACGGAGACAGATCATGAAGATAATAGGAGCAAGAAAAAATAGCATTCTTGGCCATCTTATTCGGTACTCTGGATCATCTTGCTGATAAAGGGAAAGGCAGAAGGGACACCAGGAAGGAGAAGACCAAGGATAAAGTATTTAGATGCAGTTACGAAGAAGACACCATAACAAAGAATAAAACACCTCTCCTAAGACATATAAAGTTTTAAAATTTTCCTGTTCCCACCAACCTACAGTTAAGGTGAACAAGAAGAATATCTAGTACCTACATTCTACTGAGTATTTTTCATGCTCTTTCATTAAAATATGAGGATTATAAATGTACGTAAAAAATTATGATCTCTTGAATCTCTAGAAAGCTTAACACATGTGCATACAATTTAAAACCAACTCGAGTGCAACAATAATTTGGGAAATACCAAATTTAATACAGAATCAGTATATTATTTATCAGTACGTAAACTTAAAATCAAGGTTGTATGTACTTAACACAGGAAACGTGTGAATTCATTTTTAATCTCTTGTTGTCACTCTCTTTCAACCAGATATTTTCTCTCCTTTTTTTACGTTCTTTCATTAGAATTAGAACTCTATTAGGAACAAAACTGTTTAAACTGTTCGCGAAAAACAAATTATCTCATGAGTGGATTATGTTACAGACGTAAAATTTGTTATATAAAGTAATTAATGAAAATCAGTGGGGAAATAATCTACGCTCTAAGAGATAAAAGCGCGCAATGTGCGTAGTTATCATGATATATAAAATTACCACATAACATAAACTAATATAATGTAGAAACATCCATATCATCTGATGCAGTTTAATGATCACACTTTTGGTAGCATACAACAAGTTTTAAGAACACTTTATTGATTTATTTTTTCTCGGATATCATGAAATGATTTTCATCTGTGAACCCAAACATCTTAAACACAACATCTAAACTTGTTTCGATATTTAAATATGTTCAACGTCTAAAACTGCAAGATGTCCTGCCATAGAAGATATCTTTTCAGGAAAACAATGTAATATCATCATTTTTCTCCTATATAACGACGTTTTCCCGTTCCTTGCGTATCCCTTTATTGGTATAGTGTATTCGACTTCTTAAATAAATATATCAAAGTATCAAATTTCTTCGTGCGGTGTCTCATCCATATTATGTAGTCCATTCTCGAGTTATTACTCTAAAATAATTAAGGGACAAGGCTTGGTGGACAATGTTTACGAAGTACATTTATGTAGTTTTCGGAGCTACATACATGATATAATTTTTACAAAGCACATGATTGTTCCATCTCTAACTTTGTGATGAACATTTGCCATTTATAAACCCCTATAACACCTAAACAAAACAAACAAACAAAAAAGTTCGCATTTAAATACAGCTTGAGAAAACTACTTCTTTCCCCGCCTTTACCAACGCACTCTGAAAAGAGTAGAAATTTAATTTATATTGTCTCAGTAAAAGTTCCCTTTAGTTGAATGACTACGTCCCGAAAAGGGTCAACGTTTCATTCCAGTAACAAGAGCGAGAATATGAGCAGACCCTGCAACGAGGAACAATACGAATCAGCTTACCTCTGGTTGTATTAACTGAATCTGTAACAATCAAAAGTTAAAGTTATGCATAGGCTTTTGGATATTCTATTAAAGAGAATATTGACTCTTGTGACCACGTAGAACGAAAACAATTAGAAATTTGCACCAGCTCTGATCACTACTTAAAGTTTAGATGGTAATTTTCATTGTGTACTGTTAGGTTAAGATTTTAAACATTAATAATAATAGAAAATATTTTTCACTGTTAAAAATCCGTACATATTCTGTAGCATACGAAGCTTAGTCACTGTGTTATTTATTGAGCCCAATGTATATAGTCACAGAAGTAAAAACTTTCAAATGGATGTCATCGTAAAAACAACCAGCCAGCCTGGGTTCCTGTCACCCACATTCATACGATCTTTTTGTACAATATTCTCTTTATTCTTTTTGATCTACCAAACGGCTGTATAGCTTTTTCTTTCACAAGCATTTCATTATCCCCCATGTGTATTACAGATGCAAGCGACAAACTCATCTACCATAAACACTTCGATTTCCTTACTTGTGTGCTAATATGTGGTTCCTTCATAGTGTAAAGATCAGCTATACCTACAGAAATGTCAATTTTCTTTTAGATCACACAATCACGCTAAGTAACTTACTCAGTATTCAAAATTCATTAGTGTTTTTTTACTGCATGTTAATTACCAACTATATAACAAGATTGTTACATGTTATGTAATACAGCTTTAGTGAAGGCGGGATAGGTGAGAATAATGCCCTTTTCTCAACACAGGCTTGCATTAGAAAGAAAAACAACTGTAGCTACGTGATAGGCCTACTCCAATATATGCATTTCTTGCCATGATTACAGGAACAAGTATTACTCATATAAATTACATCCGGAAAAATCTCGTATCACGTAACATCGTCGGTATTAAGTTTAGAATAGCACAAACTAGTACACTTTGGTGACATATATACCAACAAAAAATTATTGAACGGGTCGCAATGATCACAGACGTGCATGAAATTGCTTTGTGATTCCAAGATGTCTTTCTCTGAAAAAGATAAAAAGGTTAAAATCCTCAGCTATGAGGGTGGGAGTTCTACTTCAGAAAGATTCCACGTAACATGTTTCTTGATTATTCAATTTAAATTATTCAAATCGTATTTCTGCGCTTCAGAACTAATGAAGCTGCAACATTTAACGGACAATTAACAAAAAATTAGGGGAACCAATTTGATCTTTACCGATGACGATGCTCACACGAATGCCTGTAACTGGAAGTGCCAATTTGGAAGAGCAATCCGAAGTAGATGCTTCCTCTTTAAGATGTATATTAGATACTAATCGGTAAATATAAATTTCCCTTAGCCTAGATTTACCCTATCAAAACCCAAGACAATCTTTCAGTAAGAACATAGATATTATTTATCATTATTATTTAAAAAAGGAAGCAGACTTCATAGACTTTTGAAAAGACCTTTTAACTACCTTACAATTGTGTTCGCCATGTTTACGCTATTTCGTTTTAAACAAAAAATACCTTCTTCTGTCTGTATCCAGCTTCTATTCCGTTCTAAGCAGGGTGGCGCCAAACTTCAGATTAGTTTTAATTCATTAAGGTTTTATATCAGACCGCCACTTGGGTATGTTATTCATGTCACTTTGGTTTCTCCGTTCAACTGTCTCGTTTTGTAAATGAAAGTAAAGTAAAACGCAATTCAGTTTTACTGACTCAAGATGTCCAATTGAGCGCAGTATTATGTGAAAACAGAAGAGTACAGGGTTATATATTTCTCAGCACAAAATTTCAAACACATTTTGATACACACATATATATATATATATATATATATATATATATATATATATATATATATATATATATATATATATATATATATAAACTATTGTATGTTGAAATATGTAATATATTATGTAGTTTCATTCAAAACATTTAAAAACCTACTTTAATTCTGTTAAAAGAAAAGTTAATCCTTTAAGGGAGAAACATTAACACGTACTCCCAATTCTCGTAATCCCAAACTGAGTTCCTCGTGGAAGATACAGCCTTGAAAGGAACTTGAGAATCACCCAAGTTCCATTCCCATATTATATTTGCTCTATCCCTCTACAAAAGATACGAAAATTTCCTCGGTGCATGTCTTTGACTATGTGCAACGTGCATTCTCAATATTTTCTCAGTACGATTCCGTTCCCTCCCCATATAAAATGGTGGTATATGCTATTAGTTCGTATTACTGCTGACAAGGATGTGCCTAAAAAGTCGAGCAAGCGCAGGTCACCCGTCACATGCCTGTTAAGCTGAACAGCAGTTTCTCAACAAACTTTCACTACTGTACACGAGAACAATGAAGATCCAGTGTGATTCGGAGCCCACGAAAAAAGAGCGTCCTTTATACCCTCTTTGTTGCATAATCAGAAGTAATCGATTGAATTATGAAGCACAAGGGCATAATACTTCAATAGACGATATATAAAGCGGAAGCTAGCACGATAGTTCTCACGTGATAATTATAATAATAAAAGCTTAATTATTCAGAAGTAAGAGCACAACGAAAGTAAGAAAAAAACTCTCTTATAAATCAGACAGGAAGTTTGACCATTAAGTGGTGACTTTTGATCCCCAACTCTACAAAAGGTCATGTCAAAATGTATGTGATTACGTTTTCGTAATACAGAGTGAAAGATATTGATTACTACACTAACGAGTAATACAAAATAATCAGAGGCATATTTGAATAAGACGAAACCCTCTACGCTAATAATGACAAAATTTTACGTTACAAGATATATGCAATAAACCAAATATTAAATTTTAGTGTGTTTAGTCACCTAAAAATACCTGTAATAAGATAAAGAAAAAGAAAAGAGTCTCAAATCGGACAAAGTTTTAAAAATTATACGAGTGGCTTTTATTGTTAGAATGTGTGCTTACCAATTCATTAAACAATTATAAAATACCTTTTACAATGTTTGTT
The DNA here is from genome assembly GCF_964235325.1 of Thermobia domestica. NCBI lineage: Eukaryota > Metazoa > Arthropoda > Insecta > Zygentoma > Lepismatidae > Thermobia > Thermobia domestica. The sequence goes on along the minus strand of NC_137468.1, from coordinate 168,122,967 downwards.
ATTAAACGATGAGTAACGAAATATCATTAAGCAACAAGCAAAAAAAAAAAAAAAAAAAAAAATATTCGTTATACCTTGATTTCTTTATAGATCAAATATTGCTGTCTTGACCTAAGAGTAACCAAGTATCGAAGGATTGTATTCGTTTGCAAAAATCGAAGTAGATAATAGTTTTAAAAAAATCACAACTTTATTTTCCTAATATTATCGGACCCAAGAGGAACGACAATGGGGAATGGCGGAAACTTCATAACGAGGAACTACATAATTTATACGGTTTACCCAACATTGTTAGGGTCGTCAAGTCTAGGAGTCTTAGGTGGGCGGGTCATTTAGCTAGAATGGAAAAAAGTAGAAACGCTTTCAAAGTCTTGACTGGAAGACCAATCGGAAAACGACCATTGGGAAGACCCAGGCGCAGATGGGAGGACAATATTAAGATGGATCTCGCAGAGATTGGAAAACAGAATAGAAACTAGATGCAGTTAGCTAAGGATAGAAGTCAGTGGAGAGCTTTTGTGAACGCGGCATTGAACCTCCGGGTTCCATAGGCCATAGAGTTAGTTAGTTAGTTAATATTATCGGATTTTATCGACTAATTAAATTTTAATCTTCTTGGATTTGAGTAGATTGCTTGTCAACAATTAATTGTAAGATGGTCACCTCTAAGTTAAAAGATTCATACGCCCCCAAGGTAAGAGACAGGATTCTGATGAGATGCATGATAATAATGGAATAACAAAACGGAACGCATGGATGAACTTCAAGAAACCCGAGCAAATGGTGTTCGTACACGGCTAAGCAGACTTGTCGGAATTTAGGATAGAATATGGATCCTCCGTGCCGGAAGCAATAACTCTACCACTGAGCAACCAGGGTTCTTATACAATGGTCAGTTCAAAGAACGGATAAAAGCCGACAAATGTAATTCAAAAGTAGGAAGAAAAGACCATTTATCTACAAGCCTTCCGAGTGGAAAGCGGTCATATGGTGAAACCAGATAGTATAAGATATAAACTTCCGAGACATGAATATTTACAAGTGAAGCTAAATAAAACATATATTAAAATGTTTACTAAAGCTGAATATTTGGTTCGTCTAGTAGAACTTCGTTCGTGACATGCCATACATTATTATCACAACTATGATAATAAGTGAAAATTTTACTAAAGTTGCAAACTTAAAATTTGTCGATAATTTCTTTGTATGGTCCGTATTTCGCATTCTTATTTAGTAGGGTTACGATTTTATCGTTATGATTTGATACTTATTTCACTGCTGAACAGTCTTACCTTTTACAAAGTTAGCATGTGTTGAAATAATTCTCATTCCATTAACAAAGTTAAAGTGATGAAGGAAAAAAAAAGTTTTAAAGAGGTACTGCAAGAGTTGAAATGCTTAAATAAAACATAACTGACAAAGTAAACGCATTTAATCGTACCTGAGATCCTGAGCATTCCTATATGCTTCTCGATTACCATTTTCTTTAACTTCCTCTTCGTGATCGTTCTTATCTCCAATAGTGGCAGACTGGTGACTGCTTGACTCTTTCGGGTTGTGTGTGAAATCGGAAGATTTGGACTTGATGTTACTGTGAAATCGTTTGGCATTTACAAATACATCAGCTGTTGTTAAACGTTTGACCCAACATATCGCTTTCGAAGTTAGTTTCCAATCTGATATTCTTTCATCCTCATAACTTTCTGAACCAATATTCTCTTCTTGCGTTGCATTTTCTCGTTCCTTATATTCCACACATATTGTAAGAGGATCTTTATCATCATTAGTGATACAACTGAATAATTTATAATCACATTCTTCAAATGACTTTTCCTCTGTTTTCATTTCAAGCTTAAAAAGAACGCTTTCAGTTTTCATTTCAATTTTATTACAAAGTTGGAATAACGAAAAGGCATTTTGCTAACTTAAAAAGCATTTATGTTGAAGATTTGAAACCTTTCGCACTTATTGTTCAAAAAGGAAACAAATCTGAAAGCAAAAAGAAAAATATTTTATGTCTTCAAAAAAATCTTAGCGGGCCTGCAGAAGACAACGGTAAATGCCACTCCAGCTCAAATTGAGTTAATAGGCGGAATGGTTTGGGATGTGAAAGATACTAAACCAGTATTTTAAAATATTCGAAATTTTGCTAGCACTCACACCAAAATTAAAATATATCCAAATACACAGATATTCATCAATATATATTTTTTCTCTTGTTAAAGGAAAACCTGATTTATTCTGTCTTCTACTGTACGTACAAATATATTGTAGGCCTAAATTATCTTTCCTGTAATAAAAATATTTTTGCTATGAATAAGTACATTTTACTGAGATACAATCATCTTTCTTTTTAAACAAAAATACAAATTTTGGGCGTGCGATCAATGTTGCATGACGACAGAAAACGCCACAATAAAATTTCCTCTGCTTCGTTGCTTGCTTATATTTCTTAAAAAAAGACTTGAAAAGAAATGATATATAAATTTTTCGCTTAAAAACGGATAACACTTTCATGACGTATTGCGGTATTTTAGACAGATTCTGAACCGGTCTTTACTACAAAATATATATTTTTTTCTCCCTTTACAGACCAGAGTATACCTACCTTAAATTAGCAAAGGAACAAACGCAGCACAACCGTAAGCATATGACATAATGCACTGAACTAAAACAATACATAACAATATATTTCCTCTCATACAAATTTGTTTTGGGATACTAAGATGTTTATCGAATTTCAAAGATTAAAATCAATTCCACCAAATAATAACACCGAACAGTTCTATTAACATATATACTAAAGACAAACTACACTTAAAAAAAAGTAAAAAGTGAGAAATCTATGTTATCTTTTTACTTCACCAAATTTCCTAAAATATTTTTTTTCTAAAAAGCTGCCTGTTCATATTAACAGGTCTTTTGAGATTTAAATGGTTATCATTGTTATTTGCATGTAGAGAACTATCATTTTTTCTACATTACAACTAAATAATAGCAAATTATTTTCCTCCTCTTTTATAACTATTAGTTTCTATCAGCAGTGACTTTTGGTAATTTATATCATTCTTGTCAAACAATTTACTCATAGAACATAAAAGGACTCTTTTCACCAACGAGACTGAATGCCTTCTCTCGAAGCAACGAAATCCCCAGGTGGGATTTTTTTTCGGTAGTACTTACTTAGCTTTATCAGTGTTTTTGCAGTATTTCTTTCACTCCCTGGGAGAAATCTTCTTAACTCATCACTGCTACAGTTAATTAATCGAATGACATACTAGCATTGCGAGTGTTAATCATGTGTATATATATATGATGTGACTGAACTTACACAGACTCTGCAAAGACGTGTTTCAAATTACATGTTTTCTTTATACTTGTACGCAGTTTGCAATGTTGGATTATATTCTGGATTTAATACACCCTAATTTAGATATTAAATGATAAGCAAATTCTTCGAGCTACTCTCTTACTCTACATTTTATCTTACGATAAAAATTTGAAAAAATATGCCTGACTAGTGATGGGCAGTGGGAATATTCCCGGTGGGAAGGAATTTATTTCCATTTCTCTACTTTATCTTCCAAATTATAAGAACCATATGACTAATTACTATATTTTAATATATTATGATTTACTTCTAGGTTTTAAAGAATATGGAGGTTAAAAAATTTAAAATTACTTGACAGTACTTTATATAACTATTAATATAAGTTTTTAAGTTCCATTTCCATTTTCACTAAAAAGTAAGGTAATTGTTTAGTATTGGAAGGCCAAAACTAGCAAAAAGTAGGATGATTTACGGAAGAAATGAGTTGATAGTGATGTTCAAGTAGTCAAGAATGTATCGAACACAATTTTTTTTAGGGCAGTAGGGGGTTTATACTAAACGGAAAGGTAAGTAGAAGTGATTTATGTGAGAAAAGAAAGTGAATTGATGGTAACGAAGATAGAAAACAACGTGCCGTGCGGTGCTCTAACCCGCCTTCATTCGCTAACGCTCGCTCTGCAATGCTGTCTGCAAAAAAAAGTAGGTGCAAAAGCTGACCCCCAATGCTAAAGAACAGCCAAAATTAGCAAAATACTAATTTACGAATGATGGATAGGAACCATTTTGTAAAGTAATTTAGAATTATCTAGAAATAGAGATGAAGTACTATTAATAAACCCTGAACTATCATTAGTAATACACGTCTTTCTGTCTCCTCTCTGGTCGTGTATGGCAACGTGACGTGCTAAAATATAAAGATAAGTTGAAAGTATCTTGAAAATTTTGTGAACATAAATCTGTATGCGCAAATGTTGATAAATTGATGAGACATGTATCTTCTAGCATTTACCCAATCTTATTGGTTTGTAACATTTATAAATTTAATGTCTTTATAATATCAGTAATAAAGTCAAGTTGAGCAAATCCAGTTACATATAAATTTAAACTGTTTAGTGGTTTAAAAGTATTAATTTTTCACACATAATTAATTGATAGAACATATTGTAAATAAATATACATTTATGCGTACTCTCTAAATATAATAAAGTGTTAATAAAGTAACATAGTACCGTTCAGAATATATATTTTAAAGAATACTCTGTGGACAACAGTAATAATATGCTGAGATATAAAAATTAATTCACCTTTGAAATCATAATATAGTAATAGAATGCAATTTTCTTTCTGATTGAACATAAATTCCCATTTTGGGAATCTTCCCGGGAATGTTCCCAGGGAATATTCCCGAAAAATATCTTCCCGGGAATTTACCCATCATTATGCCTGACCATGTCATACCGAAAATCTTGAACAAGAGTTTAGTGAAACTGTCGGTAATCTTTTTGATACAGAGGTACTTAACATGCTTCAAATTTTTAGTCAATTTATGCATGCTGTAAAACGAAACTGCCAACAGCAAATTATTTGTGAGCGACTGATTGCACGAAAGAGGACACCCATGCGGGAAACTTTCACAGATATGGAATTACTAGACTGATGTCAGGAAAACATATTTTACACAAAATTACACCACAAAGTTGTGATTTGTAAAGAATTGTAATTCCTTCCAATTGTTTCATTTATGAAACAACTTCACATCATAAATCGGTACAATGTAGTGGAGTTAAAATGTTAAAAAAAAATACTATAATAAAATACATTAAGTGATATTGTGCACTTAATTCTTGCATGTATATCTCGTAAGCCTTTCATTTTCTCTTTCTATTGTGAATTTTATGTAATATGTAATTCACTTTCTGATATTGCCATATTATTCCAATCTATTATATGATATACCGAAATAAAGAGGAAACGTAAAAACTTTCCAGTGATATATACTACATAATCTTTCAATTTCTAAGTTGAAACATTTACTTGTTTTAATACAGGAAAACGTTTTTGGTTAGATTATGGTGAAAAAAGTTTAATATCTAACCTGACCTTTTATTAAAAGAACTTATCGAATAAAGTATAAAAACAACACTGCAGAAAACTGAACCAACATATGGTAGATGGTCACTAAAAAGCATGAATGAAATCTAAAAGAGTCAAGTCGGGCATAGCTGGTACGCCCAGGCGGCAGCGCGTCCGAAATGGACAGACGCATCAGTAATGGTAGGTATACGCATAAGCGAGATCAATGACGAGAAGTGGATTTAGGCAATAATACGAGTTTCAATAGCAATTGTCATGGTTTCAGAATTGTATTTTATCTATATAAGTGGAACGTTACATCTTCTGTACATTGTGCAGTAATACACCCCAGGTGGAAAATAGCACCTAATAAAGTCACCTTTTATATGTACTCTCTTATTTTGTCCTTAGTAAAGCACTCGTAATGATCTTACACTAGTAACCTTAACACTTGTAAACCTGAAATACAGCTGCATAGCATTGGATTTAATTTTGTCGCCTGATAGAATGTACTCCTTATAAATATGTCTTTTCTTGCAGAGTATTATATTCTGCCTGTAAATATTCCAAAAGGTGATGCGCCAAAACTACACAAGCACCATAACTTTTTCCGATTCTCCAACGTGCTTGGTGTGCACCACTTAAAGAAGAAAGCCAGCGTTCTAACGAACACAGACAAAGGATATATCGTTTGTCTGTGCTAACGAATGTCTTATCTTGTCGTATGACTTTTATCAGTCAAATAGGTAGGTGCACCAGCTTACTAGTCAAATGTGCTACAAGTGCTAAATTGTCAAATGTGTACCTCAAACAGAGGATTTATGATTCAAAAAAAAATAGAAAAAAAGGACACAATCGGGAAAAAGGACACAAATCAGGAAAATAGTCCAAGTCAGAAGAAAGTCAAAACAAGAAAGAAGTTCAGGCAGGGAAAGAGGGCCACAAGCCAAGATGAACAGGGCAAAAAAGTTAAGGGTAAGATGGAAGTGTAAAATGAAAAAGGAAAGCGTATAAAAAAGAAGGGAATGTATGTACGTGTAAATGTAACAGAAAGTGTAAGTGTAGTGTAGATGTATAGCGAGTCCCACTTAGCCTTCTTCCTCACGGAGCACCACCAGACACGAGGCAACGACTACAACAGCCACTGCCGAACCTCAATGACTGTCTCGTATGAACAATTTACCGCTTATGCGTGTAAATGCACAGTTCCTAATGACCATACTCCAACAGACGCACGGGAAACCAAATTCCGCTTGAATGACACGGTTACATAGCATTCGTGCTATTGGTAGCCACATAGAGCAAGTTCATTTCGCTTATAGCTCTTGAATATATATATATATATATATATATATATATATATATATAGTAATGTGAGGCGGAAAATTTTGCATTTGGGAAAATTTTCCCCTATATTTTTCCGGAAAATTTTCCGTTCTAAAAAAATATCAGTAATCAAGTAACAATTCATCAGCAATCATGAAATTGATTGAATTCATGTATAGAAATGTTAAAAACTGAAAGATCGTTTAAAGAATCTGAAAATTTTCATGGCTCAGACAATTTTCAGTACTATGTAAAAACAAGTTAAACAATTTTTCATGAATCGAAATATTTTCTGCCTTATATGGAAAAATTGAAGAATTTTTTAGGAGTCGGAAAGTTTTCATAGATCGGAAAATTTTCATCACGATGTAGAAACAAGTGGAAAACACTTTTCATAGGCCTGACAATTTTGGATATTATGTAAAGTGATGTTAGGTGGAAAATTTTCCACTATATTTAACTGCACATAGAGCTACAAAATTGAATTTCAGTAGAGGAAAGTTAGTCAGCAACAAATTATAATTTTCCAATTATCTTTCGGGAACCCAAAAATTTTTTATTTCAAGTTGGGAAATAAAATTTTACACAGTGTTTCTCTCTATATATAGAAGAAAATTTTTCACCTCACATCAAGGTTAAACAACGATGTAGGAATAAGTGGACTATTCTTTTACGAATCGGAAAATTTTAATCACTGTACAGGACAGACAATTTTTCGATTCATGGAAAATTGTTCCACTAGTTCCTGCATAGTACTGAAAATTATCTAAGCCATGAAAATTTTCAGATTCTTTAAACGATCTTTCACTTTTTAACATTTCTATATATGAATTCAATCAATTTTATGAATACTGACGAATTGTTACTTGATCATTGATATTTGTTAAGAAGAACGGAAAAATTTCCGGAAAAATATAGAAGAAAATTCTCCACCTCACATCACGACTAAACAACGATGTAGGAATAAGTGGAGTATATTTTTACGAATCGGAAAATTTTCCGTTTCAAAATTTCCCGGAAAATTTTCATCACTGTATAGGACACAATTTTTCGATTCATGAAAAAATGTTCCACTTGTTCCTACATAATACTGAAAATTCTCTAAGCCATGAAAGTTTTCTGATTCTTTAAACGATCTTTCACTTTATAACATTTCTATATATGAATTCTATCAATTTTGTGAATACTGACGAATTGTTACTTAATCACTGATATTTGTTAAGAACGGAAAAATTTCCCGAAAAATATAGAAGAAAATTTCCCAACTCACACCTCAACTAAACAACGATGTAGGAATAAGTGGAATATATTTTTATGAATCGGAAAATTTTCATCACTGTACAGGACAGACAACTTTTCGATTAATGAAAAATTGTTCCACTAGTTCCTACATCGTACTGAAAATTGTCTAAGCTATGGAAAATTTTCAGATTCTTTAAACGATCTTTCACTTTTTAACATTTCTATATATGAATTCTATCAATTTTGTGAATACTGACGAATTGTTACTTAATCACTGATATTTGTTAACGGAAAATTTTCCGGAAAAATATAGAAGAAAAATTTCCACCTCACATCTTAACTAGACAACGATGTAGGAATAAGTGGAGTATGTTTTTATCAATCGGAAAATTTTCCGGAAAATTTTCATTGTACAGGACAAACAATTTTTCGATTCATGGAAAATTGTTCCAATAGTTCTTACATCGTACTGAAAATTGACTGAGCCATGAAAATTTTCAAATTCTTTCAACGATCTTTCACTTTTTAACGTTTCTATATATGAATTCAATCAATTTTATGAATACTGACGAATTGTTACTTAATCACTGATATTTGTTAAGAACGGAAAATTTTCCGGAAAAATATAGAAGAAAATTTTCCACCTCACATCTCGACTAAACAACGATGTAGGAATAAGTGGAGTATGTTTTTATGAATCGGAAAATTTTCCGTTTCAAAATTTTCCGGAAAATTTTCATCACTGTATATATATATATATATATATATATATATATATATATATATATATATATATATATATATATATATAGGATGTTTAATAAGTAATGGTCATGATATAAACCGAAGGTAATACACGCCAAAACTAGCAAAAAAGTCTTAGTAAACACGTGTCCGCAAACGCTTTGTAACGGAGATAGGGACTGTCGAAGGTGTGGGAAAATGAAGCTTAAAGACGAATATCTCAAAAAGTATGTATCAGACAGAGGGTGTTCCAATGAATGACTAACGAAGTCAGACCTGCGCTATGCAAAAATGGTTTACAATTCTGCAATGTGCGCGCAAAGGATTCCCCAAAGAAACGGAGGGATTCCCGTAAAATTGTCCAAGGAAAGGGGGCTCGAGGCGAATCTATCCACCAGTAATTCATAAGTCGTGGTACCAGGTCGAAATCTCGAAAAGATACAAAATGGCGGACAAATTTTACGTGCCGTGTGTAGTTGCATCACCAGCAGGAAATGAGAGAGGTAATCGAAGTGTGGTGATGTACGTTGTAAACGGCTCCAGGAAGAATTCCGACAACTAATGCTTACGTACGAATGTGGCAGCACTTAGGTAAATCAAACGGTATGCAAGGCACTGATGAAGCATTATGTGCTAAGCAATTAACGTGACGAATATCCGCGAACTAGATTGCAATGGGAAAAGCATGACAACATTCGAGTATATGGGAGGCGAATTTGGAACATTCCGCATGTTGAACGCGTAAGTGTATTACGACAAGCAAAGAATGATGGACCTGTCGTGTTTGTCCATATCAACAAACAGAAATCATCATGTTGGTAATGTGTGCAGTATTAATCATAAGGTAAACAGTAAATACCCAAATGTGTAACCTCAGAAGAGATGCATGAGAAATTAACTTACCTCAATCATTAAAGTAAATGTTGGAAGTGTCGTCCATTCATGCAAATGCATGCTCGTACCCGTCTTCGCAAAGATCCACGTACTCGTGATAACATGTCGGGATCCTGTTGAATATGTCCGCAACATTGTTCCACCCTTTCTCGAAGGTCTTCAAATGTTGCAACAGGGGAAGAATAAACTTGCGATTTGACATGGCCCCAGAGAAAGAAATCTAAAGAATTTAAGACCGGGGAGCGCGGTGGCCAAGCAATAGGACCCCACGTCCTATCCACTTTCGTCCGAATCGGACATGTAAATGTTCTGTGGCACGGTTAAAGAAATGCGCTCGATCATGCATAAACCACAGTCGCTGACGCCTATTGAGAGGTATATCTCCGAGTAGAAGCGGCAAATCGTGATGGAGAAATCGCAAATATGAAATCTCAGTTAATCCCAGTGAGCATTAGGAAGAAAGAATGGTCCTACGAGCTGATTACCTAAGAATCCTACTCACACATTCAAGGAAAACCTACGTCAATGTCCTATCTTCACTATTGTATGTGGATTCGAAGGGGCCCATACATAAGAATTGTGAAAATTTACAATTTCATCCCGGGTGAATTGTGCTTCATCAGTAAGCAGGACGTCATCAGTGAAATGAGGATTGCCAGTAATTTGTCTGCGAAGCCACTGACAAAACTGCATTCTCGCGGGGAAGTCTGTGGGGGTCAGATATTGGACACATTGCAGATCGTATGGGTACAACTGCTGTGCATATAGAATCTGCAATACGAGAGCATTGGATACGCGTTCGGCAAGTCCCACACGTCTTGTGTTCGTTCCTGAGTTTTCGTCCACTGCGTGTAGCACGCGTTCTTCTAATTGAGGGCCCATCACGTTCTGAGGGATCACGTCCCTCGGCGGGGAACGTGAAGGAAGAAAGGATTGGGGAAGGAAGGAAGCGGCCTGGGACCTATAAGTTAGGTACCACCCCGGCATTTGCCTGGTGTGAATGAGGAAAACCTCATTCAAGGCGGCTGGCCTAGAAAGCGTTCTTACACTTTTCGATCGAGTGCCCCCACCTGGAATCGAACCCGGTACCGCTCGCACCGAAGGCGAGAGCGCTAGCGACTACGCCACGCGGGGCCACTTGAAACTTAATTGTCTAAGCGTTAATGTATCCCGAGTGTCATTCACCTTTTAGTCAACCGTTATTCGCTCTCGATACCTCTTTTTTGTTGTGTGCTTTATCTAAGAAAAAAAAAACTTAAGATTGAGCACGTAGCAGAAGTTGTACCAATGTTCTCTATTACATTGAAAAATTGTTAGAAGATGCGAAAATTGTGTTAAACGTGAGATAGTTTACACTGAAGTAAGAGCATGGGTATCATACAGCATGACCAAAATGCCGCGGCTCAGATAACCGGAATAGTCCGTGTTAATCAGATGGGGAGTAAAAAGAAATAAGTGTAGAAAAGTAGTGATACCGAAGATGTTCATGCACTAATAAAGAGAATAAAACGGAAATAGCACAAAAACACCACTACAACCTTCCCGACTAAGACAAAGCACAAAACAGGAGCTCGAAGCAGACCAACTAGTAACAACGTCAGGTCTAGTGATGGGCAAATTCCCGGGAATCTTCCCAAAATGGGAATATTCCGGGAATTTATGAACACAGACAAAGAAACATGCATTCTGTTACTATGATTTAAAAATAAAATACTTTTTTTTTTATCAAAGTATATTTATTACTGTTTGTTGGGATGTAGTATGTGCAGGAAGTTACATGAAATTGTTAAGTAAATAGTATGTGTATGGTTAATAACAAAAAAGAGAATCGCTAGATTTAGGAAGTAATTAATGGATTTTTAAGGGATGTATGACTTGAGATTATTTAACATGTTTAGTTAGAAGGCGTCGTGATTGTATATCCACAAAATAATGGTTGGATAGTTCTTGTGAAAAGTATACCATAAACAGGTATAGAAATAAAGTAAGCATTTGTACGAAAAAATGTTACTGATTTGGGCAGATGTATAGTATTACAGGAGACACAATTGGTGTATGTTTATATTCTTTTAACAAGGATATAGAAATTTACATTGGCGCAGTCGCTCATTGAAGTTACGCTCTGTTTAGACGTGGGATGTAGTATGGGCAGGAGGTTACATAAAATTGTGCTCATGCCGTTGTGTAGCTGTTGTTAGGTAAATAGTATGGGTATGGTTAATAACAAGAAAGGGAATCGCTGGATATAGGAAGTAAGTAGTGGATGTTTAATGGATGTATGAGTTGAGATTATTTAATATGTTTAGTTAGAAGGCGTCGTGATTGTATATCCACAAAATAATAGTTGGATAGTTCTTGTGAAAAGTGTATACCATAAACATGTAGGCCTATAGAAATAAAGTAAGCATTTGTACGAAAAGGTGTTACTAATTTGGGCAGGTCTATAGTATTACAGGAGACACAATTGGTGTATATTTATATTCTTTTAACAAGAATATAGAAATTTACACTGTTGTCTCCAGAAGATTATTTAAAATGTATATGCTGAACGGTATTTTATTATATTTAGAGTGTACGTATATCCTAAATGTATATTTCCTACGATATGTTTTGTATAAGTAAATAAGTTGGAAAAACATTTGGTATAGATATAGAAAACTACACATGCAAAAATAAAGCACATGTACGTTCTTTTTTATTTTCGTATCAGTCGATAAGTAAATAAAAATCGCTTTGTTACCCCCTTTGTAAGTTCGTACATACTCAATGAATAATCCCTAAAAGTATGAGCGTCCTGCTCCTTCGGGAACTGATGCAGCTTCATGTATACTATATCCTAAAACATTTCAAAGCACCAATATAAAAACAGATAAAAATCGTACACCTTACTTAGGCGCGCTATACATTACGAGATCAATCCTAGGAAATATCTTAGGATTTATCTTCGGAAAAATGTTATGACATATCTTGTAGGAAATCTTACCCTTGTGTGCCATACACGTGAAGATTTTACCTGTCTGACCGAATGACGTATATCAACATTGTGAAATAGTTCTATTTAATAAAAGTATAAAGTTGAAGAATTACTATGCTAACCACACTGCACATCCCACTGATATTAATATCAGGCGCTATATTGTTAAATTGGATACCTCTAAAAAGAAAAGAAAAGCATAAGTCAGAAGGGTGCTGGTATACTTTTGGCGCACCACATTTTAGAAGATTTACAAGTAAAATTTAATACTTTGCAAGAAAAGACATATTTATAAGGAACAATTTTTTTGGAAGCAACATAATTAAATACAAAGTAATACACCTGTATTTTATGTTTACAAGTGTAGGATTACTAGGGTAAAATCATTATAAATGTTTTAACGACGGTTAAAATAGGTGAGACAATGTTTAGCAGAAAGGGTCCAGCTATTTTTTCTAAGAAATGCTACAAATTCGGTAGTTTATATTCACATTAGTTTAGTTTAGGTTGGTTCAGGTTAGTTACGGTTATGTTACGTTAGATTATATTAGTACATGGGTCCAACACAATTTTCAAAAAGTGATAGAATTTCGCTTACTTCTATTAATATTAGGTTAGTTTAAGCTAGTTAACTTCATTAGGTTAGATTTCGTTAGGTTGTGTTAGATCTAAGTACTTGCATCTTCCATTTCTCCTCTAAATTTTGTATGTTCTGCTTACTTCTGGACCCCTTCTGCGAAACTTTTACGTAAGTGAGTGCATATGAAAGTTGACCGGTGTTACTATTTTCTACCACCGGTGTATTTCTGCATAGTTTACAGAAGCTATAATTTATGTTTACGAGTGGAGCGCTACTACCACGATACCATGACAAGTGCTATTCAAACTCGTATCATTGCCAAAACGCACTCGTTTTCACTACATCAACTGACGCGCCTGCTTCCTTCGCTCGCACCCCCTCAATGACGCTCGGGACTCCGCTTAGCCCTGCTCTGACTCGGTTAAATAGCATTCGTACTTTCTAGAAACAACCTAGCACAACTTGGTTTGCGTTTCTTGCACTATAGTTTTTATACTATATATATCTTGACCCCGTATTTGTACGCAAATCGTAAAAGAATTGTAGTTTATCAACAATTGCTTTTGTTCGTCCCCTTCAGGGATTTTATCTATGCTATGTAAGATATTTTCATGTCGGTCAACGCAAATCATTTTTTCAACAATTATAATTATAATTTTTCAACAATTATTTCGAGTGGTACATCTAAAGTAAACCTGCACGATCAGAAGATACCTCATCATTTGTGTTTTCATTTGTTTTGTTTTCACTTTCTCTCACCTGATGTCGCTTAAATCGAAATCTTACGAATTTTCTTTCCGAAATAGAGCGTGCTCTAAACAAGAGAAATCTCATAGGATCGTTCAGAACACAGGAAATGACATGGGATCTGTTGCCATACACGTTGAGATTTGACTCTAGGATAAATCGTAAGAGATTTCCTAGGATCCATCTTATAGTGTATAGCCGGCCTTACATGTGCTCCTACCACCATTTTCTTCGATCCTTTCTCATACTACTCCAGCGTGCTTCCACCTACATTCAGAAAACAAAGCACAAGCTACTACAATGTATGCAGAACCATAAAAAAAAATGGGAACTCCGCGTAGGCTAGAACTGCAGGACGTTATACGGCCCTCAAGAAAATTCCCGAAAATGCAAATAACCAGTAAGTGAAAGTAAACAACAAAAAAACAAACTTCGCGTTGCGTTCAGCTCACAAAACCCTCTACGGAATGACCCCAAACCTTGACGCAAAGCTCTGCGGAATAACCCCTCAAACCAGTTTTCTTCACAAAAACCGGTAAGCAATCACGCTAGACCTACTACTACTGCATACAACTCTCAAACATTTGAAGAGCGTTCGCCGTCGAACAAAACAAAGAAGGAGTACGAACACAAAGGTGAATATACGTATCTTGATTTTTATATTCGTATCACCAAGAAAGTGAACGTCACTCGCTTGGTTACCCCATTTTTAAGTTCCTAGATGTTCAATGAATAATTTGTAAAAGACTGCACTTCGTGCGTCCTCGGGAAGTGACGAGTACTTGACGTCTACTATTAGCCATTACACTTAAAAAGTATATGTATTTACAACAACAGAGATTCCTTTATTCAATATCTGATTCTTCCTCAGAGAGCGAAATTCGATCAGACATACCAAAAAAAAAAACACTGTGCTATTACTAACGGCGGTTTGGGGTGTATTGATAGTACCTCACCTCTATCTCTATAGATTTTCCAGATTGCTTTACAAACTGCTTCGTTTTCACCAATTATAAATTATAATTTTGGTATTTTCTCCTGCAAATGGAAATGTAAATTTAAAATAAAACTTATTATTAATTAACTATATAAAGTACAATCAACGAATTTCATTTTTAACCTCCAAATTGTTTAGAACCTAAAAGTAATAAATGAAAATAAAATAATTAGTCTTATTTTTCTGGTAATATGGAAAATAAAGTAAATACATTGAAATAAATTACTTTCCCGGAAGTTATATGCCAGGGAAAAATTGCGGGAATATTCCCATTTTTCATTTTCCTTCCGACAGGGAATATTCCCACTGCCCATTTTTACGGCCTTTCTAGTTCAATTGTACCCCTTCTGGCACTGCAGTCGATGTGTGTTTACCTGTACCTCAATCGAAAGAGGAGGAACTAGTTGCTGCGCCCGAGATCTCTCGATTGTAAAATGCGGAAACGTTGCCACCAGCGGCGGCTGGTAATATATGTTGTATGCTTGTGCAACCGGATATTGGTTTTAATACTAAAAATATTTTAAAGTATTAAAGTAGTGTACAGTGGCGGAACCAAGGGAGGGCCAGGCCCCCTTACTCAAATTCTTGGCCCCCCACACAGAGTGATACTACTATAGGTCGACAAAAGGTGAGTTGATAGTGGCCTCAAGTGAAACTACTACCGAAACATCTCTCGACAACAGAGTTACCAACGGCAGAATACCGTATGTTCTAATGGTCTGCGTTCTGAGTAAAAAGCTCGAGGCTCGTTTTTGTTTGTAGTACAGCAAGATCTAATTCATCGAAATCTGTATGGTGCATAGATTGACCTCACCAGTTGACCGTTCATTTTTACCTCTGTCCCTTATCTGGTTATTTTCTTTGTTTTCGACAAAGAACAAGAAAAAAAAAACAGTATGCATTCTCATTCGCTTCGATGTTGAAAGTCATATGAAAATGAGAAAGCTTACTTACAAATAGCATGCACTGCAGTAAAACATTAGACTTGTATTGGACGAAAGAAGTCTTCGTGCACTAAGTAATGAATTTTCATTGATTATGGCGACATAGAACAAATGCGTAGCATCCATTAAATAATTTGATATTATTATTATTATTATTAATAATAATAATAATAATAATAATAATAATAATAATAATAATATCGAGCCATCTTGTTTAATATACAGTAAAAGAAGAGAGCAGAAGTTTTCATTATTTCTGTCATTCTCTCTGTTGTTAGTATCCCAATCGTTCGAGAAAATTAAGGTACTGAATACTACCAACACCTACTATTTGCTACTGATACTGGTTCTCCTTCTCGACTACCTTTTGGTCTTGTCTCAAGTACGTCTAGTTTTCTAACGGTCTTCGCCGTTGCCAACTCAGTAGAAACTTTCTGCTGCGATGTTATCTCCGAGAAAAACGAAGTCAGCGCTTGGTGGACCTATACTACTAACTAAAGCCTGGGGAAATTAGGCTTAAAAAAATCAGTGACTCTTTATAAATAAATCGTTCAGGAGTATTTTATTTTAAATGATTTTAACTGTAGCTTAATCACGAAACTGCTACTACTAGAGAAATTCCAAAGTTTATCACAGAGACAGATTACTAACCATCAGGAAGATACGGAGATGATTCAACTTGGTCGCGGCAGTAATGCTACTTTGTATAAAAATGGTAGTTACCCCCATGAGCAGATCGTATCATCCCGTTACATGATGTTTAGTAATCAGAGATATATCAGGAGTTTGTGGGACTGGTCCCCAGATATTCCATTCAGTAAATCAGTCAGTGAATACCCATTTTTATCACAGATTTATATTTGTTCTTCGTCAAAATATGCATTTCTGAGAAAATCAAGCACTAAGCGTTTCTGAGAAAATTACATTGTAGGAATTATGAAGAACAGTAAATCAGTGGTGATATGAATTTTCAACAAGGTATACTAATTAATGCCCCTCCTTCAAATCTAAGCTCAAAATTAACAATATTTATTTAGCATCCACTACAGGATAGTACCGTTAAGTTATTTAATCTACATTTGAATTTATTTTAAGGCTTTGAAATATCTAAGACTCAGAGGATAGAAATGAGGGAAATGAGTCAAAATGTCCATAAAAATTTCCCTAGTGACACCGAGGAAGAATCTTGGTAATCTCCTCAGTCGAAATATTTATCCACGAGGGATCGATCACACCATCTTCCGAATGTTAAGCTGATGTTCTACCCCTGAGCTTTGGCCATTCGGTGTGGGTGTGAAGTGTTTGTGTATTTGAATTCACGGCAAATTCTAAAAACTGTTGAAAGTAAACAAACGAAAGAAAGAAAAAGGCCACGTATACTTCTTTTGCTGTAAGGAGTCCCGATTGAAATGTCTATTCTAACACTGTTTGATATTAGGGAAAGAAAAACACATTTCCTCTTTTTGCTTCAAAGAATGTTCACCTCATCATTTTAATAAAGTAAAGGCCAGTGGCGTAGCACACTTTTGCGGGGCCCCCTGCAAAGTATGGAGAAGGGGCCCTTGTTGTAAAGCCGACAGAAGTAAGGGTGAGGTTCTACTTCTTTAAATCTTTATTCATCGCAAGACTTAGGGGCTCCCTATACCTTGCCCCCCCCCGCACTGCGGGGGTTGCGGGGGCAGCTGCTACGTCACTGGTAAAGGCACATTCATTACTCATTTTTGGAGCTCAAGGATAAAAGTAACCAAAAATAATTGAACCACGACCAGATCAAAACAAAATGCTGTAACCGGGGCAGTTGCCCCGGGCGCCAGCAAACTAATCTGTGTTTATTGGTGTAGATGTATATGAAGGAGACCCTAATAGCAAAATTTGCCCTGGGCACCAAATGTCTAGTTTCGTAACTGATTAGGCTACCATATTTTTAGAGCGTGAAATCGGGACATTTTTCTGAAATATTAAGAATACATGATAATTATTGGCAGTTTACTTTAAATTTCAAGAGCAGGGCTTAAAATTTAAAGTAGGCTGGGACGGCAACTCAGTGTGCTGCTAGAGATCAGTTCCTGTTTCTGTGTGACGTTTGTCTCTTAAGAACATTTTTCCTTGTCCATCACTTTTTACTTTATTATTATTATTATTATTATTATTATTATTATTATTATTATTATTATTATTATTATTATTATTATTATTATTAATGCAGTTTATCTACTAAACAACTATTTATATTATTATGCGGCACTAAACCAAATCTAGAACTTGGGATATTTATTTACTTCCGTCATTCCATCCTGCAAATTAGTGTAATCTGTACAAAAGGGAATGTTTTCGGGCTGGTAATATTTGAGACGACTGCTACCAAGCTATAACTTTGAGCTTCGCCTTATCTCAAGTAGATGCGGACATGTCGGAAGGTTCGGTTCTTGTAGACTCACTAGTTCAAACGCTTTCGAAGATGAGGTGTGGAGAATATGACTCTCAACGAACAACATTCGAACAAATTTATCAAGGATGTTTGAAGATATACAAAGAAAATGGTCTCTTGAAATTCCAGAGCCGGAAACAGATAGACTATTGGGGTTCTTCGTGGAAACGAACTAGACATTCGCCATCGAAATATCACAAATTTATTTTGGAAGAATCTTTTCCTTCATTGGAGGCAGAAAATGAATTTTCTAAATATGATATACTAAGAGACATTTTTCTTCCTACTATTGATAAGACAATCACTGAGACTTAAAAACGCTTTGGATCATGTAGCAAAACCATTGGATCAATCACCACTCTACATCCAAAAAGTGAAAACTTTCTAAATTACAACATTTGGAGCCTATGGCCCAGTATTATATAAGTGATCTGGAAATATTCAAAGGTGAGCTGAAAATCCTTCCATACACAATTAAGTTGTACGAAGGCGAGAGAAAACCAAAGTTGATTCCTTGATTAATTTCGTTGATCTTTGCGTCTACAAAAACGCATTTCTAGAAACCTACAAGCTAGATATCATCTCTGCGACTATACCAGTTTCTAGTGCTACATGTGAAAGGTCATTCTCATGTTTAAAAAGATTATAGACATATACACAATTCAATGACTGATGATAAGTTGAAAGATTTAGGATTGCTTTATATTGAAGAAAATTGCTAAATCGTTACATCTTGAACAAGTTGTGATAAGTTTGCTGCTGCCCACAACAATAGAAAAAGCCTTTTTTAAGTAGAGGCATAAACCTATGAGTCATTTTCTTTACCTGTAAAAGTGTATTTCTTCGCTTCCACTTAAATCAACCAGCCACAAATATTTTAAACGCCGTGATTAAAAAACTACTTACTTATATTAGAAATCAGTTGCATTAATATATCCTAGTTGTTTGAGGTAGTAAATTCTGACATTTTCACTGTAAAAGAGTAAAACCATGAACAACAAAGATGAAAACTTTCACCTTGAACACACATACAAACACACACACATATACTGTACCAGGTGTATATATATATATATATATATATATATATATATATATATATATATATATATATATATATATATATATATATATATATATATATATATATATACGTGTGTGCGTGTGTGTGTGTTTATGTGAATAAAATTTTTTTGGGCCCTTCATTGGTTCCCTGAAAAAAATTCTGGCTACGCTACTGGTAGTGTATCAGTAAACAATATTTCTTTGTCTTGAGTATTGATGCATTTCTTTAAAAAATAAATTTAAAAACTGAAAGAAAGAGAGTGATTTACATTTCCACTTGCAGAAAGCGTTGCCATTAGAAGAAGTAACATTGAACATATGTTAGCAAACTCCTATCTTTTAACATGGGGAAGTGGATTTATTCTTACATCCCTCCTATTTTCTCGTGCTGCCCGCTTGCAGTTGCACCTTCCTCCGCAACTGGTCAGCTTCTGTAATAGTTACGAATTCCTCCGCTTGGCAGCGCTTGAATGAATTGATAGGGTGAGACATAGTATATAGATTGAACGAGTAATGACACGGTAGAAATTTTGTGGGTTGGGGGTCTTTGCATTTCTATGTATAAAGTGCAGAAATATTCTTCTTCCTTCTCTTCAAATTTATTCCTTTTTCTTTTATTGATTCATAAACAAATGGAGCAAATAAGTTAGTTGAGAAGTATGTCAGTTTGCAGAAATATTTTTGCATTGTCATACATATATGTCCGTATAGAATGAGTATAACCCAGCATACACACACACACATATATATATATATATATATATTATCCAGTGGTGACATTCACACTATTTAACAAGAGGTTCTATTATGAATATAGTAAATTGACTTATTTTTATTCTAATTTAGGTAAATGTTTAGCAGACGAGGTCCATAAGTGCGTAAAAAATACAAAACTTACGGCAGAAATGGAAGATGCAAGTATTTAGACCTATCATAACCTAACCAAATCTAACCTATACTAACCTGAACTAACCTAATATTAATAGAAATAAGCGAAATTTTATCGTTTGTACGGAAATTATTCTGGATCCCTACACTAATATAATCTAACATAAAGTAACTTAACTTAATCGAAACTAACCTAACCCAACCGAAACTAACCTAATGCAAACACAAAGCGCCAAAATTGTAACATTTGTTAGAGAAAATAGCTGAACCCCTTCTGCTAAACGTTATCCTTAATTTATACCAATGATCCCACTAATAGTAAGTAGGATTAAGTCGTAGCGTATAGCTTACGTTGATATTTTTAATATTGATTTTAAAAAATAGTACTAGTAAATTATTTTTCTTTCGTAAGTTCTGCATCTAGAAGTGAAGGGGGAATTTTAACAACCGGTTCGAGTGGAATTTTAGGGAGGATGAGGTTTACTTGAGGTCAGTGTGTCGTGTATATGGTGAGAAGTGAACGTGTACTACTTTATTAATACTTAACCTTTACACGACGAAGTTGGTCGTTTTCGACCAATAGCGATTTTGGCTGAAAATACGGTTTGGTCCTTTTCGACCAAAAGAATTATTCAGACCAATAACTAATGTAGCACTGGCTATCCTGCATCAAACCTTCCGCTGCTAGCATCTGTGTGTTCTAAAACGATCATAGAAACACGTGACTGAAATATGGTTCACCAGTTGTAACCCAAACAAACCATAAAATTGGTTACTTTTCCTCCCTTTATTTTTTTTTTTTCATTTCTTCACGTTGACTTTTGTGACCGCTTGTTTATCAATTATTTCTGCTGACACGAGGAGATTGTTTCTCTTGTGAGGAACTCAGCTTACACTTCGAGGTGTTTATTACCAATGATGTTGATGAGATAAGGGAAAATGTGTGTGCGTGAATGCGTTTGTGTGTGTGTGAGAGTGTTTCTGTCCAGACAGTCCACACTCTATCCCTTTGTGTGTTTCATGGTACATTGCGTTATAACTCTCCTATTTGAGCTTTTTCGTCCGGGTTTTTTTTTTTTTGTTTTTCAAGTCAAGAGGCATTGTAGAAGACCTTACGTATGGTTTCACACCTTCCTGCGTCGAGACATAGGAGGTGATGACGTCATAATTCTCAAATATATATATATTTTCTTTTATTAAGCCTATGTTCATTATTTTTTGGCGGGCTTATTTTTGCACGTAGAAGATTGAAATTTTGCACAAACATTCACTCCACCGAGTAGTATTTAACAGATTTTTTTTTAGATTTCTGCGTTAAAACAGGGGGGGATCCAGAGAGGGAAAAGTTGAAAAAAGGGATATTTTTATCAAAAAATCCTTTTCTTCGGGATTTTCCCGTCTTAGATACATGGTGGAGACATGTGAATGGTACTGCCTGAAAGGCAGTTCTATTCTGAAGAAAACGATGTGCAAACCATGATTCTAGGGTAATTAGGGATGTCTCAGGGAATTTTCAAAAATATCCCTCTGTATACGAGAATATGGTACATTGTCAGTATATATATATTTTTGGCAGGCTTACTTTTGCACCTAGAAGATTGAAATTGTGTATAAACATTCAGTCCACCTAGTAGTATTTATCAGATTTTTTTTTCAGATCTCTGCGTTAAAACAGGGGGGTCCAGAGGGGCTAAAAGTTGAAAAAAGGGATATTTAGACCAAAAAAATCACTTTCTTCGGGATTTTCCCGCCTTAGGTACATGATGGAGACACGTGAGTCGTACCGTCTGAAAGGCAATTCTATTCTGAAGAGAATGATGGGCGAAACATGACCCTAGGGTAATTAGGGATGTGTCAGGGAATTTTTGTCAAAATATACTTCTGTATAGGGGAATATGGGACGTTGTCGGTATATATAATTTTTTGCGGGCCTATTTTTGCACCTAGAAGATTGAAATTATGCACAAACATTCAGTCCACCGAGTAGTATTTAACAGAATTTTTTTTCAGATTTCTGCGTTAAAACAGGGGGGAGCCAGAGGGGCTAAAATTTGAAAAAAGGGATATTTACACCAAAAAATTCCTTTTATCGGGATTTTCCCGCCTTAGATACATGATGGAGACATGTGAATGGTACCGCCTGAAAGGCAGTTCTATTCTGAAGAGAATGATTGGCAGATTGTAGTTCTAGGGTAAATAGAGATGTCTCAGGAAATTTTTTACCTGAGATCATGGTGTTTTGCGGTAATTTGGGGCATTGTGGGAATTCTTGATAAAATTTCTCCCGCCCTTAGTATTCAAGATATAAACTTGAAATTTAGCACACACATTCAGTATACCAAGTACTATTTACCAGATTTTTTTTGAGATCTCTACGTTCACACAGGGCCGTTCCAGAGGGGCCCAAAGTGTGGTAAAAAATTCCCCCCCTACGAAATTTTATATTTAAAATCATTTTCCCCTCTCCTGGTATATGATACGAGCATGCAAGTGGTACCATTTGAAAGCCAGCTCCATTCTGAAGAGAATGAGGTATGAACCATGATCCTAGGATAAATAGGGGCGAAGATATGGATTTGTTTGTAAACTCTTACGAAAACGCTTTAAATGGCGCCGTATAAAAGGGGCTGCGGCATTTAAATCCCTCCGTCGTTTAAAGGTTAACAATGCTTCTCCCATGGAAGAGTACATAGTAATCTCCGTGCAGGTTTACCATAAGTCGTAACATCCCAGAAGATATTTTCATTCACTCTTCTTGTTTTACGTGATTTCCTATTCGGGCACGCACTCTATCTTTCTTATACATGCCAGAATTATGGCATATAGATTGTAATGCGCGTACAAACTGATAGAACATAGAAACGATTATTGATGCGAAAAACACGCACCAGGCTTTGTTAGGTGGCAACTACAAGAAAAAATTGTTTATTTCGCGTCACGACAGGGAAGAGATAATTTGGCGCGAAGCGACGGTGGGTAGGCGCAACACAACCACCAACCTGTAATAGATTGTTGCTACAACAGAGAATATATATATTCCCGTTCAGAGTGGGATGAAGCCAATTGGCCTGCGCAGAGATTCGTCCGTAAGAAGGGCTTGTAATGGCCACCCAGCACAAGTTTGTTATTTTTCGTGTAAATAATCAAATTTGTGTATAATAAGCACTGTCGCTTCGCGCCTGCTCCCGTCGCAGTTCTGAGTATCATCCAGCCGTGACGTAGAATAAGTACAATTCTTATTTATAGTGAACACCTAGCACATATTAGTGCATGATTTGTTGCATGCCCGAAATGACGGTGATTTTACATGCATATCATTATTTATATGAAAAACACACAAACTTGTGCTGAGTCGCCGCGACAAGCATGCATTGTAACTATTCCAAGCCAAAGCAGAATAAATCTGACGTGTTTGGATACTAGGAGGGGGCATGCTTAAACAAACGGTGGGCATGCACAATACCGAGTTTCCATGAAAGAGCCCATACTAACACGTGCTTGATGGCTACCATAAGTAAGAATTGTATCTATTCCACGTCATGCCAGGGTGAAACTAGGGGAGCCGCATGTTGGTGTGTCCATAGTTAGCAGGCAGGATACTACGGTGGACATCCGTTTCTTGCTAGCTTTGCCTAGACTTATTTGCATATCCATTTTCTATATGTGCATATTTGATCGGAGCTTATGAATTTTAAATTATAGCGAGGCACAAATTAATGCATCGATTAGGATATTGACCTGATATGTATGTGAAATAATGTTACTATTTATACATACACACAATGTGTTCCATTTACAATGATAGTAGTATCTCAGAAATCGGCAGAGAAGCGAAATTTTGCATTAAGAAACTATAGGGAGAGTGACGTTATGTCATGTAGCTTTGAAATATGTAATAATGTGACGTAATGCCATTTGAAAAACATAACTTTATATTGGATTGGCAACACTGTTCATCAGGTGATGTTAGAAACTACCGAGGACGCTCTCCCCCTATCTAGTTTCTTAGTGCAAAACTTCGCTTCTCTGCCTTTTACAATTTTTGAGATATTTACTACTATCATTGTAAAAGGATCACCGTGTATATATGTGTGGATATGAGAGGAATTCAACCTGGTCAATGACTTTAGTGACCAAGTAGCCTGCGTACTTCGTGCTGCGATAGGGACGAAAAATTCTTGGATGCAAACCCGCTTAAGAAGGCAGTACATCATTCTCCATTTTAGTTATAGGTCCCGTCTCGACCCCGAAAAGGAATCTCGGAATCAAGTCAATCAACTGGATATTTGTGGGTAGCCTATCTGTTCAGAAATATGTTGACCATATTCGTTTCCTTATAATCAGACTTTTCTGTTTCTGGCCTGGATTCTGTTTGCAAAGGACTCTAAAAGATGTTTCAGATTTGCCAAAGCGATGTGAACCCCTTCTCTCATCAAAGATTCTGTAGTTTGAGGAAAATCGTAATGCTTATTTCTGCATTTTATCGACTTCTCCAAACAGTACCGCAACTTTTAATTACATTTAAATCTGGAAATTTTCAGGCCAGACCAGGTATGACGGATGAATGTTCCTCAAACCATAAACCATGTGCATTATAAACATGGTACTAGTTTTATTGCAAGATGAGTATCCACTACATAATCATCATGGAGAAATGACGACATCTGTTTACAGAGAATGCCCAAATAAACATGCTGGTTTATGTTTACATTAATCTATATAAATGAGCGGAAGTCATGGTATAAGACACTGCTCCCTACCAGGTTGTTACTCAAAGCTACTAGTTTTGTAATATGTTTTTGCAAATCGTAAAATATCTTGAAACAAAAATACTAGAAAAATACAAAAGTCACTTCTGAATACTATGCTGACACCTCTAATTTATAAAGAATTTTTGGCAATTGGATTTGATTTTTAAAAGCTTCACATTGGTATTACAAGCTTAATAGTTGTGAGAAATAGACCCTAGTAAAGCTAGAATTTTTAATAGATTTAATCTCAATCACTTTTATGAATACAACACATATCCACTGAAAAAAGAAACTACAACATACCTTCAATCATGATCTGTCTTTTGTACTTTTATCAATTCGTATAATTTTTATAAAACATAAGCTTAAGTCTGAAACATCACATTTCATGCAGTTACAACGACAATATCATTCTTCAAGAGTAATAGCGGCTCTATTTAATATATCAACTAAAATTTAGAGTGTTATATCTCGTGCTCACTGTAAATCATCGTAATACTCATTGCTGGCAGTCTCACGACGTCCAACCATGTCCACACCACTTAGATGGGCCTTGGCTTTTGGGACAACAAGGTACAATACACTGAGATTCCCATGCAGTATGGAGAAATGAAATCTTTGAGCTTTACGTCCCACGGTTATGCCGGTTAGGCTAAAGGAGACGGTGATGATGAGTAATGAATGAAATGGTGAAATGAAGAAAGTGGGAGGAAACGGGAGAACCCCGAGAAAACCCACGCACACGGTGTTTGTCCGCTAGAGATTCCCATGCAGTATGGAGACTCGCGTTATCCTGTTGCATGATGGTATCCAGCAAAGTGTTCATATGAAGTCGGCAGACAGAATTAGTGACGAACTTCTTACACTATTCTGAATTGAGGCCAAGATGACCAGGATATGCAGTGTATTGCTTCCACACTAGACTGGTGTGTATCCTTTATGGAGAGTGCGAACACAAGAATTTCGGGCTCAACTGCAGGTTTACGGAAAAGCACACGCTCGTTACTAAGATCATTGCTTAGCCATTGCAGTCTCTCCCATTTTAACGAAGGTGTTCTCTGTAATTAATATTTTCCGTCAACTACGCTTATGCCTATGCCAGCCCAATGAATTACTCTGCCATTGGACATCTGAATCACCGTCCTGATACTCGTAAGATATAAAAAATTTCTGGCATCTGGAAAGTGTCGCAACAGAAGTGTAATCAAGTACCCTTTGTACACATCCAGGAATTGTCAAGGGAGAACTGTCATTTGCAAATGAACACTTCAAAGTTGATTATAGGCACGTTTTATATAGAAATCACGTACATAATATTTATTTTTGTCGATCATTATACGTATTTGTTATACAACAGAACTAAATACTATGTGCATGAGATTTCTCGGGGTTCCACCATTTAACCCCACTTTCTTCATTATCACCGTCTCTCCCAGCATCAGAGCATATGCATGGGACGTTAAACTAAATAAAATTAGATGCAATTCTAATATTAGATTAATAACTCCTTGAGTGCTATTCGGTGACCTAAATTTCCTTCTGAAAATTAATAACAAACCCAAGAAAATATGCAGTATCTTTCTAGTCCTGTCTACTAAAGACTCTTTAGATTTCTTGCTTTGTTATTCAGAGTTGCACACACACACGCACACAGATATATATATACAGGGTGAGTTAAAAGTCCTTGGACACCTGCATAAGTTTGAAAATCGACGGGGAAAGTAAAAAGTGATTATGGGAACAGAGGTTTGATGAGGGGACGCAACTTTTGAAGTGTATGTCATTCATGGCCGCCATCTTGAAATCCGCCATTTTGGATTCAAGTCATTTTTTTATGGAAAGGGGGTGTATGACACATCAAATAACACTAGTTTGAGGTTAACTGAGCTTGACGTATCAAATAATCTCTGATCTATCGCATAGTTGCCAACTTTGATCCATGTGGTCTAAATACACTGAATGAAAAATTTCGCCGCAGTAAAAAAAAATATTAAGAAGTCGCTCAAAGCCTTCAATTATGCTCCATACCTGTTATTTGAAATATTGAACGTATTCACATTTAAGCGGTGATGGACCTTTTCATTGTTTTGTGCAATGCTTGTGAATTTCATCCAAAAACAACATTTAAAGTGACCAGGATTTCGTAATAGGGGAAGAAGGGGTCCGTGACATGAAATAATCCCGTTACAACAAAATCCATTTTTAAGTTACACCCCCGTTTTCTCCAAACAAAGCTGCTCATAAGAAAGAGTAGCCAAAAGCTTGCTGTAGTTTTTTTTTTTTTATTTTTAACGCTGATTCTTCTCTTTCTCTTTTTTTTTGTTTAATTTCCTTAATTTTTCCATTTCTTGGTTTCGAAGGGGAGTCCATACCCCCCCCCCCTTGGCTACGTGCCTGAAATGGCGTTTCTATTGTAGGCATAAATATAAGACATATAAGCCCACGACTGGAAGAGAAACGGAGTTATATTTATGATTGGTATCGTCTAAAATAAGGATAAATTTCACCTAATTAATTATGCACGTCCCACAATTTTGGAGAACATACTAGAGGTCTAAATATTCCACTGTTTCAACGTTTCCAAGAGTTTTGACCAAACCTTAAGTATTATAATTTTAAGAGTCGGAAGGAGTCAAGTGACCTTGACAAATCGAAGATATCGCAGTGCAAAGTGTTTCTTTATTTTGGCAACAGATGGGGTTGTTGCTGAAATGCCGTCAAAGCAAATGGCACCCCTCCTTTTCCTTCGTTTTCCCCTGCATGTGGTCAAAGTTGGACAGCGCAGGAGGGGGGTGGTTACGGATGTAAATGGGACACAGGAGTGAAATTCCTTTCTTTTGGCTAAAAGAGAAACAGAACTGAAGAAAAAATAAATACAGAGATATTGTAAGAGGGACCAACATGATATCAGCCGTCAGCCACTCAAATATCTACAACGGTCACAAACATACCATAGAGAACTAAAGCACTTGTCGCCTGTCTCTTTCTCAAAGGATTCTACCTATGGTAAATAACGCGGGAATAGTGCAGGAAGAGTCTGATATAAAATGAAGAACCATGCAAATATTTAAAAAAAAAAAAAAAACGGGAGAGTCGATATTTTAATTTATTTTGGGCCTTCGTGGTTAAAAAAAAAAACTTGGAATTGAAAGGCAGAAAACCCAGACATAGATCTGAAATGTATTGGCAATGTGACTCTTTTTTAGTGGAATCCATTTCTTTATTTTCTTTTCAAAATATGATCACCAGATTTACCCTCTGTCTCGCCTTCACATTCGAATGGTCCTGGGATCGATACCAGTAGCTGACCATCCTGAATTTTTCCTATTACAACAGGAAAGGGACGCAATGTTACATTTAGCCTTGGGTACCGGCTTAGAAGGACAGGAGGGAGCATATGCTCTGCTTGGTATTGGTTTTTATTTGGGGAAATAGACCACTTCATTAACAATAGAATTAAAAGATATGTCACCTTCTTCAGGAAGGTACACTCATGTCCAAAATTATTGTCGCATGTCTATAAATATGTTGTTGTAGGAATATAATTTGATAACGAATTCACCCGGTATTTCCTATAATGTTAGTATGTGTACAATCGGCAGAGACATGTATGCAAGTTTCATGTCAAAAGAGGAGTAAATAAGAACAATAAAACGAAAATAAAACTTTCGTGTCCATTTAGAACATTATGATTTACTCATTCTAATTTTCGTATTTATAAATATTTTCCTATGAAATTTACCATATATACATTTCCCGATTATACACATAGTATCATTATTAAAAGTACCCAGCAAATTCAGTATTACATTATATTCTTACATGAAGACAGTTATAGATATGCGACAATCATTTTGGAGATGAGTGTACAAGGACGTAACAGGTGTTTGTTTCAAACATTGAATAAGTGTTCGTATACATTGAACTTATTTCCTGACGTCATAGAACTAAGAACTGTCACAGAGTGACGTAAGTCCGGCGACAATACAATATTTCATTTTTACTTTCATACTTTGCAATATATCTATTTATTTTAAAAGCAAATTTTAATATGTTTTTATTTTCAACTATTTTATCCTAAAATAAATACTAGCCTTTAACCAGCCCTTATTTCCCTGGTTGCATATCACTTTAGGATTTGGAAAATGTGTCCAACGAATAAAAAAAAATGATAAAACACCTTTTAAAGACATTCTTTTGTTAATCAATTCGCACTAAAAAGTTAAAAATAATCTTATTTATGCAAGCCTAAATAAAAAGAATGGGGCGCGTCATTTTAAGAATTTATAAAGTAACTGTATGTAAGCCTATATTAGAGCGCATCCCATTTTTTTTTTTTTTTTAAGTCATGCATAACCAAAATTGTTTTCTACTTTTAAGTGCGACTTGATTAATGAAAGAATGTCTTTAAAATGTTTATTAGTATGTTTTTCTATTATTATTGTTAATGTTTGCATCCTTGGCATAGGATGTTTATTTTGTAAGGTACCGTATGGTGCGTTTCTATACTACTAGGGTATATTAAAATTTAGTTTCCTATGCGATACATTAAACAGCACTTTTTAAAAAAAAATAAAAATAAAAATTACTACCGAATATAGAGTATTTCTCCGCTAATAAGAGGGAGACAGATTGAGGATACCAAACACCCCTACCATTGATTGAGAAATATTTCGGTGTCGACACTGATGAACAACATTTACATTTGAATTTGAATGTTTTATGGGCTTTAGGCAATTGATTCAGACCGGGATACATGGGAGACAGAATGTTGGAAGCAAGTAGTCCAGTCCCTAGTTTGAATGCCTGGAATGAATAAGGACTCTTCCCTCCTTGGTAAAACCTACCGGAATCTGAAGCAATATCAAAGAAACACTGCTTCGAAAAGAGAGGGAGCAAACATGCATAAATAGATAGTCAGAGTCGGATTTAGGTTTCGTGGGGCCCCAAGCTGTTTAAGGTAATGGGGTCCTTTATGTGTCCAGATGAACATAGGCACCCTACATACAGAAATGAACAAACTAGAGATAATTTAGGAAGCAGACTAGCAGAAGGAGCCCCATTAATTACATGAACGTAGGCTACACAGCAGGAAGCATTGTTGCTACGTATATATACATTTTATTTTATTTTTTAATTTTCTTATATTTTAGAAATGTATATCCAGTTTTTCTTTAGACTTTTGGGCCCCAAGAGAGCAGGGCCCTAAGCTATAGCTTGTTTAGCTTATACGTAAATCCGGCACTGTAAACAGTATACACATACAGGCGCGGATCCAAAGGTGGCTATAGAGGCTATAGCCCCCCCCCCTTGACGTTCAGGTATACACTGGATAAAATGGGCTTCAATCCTGTTTACTCTGGATAAAGAGACAAACTATGGTTTAGCTCCTCCCTTGATCATATCCTGGACCCGCCACTATATATATATAATGTTTGTGTTTAGTATGTTGTACGATGGAAGCTGATGAAAGAGCTTTATATTATTCTTGATTTTTTGACAGGTAAACAAAGAATATTTCGGAGATTAATCTACTCGATTATAATAAGATTATAATAATGTATTTTATTTTTTCTCTAGGGCCGTGGTGGCTCAGTGGTAGAGCGTTCACCTCTGGTGCTAGGGGTCTCGGGTTCAAACCCTGCTCCCGCCAAGTGAACTTTGTGGTGGACAAACACCGTGTGCGTGGGTTTTCTCGGGGTTCTCCCGTTTCCTCCCACTTTCTTCATTCCACCATTTCATTCATTACTCATCAACACCGTCTCCTTTAGCCTAACCGGCATAACCGTGGGACGTAAAACTCAACAATTTCATTTCATTTTTATTTTTTCTCTTGTATGTATATTCTCAGTCCTGCAGGAAGTTTTCATTTCTTTCTTGGAATAGATAAACGAAGACTTTGGTTCAGCTTCTCCTTCACAAATCTCTGTCGAAAGGTTGACTTTATCGCTACCAACACAAATTACTTCTTCTCATAGAAACCATCTACAAATA
The DNA here is from genome assembly GCF_964235325.1 of Thermobia domestica. Taxonomy (NCBI): domain Eukaryota; kingdom Metazoa; phylum Arthropoda; class Insecta; order Zygentoma; family Lepismatidae; genus Thermobia; species Thermobia domestica. The sequence continues at coordinate 168,091,989 of NC_137468.1, read as the reverse complement.
CACTGTACTGCTGAAACAGAAACCATCAACTAAAGAGGTCATAAATTTTGACATCCCTCAAGTTTGAAGTTCCCATTCTTCACAACGACTTCCTTCCTCCCGCCCCTCTTAAGAAGTTCAAAGTAGGTTTTCAAAAGGATTGGCTCCCGCTGAGAAGGAAAGTGGGATGAGGAATGACTATAGTGCCATCTAGCAGTTAGACGGCCAAGTACGTGAACACGAAAAAATCTGATTTCTGATTTCTGTAGATTCAATAATGAAGGATATAATTTCTCATCGATTGTGTAATGAATGTCGTTGGAAACAGCGAAAAAATAGTACAGTAGCGCACAAATACAAAGATAGTACTCCATTCTCAAAAAAGTCCGAAGTTTTTAGCTCTTTTCCTTACTGTAAAAAAACAGAAGACATTTCCCTCTAATTTTGATCATTTTCTTATGGGAATTTGGATTATAATTATCTGTATTTATAAGAACAAAATATCACGCACAGCGTTCAAATTGCACCTTTAAAATGAGATGCATCATATTGAGTGAGCTATTGAGACATTTTTGCGAAAGAACGAAATGAAACCATGATTTTCCTAAAAAATGGTTGAGATCCCATGTTAAATTGAACACCAATCTTCCGGCCGCTGTGGCGCACTCCTTCTCCCTCTTAAGACACTGGAGGACGAACGCCTTTCCATGCCATATGTAAGAACACTGAAAAATGAAGTTGTTGTGCTTGTACAAAATTGTCTTGTACGTAAGGAAGGTGATAACTATGTTTCCCATTATGACTATTAAAAAAATGATAGAGCTTTGCCTGTTGATACTTGGTGAATTTCCAAAGGAGTACCGTTTGAAGTCACCTGGTGCTTACCATATGGCCCGTTGGATGGGAAAGGTAATATGCTGCTTCAAGATATAAACTTTTCGCGAAATGTTTAAGCTTACAGTCAAAGAGGAAAAAATCTGCGGGAAGTATGTTTATTTGCACTTCTCATATACGTGAAAGCATGGATTTCGTGTCCCAAGACATGTGATGCCCCCGTCAACGACTTACTTCTGTTCAAGTAGATCAAACAATACGCCATAGTGAATAAATATGTCTGAATCTGCAACAAACAAGTTACAAACTCACTTGTGGTATCTTGAAGCAGAGTTAGTTCCACTCTCACTGTTCTCTGAGAAGTTATCTTTCGAGGACAAGCGGAATATTATAAATCGTCTTAAGGCTTGTGAAGAAAATTGGAGTTCAAGAGGCATAAAACTCACAGACTGCCATGGCTTAGAAACATAGAATGTTCATGGTTTGATTAATTCAGCCTCTCTTTGCGCCTTGCGTTCTCTTCGAGTTGGCATCAGTTTCATGTTCCAATGTGATCCCGAGCACTTAAGTAACTCGGACAAATTCCAAAAGGGGAAACGAATCGTCGAGTCACTTAAGATTGTCAACGATGCTGCTGAACGTTCAGTGGCCCTTAAGTCCAATTTCAAAGAGTCAATCACAAAGAAAGAAAGTGAAATACAGAACCTAATTCAGGTTGTTGAGGACCACAGAAAGCATGTTTCAGACGCTCAAAAGAGCACTTTGAAAAATTACCAACTTCGTTAATAGCCTTATTTTTTCTGTTTAAAATGAAAAGCAACTGCATATTTAGAGGTATCTCACTTATTTTGAAATCAATAAATGGTAATTTTGGTAATAGCTATTTGCAAGTTTTGGAATAATAATAAATAATTCATTTTGTAGGGCAAAAAGTACAATATACTTCATAAGGATTGAATTTTTAAACCTCCAATATGTCTCGTATACGACATAATTATATGCATCCTATGGCACAACTTCGTGTCGCTTGAGCGACCCCTAAATATTATCCAATTGAGTTGATTTTTTGCAGTGAAATGCTTGTAGGAAAGGAACAATATTAGCAACTATGTGCAATAAAATTCTTTAAAAAGTTTTTTGGACCACCCTAATATATAAATATATACAAAAAACTTGGAATAGTTATGCTACACCTTCATCTTTACTGTCTTTCCAGTGGTAGAAGCAGACTGTTCACATTTAGTGTTCATTTGTGTTATGTAGTTATATCGTAGTTGTAATTCATTTAGCAAAAAATTTTTCAGGAAGATCAAGATTATATAACAGCGTAACTGCACTCCACTCGTTAGGATTTCCACATAATCTTACGATATCACCAAATATAAAAAGTACATTTAAAAACTGAAAGAGTCTTTTTATTCGTAAAAACATAATTTCTTGAAAATTCCTGTTAAAATCAACGTTAAAATTTATACAGGAATTTTTAAAAGTAAAACATTTTGGACCTTATGCAGAGTCGTTTTGATGAACGATTAACGTCATACTAAAAATGCTGACTACTGCAGGAAACATATGTTAGTCAACCTCTTTAGTATGCTACTAATCCCACGTGAGAACGAATCTGCATAAATCCCTTTATTTTCAACATACATTATTCTTAACCTTTTATTTAAAAAAAAAAGCGATTTTAGAGACCAAAAATATATTTTTTATAATTTCCTGAATTATCCGAATAATTGAAGTTTCAGTTATTTATAGTTTTTTTTTTTTCTTAAGGTAAGGTAATCTTATTCGCAGCTGAATATATGATAATGAACGCACTACTAGAGGAGCAGACTTGCAGTCAAGGTAAACATACACTCTCTTTGGATGTAAAATCACTTGAAACTTTCAATCTTTTGTAATAATGTTTAAAATAAAAGAAAAATTCTCTTAATGTATTTATTTATTTACTTATTAGTTCAGTAAGATCATTAGCTTTGTTTTAGGTTAAACATTCAATAAGTATGATTACAACCACTGATAACTTAAATACAACAGGCAGCAAATAAAAAAAAATAAAAATGTGTATATACTATATACAAACACATAGGATAGGATGCTAGTTAGACTTAGGTAAAATGTTAGTTAGGATAGGAAGTCAGTCCAATAAATATGATTACAACTACTGGTAACAATTTAAATGCAACACGCAGCAAATAAAAAGTAAAAAAAGATGTGTATATACCATATGCAAACACATAGTATAGGAAGTTAGTTGGAACGAAACATCAGACTGTTCTACAACTCACAGTATATAGATACATCAAAATTAGTAATCAGAGAGATAATATATGAATAGGTGATTAATTCAAAAGTACAAACAGGAAATATAATATTATTACGCAGCTATAATACATTCATTTCATATTTTGTCTTGTTTACTTTACATAAATTACCTTATTGTTTTCAGTTAATTGTATATTTCAGATCTATTTCATATTCACTATTCGCATCTTATATTTTTCATTCCTACTCATTTGTTCTCTATGTAAGATCATCGTTTCATATAGTCGATTTTCTAAACTCTCAACAGGTTTATTTTATTTATATTCGACTTGTACTTTTTCAAAATTCCAATAATCTTTCCAATTGATTAAGAATAAGTTATTTCTATCCAAAATTCCTTCATCGACTATATCAAGATCAGTTCGCAGGGCGCGCTGGCTCAGTGGTAGGGCGCTCACTTCTGGTAATATGGTTCCTGATACAATCCCAGATTGCACCAAGTAGGCTTTGTGCTATACAAAAATCATGTGTTTACGTTTTCGTGGACTTCTCCCGCTTCTCATTTTTGTTTTCATTGCACTATTATCATCCATATCATTAATATTGTCTTCCTTAGCCTCGGCGCATAATTATTCGACGTTAAACATACAAACAAAATCACTGCATATCTCATTACTGTCATTGCTCTCTAAAAACAGATCTGTATCATGATAGCTTATATTTCCATTCATTAAACATACGATTTTATCAGATTTGCAGAAAGAGATGTATGACAAAGAATTGAAAGGACTTAACACTTCTTAGCAAGTCAATGAAATGAAAATTTCAATCAAACATACATACTAAACAAACGTCATTATAGTTAATTTTATATCCAGAAATATTCAATGTAGACGTGCCTTAGGTTTTATAGGAAGGTTGAATAAAAAGTAACGGCAATAGTTATAATTCGTACCTGGCTTTATGGATAGAAGAACACTTGTTACATTCTACCTCCTACCTCTACCACTTTCTGCCACACATGTGGAAGACGTCATACACCGTCAGCGCGTTCATCATTCTTGATGTCCCGCAGGGACCGACCTTTGGCATCGATGATGCCTTCTTTTGCGTAGCGGTGCTTCCCACGAATTAGTTCCTTCATTTTTTTTTCAAAAAAAGGTATAATAGAACGGGCGAATATAATCAGGTGAAAATGGAAGGTGTTCTCCCACTGCCACCGGCGCAGGAGCTCCATCACAGTGTTAGTTGTATAACACTGTGCATTGTCATGAAGAACGATGGGAGTCCATGTTCAAACGTCCCGTCGCATTGTTCAGAATGTAGCAGAACGAAGGTGTTGTCGCAACAAGTTGCAATAGTAGGATGCACTAACCATCTGTCCATGAGGTACAGCATGGTGCAGGATGACTTCGTGGATATCGTAAGCCACAATTAACACCACTTCCACAGAATCAGAGTGAGCAGGACGCAAGTTAATTAGGTGAGGAGAACCAATAGGCCTATATTTCCATGCAATGGATTGCGGCTTCAACCATGGTTCATACGACCGAGCCCAGGATTCCGCAGTGACAGTCCTTCCAGGGAAGTGTTCACCCTTCTATTAAAGGTTAAACAATTTCTGTGCAAGCACATAAAGCTGCCATTATTGCAACTCCGTGGTTTGATGCGGTATCCGACGCATAGGAGAAAGAAAAAATAGTATTCTTGGCCATTTTATTCGTCACTCTGATTGGATCATCTTGCTGATAGAGGGAAAAGGCAGAAGGGACACCAGGAAGAAGAAGACCAAGGATAAAGTATTTAGATGCAGTTACGAAGAAGACACCTTATCAAAGAATAAAACAGCTCTCCTAAGAAATATAAAGTTTTAAAATTTTCTTGTTGCTTACCAACCTACAGTTAAGGTGAACAAGAAGAATATCTAGTACCTACATTCTACTGAGTATTTTTCATGTTCTTTCATTAAAATGTGAGGATTATAAATATACCAAAAAAATTATCATCTCTAGAATCTCTCTAGTTAGAGATAGAAAGCTTAACACATGCGCATACAATATAAAACAAACTGTAGAGTGCAACAATATTTTGGGAAATGCCAAATTTAATAGAGAATCAGTATATTATTTATCAGTATATTATTTATCAGTAACTTAAAATTAAGGTTGTATTTAATTAACACAGGAAACGTGTGAATTCAATTTTAATCTCTTGTTGTCACTGTCTTTCAACCAGATATTTTCTCTCCTTTTTTTTTACGTTCTTTCATTAGAATTAGAACCCTATTACGAACAATACGGTTTAAATTGTTCGCGAAAAACAAATTATCTCATGAGTGGATTATGTTACAGACGTGAAATTTGTTATATAAAGTAATTAATGAAAACCAGTGGGCAAATGATCTGCGCTCTACGAGAGAAAAGCGCGCAATTTGCATAGTTATCATAATATATACCATTACCACACAACATAAACTAATATAATGTAGAAACATCCATATTACCTTATCCAGTTTAATGATCACACTTTTGGTAGCATACAACGAGTTTTAGGAAAACTTTATTTATTTATTTATTTATTCTCGGATATCATGAAATGATTTTCATCTGTGAACCCAAACATCTTAAACACAACATCTAAACTTGTTTCGATATTTAAATATGTTCAACGTCTAAAACTGCAAGATGTCCTGCCATAGAAGATATCTTTTCAGGAAAACAATGTAATTTCATCATTTTTCTCCTATATAACGACGTTTCCCCCGTTCCTTGCGTATCCCTTTATTGGCATAGTGTATTCGACTTCTTGAGTAAATACATCAAAATATCAAATTTCTTCGTGAGGGGTCTCATCCATATTATGTGGTCCATTCTGAGTTGTTTACTGTAGAATATTTACGGGACAAGGCTTTGTGGACAATGTTTACTAAGTACACTTATGTAGTTTTCGGAGCTAAATACATGATATAACTTTTACAAACACATGATTGTTCCATCTCTAACGTTGTGATGAACATTTCCCATTCATAAACCCCTATAACACTTAAACAAAACAAACAAACAAAAAAGTTCGCATTTAAATACAGTAAAAGAAAACTTCTTTCCCCGCCTTTACCAACGCACTCTGAAAAGCGTAGAAACTTAATTTATATTGTCTTAGTAAAAGTTCCCTTCAGTTGAAAGACTACGTCCCGAAAAGGGTCAACGTTTCATTCCAGTAACAAGAGCAAGAATCTGAGCAGACCCTGCAACGAGGGACAATACGAATCAGCCTACCTCTGGTTGTATTAACTGAATCTGTGAAAATCAAAAGTTAAAGTTATGCATAGGCTTTTGGATATTCTATTAAAGAGATTGCACTCTTGTGATCACGTAGAACGAAAACAATTAAATATTTGCACCAGCTCTGAGCAGCACTTAAAGTTTTGATAGTTCTTTACACTGTGTACTGTTAGATGAAGACTTTAAACATTAAAGAAAATAGAATATATTTTTCACTGTTAAAAATCAGTGCACATTCGGTAGCATACGAAACTCAGTCACTGAGTGGTTTATTGAACCCAAAGAGTATAGTCTCAGAAGAAAAATCTCAACTGGATGTCATCGTAAAGAAAACCAGCCAGCCTGGATTCCTATCACCAACACTCATAGGATCTTTTTGTACAATATTCACTTATTCTTTTTGATCTACCAAACGGCTGTATAGCTATTTCTTTTACAAGCATTTCATTATCCCTCATGTATTACAGATGCAAGCGACAAACACGTCTACCATAAACACTTCGATTTCATTACTTGTGTGCTAATATGTGGTTCCTTCATAGTGTAAAGATCAGCTATACCTACAGAAATGTCAATTTTCTTTTAGATCACACAATCACGCTAAGTAACTTACTCAGTAACATTGTTTTCAAAATTCATTAGTGTGTTTTACTGCAAGTTAATTACCAACTATATAACAAGATTGTGACATGTTATGTAATCCAACTTATGTGAAGACGAGATAGTTGGGAATAATGTCCTTTTCTCAACACGGACTTGCATTTCGCTAGTTTACAGTTGAGAAGATATCTTGTCAATCTGGTCAACAATTTCTCTTCCTACTAGAATTGCAAATATTCTTGACAGCTAATAGGCTAAAAAAAAAAAACGACTGTAGCTACGTGATAGGCATAGGCTACTCCAATATCTGCATTTCATGCCATGATTACAAGAGCAAGTATTACTCATATAAATTACATCCAAAAAGATCTCGTATCACGTAACATCGTCGGTATTAAGTTTAGAATCGCACAAACTAGAACACTTTGGTGACATACATACGAAACTACACTTTAAAAAAAAAGTTTAAAAAAGTGAGAAATCTATGTTACCTTTCTACTTCACCAAATTCCTTAAAATATTTTTTTTCTAAAAAAATTGCCAGTTCATATTAACAGGTCTTTTGAGATTTAAACGACTATCATTGTTATTTGGATGTAGAGAACTATAATTCTTTCTACATTACAACTAAAGAATAGTAAATTACTTTCCTTCTCTTTTATAAATATTAGTTTCTGTCAGCAGTGACTTTTGGTAATTTATATCATTCTTGTCAAACAATTTCCTCATAAACCATAAAAGGACATTTTTCTCCTACGACAGTGAATGCCTTCTCTCGAAGCAACGAAATCCCCACGTGGGATTTTTTTCGGTAGAACTTAATTAGCTTTATCAGTGTTTTTGCAGTATTTCTTTCACTCCCTGGGAGAAATCATCTTAACTCATCACTGCTACAATTAATTAATCGAATGGTATACTAGCACTGAAAGTGTTGATCTCTTTAAATACGTGTTTCAAATCAAAATAATTACATGTTTTCTTTATACTTGTACGCAGTTAGCAATGTTGGATTATACCCTGGATTTAATATACCCTAATTTAGTTATTAGATGATACGCAAATGCTTCTTACTACTCTCTGGATATTCTTATTAAATACTAATATACATTTTATCTTACGGCAAAAATTGTGATAAAATATGTCTGACGATGCCACAGCGCAAAAACTTAAACAATAGTTTTGTGAAACTGTCGGTAATCTTTTTGATACAGAGGTATTTAACATATTAGTAACAAGTTGGCCCCACCACTTTTGGACGGAGAAAAATAAATAATGCTATTCCTTTGTGCTACGTTAGTGCTGGTTAGTGCCCAAATTTCGGCGTTTGTGCAATCAAAAGAACAAAGTTATGAACAATTTAACTTTAGGGGCCAACTTGACGTCAACTTGATAGAATGGATTTTCTAACGTCAAACGTTTGTGCTACGTTAGTGCTGGTTAGTGCCCAAATTTCACCGTTTGTGCTGTTCAAATAACGCCGTTATAATGAATCTAATTAGCGTTAAGTTGGCCCCGCCTTTTCCCCCTAATTGAGATAGAATTGATTTTCTAATGCCAAAGGTTAGTGCTGGTTAGTGCCCAAATTTCACCGTTAGTGCTCTTCAAATAACGCCGTTATAACGAATTAATTAGCGTCAAGTTGGCCCCGCTTTTTTCCCTAATTGAGATAGAATAGATTTTCTAATGCCGAACGTTTGTGCTACGTTAGTGCTGGTTAGTGCTCAAATTTCACCGTTAGTGCTCTTGAAATAACGCCGTTATAACGAATTAATTAGCGTCAAGTTGTCTCCGCCCTTTTTTCCTAATTGAGATAGAATGGATTAGTGCCATTCGTTTCCATCCTCAGTGCTTCTTACTGCACTAACCACTAACGTTAATGTTTCATTAGTGTAGGCTTTAGAGCCAAAGCAATGGTCCTCGCTGATCTCTCCACACTATGCATTAATGAAAAAATCGTGCCATTCATTTCTGCATCGTTAGTGCTTTCAGAAATTACTGTTTCGTAAATGCTTTACTATTCGTGTAGATATAGCCAATTGTATGTCACGAAACTTCCTTAAGAAATACATGGGGAATTTTTTCATTGCGTGAAATTCACGGCAAATTCAAAAGCACTAATGACTTCTTCTAGTGCAATTGTTAGTGCTTCTTAGTGCACCATCCCCTAACGTTTCTTCTTCATCAGTGTGATGCAACAAGTGAAAAACCTTTGTGGTCAGAGTGATCTTGATCCCTACTTTAAACACTAACGAACAAATTAGTGCTTTTCGTCAGTGCATCTTTAGTGCTTCTGGAAAACACTTATTGTTTCGTGAATGCTTCATTATTAGTGTATATATAGCAAATTATAAGTTCGAATACTTCCATATAAAATGCATGGAGAATTTTCTCATTGCGTCAAATTCCCGCCAAATTCAAAAGCACTAATGATATATTTTATTGTAATCGTTAGTGCATCATTAGTGTTTCTTAGTGAACCAACCAATAATGTTAGTGCTTTTTCAGTGTAGATGCTACAAAAGAAAAACTTTTGGGGAGCTAAATTCAAGCTGCTTTCACTTCAAGCAGTAACGAAAAATCAGTGCCTTAATTAGTGCATCATTATTGCTCTTAGTGGGCCAACCAATGACGTTAGTGCTTCATTAGTGTATTATCTAGAACCAAACCAATAAATAGGGAGTAATTACTCTATAAGCCCCACTTTAAGCCAGTGGCGGCTGGTGGATTGCGATTTCAGGTGTTGCAGTACGAACGATCGGAGACAGAAAATATAGTGAGCTTATTGACTAATCAGCATAACTTTAGATGCAAATGCTATATGACATGTCAAATAAAATTCTGTTTCTAAAAAATAAAAAATGCAGAACTTTCAATCCGATAATCACCTTATTTAATAAGTAAGTTCATTCTTTTCTCTTTGATTGGAACAAATCTGCCTAATACATGCTGGTTGAACTCTAATATTCTTATTGTCAGGTCTTTTTCGATGGAAAGCATAACCAATGGTGATAATCTTTCTTGGGACATTCAATTTCTTGAAAGTGTCAATTCTTTTTGATGTGAAAAAAACTTTTCTTCATTTACTGACGCCATAGGTTGTAATGTACATACATTAGCGTATGCAAATATATTTAAATCATGCTATGCATATAATTATATTGTGCCTATTTACCTATTTAGGATATATTTTCCATATAATTAATTGCATTTAGTATAGGATAAGTAAAGGATTAGTTGTGGGAGTAATTGTGTATAGTTTATTTCAGTTTTATGTTTATTATTATTATTATGATTATTATTATGTGTGCTATGTCAATGTCATGGGAAGGATTAAAACAGGACAGGAGATTAATTAAACATATCGATTTGGAATATAAAATGTGAGCAGAAGACAATGCTTTAGGAAACCATAGGAAGCTGGAACGGAGATCGCACGAACCCAGCACAGAGAAAAAAAGAGAAAAGTTGGGAGATTCTCTGTCTCAAGGCAAAGAACACCCAGGAGTTAGATGCAGCTGGTGCATAGTTGCTAACTCTATTTTTCAGAAAGAAGAGAATATGGCTGAATCTTCAGTATTCATAAACCTACGACATATATGGATGAAAAGAATACTATGGTCAGATACGGTGAGATCTGGAGACACCGAGGCGAGTGCAGCCATTGTTTAAAAGTGCTTGCTGGAGTTCGTAAGTACATGCGAGATTTCGTTTACAAAGAGGTGTGAAAATTTTGGAAGTTGACCAGAAGTAACACATTTTGAGCATGTAGCGTCGCTTCCAACGGAAATTCGGCCAGCTCGAGTCTAACCTAGAAATTCGCAGCCCCCTCACCTCACCGGAGGAAAACCGAGAAAAGGAGCATTCTATGAAGAATCCTTCACCCCTGTAGATAATTTTACTTCCACAAGTAATTATTTCAATATTGTAAAGATTTTCTTGATATTTCGTTATTGTAGAGTATAAGTTAGGTTAGTCGCTGTATGGTATTATTTTATTATCGTATCAAGAAAGGCTTGTTTCAGTTCAGGACGACAAGTCCGGCAGTAATACGTGAGGGGAATGCATGATATATGTAAGAGCGTAAACATCGCTGCCATGGCAGTCGACGTCCTGGGGAGAAAAAAAGTACATACGGTTGAGAAAATGTATAATTTCTATGTTTTTAGGATATGACAGCATGTCATACATTCAAGAGAGCTGTCTTAATGTACATAAATGTTTATTTTAGTGTGTGGTGTGTTGACAAACATTTTGATTTGCCAAACAAATGAAAATATGAAAACTTCACTATAGCAACCCCTCAGACAGGTGAACTGAAGAAAGAAATCCCAATAGACGGCAGCACAGTCGAAATTGCATGAGAGCAAAGGGTTCTCTCTGCCGGAAAATAGATAATTTTTGTGAGAAAACTTAGCATACATGTTTAATAAGAACGTCATTGGTGTAGTGCTACGTATCATTTGAAAGCTTGACATTTCAGCTATACAGTGTAAACATCAGTTTGTGGTTATCAATCACCAATTTTGAATAATTAAGATGAGAAACAGTGAAAGTGTAAATTAAGGTCAGATGGGAGAATGACCTCTAGAGGCAACCCTTTACATCCCCGCTTCACCCCCGTCATAAGATTCGCAAAAACTGGAAAGCGAGCCCAGCCTTTTGAGTAGAAGGTGGGTTTGTTAAAAACAAGGAGGTGGAGGGAAGCAGGGCAATTCGGTTCTTGTTGTGGTAGAAGAAGGGACACTCTTCGCGCTCTTTACGTACAGAGGAAATCGGTTCTTGTCATAGTAGCGGACAGTGCAGTATATTGAGTTATATACTAGTAAGCATTTATATTAGTGATGTGAGCGAACATATTCTGTATATATATAAACTATAGCCATATTTATCAAATATTTATCTTAGTTATTATGTTCAGCGTGGAAATATGTATATAATCTTTTGTTAGTAATCCTGCGAAGCGAAACTCGCAACTGTGTGCATATACTGCAGGACAGTGGTTTGCGAAAATTGTGAAATATGAGCAGGAAATAACCAGTTGTTAATCTGAACTCTATAGTAGAAGCAGTGCCATCTTCTTTGTACTATTAGAGTGATGAAGTTAGATAGTCGTTCAATAGCCACCTAACAGGCTGGATCGCGTTAGGTTAGGCGAAACAACCCGTGCCTAGACCTCGTTCTACTATAGGTAGAAGATACAGGGAATCGTAAATTGTTCCCTGAGAAGACAACTGAAGGCAAACCAGGAAGGTAGCAGAGTAACATCATGTTTAAGGGGAAGACAAACATGGCCTCCGTGGGACCTACGTTCCGCTAAATGGGAAGATAGCGGAGCCAACCCCAAGGATCAAGAGGAAGACCAGGAAACACCCAGGACAAGAGGAGGACCACCGGAGATGCGTCGAATCGTGCACGAACGTTTAATATAAAATAAATCAGGCCTTAAAGAGAAAATAAACATTTAGGCGAAACCGATCTTGAAATTTCCAAAAATTAATATTTTTTTCTTCATTGTTGTAAAGTCACTGTGTATAGTGTTTTTGCGTATGTTATTACACCTCATTAAAAGTATCTAATGAATTCCATGTGCACATTATTCTCCACAGGAACTCTTACAAGGTATGTGATCAGTGTGATATTATCATGTATTTCCTTTCAGCTGTCCTGGAGTTGTCAATGTCCGGTAGAATACGGTGCCCCAACAACCAAGTGTTCTTGTGTGTGAGTGAGAATTAGTATTGCCTCTAATCACCTGGAGAAACATGTAGACCTGTAAAGTAGAGTCTCTCTTTTGATTTGAAATGCTTTTCTAAATTATATTCATTTTGTTCAGTGTGATCACTTTATCTTTCTAAATTACATATTTTGCTCTACCAACAATTTAATTTAAAGCTCTACCGACTTTGCTAGTAATTTGCATATTATTCAGAACATTAGCATTTCAAGTTTTACTTATTTAAAATTATTCAAATTTTGATTTAATTTACATAATATTAATTCATTCTCCACTCCACGGCCGCTCCCCTTTACAAGGTACAGTTAATATTAATTTCAGAAGCTTTGTAGATTCACTAAATCTTTCTAGATTATTGTGAACAATTCATTCTAGCAAACTCAGTCCCTCACAGTGATCCGAATTCCTCTTCAATGTAGACTGAATAGAGTTCGTAGCAGAGATTAATGTTACAAAAGATGTACATTGAACACGCTTTATTCACAATTTATCTAGGAAAATTTAAAATAAATTGTGGAAATGTATCTAGTGCATACAACATTACTGCCGTAAGATGTCCTGTAAATTTAAACCGTTTTTTTTTCTCAAACACTCTCCTGAATTGCACTTTGCTTGTTTTGTCCAAGCCTTAATTGTAAGTTTTTCCTCAGTTGAAAGCTCTGCAATTTTTTGTAAGTTATTTACAGAAGTCGTGGTATGCAATTCATTCAGAATTTCTAGGTTATGTACAGAATTAAAGCACACACCATAAAATTAAATCTAATAATTAATAACCAAAACAGCTCATGCAAGAGAGATACTGCTATATGAATTGCGAATGTCACATATTCATACATAGGGCTGTCAACTGGCCGGCTTTTCATTGGACTGGCCGAAAAAATTGCTGTTATTTTGATTAAAGCCGGTGACGGATACAAACTTCTCACCAGCCCCTTTATAACCGGTTTTTTTTTTTTTTTCAAATTTGTATCTAGTTCGAAGTATAGATATTGAAAAGTAGCTTTCATTCTGTAATCTCAAAACTGTTACCTTTCATCATCTATTAACGATTAATATATTTTGTTCACCTGTTTAGAAAATCTTAGAGAGATGACAGGGACTGTATCAGGGAAAATTTGAAATTTACTTTCAAGGAATTTTATACATTTATTAAGAGTAGAAAAATACTTCTTAAAGCAATTTCCTATAGTTGAAGTAGAGACTATATGTTTAAAGAGTGAATTTCATTTTCCAAATCCAAAATTGTCACGTAAAGATTATTATACTTTTGTTCATCTGTTTCGATAATTTTAAAGAAATGGTAGTTACTGGTAAATACAATAAATTGATCAATGCCGATTGATCAATTTCAGTTTCTCATTTATAACACAATGTATCTATTAAGCTTATTAGTGAATGTTCTAAGAACTTACAAAATATATGTGTTAATGCACTTTTGTTCACGATAGTACATTTCCTTTCCATGGAGAGGTCCGAATAGAGATACTTCACGCTGAGATCTATATCATAGAGAATTTTGAGGAAGTGCCCGGTTTTTTTATTTTACAGAGTTGGCAACCCTATTCATACATCAACACGCACACAAACATGCGCGTAAAAGAAAAAATACTACATTCCAAATCATTCGTCTTGGTTGTTACGCAATGCACGATGAACACAATATACTTCCACATGAGGCGAAACAATGTTTATCAATGGCATAGTTCTGGAAAGCAACCTTGAAACCCGCCAGATATAGGAACAACATGTTAGCTGGGAGGGGTCCAAAGTATTTGAGGAAGGTCCAGTACGTCTACGTAATAACGAACATGTCTTATACTGTACGCGAAAAGATAAGTAATTCTTAATTACTGTCACTTATATTTTTAGAAAAAATGATAGAACGATTCTTTCTATAAGAAAGGAAAGAGCACATGATGAGGCGTAAAATAAAATATTTAGCGTACATCAATCATTTCTCTATCAAACAAGTATAGTTTGTTAGGAAAGTCTACAAATGTTAGTCAAGTTTCGAAATTTTTGGGAGGTCCGGACCCGGTGGACCCCCTCGTGGCTACGCCTCTGAGCATTGCTAACTAGTCCCAAATTTAATGTGGCTTTTCCCATCATACAGTTTTACCAAGAGTATAAAATATACTTATAGAAAAGAAAAATGTATATACTAAAATACTACCCACAGAGGCGGGGGGATTCTGCATATTGACTTATTAATATTTGGTTCACAAATTACTGTAGAAGAAACCCTCATTATCTATATAAGCTAAGAATTAACTTGTAAACGGATCTACTTTCATTTGATTTCTGCTCTACTACATATTTTCTTTCTTATTTTGTAATTCTGCTATCCCTTTTTTTTAATTGTCATAATATTGATTTGCTTCAGTATAAGTACCGTAATTTTAAAATATGAATGCATAAAAAGAAATTCCATTTGTTAATTGCTAGTGAAATAAAATTCAGAAACCTTACTTAGCACGAAAAACCTTCTCATTCACTGAAAACAGTGCTGTGCTGCAGAAACACTGCAACGACCAGACCCTTTAACTTCTGAGATAGGGGAAAGGAGACTTAACATTTGCTCCAATTCCCGCGCTGAAGGAATCTAGTCGTTGTGTGCTTGCTGCAAAACAATATAAATTAGGGACTCTGTGACGGATTATTTTTCGCTTTTTAAAACGGATTAACGAAACGGACAGTTACAGAAGTAAAAAAAAAATGTTATTTAAAATATATATGGGAGTATCAGAAAGTATTTTTTCTGTTCTTTACTACTATTGCTAATAATATTTTTTTTCTTGAAATACTTTGGTCGTTGCGCAACGCTGCAACACTAACATTAGCCGCCACTGCTTTAAGCACTAACGAAAAAATAGTGGAATTTCTTAGTGTATCGTTAGTGCTTCTAAAAAAACTCTAAGTTTCGTTTGTACTTCATTATTGTTGTAGATGTAGCCATTTATATGTCACGAAAGTCCCAAAAGAAAAACATGTTAATTTTTCTAGTGCTCAAATTCTCGCCAAGTTCAAAAGCAGTAATGATCTCTTCTAGTGCAATCGTTAGTGCATCGTTAGTGGTTGATAGTGCACCAAGTCCGAACATTAGAGTTTCTCATCGTGAATGTTTTTGTAGGGAAAGAGCTCGCGTGTAGTTAGCATACCCTAAGTTTTATTTTATAGCGTCCATACTGTTGAAGCACTAATGTTGGTAGTTCTGCAATAAGACCTATTAACGAAGTAGTAACCATTACAATACGCGTGCTCATTAGTGCTTTTAAATTTGGCCTTAATTTTACAAAATGAAAAATGCTACGTCCGTAAAGTTAGCCCAGCACGGTTCTCAAATGCTACTAAAATCTTTTACATATTTAGAGCTTCTTAAGTGCACATTAGTGCACTAAACACTTACCTTAGTACTATGATACTTTAAAAGTTATTACTGAATAACTCGGGCAGTTCTAAGTTTAGATTTTTCACCTTTCGCACAATTTTGTAGTAATTGTGCCACAAAAGTGAAACTAACACCAGCGGTTAGTGCATTGTTAGAGCTCTATGAAACAGTAAGCCATAAGGTTAGTGCTAGCAGAATTTAGGAATTATAAGTGCATAGCTCACTCAGGATAAAATTTAAATTTATCGAATTTTACAATAATTGTCTCGCAAAGGTAGAATCAACGTCGAATTTTTGTGCATCGTTAGTATTCCAAAAAGTTCTAACGGTAGTGCTCTTTAAGCTCTAAAGTTAGTGCTATCATAGTTTGGGAATTACTGATGAATAACTCGTGCGGGGCAAACTTTAGATCTTTCAGTTTTTGAAGAATTTTACACTTATTGTCAGATAGAAACAAGATAAACACAATTAGTCAGTGTATTGTTGGATCTCCATTAAACAGTAAGCCCTAACGTTAGTGTTGTCATAATTTAGGAGTTATTATTAAATTACCCGGCCGGTACAGTATTGAAACTTACTGAATTTTACACTAATTTCCCCATAAAGATAGAACAAATTCTAAAGATTAGTGCATTGTTAGTGCTACAAAAAACTCAAAGTACTAACGTTAGTTTAGGAGTTACCAATGAATAACAGAATTTAAAATTATCGAATTTTACTCTAATTGTTTCACAAAGGTAGTACAAAAACTGAAGGGTTAGCGCATCCTTAGCAGTCAAGAACGAAAAACAAAAAAGGAAGGTACTAACATTGTACTATTTAGTGGTTGTTAATGAAGAACTCAAGCGAGGCTATTCATTTTACACTAATTGTCCCACAAAATTGGGACTAATACCAGCGCTTAGTGCATTGCTAGAGCTCTATAAAACACTAAGAACTGTCGTTGTATTTTCATGAATACTTCAGGCAGGACTGAATTTAAATTTATCGAATTATACACTAATTGTTCCACAAAGGTGGGTAACCACCAAAGCTTAATGCACTGTTGGTGCTCCATAATACACTAATCACTAACATCAGTGCCATCACAGTTTAGGAGTTATTAATAAATAACTCGGCGGGGATAAAATCAGGTTTTTCAACTTTTACACAATTAGTGTAAAATTCAATAAATTTTACTTTAGTTTCGTTCTAGTTATTCACTAATAACTCCTAAACTACGATATCATTATCGTTAGTGCTTACTATGTTTTAGAGCACTAACAAAACACTAATATTTAGCGATTACACTACCTTTTGATCGACAGTTATTGTAAAATTCGATAAATTTAAATTTAGCCTTGCGGAAGTTATTCATTAATAACTCCTAAATTGAGATAGCACTAACGTTAGTACTTAGCTTATGGAGCACTAACCTCTGGTTTTGTCTCATTTCTGTCTGACAATTAGCGTAAAATTGTATAAAAATTGAAAGATTGAAAATTAGCACCGCCCGAGTTGTTCATTAATAACTCGTAAACTACGATAGCAGTAACGGTAATGTTTAGTGTCTTTTGGACCACTAACGGTGCACTAACCTTTGACGTTTACTGCACCTGAATGGAACGATTATTATAAAATTCGATAAAACTAAATTAGTTCCGAGTGAGTTATTCACTTGTAACTCCTAAACTATGAGAGCACTAACATTAGTGCTTGATGTTTCGGCAAGCAATAACGATTCACTAACTTTTCATGTTTATCCCACCTTTGTAGGACAATTATTGTAGAATTCAAGAAATTTCAATTTAGTCCCACGAGAGGTATTCACTAATAACTCCTAAACTCTCATAGCACTAATATTAGTGTTTAGTGAACGAAACACTAACCTTGTGAACTGTTTTGGTAGTAATTTAGATGTGTGCGAATCTAAATTTAGACAAATGGCATTTTCTATTTTGTAAAATTCCCGCCAAATTTAAAAGCACTAATGAACATATATAGTGTAATGGTAATTATTACATTAGGAGGTTTTATTGCAGAACTCCTAATATTAGTGCTCCAATTGTATGGATGCTAAAAGGTGAAACTTAGGGGAAGCTGACTACACGCTAGGGCTAGCCCCTCCGCACAAAAGCATTCACGACAAAAATCACTAGTGTTCGGAATTGATGAACTAGCAAACACAAACGATTACACTAGAAGAGATCATTACTACTTTTAAATTTGGTGATAATTTGACTCAATGAAAAATTCCCGATGTATTTTTTATGGGAGTTTCATGATATAATTTGCCATATCTACCCTACCTACTAGTGAAGCACTAACAAAACTATTAATGTTTTCTACAAGCACGACCGATGCACTGGGTTTCATCGTTAGTGCTCTCTCGGGAAACTAAAATGCATTTAGACCTCCCAAAGTTTTTTCCTTCTGGCATTCGAACTATTGAACCATTAATGTTGGGAGTTAATTCTCCAAGAAGCACTAACGAAGCACTAACGATTTTACTAGAAGAGATTATAAGTGCATTTAAATTTGGTGGAAGTTTGAGGCAATGAAAAATTGCCCATGTATTTCTTATAAGAGTTTCGTGACATAAAATTGCCCATATCTACAGTAATAGCGAAGCACTAATGAAACTACTAGTTTTCTAGAAATACTAACAATACACTATCGATTTCACTAGGTTTCATCGTTAGTGCTTTCTTAAGGGCTAAGGTTTCTTGTTTCTATCGTCCAACCTATTGAAGCACTAATGTTGGGATTTGGTGCTCTAAGAAGCACTAACAAAGCAATAAAATTGCACTAAAAGAGATCATCAGTGCTTTTGAATTTGACAAAAATTTGAGCCAATGAAAAATTCCCAATGTATTTCTTAGGGGAGTTTCGTGACATGTAATTGGCCATATCTACACTAATAGTGAAGTACTAGCGAAACTATTAGTGTTTCCTAGAAGCACCAACGATGCAATAACGAATGGCGCTAATTTTTTCGTTACTGTTTGAAGTGGCGACCAGAGTGTAATTACATACTATCATGTTTTGGCTTTAGAGCCTCCACTAATGAAGTACTAACGTTAGGAGTTTGTACACTAAAAAGCAGGAACAATCCACTAACGAAAGGCACTACATTTTTGTTAGTGCTAGAAGTAGGGCAGAATCTTTTGGCCCCACTAATCCCTACTATTGTTTTGGCTCTAGAGCTTACATTAATAAGCACTTATGTTAGTGGTTGGTGCATTAATAAGCACTAACGATGCACTACAAAACGGCAGTATTTTTTCGTTAGTGCTTGAAGTGGGGACGGTGTCAACTTGATCCTCAAAGGTTTTTTACTTGTAGCACCTACATACAATACTGAGCACTAACGTTAGAGGTTGCTGTACAAAGAAGCACTAACGATTGCACAAAAAGATATCATTAGCGCTCTTGAATTTGGCGGGAATTTGTCGCAATTAGAAATTATCCATAACTACACTAGTAATGCAGTACTAACGAAACTATCAGAGATTTCAAGAAACACTAACGATGCACTAACGAATGACAATTATTTATTCGTTAGTGCTTAAATGGGGTGCTAAGTTCACACTGACCCTCCAAATAGGTTTTGTTTGCAGCATCTACACTAATGAACAACTAACATTAGGTGTTGATGCACCAAAATGCACCAATGATGTACTAATGATCGCACTAAAACAGAGCATTAGTACTCTCGAATTTGGCGGGAGTTTGACGCAATCAGAAATTACCCATGTATTTCTTATACACTGAGAAAAAAAATTGTAGGTGGCATACTTAAAAACGTAGGTTACATTCGTAATTCCTGTAGTTTCTGGACTTAACGTACAACCGTATATAACATCCTGCAGCAAACGTATAGCTGAAAAAGTATGTATTATACGTACTGTCTGCATAAGTGCAATGACGTCATTCGTGTGACGTCATCTGCAGTAACAAGTATATACGGAGGTGATATCTAGCTTTGTGACGTCAGGGTCGTATGTAGCATGTGGGTTAATAATGACGACATACACTGACTATCAGGACGGAGCATGATTTCAAGAAGTATGCAATATACGTTCTGTACGTATGTTTCTTGCGTTCAACCCCGAGACAGCATCTATATTGTACTTGTGCCCCATACGTACGACTAGATACAGTATACGTATTGTACGTATGTATTATACAGATTTTCCTTATGTCGCACACAGCTTGTCCAGATACAGCATACAGAATATCCGTATGCACCATACAGAGTGCATATATGTAGCTTACAGACTGTCTGCATGCAGCATATAGATTATACGTATGTCGCGTACAGGTTGGCCATATGTAATGTATAGATTGGATGTATATAGCTAATAGGTTGTCCATATGAAATATACAGATTTTACCTGTATCGAATACGTATTGCCTTCTTGTAATGTATGGATCGGACATATGCAGGATCTAGAGTGTACGTATAGTGCACCATTATTAAAGTGCTGCAACATACTGCAAAGTGCATGATACATTCTTACTGTAATGTTGTCAAATATTGTTTTACTCTGTATGAAAACAAAAATAGTTTAAAATATGGTTGATCTCCTTTGTGCCAATAATAATAAAATTAACAATACTACACTTTTCAAATCTTAGTTTGGAGCAGTGAAACTGTCCAAAGAAATGTATTTACCTGCAGGGTGTCCTATAAGTTTGGGCTTCCTGCTAATTCGTTGGAAAGCTACTGCAAAGTCAAGTGTTGAAAAGTGACAAACGTTAATTTTAAAATTATGGGCACAAAGCAGGGGCGGATCCAGGACGGACTTCTGGGGGGGGCGGTCGGCGGTAATACTGCTACTTTTAAGAGCTCCAAACTTGTTATGGATGGGTTTATTTATATATAAAATAAGAAAGTTTCCTCTTGTGGGGGGGGGGCGATCGCCCCGATCGCCCCCCTCTGGATCCGCCCCTGGCACAAAGGAGGTTAACCATATATTAAACTATTTTCGTTTCCATACAGAGTAAATCAATATGTGATATATTACTGTAAGAATTTATCATATGGTTTGCAGTTAGTTAGTTGCAGCACCTCAATAATAATGCAAAATGCACAGCCTTATACAATCCTATATTCAAACTCAAACAAGATTTACGTACAATCATTTATTAAGCTGTTATCATCCATTGCTTGTACGATATAAAGATTATTTTACCTCATTCTTTTCCTTAATAGTATCTTCTACTAAAGTGCAGTTGTTACCACAAGAGGCCTGAATAGAATTTTCCAGAAATAACTTCTCTGTACATTTTAATTAACAGGTATTTTTTTTTAAATGTCGCAATAATTAAAAGTGTGGTGTCAGCCGGAAACGCATTCGCTTACAATATTATTCCTACTCAGTACTCGCCATTAAAAATGAAACACCAAGAAGGAGACTGGGTAGATGCGCCAAAGTTCCCAGGCCGATACCTAATAGTAAGTGCAGAATACTCTTAAACGTTCGCTGTATTCGCTGTGTGACAACGTGGTGACAGCGGAGGCGTTGTGCAGCCATCGACTAAACATATTTATTCTTCCCTGCTATAGACATTCTGCAAATTTGGACTTTCCTGGATGCATCCTTCTTAGTGCAACATTTTAAGGAAAGAGCAATTTAACAGTCTCATACATTGCTTAAAGAAAGAGCAATGATTCTCAGAATTACTCGGAAGATATATATACACAATAATTTAAAACGGTTATTTCAAACTTTGCAATTCAAAGCACGAAAAGAACTATAGATAAAGGAACACTGATTTTAGCCAAATAGTAATTAGTAAACTCAATCACACTCAGTACCATTAGTTGCTTGGTGTTATCCGTAAGTCAGAGATCACGGTATCTCATTTCGTGTAGATTTTTGCATTTGTTTAACGCTAAAAATGTATTTTATCGCTAATTGAACCCAGTACCATATATATACCAACAGGACGTACCTTAGTCACAAGGTGACATGAGTGAAACACTAAACTATTCGATTGACACCTGCGGCCTTGTCAACACTAGAGAAAGTTACAAAGTGATTAAGTAAATACGGAACATAGTTCATACAAAGTATAGCGATGTATGAAGTCTCCGTTTCATACGACTTGGATAAAGGATACATCTGAAATAGCAACAAAGAAATATATAATGATTTCTCTGGATAATTTGGATTAGTCCAGAATTCGAACACACACACGCTGGTAAGTCCAACATTTTTTTTTTTTTTTTTTTTTTTTTTAACTTCGTTCTTCGGATTCCCAATAAAGTTGACTACTGAAAAGCTGAGTTATAGATTCTGTATTAAAACAACACCTTCGCTAGACATGTTCAGTATACACATTGTCTTACATACAGAACAATACATTAGTTATTAATGCATGTCTGAAATAATAGTGCTTCGTATAGAATTTTACTTCATCCAATCGCAATAGCACAAAGATAAAAAATATTGCTAGGGATAATGTTCTTATTACAGAGAAAAAGAATTAAAATGACTTAACATTAACTATCATTTTCTTTAAACAGAGATAATATTTTATTATAATTTATGGAAGAAAGAAATAATTTGTAGTACAGTATCTTTATTAGGGTTATATATTCGTACAAAATAATGTAAGTACAACTGAGTCTGTCTTCAGAAAGGGCGTACTTTTAGCCACAACCTACACTGCTTCTTTTGACTGTCTTTCAAGCAGAATTCTGGTTTGATGCACGAAATAGCTGCAACAAAAATCAGAAAATATTTAAAATGTTATATTCAGTGTGCTTAATTTGGTTGTACTTAACAATACAAAGTATCTTAACATTTTTGAGATTAAATGGACAAAATATGTTCGGTCAGGTATGGACTTTTGGGTTGCACGTAGAAAAACTATGAAGTGTTTATTGATGCTGAACAACAACTCAAAATGTATTACCATTCAAAAGTAAGTGGGTACCTCAATGGTGTTCGGGCTACCATGGGGTACCTAATGTCTGTATCTTTTAGATATATGAAAATATATGTCTCTAAAATGTAAGGAACTGACATCTGTTTACCGAAAACCTCAACTCGGTAAGCCTTATGGATATCGAGATATGGGAAAATAAAGAGCGACACTACAGAACTGTGGAGTTTGCGTACTAGATGGTGCAGTTTCGGAAACGTAATTACGAGGGCTTACAACAACCTCAAAAGTAGTTTCAATTAAATACACTACACACACGCCCTGATGGGGGTTTTCGGGTACCATGATATTCCCAGAACTCTCATTTCTAAATATTCTAAAATATGTCTTAATAACGTTTTAAAGAACGTTAGAGGTGTGTGTTTACCGAAACCGCAAGTCGGTACGCCTAACAGTTACCGAAATATGGTGAAATAAAAAGCGACACCATAGGTACGTGGAGCTTGCATATTAGACAGTACAATTTAGAAAATTAATTAAAATATGACTATCAAGATATTGTCAAATAAAGGGAGGATCCATATAGTTATGGGGTTTTCGTGTTAGGTGGTAAAATTTCCGAAACCGGTCATGTAAAGTTAATAAGCATCAGTAGCAATTTCATCTTAAAATAATTAGGTATTTCCATGGAGTTTAAGAACATCATGGGGTCTACCAAGATTAAATTTTAAAAGTTTTGTAAAATATATTTTGACATTTGTAAAGAGTATTAGAAATATGTATTTACCTAAAAGTTCCAGCTAGTACATCTAGCAGCTAGAGAGACACCATACAATAAAAGCGTATTAGATCTTGAAATTTCAGAAAACAATTATTGATCCTAACAAAAGTTAAATAAGATGGTACTTATATGGGTTAAGTGAGAACCTCAGACTCGTCAGTACAATTTCGATCGAAAGATTAATTCAGCTCTAAATTTTCTTTGGACAATTCCAAGCGTTCATCGGGCTCTGAAATAAAGTGAACATTTTTTGTCAATATCTAATATAGCAAGCGAGATATAAGGAATTATGTATTTTATGACGTCGTAAAAATAGAGACCCACATGGATTTGTACTTTTGAGTATTTGCTGTAAGAAGAAGAAATTTCAGAAAACAACCGTATATACCTTAATAGACAATTAAATGGGCGGGGGCACAGTGGCTTAGTGGTAGAGTGCTTACCTCTGGTGTATTGGGTTCTTGGTTCGATCCACGGCCAAGTCAGTTTGTAGTGGACATCGTATTCGTGGGTTTTCTCGGGGTACTCTCCTCCCACCTTTGCATTCCATCAATTCTGTCAACAACATTCACTTGCTTTAATCATAATCTCCCTGAGACTAAAATGCATAATCGTGGGTCGCTACACTGAAATATTTCCTTTTATTTAATTTTAAAATTAAATAGGGAGTTAAGTATGATCGTATCTCTACGGGTTAAGTGAATACTCCAATAGTTTCTGCAAAAAAAAAGATTAGTTAAACACCCTACCACTAAGCTACTGTGTCCCCGCCCATTGAATTGTCTATTAAGGTATATACAGTAGTTTTCTGATTTTTTTTTCTTATAGGAAAGACCCAAAACTACAAATATATAAAGATCTCTATTTTTACGCCATAAAATATATAATTCCTTTTATCTTGGTTACTATCTTAGATATTGACAGCGAATTTTCATTCTTTTGTACAGCTCGATGAACCATTGGAATTGCCTGAAGAAAACCTAGGACTGAACTAATCTTTCGATCGAAATTGTACTGAGGTACTGATTTAACCCATAGAAGTACCATCTTATTTAATTTTGTTGCGACCAATAATTGTTTCCGAAATTTCAAGCTTTTATTTCACAGTGTTTCTCCAGATGTTAGATGTACTAGCTGGAAGTTTTGGGTAAATACATATTTCAAATACTGTTTACAAATGTCAGATTATATTTTCAAAAGCTTTTAAAATTTAATTTTGGTAGACTCCATGATGTTCTAACACCCCATGAAGATATCTAATTACTTTAAGATGAAATTGCTACTGGTGTTTATTAACTTTCCATGACCGATTTCGGAAATTTTAGCATCTAACACGAAAACCCCTTAACTGTGTTGGTCCTCCCTTTATTTGACAACATCTTGATAGCCGTTAGTCATATTTTAATTCAATTTCCGAATTGTAGCGTCAAGTATGCAAGCCCCACATACCTATAGTTTATTCCCCCCCCCTAAAAAAATCAGTTCTTTACATTTTAGAGACATGTATTTCCATATATCTAAAATGCAGAAATTAGGTACCGCATTGGAACCCCATTGGAGTACTCACTTACTTTTGCATAGCAAGGTAAAAACGCCAGTGGTTCTCACTTTAAGTTTGAAAACATACTATTTTGTCTCTTCTCTGAGCATCGTGAATCTGTCGGAGCTGTACCATAGTTGGAAAGACTCACTGATCCTTCCTATAGTGACCATGTAGTCAGAATTCAAAAAGGAGTAGCCCTTGAAGGAAAAACAATATTTTAAAATCCTTGCACCAGTAGTCGTCACCTTAAAATCAAAATGTTCCAGTAGTAGTCAGGATTTTCTACCAGTGTTCATCACTCAAATAACTTGACAATTTATTCAAAAACGCACTGTGTATCAGTTTAGGGTTGAGAATACAATATAAAGTAGTAAGCTTAATAACTTTGCATCACTTTTAGCACTCAAGAAAGAAAATAAAAACGTTTTTACATACTTTTTAAAGCAATTTCAGAAAGAAAAATGTTAACTGAATTCAAAAGTTAACTGTATATCACTTCCACGTTAAGAGTACAATATTAAATACTATGTTTAATAACTATACGTCACTTTAAACTCTCGAGAATGAACATAAACAATTGTACATACATTTTAAAAACAATCTGAGAAACAAAATAAGTTAACTGAATTCAAAATTTAATTATACATCACCTTAAGCTTAAGAATACACTATAAAATGCTGAGATTAATAAAAAATGAAATCTTTAAGTTTAACGTCCCACGGTTATGCCGGTTAGGATAAGGAGACGGTGATAATGAGAAATGAGTGAAATGGTGGAATGAACAAAGTGGGAGGAAACGGGAGAACCCCGAGAAAACCCACGAGCAAGGTGTTTGTCCACCACAAAGTCCACACGGCGCGAGTTGGGATCGAACCAGGGACCCCAAGCACCGGAGGTGAACGCTCTACCACTGAGCCACCGCCCCCCCTGAGATTAATAACAATGCATTACTGAAGAATGAAAACAAAAATGTTTTAGCTACCTATATTGTATTTACATGTTATTTCTCATTAACATTTTTTTTTTTTTTTTGATAACTCATGATCAAGTCTAGGGATGCGCAAGAGAAAAGATTTGAGGTTGTCTCCTCTCGAAAAGGTGCCGCGAAAGTTGTCTCGTCTCGAAAACTGGATCCGTTTCTATTGGAAAAGCTCTATCTTGTCTCGAATTTCGTAACAAAAATTGTCTCGTCTTGTCTCGTGCGCATCCCTAATCAGGTCCATAGCCAAAAACTTCATTTCGGAGGGTGCTCGATAGGGCTTTGGGATATCCGAATTTAGATATAGATAATCGATGTCGACAAACTATCGAAACTTGTTCGAAATATCGAAAAATACAGCAATATCGAAATATAAACAATATCAAAAATCGAAAATATAGAAATATGAAAGAGATC
The DNA here is from genome assembly GCF_964235325.1 of Thermobia domestica. Taxonomy (NCBI): domain Eukaryota; kingdom Metazoa; phylum Arthropoda; class Insecta; order Zygentoma; family Lepismatidae; genus Thermobia; species Thermobia domestica. The sequence goes on along the minus strand of NC_137468.1, from coordinate 168,065,308 downwards.
AAAAATATGGATATATCGAACAAAAATGGATATATGATCTTGGAATACGATTTGGTGGAATAATGAAGGAGAAAAATAATCATTGATTAAATATTAAATTGAAAAGAAATAAGAGCCTGACGCTCAAATACTTATCTATCCGGCACCCATCTTGATCCCCATAAAATATCATGAAGTGCTTCATTGATTCTAAACCCAATAATAGTAATTTAACAATAAACACAATATATAATTTACTACGCACCTTGAAATGTAGAAATTAATGATTGTAATCCCCAGCTTTCCAATAGACCTTTGATTTCTCCAAATGAAGATTCGGATATCTTGTTTCTTCTCAAGCAATAATGGGTTACAATAATCAGTTGCAGTCCAAAGCCAAGTCACTAAGTTAAGCATAAAAATAAAAGAATTCATTAGTTAGATGCATACAAAATCCTACGCATGTAAATCCGAATCTACTTGTATTAAATTGTAAATTTAAACAAACTAAATTATACTACAGTTATAGTGACATCAAACATACATTAAATAAGGTATACAGGGTGTCTCAAAAGTCCCCTGACATAGGGTAACTCTGTTATTATCAGAGTTACAACAGAATGTAGGAGGGAAAAGCATATCCAATTATGATGTTTTCAATCTAAAGTGAAGGAATTTTTAAAATCGGATGACCCGTTTGCGCTGTACACTCTCTATGCGCCCAATGTGAAATGAAAATGCAACGTTGCCATTTACCTGGACCCATAACAGAAGTGAGTGAAGTTACTGTCTTTTACGCTAACATGTCGATGGCCAGCCCCCGTTTCAAACAGTAACTTCATTCACTTATGTCGTGGGTCCAGGTAAATGACAACGTTGCATTTTCATTTAAAATTGGGTGCATAAAGAGTATACAGCACATTCATCTTGTCCGATTTTTTAAAAAAGTGTTCACTTTAGATTGAAAACGTCATATTTCGAGATGTTTTTCCTCTTACATTTTGTCGTAACTCTGATAATAACAGAGTTACCCTATGTCAGGGAACGTTTGAGACATCCTGTATACATCATAAGAGGTTCCTTTCTTAATTCTACACGGATGTGGTTTCATTGAATGTGAGGTGGGTGATACACATTAGGCCTTTTGGGAGTACGTCACACGGACGACCGTAATTTTGTGTTCAAAATTTTTATGAACTGGTGGGATATGTGATACATATGGCCACGGGCTAGAATTTTCTCAGTATGTCAAATATGCAATCAGATTTCATGCAGCTTAATTTGGTGAAAAGCTATTGCCAATTGAACGTTACATTTACCTCTTTCTTGCAGATGTTGAACCATGCCGTTAGCACGTGAGGAATGGATCGAAATAATCAAACTGTGGGGCGGGAGGAGTATATGTGCAGTGGTTGCCGATTGCAGAGTCATCCACAATGTGACTCTGTGTCACATGTTTCAGTGTCACAGTAATTAACTAAATTTGAGAAGACGGGCACATTCGTAAACATACATCGTAGCGGTTCAAACTCGCGGGACCTTGTTCCTTCCCCATTTTGAACCGGTACATGAAAATACCATTTACTCCATGTTTGCCTGCGCCGATTTTGAAAATTCCTTCACTAATCGATTTCTCCCGTTGAGTACTACAAGAACCAGTTAAAATCTCGCGGGCCCTTTATTCTTCCCCATTTTGAACCGGTACATGAAAGTGCGATTTTTTTCATGCTTGCCTGCGCCGATTTTGAAAATTCCTTCACTAGTCGATTTCTCTCGACGAGTACTACAAGAATCAGTTAAAATCTCGCGGTCCTTTTTTCTTCCCATTTTGAACCGGTACCTGAAAATGCGATTTTCTTCATGTTTGCCTGTGCCGATTTTGAAAATTCTTTCAGTAATCTATTTCTGTCTTCGAGTACTACAAGAATCAGTTAAAATCTCGCGGGCCCTTTTTTCTTCCCCATTTTGAACCGGTACATGAAAATGCGATTTTCTTCATGCTTGCCTGCGCCGATTTTGAACATTCCTTCACTAATCGATTTCTCTCGTCGAGTACTACAAGAATCAGTTAAAATCTCGCGGTCCTTTTTTCTTCCCATTTTGAACCGGTACATGAAAATGCAATTTTCTTCATGCTTGCCTGCGCCGATTTTGAAAATTCCTTCACTAGTCGATTTCTCTCGACGAGTACTACAAGAATCAGTTAAAATCTCGCGGGCCCTTTTTTCTTCCCATTTTGAACCGGTACCTGAAAATGCGATTTTCTTCATGTTTGCCTGTGCCGATTTTGAAAATTCTTTCAGTAATCTATTTCTGTCTTCGAGTACTACAAGAATCAGTTAAAATCTCGCGGGCCCTTTTTTCTTCCCCATTTTGAACCGGTACATGAAAGTGGGATTTTTTTTCATGCTTGCCTGCGCCGATTTTGAACATTCCTTCACTAATCGATTTCTCTCGTCGAGTACTACAAGAATCAGTTAAAATCTCGCGGTCCTTTTTTCTTCTCATTTTGAACCGGTGTGGCGCGCACGAAATACCGGGGTCCCAATTTTTACCCCCTCATAAATCATAGTTGTAAAATGTCAAAACATACTGTGTTAAAACAGCAGATGGCTTTTTCAAACGAAGGCTTTTGAGGTACAAGTTTTGTAGTCATACATGGTTGCCAGTGCACGGACTGCAGAGAGGAGTTTGTCCAACGATAGAATATATCTGTACCCCCAATAAAATAAGGAAAAGGCACGGAGCAATAAAACTACCACACGTCTTGACCACAAATTTAGGAGAGGAAAAATTGGCACGCGACACATTGAGTGACAGGTAATAAACCAACCGCTCAATGCGGAGAATCGGTCTTTTGAAAAATCTTCTATATTAATCAATACATTTTACTTTTTGTAAAATATTAATGCTTTCACAAGATAAATAAAACGGTCACTGTTCATTGGATCAGTCATAAACACACACACACACACACACACACACACATATATATATATATATATATATATATATATATATATATATATATATATATATATATATATATATAGTGGCGGATCCAGGATATAATCAAGGGAGGGGCTAAACTATAGTTTGCACTTTTATCCAGTGTAAAGCAGGATTGAAGCTTATTTTATCCAGTGTACACTTGAGCGTCAACTATATATATTTTAAATCAATTGATCAGTGTTGACAAATTATGTTCCAGACTGCAAATATTATCTTTGTATATATTAAAATTAAGTTACTTGAAATGAAATTTATTAGTTTAATCAGGAATGTCATTTATTTATTTATGCCCCCTAAGTCTGAGGTGTATAATGAAATACTAATGGAAAACGTTCATTAATAGATAACATTACTCCAGAAATGTTACTCCAGAATATGTTTAAATTAAATTCAATTTCTTTAGTCATTACGCAACACCAAGGTTATGAAGGACGGAACGTGGGCCTTGAACAGCCACCGGCGGGTGTACAGACAATCATATAAGATCAACTTTCTCAGAATAAGTATTTTCCACCACACTGTCTCACTTTCCAGAGAGTTGGATTAGAGGATCACGCAACTGTCCTGACATGACCAACTCAAATATTCTAAATTAAAAATATATCGAGTACTTAAGTCTTCCAAACATAAATAAATGAATAACCTACCCATTCTTTCTCAGTTTTATAAGTTTCTGTCGAAGGGGCATATATATCTGATATCTCGCTTATTGTTTAAGAACAGCGAGACAAAACTTTTTCCTATATAAATTTTCTTTTTGTCATTATCTTTTCAATGATATATCAAATTACATAGTTTATCATGTAAGATTTTCGGATAGTCACAGCAATAGGTTACACGGTGACACAAGCAGAGCACTCCATGAAAATATTGTTTTCAAAAAGATTGGAGACATCATCAAAAGGTTCTGTTGTTTTTCCTGCTCGCAATAATTTTTTCTTGAAAATGGTTTGTCCTGGAACAGAGTTGTAGAAATATGTGGTGATGCAGCTCCAGCGATGTTAGCTTCGCAGTTTGAATTTATAAAGCTGGCAAAGAACAAAAATTCTACAGTTATGGGTGTGCACTACTTAATTCACACACAAGCCTTAGTAAAAAATAATAATAATAAATAAAATAAAAAAATAAAAATAAATAAATAAAAAAAAACTTTTTCAGAAAACCTGAAGCAGGCATTATCACTGGCTATTAAAGTTGTTAATTTTGTCAAGTCAAGTGCTCTGAATGCTCGCCTTTTTGAGATTTTGTGCTGTATCCATATTGAAGTTCGTTGATTAAGGAGTTTAAATACCACTTTTCATATCCCTCATATGTCTCAAATTTTCCGGTATTTCGAGATAGGGCCATCTTATTATAACAGTTGCAAACCAATCCCTTTTTCCTCCCACCTTTCTCTTCCCCTTCTAAGGAAATCCAGAAAATGCAGAAACAATTCTTTAACTATTTTAAATGAAAAGTCTAAATAAAATAAATTATGTCTCTAAGCTTTAGGAATTTCGAGATATGGCTATATTGCATAAACAATTGCAGCATCCACCAATTTTCTTACCGCCTTTTTCACTTTCTGCTTTTCTCTTCCCTTCTAAGGGAAATATCTAAAAACGCTGAAACACATCTTTAATAACTTTAAATGAAAAGTCTAAATACCGAATTTCATGTCTCTAACCTTAAAGGATTTTGAGATATTTTCATTTTGTTCTAACAATTGTAACCCCATTCCTTCCCCTTCTTCCATTCTAGGGAAAATACCAAAAACCGACGAAACACGTGTATAATTATTTTAAATGGCAAGTCTATATACCAAATTTTATGTCCCTCTCTGCCTTCAGAGATTCGGAGATATGGAAATTTTAGTATAATTATTGCCAGCACCCTTTCCTTCCTTCCATATCGATTTTCTAAAAATCTCTCCTTAATGGTATCCCACGTTACAAATCCCATGCACTGTAAAAATTTAAAGTTTCCAGGTTAAGAAATTTGACCTTTGAGTTGTTCAGTCATGTAGGCCTTACTGTGTCCAGTGGTGGGTCGATGTGTCCGAGGTTCGATCTCAGCTCTTGGCAAGTGAGTTTAGTGACTGACAAGTTGTGTGCGCGAGTTTTCTCGGTATTCTGTTACCTTCGGCTTTCTTTATTCAATCATTATCATCAATAGAGCCCGGATTTCCATACATAAACAAACCCCAAAATATTCATGCAAACATGCACGAAAAATACGGTATAAAAATATGCACTAAAATATGCATTTAAAAATTTAACTATGCACTGAAATATACACTAAGAAAATAAAATATCAGGTTCTTACAAAAATATCTTATCTTAACGATCTCTGTTGCAATGAACTATCTTCCTTAAGTTTTTTTTTTCTGTCAACTCTGTGTTTATCAGTAAGAAACGTTTTGTAGATCGAAAAGTTTCTTTACATCAGCAGAAGTCACTCGTACATGTGAAATACATGAAAGTCTTCCTGTGTTACATTCTCTTCCCATTCCATGTTTTCACCATTAAGTACATTTGTAATGGCACAGATTGTTTTGTACCCGGACTTTTTTTTTCTGCCAAATACTTTGCAAAGTTTATCTGACGCTATTTTGGCAAGACCATGAATTGTTTCACTGGACAAAGTCTGCGATAATTCGCCCAACAAGGAGAGTGAATGCTGCAAAGCCTTCTTACAGGATTCCAACTGTCTGACAACTTCAGGTATTGCCGAGAAGTGGTTATGTATGTACTTAATTTTATTCTCAATGCCACTTGTAGAGAAACATTTTTGAGATACATAAATAGCGGCTGCATCATCGGGACTTAGTGAGCCTACGGTTGTCTTCATTGATTTTTAAGATATCTGTATAATACTGTACAGCTTGGAGCCACGAGCTCTTCACTGGATGAGAAGGTACTGGAACATTTGTCGCAACTTCGCGAAAAATACGAAAGCGCGATGGAGCTTTCACAATAATTTATTTACATTTAATACTAGCGCGTCTACTGCTAGATATTAGCATTTGGTTGTTTCAGTTACGCAATACTTTCTGCTATTATTCTGTACAACATTTTGTTCTACACTGCGTTTACAAACGGAGTCAGTTCACTTTAAATATAGCCTACTTTCATGTGATATACTCTCAAATATGCTAGTATGCAGCAATAAAATTCAGGAATATGCAGTATCCTGCAAAGTTTACAAAATATCCATACACATTGAAATTCACTCAAAATATGCACTTACATGCACCATTACATGCATCTCAAACGAATTCTTGCAAGTCCGTCGGAAGGAAGAAAACATTTTCCATACGTTCTTGCATGTCACTATAAACATGCATTTCGCATATAAATCCGGGCTGTAATCATCAACGTCTTCCTTAACCTCAGTGCATAATCATGGGACGCTAAACTAATAATAATAATAATAATAATAATAATAATAATAATAATAATAATAATAATAATAATAATAATAATAATAATAATAATAATAAGGATCACATTATAGTTTTATAACCAACATTACACACCTGATTCATGACAATAAATTTACTCTTCTAGTCAACTCTAGGACTTGGTACCGTATTTCAGTGATTATGCATGTATCATTAAATTTTAAAATAGTTTTGAGTGTACCGTTTGTTCCGCTAGTCCGTGGAATATTTAATAACAATATTTAAATACTGATTCTCACATAGGGTACTTTATTATTATTATTATTATTATTATTATTATTATTATTATTATTATTATTTGCTTTTTTACTACCTACATGAATTACTTTTCTCTGTCTATCTATACTAATACAATAAAATATCGTTTATGTGTGTCTGTTTGTCTTTCATCGGCTTTCCGCAGAGAAAGACGTGACCTAGAGCTATCAAATTTGGTAGGTTACTAGATCTAATTCTATATGAAGCACTTTCTTCTTTATTTCGCCACTGAAGACATTATAGAGGAGTCGAAATTTATGCATAAAGGGAGATTAATAATTCCCGGGAAGCCGGATATTAGTGTCTAATTCATAGTTTTCGGTGTCACTTAGACGAATAATAACACTCCCGAAGCCGTTCAAGTTATATTCTCTACCCATTATCATTGACGGGGACGGAGAGAAAAACAGTACATCCAAAATCACCGATATTAGTATCGAATTTGCAAGCTGATTGGTGTTAGTCATAATGACACTGAAGCCCAAGTTTAGGCAGAAAGGGGCATGTCAGTTGGCCCGGGAATAGACAGATACAACCAGGCGCGGACCAAGGCAAAATTTTCACCCGGGCAAAGTGACTTTCTGTCACTTTCTCCAAGTTCTAACATATATTTTACATTTTATTCGAGTGATTTTAATATTTTAAACCCATTCTTCAAAGAGAAAAATTAACATTCAAATACATGACATATGTAGATATATTTAGTACTTAAAAAATGAATATGGTGTCAGATATATTGTGTTTATATTATTATTATTATTATTATTATTATTATTATTATTATTATTATTATTATTATTATTATTTATGTATCGATATCTAACAACAAAAACAATATCGAACATCATTTATTGAATACTACTAATGCTGACATGATTAGTGCTATATAATCAATTGTTTTGTTATCAATAACATCAGTAGTAGTATTCAATACCACCCACTACCATAAATCCCACTATGTAACAATCTATTCTAATAACGTGAAATACCAATAAAGACACTTCACATATGTTGAATGTCTTTTACGCACAGCAATATAAACCACCCTTTTTAAGTAGGTCCTACTAGCTGAAGTCCATAGCATTCATAAAACATATCTCATGAATTTGTACAAAAGCTGAACACTCTTACAAGACTAAAGCTTAATAACAGGTTTTATTAAGTATTAGAAATCCTCTGACTTTGATAAGTAAGTAGATCATATCAATGTCAATTTATGGAACTTTATGAGAAAGAGCGTCCATGTATTTTTCTTCCATAAAAACAGTACCTTAAAATCTTGAATAATTTACTCAAATTAGTTTCCTAATTTTGCAACATTTAGCCTCAGGCGTGATAATTAATAGTGTAACAAAATTTAGAAACTCAATAAAAAGTTAAAACTTGACTATTACTGAAAATTAACAACAAATTAAACAACTTTAAATATATTTGTTTTCAGCACACAAGAATTAAAATATAATTTTCCAAGTCTTTTTTGTCTGCAAAATACCTAACAATGACATCTGTGTCAATGTCTTGAAGAATGTCGAAATCAATCGGCATCATGGCGATCCTTACGAGGCGCTCCTGGCACATGGTAGATCTCAAATAATTTTTAATTAATTTTAATTTTGAGAATCTCCTTTCGCCTGAAGCCACGCTGACAAGAAGAAGGGGCGGCCCCCCAAACCCCCCTGGATACGGGCCTGCTGGTTACTCCTTAAGTATTTTAATACTTCAAAGCAAGGCTGACATTTTCTTTGTAACTTTGGGAGGGTGGGGGGCATTAAAATGTGTTTGGTTGTAAATAAGGGTCTAAGAAGGCATATATAAGGATTTTAAGACAAATTAAATTCAAATTATGCAAAATATTGTATAGTTATAAAAAATATAACAATAAAAAATATTCAAAAAATACATGGGGGCCACATAAGCATTGGAAGGTCCGGGCCCCCACGTTCTCCAGGATCGGCGACCTTGCTTCAAGTTATTTTTTTTTTTTTTTTCATTTTCACCTGGTAGTAGGAGGAGTAAAACCAACAGTTCCTGTTGAAGTTGGAAACCCTCAATATCACAATGCTCTAGGTCAGCAAATTTCTTCATCAGGGTATCCTAGTCTTCCTTTTTGATCCTGTATAAAAACCCAAATAGGTCATGTTGTTGGGTCGAAATGAATGATTTTGCAAGAACCGTGCATAGCGATACAATAACATTTCCTAGACACTACTTTCAACAAAGACCGACAGTTAGGTGCGGCGGCATCGTATCTAAGAAAGCAAAAATAGGTGGTGCCTGTTAACCTTCCACTACCACTTTAAATGAGTAGCACATATAAACTCCAATAACATTCATTGCCTGGGAAAAGTTTACAAAGAAAATGGGCCGCTATAAACAATATTAAATCCCCCTCCAGTCTCTCTTGTACATGCCAGGTCTCCATTTGTCGATACAGTCCCCTACTAATATGAAACTCTCTTCTTCCATGGTGGAATGGAAGAAGATTATCTAATTGCGCTAGTTTACAACAATATAAACAAAAAAAAAAAAAAAAAATCAGTAGAGAACACGTTATAAAATTTGCTTTTTAAGACTCGTTTTGGCACCCCCTGACTGTGGCGCCTCGGGTAGTTGCCCGGGCTGCCTGGCCCTTGGTACGCTCCTGGGTACAACGCCAAGGGAACTACTCTTCCTTATTTATTCACTTAACATATTTCTTTACTTTCAAATCTATCTTTCTATATTGTATAAATAAAAATGAAAATGACAATGTTGTGACTTATTAACTCTTCAACAATAAGACTGATCTCGATCAAATTTTCAACATAAATGAGGTCTGGGATGATTTTCATAATTTCATTTTGATGGTGCAATTTGGGGAGGGGGAAATGTGTAAAAATGAGCGAAAATGAGCGATATTAGTGCCGAATCCATAGTTTTCGGGGTCGGCGAGATCAACAGTGACACTTCGATGCCGTTTCAGTCCCTATTAGTACTTCTAAGAGAAGATGGTACCATATAAAAATAATTGAAAATAACCGATATTAGTGTTAAATTCATATTTTTTGCGGTCCCTAAGTTGATTGGGGACAGTTTTGACGCTTTTTATGTCCAACATGAAACGCATTCTCCCCGTGCGAAGAACGGATATTTAAGGTAATATGTATAAATTCAATGGCTCATTCACTGAGTCATTCATAAACAAATCTCTGTTATTAGACGAACTTCGAAATTATTTATGAATGTTCTCCTTCTAGTCTATATTGTAGATAAGACAGTTTTTTTTTTTTTAAATGTAACTCCTAAAGCTAAGAACGAGGGGAGAGCTTCAATGATTTTTACCCTCGACAAATCTCCGAAACTACTCACCGTACAACCTTAAAATCTTTTGTTTTCATCGCACCCTGGGCTGTAGACTATACGGGTATTTTCGAAATGCAACTTCCTATGTAAGGGAGGGAAGATTGTTTTCTTGTCGTTCAGTACAATTTTGAGAGTAGAACTATTACATTTTGAGTAAATATTTTTCTTTCCCTATTGCAGATTTTTTTTAAAATTGTGACTTCCTAAAAAGATGGGAAAAAGGGCTTTCTTCTTTCCGTTCTCCAGATCTTTAACCCTATTAAGTATAAAATCTTGAACAATTTGCTTAAGCATTTTCAATTCACACCAAGTGATTTTGCGAAATTTGAGCTTCAAGGGGAGACTGAGGCTTAAACTTATTGCCTTTCTGTTGGTCTTTGAACTTTTTCATAAATATTCTTGATTCACTCAGGTTCTAGATGACACGGAATTTTTGAAATGGTACCACTAAGAAAAACAAATAAGAAAAAAAAACATGATGTAATTTTTTTCATTCTGGATTTCCTAAAACATTAGGTGCCTGATCTTGAAAACTTTTCATTTCTACCTTCTAAATTAGACACGGTTTTACGAAATGGAATCCTCGGTCTGAGGAAACGGTCTGTATCTCTTTCTTCTCGTTCCCCAGATCTCCGAAATAGGTGTACATAATCATAATTTTGTATAGATATTAGGGTATAAATTTATGGGTAAAACTTTTTAAAAAAATGAATCATGTAAGAAGGTGGAAATCAGAGTTGGAGTGGGTCAGTGGGTCAAGTTTTCTGAGTTTGTCAGTGGGTCGTGGATCAAAAGCATGTGACCCACTGTGACCCACTGCGACCCACCACCCACCATGACCCACCACCCACCGTGACCCACTGCGACCCACCACCCACCGTGACCCACTGTGACCCACCACCCACCATGACCCACTGTGACCCACCACCCACCGTGACCCACTGCGACCCACCACCCACCGTGACCCACTGCGACCCACCGACTCAGTATGGTCTACCGACCCTCTCTGCTCACTGCATTGTAGACATTATCTTCTGAAGACTGGTAAATTTGTCTCTGTTTTACTTTCAAGACCTTCACTTCCCTTCCTTTTCCACTTGTTTCTGTCTACCTACCTGAGGTGAGTATATCTAACCAAGTGAAAAAAGAACTTCAGGCACTTTTGGATATTGATATTTTTAATTGTAATAATAGCAATAGAGTTGAGTTGAGTTGATTTTAGTTTAGCGTCCCTTTCAGCAGCGAGGCTATATGAGACGTGGACCTACTGATTAACGTGGAATCCGAACCACATGATATAATAGCAATAGAACTTACACTACAACTTGGCTTTCGAGACCTGTGAGTTTTTAGAGCTAACTACTGGAAAAAAATACATTTTTGAATCACTGTAATATATATATATATAAAAAAAATGCATGTAACTGTGTGCCTGATCATCACGGTCAAATTGCCAAGTCAAATGAAATTACTTTTGGTATATAGTTCGGCCTTAATCCAAATTGGGATGTTATATTGCTTTTATTATAATGCATAATATCCTAAGGAGGTAGTGAGGATTCAAATTTTTGCGAAAAAAAAAAATGAGTTTCTCGCAAGCCGTTAAACTTAGGGAGCTGAAATTCAGTGTATTAACTCTTTATTGAAAATAAACAGAATGTGTCCTAGCATTTTTAAAATTCTCCTTTATGTGGGGGAGGGGCACTTTTCTATATATGGAAAATTGGTAGTGAGTTGGCTTGTAAAAATTAGGGATGGGCACGAGCGAGTTCGAGCGAGTTTTCTTTGAACTCGACTCGAGAACTCGGCTCGAAAAATTTCCTCCAACTCGACTCGAACTCGACTCGAATTTGGTTCGAGTTTCGAGTTGAGTCAAATCGAGCCTAATCGTGTGTGTAGTTCAAGTACTCTCTTCAAGTATTATACATACACAATACAATTATTATCAATGACACTTCTTCTTCTTCTTATTATTATTATTATTATTATTATTATTATTATTATTATTATTATTATTATTATTATTATTATTATTATTATTATTATTATTATTATTATTAATTTCAGCACGCAAAGTGTCACACATGTAAATATTTTCGTGAAAGCAGAGAAATGAACTTGTTTTTCCGATTGCCTTAGTTTGAAAATTCTTGCACTCTGCGGAACCGTTTCGAAAAGAGTCGGAGCAGTTTAGGAAAGAAAAATCTGGCAACACTGTTTCCATTAATGAAGCGCTTACTGACCAACAAACGCTGAGCGTTTTTTTTTAAAGCGCTTGAACAATTAACTAATCAGTTTTAAGCAAAGAGTCATCTTTTTATTTAATCCATGAACGGAAACGAGAGGTACTAACTAGGTCCAAAATCACATCATCCCATCCCTTTTATCCTTCTCAAAGAATAAATATATTCTTTCAAAGTAAACCATTGACAGTTAAATACTGTATATGTTTAATATGCAATAACAAAACAATGGCAATGATACTGACAACGAATACGTAAGCACATGTAACACAATATAGCTGACGTTTGCTTCTAAACATATGATTATAAACCAATGCACGAAGCAGCTTTTTTAAAACTTTGCATCATTTTTATTTAATCTGCGAACAAAAACGATAGAAATTAATGAGGTCCGGAATCGTTCCTCCTTTACACCTCTTAGAGATATTCAATAAACGAACTGACATTATACTCTTCGTAAAAGCAGATTCTGCAATTTCACAACAAACTCGTATGTGTAACAACGAGCAGAAATGTTTAATGTAACATAACATGTCCATGTTCTTTTCATAAGTAAAATTGCTCACACCGAATGGGGCACGGTGGCTCAGCGCTTGTCTCTAATGTATGAGGTCCCTGCTTCAATCCGCAAGCAAGTGAGTTCATGTTTTTTCCTGTTTCGTCCTATCATTTCTCATCATCGTCGTCTCCCTTAGCCTCGAGGGGGCGTTAAATTTAACATTTCCTAAACTAGCACAAAGAATCGAATACGTAAGCATATGTAACACGATTTAGTTGACGCTACCTTTTCAACATATGATTATAAGTCAATGCAGAAAGAAGCTTTTTAAATCTTTCCAACAGTTTTATTTAATCCACAAACGAATACAATATAAATTATTATTGTTAACCAAGTCCGAGATCGCCCCTCCCCCTCTTTTATGCTTCTCAAATATATAAATGTATGCTTTCCTGGACACACTTTTTGACAATTGAATATCATGGTTCGAGTCCCATAAGTTCCATGAATGAAAACTAAACCTTAACCAAAATAAAGTATTCCTCCCAAAGTTTTCGAGTTAATTTGATTTTGAGTTTAACGTCCCGTTCAGCAGCGAGGATAGAACCTACTAATTAACGTGAAATCCAAACCGCATGAGCTCCTTCCGGGAATCGAACCCTGGTCTCCCACGTTAAAGGCGCATACGCTAACCGGTTAGCCACGGAGGAACTCCAAAGTTTTCGAGTTTCATATTAATACTAATACTAATTTATACTATTACTGGGATCTACTAATTCATAATGTAATAGATCATCAAGAAAGAGATCAAACCTTGTTTTAGTAATTTTATACCTATAAAAGGGAACGAAAAAAGCCATCATAATCTCCAAGCTAAAAATCCCAGTTCAGTGATGTCAAACGAACATATTAGCTCGAACCAAATACCTCTAATTCAATCATACCAGTAGGGGTGCGGTGGCTCAGTGGTAGAGCGTTCACCTTTGCTGTTTGTGGTCCCTGGTTGAAACCCCGCGAAAGTAGTTTTGTGGTGGGCAACATTATGCTCGGGATACTCCATTTTTCTCCCACCAATTCATTCATTTCTCATCGTCACCGTTTCCTTTAGCCTAACCGGCATAATCGTGGGACGTAAAACTAAAGATTTCATTTGCACCAGTGTTAGTCCATCTCATCAAAGGGATAAAAGTCTTCAAATTTTATGCCATAAAAGGGAACGAAAAATAAAAAGCATTCGTAAACCTGTACTATTTCATAACGTAATGAATCATCAAGACCAAATTTTTAGTAATTTTAAAGAATCATCATAACATCTGATCCAAAACTCCCAATTCAATGACGTCATAGCAGGGCCAAGGTACCTGTGACTCATTCGCACCAGCGTGCATGGCCCTGAATAAGCATAAGAAATTTCAATAGGTGACGCAATCCCAGGCCAAATCATCCCTGATTCATTCACTATGGTCCATGAGGCCCTAAATTGGATAATCAAGAGTGAGATCAGGTGGGACCCTTACTACTTTGTTAGCGTAGGTCAGTGTTGGGAAGTAACGTAACGCAAGTATCGCGTTACTTTTTAAGTAACGTTTCCTAGTAACGCGTTACATTTTTTCCAAAGTAACTGTAACGGTAACGCGTTATAAATTTTTAAGTAACGTACCTAGTTTGCGTTACTTTTTTCGCGTTACATTTCGGATGAGTAACTAAAATATATGTACATTTTTTTCGGAAACAAATGTTTCTTTCCTGTAAGTGAATTTCTCAGAATGAAACAATCGAGCGTGAACTACGTATGTCAGTGACCGACAGTCACAGACACACAGAGAAACAGATAAGTTCGTAGTGCCACTTGCAGTTTTTTGAAGATGAGGACAGCCTTAGGGAAATCACGTGTACTGATTGCAAGCACCTGGAAGATTTTGTCGTAGATTTTGCCAGCTCTAAATCAATACATTCAGTGAGTGAACTAGGAGTGAAATGGTGTCGGTAGTCTATTTTACTTTGATTGGTAGGCCTATTGTTTTTATAAAGATGGAGAACGAAAATATTTTACCGTTCGCACATGAAGAATACTTTTTTCTTAAGAACTGAGGATGATGGTGGACAGAATTTAAAAGTAAAGTGTCTGAAGTGTCACGGCAGAAAATATTTATCAACAACTAGGGTGCCATAATTAAAGATTTACAATAAGGGTTTAATATGAATAAACTGTGTTCTGATGAGCAGGACTACTTTATTAGTAGAAAATAGTTTGCTGTTGGTATGTGATATTGGAATTCTTTCAGATCAGTTTGCTTATCCTACAGTCCAGTTGATTATAGAGTAGTGTAATGTTCTCTATATTCTTTATTTTTAATTTTACATAACAACATTGTTATTATTATATAATTAGTTTAGCAGAAATATTAATAAGCAACCACTTTTCTAACGCATAGGCAGAGCCGTAGCTAGAGGGGAGCGAGCGGGGCGGTCGCCCCGGGCGCAGATAGCAAGGGGGCGCCGAACGAGCAAGAAGAAAGAAAAGGTGTCGGAAAAGAGTAAAGGACACGGCGTCCCTTAAAAGAATTGGCGCCCTATTAAATCAATATTGTTGTCAGTTTGCAAAGAAATACATTTGTTGAAAATTTTCTTGCTCGCTCCGCTCGCAATCCATCATTTTCAATGAGTCACAACAAGTTTTTACTTAATACTTGAACGTAGTTATTATATACGATTTGTTATGACGATATGATATAAGTACAGGGTGTTGAGTAATGAATAGTGTACGCAGGAGCGTTTTCAAAATCGGGAAAGGTCAAAGTCTCAAATATCTGTTCAGCGCTGTGATGGTGATGAGTTTGCTTAGTTAATCACTCGTTTCTACCCAATTTGATTAATCACTATGATCAGAATGAAGGTATGAAAATGAGAGGAGTGAAGAGACATACGGAAATTTCTGTTTGCGCAGGAATATTAAAATTAAGGTAAATAAGGGGAATAATAACATACTCGAGATCAGAGTAGGGGCTAAAAGAGTCAGAACTTAAGCCAATGTATTTCGTCTTTTTCAAAGACTAGTTTTTTTATTCCGTTGACATATGAAATGCCTCCAATTTGAAGGAATTTATTGGCATTATCTCTCCATCAACTAGTTGAATCGCCAGGGTATGTTTTATGTCCATACGTATTCAGTTATGCTATGTTTTATTTATCAACATAGCTACAAAACATAAACCTGAATTTCCGTTATATTTCACAAAATATATATTTTTTTTTTAAAATAAAAGAACTAACTAACAAACTCAATGGCCTATAGACACCGGAGATTCAATGCTGTGTCCATAAAACCTCTCCAATGACTTTCGTTCTTACCCAACTGAATCCATTTTCTACTCTGTATTCCTATTTCTGCGAAATTCATCTTAATATTGTCTTGCGTCTAGGACTTCCCGATGGACGTTTTCCGATTGAATTTCCAGTTAAAACTTTGAAAACGATCCTATTTTCTTTCATTCTTGCTACACTACCTGGTGACCCTAACAATGTTTGGTAAAGGGTGTAAATTATGCAGTTTCTCGTTATGAAGTTTTCGCTATGCCCGATTGCCGTTCCTCTTGGGTCCGAATATTCGTCTCAGGATTTTATTCTCAAATACTTTCAGTTTGCGTTCTTCTCTTCAAGTAATTATGTTTCGCAACAATACAGAGCAACAGGCATGATTTTCGTTCTATATACTTTGAGCTTCAAATCCCTCGACAGAATTAGCGACGAGAAAATATTTTGAAATGAATAATAACACGAATTCTATGCTTTCAGTCGACTTTAATTTGTTCGTGGATATGATTTTGGTCTGCTAACATTGATCCTAGGTACTTGAAGGTATCCACTTTATCGAAAATATTATTTGATACTTTGACGCATCCATAATTTGCCGTATTACGATCCCAGTGAACTTCCGTGTATTTAATTCCTTCTGCATTTATTCTAAAACTGCAAGAATTTAATAATGTCTCTGCATATATTTCTGTTGTTCTCCTGTAGCCTCCTTTAGGCTCTGGTTGCTATCTTTGATTTTCCTTCTAGCGTATTCCAGAAAAATGTTGAATAATAATGTTGGCAACGCATCTCCTTGTTTGAGACCATTCTCGACGAGGAAACTCGTGGACAAGAATTTTCCTACTTATACTTTAGGTCAGGATTCCTTTAAACACATTAATTAATCTAACTAGCATTTTCGGTATCCCAAATTCTGCAAGAATATTGTATAATATTTATCTTTTAATGGAATCGTAAGTCTTTCTAAAATCAATAAAAATTGATGTACCGGGGTATTGTATTCCCATTTCTTTTCGGGTATTTTTTGAATGGTAAATATCTGGTCCATATTGATTGGTTTCGTCTAAATCCACACTGACAATCTTCAATAATTTCATCCGAATATGGGATCAATCTTGCTAATAAAATGTTTGAGAGGATTTTAAAGGATGTTGACACAAGACAAATGCCTCGATAATTATTACAGTCCGCTTTGTTGCATTTTTTGTGAATTGGAACAATGATTTATTCTTTCCACTCTTGTGCCAATTCTCCCTTGTTCCAGATAAGGATAATAAGTTTGTGTATCTTGTTCCACATTTTCTCCCTCTAGTTAAAATTAACTTAGGCGGAATTTTGTCTACACCCGGAGATTTGTGTTTCTTTAATTTCTTTATAGCAATTTCTACTTCTGTTCGGCTGGGCTCTGAAATTCATAGTTCTGCTATGCATTTCCCTTTCCTCACGAACATTAAGGCACGTTGTCACGTTAGAAGAACTTGTAGCTGTCATAAAAAGAACCTTGAAACCCGATCTTTTTATTTACTCTTTACACATTACAACTCCTTGAAAGCAAGAAAGGGATCACCTCCATGCAGCACTGCACTCTAGTGGGTAAACATCGAACCTCCTCATTAAAAACGTGTATTCTGGCGCACTCCGCCTCCCTGTCCAAAAGAATCCGTTATTTCGGAAGCGGCGAAACTCTTTTTTCCTTTATGTCAGCGGGAGGGCGATAGTAGGTAGCAAGCAAGACATCCCAGAAAGTTGCACATTGTTCAACTCCGTGCGAGATGGAAAAAAATGTGTGTCCCTTTCAAGACTAGATTGACATGGTAAAATATGGTAGGGTTTCAAGATCTTTTTAATGACAGCTACAAGTTCTTCTAACGTGTCAACACGGTCTTAGTTTTTGGCTGCGTGTTCAGCAAATCGTCGAAGAAATCTTTGCATCTATTCAGGGCCGTGCTGGGATACTAATGAGGGCGGTGGACAAGTCTACTAAAAGGGCGCCCATACAAACGGGATATATATATATATATATATATATATATATATATATATATATATATATATATATATATATATATAGAGAGAGAGAGAGAGAGAGAGAGAGAGAGAGAGAGATATCAAAATCACCACCAAATTGGTTTTAGTATTAATGTAAATAGGTAACCTCGAATCGAAATCCTCCTTACTACAGAAAAACTTTTTAGTTCCTGTAATAACATTTCTGTCAAATAAAAAGAAGCTAAATGTATCAACAATTTAATATAGCACGTCTATGGACGCAGGAGACTCATTGCCGCGTTTACAAAAGCTCTCCATTTATTTCTGTCCTTATTAAACTGAACCCAGTTTCTACTTTATATTTCAATCTCTGCAAGAACCATTTTAATATCGTCCTCCCATCTGAGCCTCGGCCTTCCTAACGCTCATATTCCTATTTGGATTTCCAGTTACAACTTCGAAAGCGTTTCTAATTTCTTCCGTTCTGGCTACATAACCTGACCATTTGAGCCTCCTAGACTTGATGACCCTAACAATGTTTGGTAAACGTAGTTCCTCGTTATGAAGTTTCCGCCTTTCCCCATTCCGTTCCTTTTGGAGTTCGAATATTGGTTTAAGAATCTTGTTTTCAAATACTTTCAGTCTGCTATTTTCCCTCAGAGTCAGTGACCATGTTTCGCAACTATACAGCACAACAGACATGATTATCGTTTTATATTTTGAGCTACAAATTCCTCAACAGAATGAGCGACAACAAAAGAATTTTAACTGAATAATAGCACGAAATCCCCGCTTTCAGTTGACATCAAAATTTTTAGTGGTTATGGTTTTGGTATGTTAATAATGATCCTAGATATTTGAAAGTATCCACTTTGTCAAAAGAAAATATTATTTGGTATTTTAACGCATACATAAAGTGCAGTATTACGATCCCGACAAACTTCCATTTATTTAGTTTTCTCTGCATTTACTTTTAAGCCTATATCCCTGCAAGCGCTAATTAAGATTTCTGTATTCCTTTCTATTGTTCTATCATTCCCTATTAAATTTACATCATCAGCATACGCCATAACCTGGCAAATAAAATTCAGCTCTAGTACCTGATTGCTGTCTTTGATTTTCCTTAAAGTGTTCTCCAGAACAATGTTAAATAATTAGGACGACAACGCATCTCCTTGTTTCAGGTCATTCTCAACGTGAAAGCTCGTGAACAAGAATTTTTCTACTCGAACCTTACTATGGGATTCATTTAAACATATCTTAATTCATCTACCTTTTTTGGTATTGCAAATTCTGTAAGCATGTTGTACAATGTTTTCCTCCTACCAGAGTCTAAAGTCAATAATTGATGTGCCAGGATGTTGTATTCTCTCATTTCTTTTCAAGAATTAGTCGAATGGTAAATATCTGGTCGATAGTTGATTGATTTTAACTACATCCGCTCTGATAATCTACAATAATTTCATCTGCGTATGGAGTCAATCTTGCTAATACAATGTTTAAGAGGATTTATTGGATGTTGACAGAAGAGAAATGCCTCGATAATTATTAAATCTGTTTTGTTGCTTTTCTTCTGAACTGGAAAAATGATTGATTCTCTTCACTCTTGTGGTAATTCCTCCTTGTTCCAGATAATGAGAATAAATTTGTGTATCTTGCTCTACAATTTTTCCCCTCCAGCTAAAATTAAGACAACCAGAATTTCGTCTACACCCGGAGATGTGTGTTTATTTATTTATTAAATAGCGATTTCTATTTCTGTCTGGTTAGGTTCTGGAATATACGGTTCTGCTGCATGCATTTCACTTTCTCCACGCGCATTAGTTTTTGGCTATGTGTTAAGCAATCGTCATAGTAATTTTTCCATCTATTTAAGATGCTATTTGTATCAGTTTGAACTGTTCCTTTAGGTTCCTTTAATATATAAGCACGTAGTTGATAGCCTTTCTTAAGTTCGCTAATGCATTGATACATGTCCCGAATTGTTTTTGTTTTCACTATTATCTTCAAGTTAATTAATTTTAACTTTCAAAAGTCGCGTTTCTTTGTTCTAAAAGTTTTAGAAGTTTTCTGCCAGATGACAATGAAATTTTATGCAGTTATTTCGTTTGGATTTTGTAGCCAACGCAGTTTCTTCTGTTTTCTCTTCTCTGCTACTATAGTACATTCCTGGTTGAACCATGGCTTGTTCCTACATATTTCTGCGTGCTCCAGTATTTTTGCTGAAATTTTAATGTTATCTCTAATTTCAACCAAGTATCTTGAACACTAGTGCACTCCGAACCTTCTAAAACTGAGAATCTATTCGACACTTCAATCTGTCTCCCCTCTCACCTGACTCTCCTCTATTTTAAAAAATACCGCTCCGTTTTCAGATATTGAATATTTCCTTTATTCAACGATAGTCTCTCTCTTACTATCACAATCAACTCCTCTGAACAACCGAACATCAGTTGTGCTAGACTGTTCTTTTCTATCTACTAAAACATGATCAGTTTGAATATGTGTTTTTCATCTTATGAGGTCCTAGTATATTTATGAATGTCGCGATGTTGGAATTTTGTAATATTCACGATAAAGTTTCTGGATATTGCACAGCTCACGAGTCTAACGCCGTTGTCACAACCTTCCTTATGCAAACATTTATTCCCTATAATCGGTTTGAAAATACCCTCTGGTCCTACCTTCGCATTGAAACCGCCTAACAGAATTTTCATATGGTATTGCAGGATATGATCAAATACCCGTTCTATTCTTTCGTAAAAACTGTATTTTTTAAATAGCCATTCTTATTTTCTGTTGGAGTATGTGCATTTAAAATAATAATATTACACCACCGACCCTTAAGAGAAGTAAAAGAAAATCTATCATTGACAAATTCAACCCATGTAACTGCTAATATTACGCATTCGTTTGTGAACGAAAAGCCCTGATCCTAGTTGGTAATTTTTAATTTGTTCCCCGTAAAAGAACGTAAAATTTTCCGACTTGACTCCTCCATTTAATTCTCATCTAACTTCCTGATATCCCAGTAGGTCCAACATCTATTTCTAAACTCATTTTTTACAAATTTTAACGCGCATGTCCTATAGAGACTTCTTATATTTTATGTTCCAAATCTCATGTCAATTTTACTTTGCGGAGTTCGTGCCAAGTTATCAGTTCTGATCCGAGAATTCTGCGAACTTATCTGAAAATCCTTTTTTTTTTCTAATGGATGTGGTTGTTAGCCTCACACCAAATTCTCATGCTCGGATATATGGATGCATATTAAGACTGTAAAAGCTTCGATGCCGTAAAAATCGTAAATTAGAGACTAGTGTCAATGTAGTATTACATAAATGCATCGTACATTTGACTATCCGAACTATTCTTGATGTATCACATTGTTTCGTTTTGTAGGTATATGACTTTCTGAAAGTATTTGAGAACAAGATTCTGAGAAGAATATTCGGACCTAAGAGAAACGGGAATGGGAAATGGCGGAAACTTCATAACGAGGAACTATATAATTTATACGGTTTACCCAACATTGTTAGGGTCGTCAAGTCTAGGAGGCTTAGATAGGCAGGTCATGTAGCTAGAATGGAAGAAAGTAGAAACGCTTTCAAAGTCTTGACTGGAAGACCAATCGGAAAACGACCATTAGGAAGATCTAGGCGCAAATGGGAGGACAATACTAAAATGGATCTCGCAGAGATTGGAATACAAAGTAGAAACTGGATGCAGTTAGCTAAGAATAGAAGTCAGTGGAGAGCTTTTGTGAACGCGGCATTGAACCTCCGGGTTAAATAGGCCATAGAGTTAGTTAGTTAGTTAGATTATACTTTTTACATGTTCTCTGCCAATAGCAACTGTATGAATTTATTACACAAAACTGAAATACAGAAGAATAAAATAAAAAAATAATGTGATACTTCGCAGGGCATCTTGTGTAAAGGGCGCCTTGTATTCTTCAATACTACCAGTCAGTATTTGAATTTATTAAACAAAGCTGGTATACAGGATAACTAAAACTACTTATCTATAATGTGATGTTTCGTAGGGCGCTTTATGTAAAGGGCGTACTGTACCTTTCACGGGTTCTTCGCCAACAGTAACTGTGTGTATTTATTGTAGAAAACTGTGCTATACAGAAGAGTAAATAACATCGTTCATCTTTGATGTGGTCTCGGAAGGGCGCCTAATGTAAAGGGCGCACTAGACCTTTCACGGTTTCTTTACCAATAAAACTAAGAATTTATTACTAAAAACTTGTACCTTTATTTATACTGTGATATTTCGGAGGGCGCACCGGGACACGTCCCGGTGTCCCGGTGGGCCAGCACGGGCCTGCATCTATTCAAGATGCTAGCTGTATCTGTAAGAATTGTTCCGTCATCTCTCTTTATATACGCGCGAGGTTGATACCCTTTCTTAAATTCGTTAATCTCCTTATACATGTCTCGATTTTTTCTTTTACTATTATCTTCAAGTCCATTAATTTAAGCTCTCAAAACATCGCGTCTCTCTCTTCTAAGCATTTGAGATTCCCGTCTAATGTCAGTGAAATTTAGTTTAGTTATATCGTTCGGATTTTGTAGCCAACGCAGTTTCGCCTATTTTCCCATCTCCGTTAGTTTGGTGCAAGGTGCATTCCTGATCGAACCATGATATGTTCCTACGTATTTCCGCGTGCTCCAATTTTTCTCTTGCCGAAATTTTAATGCTGTCCCAAATTTGAACCCAGTATTCTCAATATTAGTGCTCTCAAAATCTTCTACATAAGAGAATCTATTACACTTCAATCTGGTATTCCTCTCTTGCCTAGTTCTCTTCTAATTTCTTTAAACTAAACCTCTCTTTATTCAAAGACAATCTCTCTCTCTCTTGTTATCGCTGCTACCAGATAGTGATCAGTGTCACACTTAGGCCCTCTGAACGAGCGAACATCAATTATACTGGACTGATTTCTTCTATTTAGTGAAACTGTGTTCTTCCGTCTGGCGAGGTCTATGTGTATTTATGAACGTCGCGATGTGATAATTTTGAGCTCTTCTCGATAAGATTTTTGGATATTCCAAAGTTCACGAAACTAAACGCCGTTGCATTACTTTTCTTATGCAGATTTTCTTTCCCTATAACCGGTTTGAAAATATCCTGTCGCCCTATCTTTGCATTAAAATTCTCTAACAGAATTTTCATATAGTATCGCGGGACTTGGTAGAATACCCATGACACTTCTCAAAAGTGTCTTTTATATCGTCATCCTTATCTTCTGTTGGGACATGTACATTTAAAGTAATATCACACCACCGACCCTTAAGAGTAATAAAAGAAAGTCTATCATTAATAAATTCATCTCGTTTAATTGCTGATATTAAAATAATCGAAATTAAGTGGTCACATAGAGAATAAATTTACTAAAGTTTGTAATTATTACTGGAAATTAATGCTGTCATTCGAACATTTTAAAAGCACATAGTTTCTAATGTATTAAAATTTCATTTCTTATCGATAGTATGAAACGTTACAAATAGTTGTACTATAAATTTCCATAACTGATCTCCAAGTGGATCTGTATACCAACCAGAGGTAGTTTTCTCAAGTTTAAATAAAAGTCCAAAATCCACCTCTTGGAAACAGCTCTTATTTAAAAAAAAATAAATAAATAAAAATAAAAATAAAAATAAAATAAAATAAAAATAAAAATACATAATGGTCTCTTTGAATGTTGCAATTCAATTGTCTATCCAAGCAGCTCGATAAAAAATCAACACAGCGTAACAACGAAAGCCGCTTCTGTTTGACCTATATGCAAAAAAAAAAAAAAAAAAAAAAAAAAAAAAAAAAAAAGCTTAGAGGTGCCGATAGGGGCGCCGAATTCTACTTCGCCCCGGGCGCCGGAATCTCTAGCTACGGCTCTGCGGATAGGGATGAGCACGAGTCAAGCTAAAACTCGACTCGACTCGCATTCAAGTCGAGTTTCGAGTCAAGTCAAGGGTAATATCCTCGAGTCGAGTTCCGAGCCGATTCAGTTTTTCACGTCGAGTTTCGAGTCCAGTCGAGTTTGATACATGGCTCGTTCGTTTTAAGTCGTCTTGAAATCATGGCCTACACTGGAAAACGAAAGCCATGAGAAATGTAAGCTAAACAGTAATATGGAATACTTTTATTGTTGCTCACGAGAGGGGACACTGCTCGCATCTCGTCTCGTCTCGATAGTGAGACCACAAGAGATTTTTTATAACAAGCTCAGCTCGGCTCGGCTCAACTGAGAAGATGGCTCGAGCTGGCTTGGGGTGAACCATCGGCTCAACTGAGCCGAGGGCTGTAGCCGAGTCGGTTGGGTGAGCTGTTGGCTCGGCTCACTTCTCGGTTCGGGTCGATAGTGAATGAGGTGTGAGCCGAGCTGCTCGAGTCCTTGAAAATTCTAAACCCTGGTCGAGCAGTTTTGAAGATATTTGGCCAGTGACCTATAACTTTTAACATTGTTTGGCTCGAGCCCGAATACTCAACCTAAATTCAGAAGCTCGTGAACAATGCCCTTGAATCCTAGACTTCACGACTACCGAGGATGGCAATCAATTAGTTTTTTTTAGTATTCAAATACAAACCGCCTATCTTTCATTTTTATATACAATGTTGTTATAATAATAATAATAATAATAATAATAATAATAATAATAATAATAATAATAATAATAATAATAATAATAATAATAATAATAATAATAATAATAAAAGTTGTAGTAGTAGTAGTCTCATTGATAATAATTATACTGTCTATGTAATATACTTGAAGAATGTACTCGAAACTACACACCGGATTTGGCTCGAGTCGACTCGAAACTTGACCCCAATTCGAGTTGAGTTGGAGAAAATTTTTCGAGTCGAGTTCTCGGGTCGAGCTCAAAGATGTCTGTTTCTAGTCGAATCGAGTGTGAAAGAAAACTCGATAGAACTCACTCGTGTCCATCCCTACGAGTAACGCAGTATGGCATTTTATCAATGTTACATTATATGAAAATGTTCATATATCAAGTAAAAATTTGTCCTTGCATTTACATAAAGCGATTCAGAACGTGCAATAATAATAATAATAATAATAATAATAATAATAATAATAATAATAATAATAATAATAATAATAATAATAATTATTATTATTATTATTATTATTATTATTATTATTATTATTATTATTATTATTATTATTATTATTATTATTATAGTGGTAGTAATAGCAGCACGGAAAATTGAAGTCATATTTTTTCACATTTTTAAAGTTTCGGATCTAAAAGTAACGCGTTACTTTCGAAGTAAAGTAATAGGTATAGTTACTTTTTGGAGGCAAGTAACGCGTTACTAACGCGTTACATTTTAAGAGAAAGTAAAGTAACTTGTAACGCGTTACATTTACAAGTAACTTACCCAACACTGGCGTAGGTTCCTTTGGCGAGGAAGACTCGTGTTCTTAGTGGAAGCCCATATGATCCATATTCTACGTTAGCTGTATGTCTGCGTCCCATACAGCCTCTGGTTGAAAGGGACACTGAACTCCAAATCAACCAACCTACTGAATAGCTAAAAAAATGTCGGGAAAACATTTATCATCGGAGTAACCACGTCGTCATCAACTCTGACATGATCCACGGCCTCTTCTCTACTGACTAAAGTGTTTACACTTGTGATAAAACCAGGTTGTGAAATTATCACTAATAGGAGTTTGAATTTCTACGGTCAATCGCTCAAGCACCGTTCTGTTACAATAACGGTGGACCTGACCTTTATGATATAAAAGGGTAAAGTGTTTGTCATGGGCCAAATTACGATGAATTTTAATTAAATTATCATGGTATAATTATTGCCTCGTTGAATTGTCGATACTTTTCAGTGAAAAAAAGGATAAAATATGAAAGTCCCAAATCAAGGTAAGTAGACTAACGTAAAGGAAGAAAAAAGTATACAATTTTTCATACAATTAAACGTACAGTCTGAACTTAAAATTTTCGTGTAATGAAGCTTACAACACAAATATTACGCCTACTTTTCTCACAACTTCATGGGTTGATTGCCCTGTGCTCTACATAAGCGCTCCATATAATAAATATAATTTCAACAATTATTATAGTAGAAAGCAACGGATATATGAAGCGAAGCACTGAATATTTTGTTTCTCAATTAATAATTGTTTCTCAACTAATATCGATCGTTTTCGATTATTTTTACAAACCAAACCACTACCAATTTTTCATATATAGAAAGTTCCGCCGCCACTCATAAAGGAGAATTTTTAAAAATGTTAGGACACGTTCTGTTCATTTTCAATAAAGAGTTAGCACACTGAATTTCAGCTCCGTAAGTTTAAGGACTTGCGAGATACTTAAGGATGGGCATGAGTCGAGCTATAACTCGAGTCGAGTCGAGTCGAGTTTGATAAATGGCTTGCTCGTTCAGCTCGTTTTAACTCGTTTTGAAATCATCGCCAGATTAGCCTGGAAAATGAAAGCCATGAGGAATGTAAACAGTAATGCGGAATACTTTTAATGTTGTTCACAACAGGGACGCACCTCGTCTCGTACTTTTAGTGCATCTTGTGGAAAACTTTTAGTGCGTCTCGCCTCATCTTGATAACGAGGCAATAGATTTTAATAACGAGACTGCCTCAAATGTCATGACCACCAATATAAGTATGTAGTTCTTACCATCAAGGCTGAGACCTGCACGGTCTAATGTTTGAGCCCAAACAGAAGCTCAATCCGGGTAGTGATGTCAACCGACTCGGTTCGGTTCAACTGAGCGAGCTGCTCGCTCCGGCTGGATTGTGATTAGCCATCGGCTCGGTAGGGACAAGCCATCGACTGAGCCGATGGTTCGAGCCAGCTAGGTTGGGATGAGCCACCGACTCGGCTCTAGCTCCGTTAAAACGGGTCCATCGGCTTGGTTCGACTCAGGTCAAATGAGTCGATGGCTCGAACTGGCTCGATTGGGTGAGCAATCAGCTCGGTTTGTTTCGGCTTGGGTGAGCCCTCGGTTCGAGCCTGCTCATTTAGGTGAGCTGTTGGCTCAGGTCACTTCTCGGTTCGGCTCGATATTAATGAGCTGTGAGCCGAGCCGTTCGAGCTGTTGACAACCATAAACCCAGGCCGAGCAGTATTGAACATCTTTGGCCGGCGCCGTATAATTTTTAACAACTTTTCGCTCGAGTCCGAATACTTATTCCTCCGGAACTCAAACCCAGAACCTCGTGACCGATGCTTTTGCTTCCTGAAGAGTTTTCGAAGACCGAGATCTACAGGCAACTAGTTTTCATTATTCAGATACAAACCGCCTACCTTTCATGGTTATACACGGTATTGTTCTGATAATAATAATAATAATAATAATAATAATAATAATAATAATAATAATAATAATAATAATAATAATAATAATAATAATAATATAAGAAGTAGTAGTAGGAGTAGCGTAATTGATAATTATTTTGTCTCTGTAGGATACTTGGAAAGAGTACTTGGAACTACACACAGGGTTTAGCTCGAATTGGCTCATTTTGACTCGACTCGACTCGAAACGGCCCAAATTCGAATCGAGTTGCACGAAATTTTCGAGTCGAGCTGAAAAATGTCTGTTTCGAGTCGAGTCGAGTTTCCAAGAAAACTCTCCCGTGCCCATCCGTAGCAGATACTCATTTTTTTTTGCGCAAAAAATCGAATCCCCACTACCCCCTTATAGCAGATTTCAAATGATAAGCGGCATGGCCTTGAGTTGGCTTCACGCGCCGTCCAATTGGCTTTGAGCGGTGTTGACAATTCGCGACAAGCAGTTCTGCACGCTGACTTCTCGCGCTACTGCGAATCTTGACAATAGCAGAGGCGCTTATTAGAAATATTGTATTAGCACATTTACTGCTCACTTTACGAAGTAGAGAAAAGAATTACGAACACATACGTGAAAACTACATCTTTTTATGACAACTGGTTGTCATGATACACGCTTTGAAAGGTTTCCATATAAAACAATTAGTAAAACGAGCGTTGAGTCCCGTCTAATTTCCATGGATTTTTCTTCGATTTGGAAATGGAATTCAACTTTTATTAAAGGATAATCAGGGGTGTAACCAACAGGTTGTTCTAGGGGAACATTACTTTCAGGGGGAGGAAAGCTTTTCACACATTAGAAACAGAACAAATGACCTCTTTCAGAATATGAAAGCATTTTAACTCACCATGTATACTATACACATATTATGTTTTCTCGATGCTACCTTAACAAAAGACGGATCTTGACAGTACTGAAGTTGAAAACCGGATTGTAAGAGATAAATCAATAAGCTATTCATAAGAAAACAAATGCTGTTTGAGCTCCTCCGTGGCTAAGCGGTTAGCGTACGCGTCTTTGGCGTGGGAGACCCGGGTTCGATTCCCGGCGGGAGCTCATGTGGTTCGGATTCCACGTTAATCAGTAGGTCCACGTCTCATATAGCCTCGCTGCTGAAAGGGACGCTAAACTAAAATAAACTCAACTCAACAAATGCTGTTTCTAGCAGTCTGTTTATCCGACTTTGTGTTTATGTAGGTTAAAATACTAAGGGAAAAAAAAAACTCGGAAAAAATATCAACTCAGATATTATTATGCAATAATATAGTAATGAGATCACACGGTGAGCGTCCAGTTAGGGAAATGAGAATATAAAGCATATAATTAATGTTAGTTGTTTTAATTAGGCAAGGGCGCCGATCCTGGGGGGACTGAGGGAGCCAGGGTCCCCCTCATTTTATTTGTAAATTTGCAATATTAGGCATAATTTGAATGCAATTTGTCTTAAAAATCATCATATATGCTTTCTGCATCTGAATGCCCCCCCCCCCAAAAAAAAATTACCGAGAAATCAGCGTCCTTGTAATTAGGTATAGAAACTGTATTGATGATGTTTTCTTTTTTCTTTTTTTAAAAATCATATTTTATTATAAACGTTCCTAATTTGCATTAACTAGGGCCTATTAAATAAGTTTACTAAACATATTCCAGATGAACCTCATTTCGGGGCTGGAAATAGTTTGGAAAGTCAATGCCCCCTTTCTCCCCGTTTCTACACCCTTGAGAATAGTAAGCGATCGAATTAAATAACAAGCCTCTGCAACCTGATTCATATATATACAGTAAACCATCGTTAACACGAATTCCAAGGGACTGAAAAATCAGGAGTTCGTGTTAAAAAAATTCGTGTTAACCGGGATCCAAATTTTATTATTCGAATACATTTTCTCCACACATACGCACTACAGTATACAGACAATACATATAACTACAGTATATTATGTATGTCATAGATAACACTAAAGATGGTATCGAGACAAGACTGAGACAGTTTCGGTCTCATCTCGATTTCGAAAAGCACGGCTCGGTCTCAAATTCGAGACGAGATCGAGATCGAGACTAGTTTCGGTCTCGATACCACCCTCAAGTGAAAACACTACAGTAAGTTTATTATCATATCTTCGAAGATTTTTTTTTAAAAAAGTTTACATTTGTACTATGTCCATCAATGCTCTTTATAACATCAGTTTGGAATAACACAGAACATAGAAGGTCAAGTGGTGGAAACAGCAAGCATAAGTGCCCTCCACAAATGGAATTTATACGCAGAAAATCAAGGTCAAGTTATAAAATTGACAACTCCGCTAGCAGGGTGGGTACCGCTAGTAATGGAAAGGTATTTTTGACTGCTGTCACCAGTTTGCAGTTACAGGGGATTGAAGAGTTTTGTCTCGAGCTGTCGCCAGCTCGTCTGCCAAGCACCTACATTTTCAGCGCTTGACGGAAGACAGAATCAGCACCTCATAAGAGAGGAAAGATACCTGTTCCTGGTTTTTCTCTTACTTACAAGGCAATTTTCGTCTGTATAAATACTTCATGACAAAAACTGATCTGGAATGAAATCTAAAATAAGAAAAATGATCTTTAAAAAAAGGATTGAAAGTTCGTGTTAAATGAAAATATTTACTAACTCAAGGGACTAAAAATTAGTTCGTAATTCGTGCTAACCGAAATTCGTGTTAACCGATAAAACTTTCTATAACATAACGTACAGCGATGCCGGGACCGAAATTTTGTTCGTCCTAACCGAGTGTTCGGGTTAAGCGAGTTCGTGTTAACGAGGTTATACTGTATATATATATATATCGATTCCCGGCGGGAGCTCATGTGGTTCGGATTCCACGTTAATCAGTAGGTCCACGTCTCATATAGCCTCGCTGCTGATAGCTAAACTAAAATCAACTAAACTCAATATATACATAAGAACAGAAGGTATGGGACATTCGTAATATTGTTTTGAAATTGCCTTCATGCAAGATTCTTCCTTATTCGACAGAAGAAACGCAGTATGATTTTTTTCTTCGTTTCAATACCTTACGTATGTGTGGCCAATTACGTACTCCTTCTTTACTGCTCTAGCAGGGATGCAAAAACACCAGGCGTCTGAGTGGTGTCATAAATTATTGTAACCCAAAACAAACTCGACCATATCGTGTTGCTTACGAATCAGATGGATTGTTGTTGTGAGACCTACATCAAGTATAAATTCTCAACCAAATGTTATTATAGGAACAGACATGGGAGCAAATGAGCTATATAGTTGTGTGTGTAGGAACGCAACTTCTTTTCTAGCATAAACAGAATTCATCAGTGTCTGGGTTGCTTTCTTTCGTGGTAGTTCATTTGTTCTCCAAAATTATAGTTGACAATGTCTTTAATGAAACCGAGTACAAGTGCGGAATTTTCTTTATTTTTTTTAAAAAAAAAAGTGCTACGAAGTGAATCTCGAAGAATTATTTTTTGTGTTTACAATTTTTGGAACTCATAATAATAAATTTACAAGAGTCAGATTCAGACAATGGCGAAATATTAATTGACATAGTCGATAGTGAAAGTAGTGTTGAAGACGAACGTTTAGCAGTTCCACTGGAATAAGTTAATAGGTAGGTTATTCAGTTGCTATATATACTTCTAGGATACACAGCCAAAATCTTTGAGTTTGCTGGAATAGTATATTTACATTGTGAATAATGTTGCCAATGTATGTGTAATAATCTCAACTAGAGGAAGAGCGAGAAGGGAAAGGGGACTCCGAAATCCGGCAACACAGCGCGGAATATCGCACAGCATTGGCTACTGCCCGTGATGCTTTACATCTGAAATACACAATAGGATATGTTTTATAATAAAAGCTATGTGATACCATCCCAGTTTGGATTAAGACCTAAGCCAAAAGTCATTTCATTTGACTTTTCAATTTGGCCGTGATGGTT
Organism: Thermobia domestica; assembly: GCF_964235325.1. Taxonomy (NCBI): domain Eukaryota; kingdom Metazoa; phylum Arthropoda; class Insecta; order Zygentoma; family Lepismatidae; genus Thermobia; species Thermobia domestica. The sequence continues at coordinate 168,033,934 of NC_137468.1, read as the reverse complement.
AAGCACACATAATTACATTCAAATTTTTATTATAATAATTTATATATTACAGTAATTCAAAAATTATTATTTCCAGTATTTAGCTCCTCTAAAAGCTCACACGCTGTTTCTCAAAAGCCAAGTAGTAGTAGGCCCTATAAGTCCTATTGCTTTTATTACGATTACAAATATGAATATCCAAAAATGCCTGAAGTTCTTTTTTCACTTAAATATACTCATCTCAAGTAAGTAAACAGAAACAAATGAAAAAGGAAAGGAAATGAAAGCCATGCAAGTAAAACGTAGACAAATTCACCAGTATTCAGAAGATGCTGTCTATAATGCAGAGAGTCGGTGGATCAGAGTGAGCCATGGTGAGTGGTGGGTTGCAGTGGATCATGATGGGTGGTGGGTCTCAGTAGGTCACATGCTGTTGACCCACGACCCAATGACCCACTCCATCTCTAGTATGAAACACTGTGACCTTGAACAATTACTATTACCAATATTAGGATTAATTGCATTTTATTTTCACTCACAAAGTTTTTATTTAAATCCCTATCTTCCGCACCAATTTATAAAATTCCGTCCATATGTCCCTACGGTTACCAGAAATGTCTAAATATTTCTAAGTTAAAGAAAGATACATATCCCTACAGTAGACAACACTTATATTCACTGTAGTTAGTTACCATACAGTGAGCCAGCTAAACTAACTTTTGGCAACCAATTAGTGATCAGCGCGCTGTTGTCAAACCTGCGATGAGTGTTTCAGAGGATGAGTGTTTTGTAATGATGAGGCACTCACTAAGATTATTTAATACGTTATAACAATACATAAATACGTGACATTAATTATAAAATTATCTTAGCATGCGTGTTATTGATAATCGTATTAATTGTTATTACGGGTAAAAGCGGATCTGAAAAGGTAGGGGTATGGTAGGTAGCGGCTTGAGGTCGCGCCGTCCCCTTGCCTATCTTTGCCCATTGTAATGTTTAGGAACTGGAGGGACGCCGTACATATTTTTTCAAGGTCGGAGGACGGTATCTCCCCGCGTTCCCCCTCACTTTTACCCTTAATTATTATAAATAAATATTAATAATGTAAGTATATTCTATTTGGTTCAGATGTTCATGTATTCACAATTTAGTTCATAATCTTTCAGAGTTTAATAACATTGTTTTACTATTACAAGAAGTTCCTATATATATATATATATATATATATATATATATATATATATATATATATATATATATATATATATACCCACCTAAAGTTTTCTCTTTGGACTCACAAAAATTTGCTCACCACTGTGCTAGGATATAGGATATATATTTTCACTGAAATTTGTTAGTAATTATGAAAACACGAAATAAATTCTTCAATATCCTGCTATTTTAAAAACTCAAATATATAAATATATAAATATATATATAAAGCAGTTCGTACATTGTCAGAGCCGTAGCTAAAGAGGGGGGCAAGAAGAGCGGTCGCACCGGGCGCTGATAGTAAGGGGCGACTAACAAGCAAGAAAGAAAAAGCGCTGGAAATGAGTAAATGACGAGTCATTCCAAAAATTTATTGGTGTCCTATTAAATCAATATGTTTATCAGTTTGCAAAAAAATAATTTAAAAAAATGTTTTTACTCGCTCCGCTTGCAATTCGAACGTTTCAATAAGAGTGATTGCAAGTTTTAACTTATTACTTAAAAAATGTATTGTATATGATTTTTTAATAACGATGTGACATACAAGGTAAGGTGTAATAATATCTTATAGTGTACGGAGGAGCGTTTTCAAAATCGGAAACGGTCCAAGTTTGAAATACGCTTTCGGCATTGCGATGGTGATGAATTTGCTTAGTTAATCATAATTTTTTACTCAATCAGATTAACCACGATGATGAGAATGAAGATATGAAAATGAGAGTAGCGAAGAGACATGCATGTTGCTGTTTGCGCAGGAATATTAGCCAGTTGAGAATGCTCGAAGAGTATTGCCAGAACTAACTTAGAACGAATTATTTTTTCCGAAATTTATATGAAATTTAATAATTAATTTATTTTATTTAAATTCGATAGATAATACACTTACAGATTTGGAACCTGCGTATTAGGGGATCTATTGAATTAGCTATATAGCTATAGCACTGTCACATTTTTATCACCGTATATATACTGAAAATGCAGATATAACCAGTACCAGTGTTATTATTTGGTACCAAAATGTTCACCATTCTCTTAGGTATTGATCAACACCAATATCATCTCACTATCACTTAAGGTTCCGAGATATGGCTCCTTAAATCTACCAAAATCGGAACTTCTTCCAATATCTTGTAAACGGTGAGTGACGCAAAAAATGTCATCACTTCTTTCAGGTAGTTATTGATGCTCTATTGAATGAACGACTCAAAATTGAAAAAAAAATGCAGATATCAGACACACAGACATAGAGAATTCAGTAACCAGAGATGGAATGGGTCAGTGGGTCGGTGGGTCAGTGGGTCAAGTTTTCTGAGTGGGTCAGTGAGTCGTGGGACAACAGCATGTAACCCACTGTGACCCACCACCCACCATGACCCACTGTAACCCACCACCCACCGTGACCCACTGTGACCCACCACCCACCGTGACCCACTGCGACCCACCACCCACCATGACCTACTGCGGCCCACCACCCACCGTGACCCACTGCGACCCACCGACTCAGTATGATCTACCGAACCTCTCTACTCACTGCATTGTAGAGAGTATCTTCTGAAGACTGGTAAATTTGTCACCGTTTTACTTTCAAGACCTTCATTTCCCTTTCTTTTCCACTTGTTTCTGTCTACTTACCTGAGGTGAGTATATCTAACCAAGTTAAAAAAGAACTTCAGGCACTTTTGGATATTGATATTTTTAATAGTAATAATAGCAATAGGACTTACACTACAACTTGGCTTTCGAGACCTGTGAGTTTTTAGAGCTAACTACTGGAAAAAATACATTTTTGAATCACTGTATTATATAAATTATTTATAAAAAATTGAATGTAACTATGTGTGTCTGATCATCACGGTCAAATTGCAAAGTCAAATGAAATTACTTTTGGTATATAGTTAGGCCTTAATCCAAATTGAGATGATATATTGCTTTTATTGTAATGCATAATATCCTAAGGAGGTAGTGAGGATCCGATTTTTTGCGAAAAAAAATGGGTATCTCGCAAGCCGTTAAACTTACGGAGCTGAAATTCAGTGTATTAACTCTTTACAGAATGTGTCCTAGCATTTTTTAAAATTCTTCTTTATGTGGGGGGGGGGGCACTTTCTATATATGGAAAATTGGTAGTGAGTTGGTTTGTAAAAATGATCGAAAACGATCGATGTTATTTAAGAAAAAAAATCAGAAACAAAAATACAGTGCTTGGCTCCATATATCCATTGCTTTCTGCTATAATAATTGCTGAAGCTTATGTTTATTATTATATGGAGCGCTCACAGCACAGGGCAATCAACCCATAAAGTTGTGAGAAAAATAGGCATAAAATTTGTACTGTAAGCTTAATTACACGGAAATTTGAAGTTTGGATTGTACGCATAATTGTATGGAAGATTTTACACTTTTTCCCTTTACGTTGGTCTACTTACTTTGATTTGGAACTTTGAAATTTCATCCTTTTTTCCAATGAAAAGTATTGATAATTCAAGGAAATAATTATACTATGATAATTTAATTGAAATTCATCGTAATTTGGCAGCAGTGTGGTAATTGAAGTTGAAGAAGGAGGGAAATTCCCATTCCCCTATGAATACTTTCCAGAAACCTCGTTCGCTTTCGCTTTCTAGACGGGGGAGGGAACTTGGTAATGGTATCAAACCTTCATGTGTAATTGCAAAAATTAAATTTATAAACAAATAAGAAATCATCAGTTTATCAGGCTTTAATTGATAATTTATTCACAAGATTCCCTATCAAAGGCGTAGTAGATGAAGTTTCTGTTCTACATGGGTCGACATTGCCAACTGACATGGTCGATATGGAAAAGATGTTGTATGGCGATAGAGATGATACTTCTTGCTGAGTATTTCAAAACTGACCAAGAAAAATCGTTATCAGACTTAAGTCTAACAAGTAGATTGTCGATGAGAAGTTGCAGAAATCGGGTAGAAGTATTATCAATTTCCACGACAGAGTACGAACTACTTTACATTAGAAATGTAAAGTATACCTCTTATGAATTTCCTCTTATGAATTTACAGATGACTGATATTAGAAATAGATTAAGTGCTCAAACATTGTCTAACTTGTTGTTCATCAATGTTAATGGCCTACCGCTAGACAAGCTCAAAGTAGACGAGCTAGTTATTTCTTGGCTGAAGGATGGACATCGTTCCACTGCGGATGATTTACCGTCAAAAAGTTGTTACGGAAAATGTATACTTGTATTACTAATGGCTTATTTGTGTTATTCAATTTTGTACCTACTTTTTAGTAAGTCTCTTCTTTGCTTTAGGTAAACTACTTTGAATAAATATTCATAATAATTGCAATTATGCATATTTGTAACTTAAATTTAACGTGGTGTTTTAGTGATTACACAAATTACAATTATGAGCATACTTTATGGAGATGCTCTCACATAGGGTACCAGACCACCTTTATACCCTATGAACAACTGATTTTTCAAGTTTTTTGTGAGAAAAATACTGTGAACTGAGAAACCATAACCTTTTCCATATTGTACAGGGGTATTTTCCTGCGAATAGAAATTTCTTGTGGAATGCGTTCAGAAATTAACACTTGCAAGAATACTCTCTTAGTACAAGTATATTTCAGGCACACACTAATTTCCCCCCACCTCGAACTGTTTCAATTTCCTCACTGACAAACACTTTACCATTTTATATCGTAAAGGTCAGATCCACCGTTATTGTAACAGAGTGGTGCTTGAGCGATTGACTAGAAATTGAAACTCCGATTAGTGACAATTTCACAGTCTTGTTTTATTACAGTCCTGTAAACTCTTTAGTCAGTTCAGAAGAGGCCGTGGATCGTGTTCAGAGTTGATGACGATGGATTTTGGTAAGTCAGAGTAGATCAAAGTGGATGACAGTGGTTCATGGTGGGTGGTGGGTCACGGTGGGTGGTGGGTCAGAGTGGGTCACCGTTGGTGGTGGGTCATGGTGGGTCACTGGGTCATGGTGGGTGGTGGGTCAGAGTGGGTCACGGTGGGTCGTGGGTCAGAGTGGGTCATGGTGGATGGTGGGTCGTGGGTCACGGTGGGTGGTGGGTCAGTGGGTCGTGGGTCAAGTTTTCATTGACCCACGCCAACTCTGTCAGTAACCAACTATTTAAATTCGTTGAAAATGAAGGTAAACAAGGGGAATAATAACATTTTTGAAGTTGAAGCAGTTGTAGAATAGGAGCTTACGGGTCATAACTAAACACAGTGAATTTCGTCTTTTTCAAAGACGGATCACTATCAGTGATTTTTTTTTCATTCCATTGACATATGAAATGCTTCCAATTTGAAGGAATTTGTTATGATTTCTCCTCCATCAACTACTTGTATCGCCAGGATATTTCTTCTCTGCATACCTATCTATCTACTTGTGTATTGTTTTAATTATGTGGATACATAACACTCTCTCTCTCTCTCTCTCTCTCTCTCTCTCTCTCTCTCTATATATATATATATATATATATATATATATATATATATATATATATATATATATATATAAGATGTATGTGTGTTAGTGTATACCAGACTAGAAATAACTCCCTCGTGTGTATAGCATACGCACCTTTGGGGTGGGAGGCCCAGGTTCGATTCTCAGCGGGAATTCATGTGGTCCGGATCCGACGTTAAGCTGTAGATCCACGTCTCATACAGCCTTGCTGCTGAACGGGACACTAAACTCAGATATCTAATCCAACCCAATAAAACGAGAATCAGATAGCCTATTATACTTATTTCAAAGTGAAATAGTGTTATGATTTCCATTGGTTATTCCTTGCAATTTGCAGTCACTTCGAATAAGCATACAGGTAGTTTTATGAACTACAACTTGGGAAAATATATGTATCTATTTTAACTAATTGGTTCATTATCCAATCATTTGTCTCTTTTTCTTATAAGCATTACTAAAATATTTATTTAAAACATAATGCAGGCAGAGAAACAAAGAAAAATTAATAAACAGTGCGATAAATAAAGTAATAAATAATAACTATTCTTGTATAATAACTGACTTTTTAAAGTCGGATTTTTTTTTTAAAAAAGTAACTCTCGGTAAAAGAAATGTTTTAAAAAATAACACGCCTTGAAAATGAAAAAAAAAAAACAAAGAAAACCACAAAACAAATATATATTTACAATAATATTATGGAAAATTTCCTACTTTAAAATCAGACAAAATTAACATGAAACGCAAGAAGGAATAGACATAATAGCTTCAATGAATCTGTAAGTATTGCAGCAAGTAAGAAATATTACAATTATTTGAGCTGACTTTCATAATTCTCTTCGTTGGCTTTTGCTCCTCGTAACTTACGTTACTCATTACAAACGGATACACAAAAGTTTCTCAAAGAAGTGTTACTCCACGTGGAGTTGATGAGAGTTTGACATTAGACACTGGAATCGTATTGGCTAAAAAGGTCGAAGAATTTAGGGGTGTGGCTGTGAATCGAATAAAGAGCTTTGTTTATGTCTTTTGACGCCAACTAGAGACCCGATGACCGCGTGAGCAGGTAGGGAGAACTAAACTTCCTTATCCTTTCCTCCTGCTTTATTGTCAATCTTCGGTTTTCTTTAAAACTGGTATTCATATACGGCACCTGTTGGTGAAAGTCAACTCCTTTTAGAAGAAAGAGCTACTACATGTGTTTGTCAAAATAATTTATTGGGGGGTAATCTTTGTGTATAAGCACTACTTGAACTCGCTGAATGATCACCTTGTCCCTTACTCGTACCTTTATATTACTGGCAACCCTGAAACCAACTTAAAAGACGGTATCCTTTTGGTAATATATCTGGTTCCACAAGGAGGAAAGAATAAAAGCGGATGTCAATATAATTTATTGGGGGGTAATTTTTGGCTGCTCATCTTGTACCCCCCGGTAATGCATGGGCAGCTTCAACTGTGTGCAGCACACCGGTACCTGAAAATGCGATTTTCTTCATGTTTGCCTGTGCCGATTTTGAAAATTCTTTCAGTAATCTATTTCTGTCGTCGAGTACTACAAGAATCAGTTAAAATCTCGCGGGCCCTTTTTTCTTCCCCAAGCCAATATTTTTTTGTATATTTTGAATGTATTCAAGTATGGAACAAAAGTATTATATAATTCCCTTAGTAGGCTTCTCAACTTAATATTTTTCAACTTAAATTTTATTTATTTTAATTATTTATTTTCTTGTGACTCAATATTTAATTGCAATCGTTCATTGGGGAGAAGGGTGGCCATTCTCAAATATATAAATATAGTATTCTTAAAATTTATGTGTTCTCGTACTATTAGTTTCTTCCACTAGACCTGGAAATTGCAAAATTAATACCTGGAAAACCTGCAAAATTCAGGGAAATTGAGTTCCATATTTATGTATGAACACTGCTATTTACAATTTTTTTTTTTTTTTTTCGAATAGGGAGAACTGTACGAAAGGGTGGTTTGAGAATAGTATAACAGTAGGTTTCTGGGAGTGTTGTTCGAAATGAAATCTTTAAGTTTTACGTCCCACTATTATGCTGGCTAGGCTCAAGATGACGGGGTGTTGTTCGGTGGGGGTCAATGTTGCCAATTTTGGGTAAAGTCGCTAAATAAGGGGAATTCGACCTCAACGATAGCGCAGGGTGACCATAAAATTTTCAGTTAAAAACGGGACAGGTTCTTGCAACACTAGACTTTTAGATCTACCTTTGTTCTTATCAGTGCCTTGATATCAGAGTTCCCCCTCTCTCTCTTCGTTACAGAGCGGGTACTTATGAAAAAGGAAAGACACGTTGAAGTTTGTTTAACACACAACCAACTGCTAAAACCTCTGCTGCCTTTCGAGCAGTACTGCGAACTATAGAGTATTTTTAATATAGGGATTTTCAGTTCAATTTTTGCCGCTTTGTTATTATTAATACTTTTAAAAGGAGTAAAGGTACTGGGTTTGTTATTTACTTCTTTCATTTACATAAAACGGGACGAATACTACTTTTTTCCATCTACTGACGGGACGGCCGCGACACGCCCCTAAAACGGGACTGTCCCGGTCAAAACGGGACGTATGGTCGCCCTACGATAACGACAAAAAAAAAAATCCGATTGGAGACTTTTTTGGGTGATTTTTAAATAACGATTTACCTACTTACACATTTAGCGACTTTTTGCTGCAAACAAAATGTTCATCTGTAGAGAAGCATTATTAGTTCAAAACAGTTTTTACGTTATTTTTTTCTGTTTGTTTGTTTTAATCAGCGCAAGTGATGAAGAGTTTGGAAATACAGCGTACTCACTACTCCACAATCCTGCATTGTTATGTTACCCTTGCCCTCTAACGAAGAATAACTACAAACTTGATGTCCTTTAGTTCGCAGAGTTTCCGTTGAGAGACACACGTAATACATCATTACCGATAGCAACAAGATTAGCTATAGATGCGTGAAAAAAGGCGAAGAAGGTGTTTGTTATATTTGTCCTCTGGGGTCTTTTAATTATTCTGCACTTTTTCTTTTACAAAAAATTGCTTAACGTAAGTACTGTAGTGTTAATTATTTCGGAACTATTTTGACCACAACATGAACAAAAGTACCCGAAACAACCTGAAATGATCCCTGAATTAAAGGATTGGTTGCGCCCTGTTTACAAAGATGTGAATAGAACCAGCGGCGCAAATCTGTCTTCAACATTGAGGGGGGGGGGAGGGTAAGACCGTTACCATACTTTTTTTGGCGATGTCCAAAATACTTATGAAGTTGAAAAACAATGTTGTGGAGGATCAGAGTTGTCTTTAGCGTTAGGAGGCTGCAGATTTGAGGCTTATTCTGGGGGACATCTCACGTTCCTTTGTAGCAATCGGACAAAAATCATCAAATTTCTCCCAAAAAACACATTTCAAATCGGATTATTTGGGAGAAGTCCCCCTCAGTTCCAAGATTGGAGGGGACATGTATCCGTCATCCCCCCCCCCCCCGGGATTTGCGCCAGTGAGTAGAACATATTGTTTAGTTTACATCTACAACTTTTACAATGCTTATAGACAATGAATTTCTCGATTATTTCTTATAGCGACTTTTCACCCAAAATTGGAGTCGTCACCTCTCGTTTCGCAAACTTATTGCCAACATTTTAGAAACTGGTTTCGGGGAGAGCTACAATGGATGATTCAAGTTATTTCGTCGCTTCCGCTGTGAACCTAAGTACAAGATTCCAAAAGTCACATTTTTTTGGTTCCAAACAATATGTCTGCTGGGTGAAAGCATAGACTGGAATGTGTTGCCTTTCCTACCTTAACTTTAATCCCATAGTAGCTCCTTTCCCAAAGTTAAAAAAATGCAATTCTTCCTTTCTTAATAGTACTTATGACCCAAAGTATTACGTAAGCATTGTATGTTACTTATGTAGCTCACAGAGCCGCAGCTATGGGCAAGCAAGCAAAGCACGTGTCCCGGGCGCGTGGTTGGAGGGGCGCCTAAAAGAGAGGTTATATATTAGTACTTTTCCTGGCGGTATTTAATACTTTTCATCAGAGTGCGAAATCATGAAATCAAAGTGAGAGGAAAAAATGAAATGAAATCTTTGAGTTTTACGTCCCACGGTTATGCCGGTTAGGCTAAAGGAGACGGTGATTATGAGAAATGAATGAAATGGTGGAATGAAGTAAGTGGGAGGAAATGGGAGAACCCCGAGAAAACCCACGCACACGGTGTTTGTCCACCACAAGGTTCACTTGGCGGGGCTAGGATCGAATCCGGGACCTCAAGCACCAGAGGTGAACGCTCTACCACTGAGCCACCGCGGCCCCCGGCCGGGAATCGAACCCGGGTGTCCCACGCCAAAGGCGTGTTCATTAACCACTTAGCCACGAAAGAGCTCATCTGTGAGGCAGTGTAAACCCCCCAAAAAAGAAAGAAAATAAACGCACACTGGATGTTTGCGCAACTGAGGATCAAAACATTCTCAATGGAGTATGAGAAATAGTAAACGTCAATCACTGTGTGCTTTTGCTTATTCATTACTTCGTTAATACTTAATTCCTTCTAGAAATAGTGAAACAATACTATGAAGAAACACTAATTAAACTAATAACAATTACGTTGTATTTCTTACCATACCGTTTTTACCACCCATAGAATTTCAATCTAGCACTATACTGCATTATCACGCCGTAACGAAAGCTGAAATTCAAAGACATGGCACTCGTTAACTGTTGAAGCTGTGTTGTAGCTACCTGTATATCACGCGGCCTTCGTTGGTACTCCTCAACATAAATACGTCACAGCCCAAAGCCAGGAAACATCACAAACAGAAGACAGGGGCACAAGCAGTGCCTGACACTTCACGAACTCAAACCCACCAAGACTCAACTCAACATGACCTTCAATTACGTTCTAGAAACCAAACCAGTGCTAAGGCACAAACTCACCAACTTCCTATATGAAAACACAAGAAAAAAATCTAACGTTTTGGTTCCAAAGTGATGACATAACAATAATACTAAAAAGGTTTTAATTTTCAGTAACCCAAACATTAATTAACTAGGGAACATAACAAAGCAAAAATAAATAAATAAAAATAAATTAAATTAAAAAATAAAAACCTGACAAGTAAGCTCTCCCTGACTACTTTTTTTTTTTTTTAATTTCAGAGAGGCTGTAAAATATGTCAATATCTTCGTTATATATATATATATATATATATATATATATATATATATCATTGTAAACAAGTTCTTTAACCAAAAGAAAGCTCTGAGAGCGCTTACCTCTGACGCGGTAGGTCCCTGGTTCGATTCCTGCTCCCGACAAATAGGCTTTTGGTGAACACTGTAGTTGTGGTTATTCTTAAGACTTTCCAGTTTCCTTACATTTTCTTGATTCCACCATTATCATGTATCTCATCGTCACCTTCTCTCTTACATTGATGTACAATCATGGGGCGTTAAACTAAAAGAAAAAAAAAATCTTGCAAATATCCTAGTAAAAATGAGTTTTCTAAACTACACTAGTGGCCCCGCGTAGCGTATTCGCTAACGCTCTCGCCTTCGGTGCGAACGGTCCCGGGTTCGATCCCGGTGGGGGAACTCGGTCGAAAAAGTATCAAAAGATTTTAAGTCCAGCCATCCTGAATGAGGTTTCCTTGGCTTTTCCTCATTCACAGCAGGCAAATGCCGGAGTGGTACCTAACATATAGGTCCCAAGCCGTTTTCTCCCTTCCGAAATCCAAAAATGAAAATGAAATCTTTGAGTTTTACGTCCCACGGTTATGCCGGTTAGGCTAAAGGAGACGGTGATGATGAGTAATGTATGAAATGGTGGAATGAAGAAAGTGGGAGGAAACGGGAGAACCCCGAGAAAACCCACGCACATGGTGTTTGTCCACCACAAAGTTCACTTGGCGGGAGCTGGGATCGAACCCGGGACCCCAAGCACCAGAGGTGAACGCTCTACCACTGAGCCACCGCGGCCCCATTTTTCCCCAATCCATTCTTCCCTTCCTTTCCCCGGATAGTGTGATCACCGAGGGAAGTCATCCCTCATATGCGACGGGCTAACAAGGCCATTGATGCCGAAAGCCCAGAAATCTAAATCCTAAATCTTCACTACACAAGGGAATTTTCGCGCTGAAAACGGTTTATTAGCAATTATGTTAAGCAGCCCTGTAGTAAATCTGCACCAAGTAATAAATCGTCACATATAAAACGGAATGAATAAACACATAACATTCATTTTGCTACCTTGAAATGTAAAATGTTTCAAAACATTAATATTCAAAGATTTCTCAAAATTCAGATTCACCCATTCCATTGTCCTCAATCATTAACGAGTTTTACAATAGTAAGAATTGTATTCGTAAACTACATTACTTACTTAGTACTATATTAAAGCAAGTTACACTAAAAGAATATATAATTAATGGAATATTTAACTAAAGTAATAGTTAACTAGTGTACTTACCCAAGCATTTTTCCTTCCTCTCTTCTTTTCCGTTTGTAAACAACCTCGTTTCGCAAGCAAAAGACGGTAGTTCAATGACGTCAGCCATGGCGAAAGAAAGAGGTGTCTATAGGCGGCCTGGATCTCACACACAGATGGACGTATATAACATATAGCTGAAGTATTTAACATACGTATATGTATGTAAAATACAGAAGATTGTTAGAAGTCAGACATCCTGCAGCGACATGATGTAATATCTAAGCGGGTAAAAGGCAGTACCTGTGTAGCATATGGATAAAGTACGCTCCGTACAGATTTCCTTAGTAAACATAACGAATCCTTGTATTTGTACAATATACCGCTGTCCGGATAATGGATTTTTCTCAGTGTAGAAGTTTCGTAACATGTAATTAGCCATGACCTCACTAATAGTGAGCACTAACGAAAATATCTGAGTTTTCTAGAAGCACTAACGATGCACTAACGATGCACTAACGATGCACTAACGAATGTCATTAATTTCTTCGTTAGTTCCTAAAATGGGGGCCAAGTTTATGCTAGGCCCTCCAAAGGTGCTTTACTTGTACAACCTACACTAATGAAGAACTAACATTAGGGGTTGGTACGCTAAGAAGCACTAACGATTGCACTAGAAAGATCATAAGTGCTTTTGAATTTACCGGGAATTTGACGCAGTGAAAGTTACTCATGTATTGCTTTAGGGAAGTTTCCTGAAATGTGATTCCCAGAACTACACTAATATTGAAATACTAACGAAACGATTAGTATTTCATACAAGCACTAACGATGCACTAACGAATGAATAATTATCAGTATTGGGAAGTAACGTAACGCAAGTAACGCGTTACTTGTAACGCGTTACTTTTTAAGTAACGTTTCCTAGTAACGCGTTACATTTTTTCCAAAGTAACTGTAACGGTAACGCGTTACAAATTTTTAAGTAACGTACTTAGTTTGCGTTACTTTTTTCGCGTTACATTTCGGATGAGTAACTACAATATATATATATATATTTTTTGGAGGGTGGAAACAAATGTTTCTTTCCTGTAAGTGAATTTCTCAGAATGAAACAATCGAGCATGAACTACGTATGTGAGTGACCGACAGTCACAGACACACAGAGAAACAGGTAAGTTCGTAGTGCCACTTGCTGTTTTTTGAAGATGAGGACAGCCTTAGGGAAATCACATGTACTAATTGCAAGCATCTGGAAGAGTTTGTAGATTTTGACATCTCCAAATCAATACATTCAGTGAGTGAACTAGGAGTGCAATGATACCGGTAGTCTATTTTACTTTGATTGGTGTTGTTTTTATAAAGATGGAGAATGAAAATATTTTACCGTTCGAACATTTGAAAGAATACAAAAAAAAAAAAAAAAAAAAAAAGAGCTGAGGATGATGGTGGACAGAATTTAAAAGTAAAGTGTCTCAAGGGGCCCGGCGGAAAATATTTGTCAATAACTAGGGTGCCATAATTAACGATTTTCAGTAAGGTGTTAATATGAATAAACTGTGTTCTGATGACCAGGCCTACTTTATTACTAGAAAATAGTATGCTGATGGTATGTAATATTGGAGTTGTTTCAGATCAGTTTGCTTATCCTAGAGTCCCGTTGATTATAGAGTAGTGTAATGTTTCTCTATATTCTTTATTTTTAATTTTACATAACATCATTGTTATTATTATATAATTAGTTTAACAGAATAATAATAAGCAATCATTTTTTCTAACGTATAGGTATGAGAGCACGAGTCAAGCTAAAACTCGACTCGGCACGAATTCAAGCCAAGTTTCGAGTCAAGTCAAGGGTAATATCCTCGGGTCGAGTTCCGAGCCGATTCAGTTTTTCGCGTCGAGTTTCGAGTCCAGTCAAGTTTGATAAATGGCTCGTTCGTTTTAAGTCGTCTTTAAATCACGGCCTGATTACACTGGAAAACGAAAGTCATGTGAAATATAAGCTAAATAGTAGTATGGAATACTTTTAGTGTTGCTCACGAGAGAGGACACGGCTCGCATATCGTCTCGTCTCGATAGCGAGACCACAAGAGGTTTTTTATAACAAGCTCAGCTCCGCTCAGCTCAACTGAGAAGATGGCTCGAGCAGGCTCACTTGGGGTGAACCATCGGCTCGAGCTGGCTTGGTAGGGATGAGCCATTTGCTCGGTTCGGCTCAACTGAGCCGAGGGCTCTAGCCGAGTCGGTTGGGTGAGCTGTTGGCTCGGCTCACTTCTCGGTTCGGGTCGATAGTGAATGAGCTGTGAGCCAAGCTGCTCGAGTCGTTGACAGTTCTAAACCCGGGCCGAGCAGTTTTGAAGATATTTGGCCAGTGCCCTATAACTTTTAACAGTGTTTGGCTCGAGCCCGAATACTCAACCTAGATCCTCAACCCAAGTTCAGAAGCTCGTGAACAATGTCCCTGACTCCTAGACTTCACGACTACCGAGATTTTCAATCAACTAGTTTTTTAGTATTCAAATACAAACCGCCTATCTTTCTTTTTATATACAGTGTTAATAATAATAATAATAATAATAATAATAATAATAATAATAATAATAATAATAATAATAATAATAATAATAATAATAATAATAGCGGTAGTAATAGTAGTACGGGAAATTGAAGTCATAATTTTTTCACATTTTTAAAGTTCCGGACCTAAAAGTAACGCGTTAGTAACGCGTTACTTTCGAAGTAAAGTAACAGTTACTTTTTGGGGGCAAGTAACGCGTTACTAACGCGTTACATTTTAAGAGAAAGTAAAGTAACTTGTAACGCGTTACATTTTTACAAGTAACTTACCCAACACTGATAATTATTCAGTTAGTGCTTGAAGTCGAGGCCAGCATGAAGTTGGAGCCATGAAGATTTTCTTTTCCTTGCAGCATGTACACTAATGAAGAACTAACGTTAGAAATTGTGCACTAAAGTGAACCAACGACTAACACTAATTTTATTGTTAATGCCTCAAGTGGGGGCCAAGTTCACTGACGTGAAATTTCAACACAACTATAGAACAAATGGAAGCACTACCATGTTATAACGTAGCACAAACGCTTGGCATTATAAAAATTATACCTCAAATAAGTTAAAAAAAAAACCGGGCGACTTAACGCTAATATTAATTTCGTTATAGCGGCGTTATTTGAACATCACTAACGATTAAATTTGGGCACTAACCAGCACAAACGTCTGCCATTAAAAAATCAATTCTATCTCAATTAGGGAAAAAACGGGGCCAACATGACACTAATTAATTTCGTTATAACGGAGTTATTTGAAAAGCACTAACGGCAAAATTTGGGCACTAACCAGCACTAACGTAGCACTAACGTTTGACGTTAGAAAATCCATTCTATCGCAAGTAGGGAAGAAAGCGGGGCCATCTTGACGCTAAATAATTTCGTTATAACGGAGTCATTTGAAGAGCACTAATGGCAAAAATTGGGTACTAACCAGCACTAACGTAACACTAACGTTTGACATTAGAAAATACATTCTATCTCAATTAGGGAAAAAGCGGGGCTAACTTGACGCTAATTAATTTCGTTATAACGGCGTTATTTGAAGAACACTAACGCTCATATTTGGGCACTAACCAGCACTAACGTGGCACAAACGTTTGGAGTTAGAAAATCCATTCTATCTCAAATAGGGAAAAAGCGGGGCCAACTTGACTAATTAATTTCATTATAACGGCGTTATTTGAAGAGCACTAAAGCTCAAGTTTGGGCACTAACGTAGCACAACCGTTTGGCATTAGACAATCAAGTTCAAACAGTTAAAGAGGGCTGAAGACCACGATGGACAGGGCAAAAGATAGAGAAAAGTGGGAAGTGTAAAAGGAATGGAAAATAATGCAGAAAAAAGAAGGGAATGTATGAACGTGTAAAGGTAAAGAAAAGAGTGTAAGTGTAGTTTATTTGTATAGAAAGTCATACTCAACTCTCGTCCTCACAGAGCACACAACACACGATGCACTCGCCGTGACGACCACTGTCAAACTCCCATGACGTTTTTCCAGCTTTGTCCAGTAGATATATCTTGTGTGTGTCTATTCTATATCCACTGTTGCCAGCTTTTATTGGCAAAATATCGCTAAATTGAGCTCTGAAAGTCGCTTACACAGGTATTTGTCCAACTTAAGACTAAGAATTTATTTTTTCTACTAACAACATAAATAAAGTTGTACGTGCACTCAATAAAAGCATAAACCATGTATAATGACTTACCTATTCAAAAACAAACACGGTCCTGTCCTCTTCTAACGTCTTTCGTTGTTGCGGACGTTCAATGATGTTATAAACTAGAGGATAGGCCTATACTGCAAAATGCAAAGTCACGAAGCCATACGTCAAAGCTTCGGCATGACCACTCTGCCACCTTAGAATCAATGTTCCGTAATATTCAATTAAAATTTTAATATCTTACTTTTAAATATCTATCTATCTATATCTATATATAGATATAGATAGATAGATAGATAGATAGATAGATAGATAGATAGATAGATAGATAGATAGATAGATAGATAGATAGATAGATCATCAGTAAAATTGTATAGTTGCAAAATAATTCATTTTTATATGTATGGGCTACAAGTAGTTCAAATCTCTACTTTCGAACCACATCCTCGCTACTTTGTAATCTTCAAATCTGGCAACGCTGGTTACTACCTACTGATGCTTCTGTCCTACAGTGTACCATCAAAACCAGATTTCAACTAAATTAATTAATGGAAATTGAAAATATCTGTTGCGTTGATTCTGAAAAGCTCCTTCGGGAAGAAGACAGTACGTATACAGTTTGTTGGCGATAGGATTGTGATGGATATGTTGGTGTGAATAAATTGTTGATGCCTCTTGAGGACTAAGAAGGAACAATGATATGTTATTGATGGAGACATATAATGATATACAACAATAATACAAAAATATTCAACCAGCAGGTGATTCTACAGATAGTTGAGGAAAAGTGTTTTATTTTCTAGCACTGACTCAGAAGAAAAGTTTAATATGAGAAAAAATACAGTATAACAACACTGATTATAATATTTGTTTATAACCATCAGTGTTGCTTTATAAGGTACAGATAGTATACTTACAACAAAGCTAACAAAGATGAATGATATACCCGCTATTCTTGATTATATTTTCTTTGTTGGGAGTGTACACGATTTACAGTAAAACTAGTATGTTTTCAATAGCCGTGTTTTAACAAATATGCGAAATATTCGCCATCTTGAAACGTGTTAAACCCTTCAATCAAGCATTGCTTAAAATTAATACAAGAAATTATTCTCTCAACTTCCCTTTTTAAACACTAAGGAACTATACTCACTACAAACGATACTTTTTAACTTCCTTTTATTTCTTTGAAGATAAATAGTGACAGAACATATGCAACACAGAACTTGCAATTATGTGACCCTGAGTTAGCAACCAAAAACTTTAAAATGTTACTCAAGTCACCAATTAATAAATTACTTTTGTTTTGAATTAACCACTGAGTCATGAATTGTATTTCCAACCATTACCTCATAACCGTGGAAATCCCAATAAGCTGTCATATGAAATCCCATGTTAGTAAATACCACGATGTACTCGAAAAACGCAAAGAAGGAATACATGAATGGTTCACAATACCAGTTATGTCGTAGGAAGAAGTATACAGCCAAAGCAAAGCACGAAATATTCACCGCAAAGAGCTTCCATTTTAATCGCACCGATCGAGCTTCCAGATTGGATGGAGGATTGAGGCAAGCGCTTTTCAATAAATAACAAGTCAACAGCATGTAAACCTCTGAGGAGATCATGAACGTTAAGAAACATTTCTTATGAATATCATAATTCTCGGCTGAAGAAACAAACGTGAGACCAATTAAAGCCAGATTTTCCACCACATTCAGCCAGCAGGCTATCCTCGCTAAGAAATGACTCCACGCATAAAGGACAGCTTGGTAATACCTATAATACATAGCTACTACTAGGAACCGTGGGGCGGCGTGTAGGGCAATAGCTATTCTCCAAACATATCGCTGTGGCGTGAAGTTCCCAATTGCAGATGATATAGAAGGAAGGATGTTCTCAACCCAACACTCTGTTAGCGTGGTCTCTTCAAAATAAAAGAGAATCGACCACACAATGCAGAATATGAAACCTAACAGAGGCAGAGAAACTGTTACCCACGCAAACTTTGCAAAGGAAACTCGCAGCATCAAACACTTTCGATCAAGAGTCTGGTAATCTCCTTGGCCTAACACATTTTTATTTAAAAAAAATCAATTTTGTGATCTCAAAATGAGAATGTATTTTAGAATCTCTTTTTCTTCTCGTTTTGAGTCAGTGCTAAAAGGGAAAACAAGCACTTTTCGCCAACTAACAATCACTTGCTTGTTTTCCTTTTTATTCGTATTACTGTTAAGCCTGTCTCAGACGGGACTGAAGTAAGGCTGCGATTCACGATCTAAAACTCACGACCTTACTGAACGATCGTGTGAGAAGTAACTTGCCCTTAGTTCAGGTTGAAATTTTCGGCTTCTTTATTCGGATCCTGACTTTGAAGAAATAGAAGCCGTTTCTATTTTCTTCTGGACTTCCATACAAATACCATTCAGAAAAGAGAAGCCCCTGACGACATTTAACTTTATTTCTCGCTGTAATTTCAAAACAATGCTTTCTGGACAAGAGAAGCATTAATGATATTAATAGAGTCATACGAAAAATATGATTTTTTTTTTTTGTATAACGTGAAGTACGATTTATATTATTTTAAAAGAGCTGCAAGAATAGACGTTAGAGAAGGCATGCATTGTAGTAGGTAGTGTCCACCCGAACATTACAGATGTGAACAAATGTAATTATATCTTTCAAAAGAACAAAAATAGGTGATTTAAGTATATTGTGCAATTTGTATACCAAAAAAATGTAACATGTAAAAAAAAAGCGTGGAGGTTTACTTTTGGTGCACCACTCGAAATACTTGTTCAATAATTAGAATTCCTTCACAAATTTCCTTCTTATTGTTTTCTAAATGATTTGTGTTGAGCGACATGAAAATATCCACATGACATAGTTGAAATTCAAGGGGGTATCCTAAGCAATAGTTGAAAAATTATAATTCTTTTACTATTTGTGTATAAATACAGCGTCCGGATGCATGCATAAAACCTATAGCTCAAAAAACACAAAACACCCTGAGCTAGGTCGTCACTAAAAAGCACAAATGCTATCTAGCCCTAGCGGGGGGAGGGGGAGAGTGTTAGCGAGGGCGTGCGTCAGTAAAGGTGGGTATCCGCATAAGCGAGGGTAGTGAAAACGAATGGGTTTTAGCAATGATACGAGTTTCAATAGCATTTGTCATGGTTTCATACTAGTAGTGTTCCACTTGTAAACAAAATACAACTTCTGTACACTTGTGCAGAAATTCACCGCCGGTGGAAAGTAGTTCCTATACAGGCATCTTTCATATGGACTCACTTATTTTATCCGTCGTAAAGCACTTGTAATAATTTTACACTATTATTTATTCCAGGCAACCTGATAGGAAACTCCCCCCCTCCCAACACTCTCCAGTACAGAGGGGAAAGCAAGCCGTTGACCTTCACAGGGATGGAAGCTTTTCTAATAAACAGAATCGTGTACACTCTAAATTTGTACGTCAATTCGCTCGCACCTGATGTTGAAAAGCACTGCTATTTCTTTTACCTGTCAACCCCAATAACAAAAAATTACTGTTTTTAATTTTTGTTTTTAAGAAAAGTTTTCTTTCAATTTATGTATTAAAGTATTGGCTTTAGTCCTATTTATTAAATTGTATTGTATTGTATTGTATTTATTTCGTCCTTTTTCATACATTTAGCACTGTATTGCAATGCATATGAAGTGGACACGTCATTTATATATAAACACAAAAGTAAAAAGAACAATAATAATGAAAATTACACACACTAGGTTAATAATTAAACATTACACCTTACATCTTATCCATTACATTTCGCATGATATTATTAAAAATAAAGTCAGAGTAATTATTACTTGCAGTGTATGTAGAAATCCTTGAACATATATCAAATGCTAAAAACAAGCAACGACAGTGGTTACTGTAGATAATGTAGTTTTTTTTTTCTTTTTTTGTTAGGAATTCATGTATTCCTCTATCGAGTAAAAGCAGTGTTTTAGTAAATATTTCTGTAGTTCTTTTTTAAATTTAGCAACAGATTTTTGAGTCTTTATATCTTTGGGAAGTTTATTGTATAGCATGATACCCGCGTATTTACACCCTTTTTCATATAATACGGTTCTGTGTTCTACAATGGAAAAGTTTTGTTTGTTTCTTGTATCATGATCATGTTTTTCTTCTACCCGCGTAAGAACACCTTCTAAATGTCTCTTTACAAATATCAGTAGATTTAAAATGTACAAACAAGGTACTGGGAGTATACGAATTTTTTTAAATATTGGTTTGCAGTGATCTTTTGGTTTAGCAGCCGCCATCATTCTTATTATTCGTTTCTGTATTGTAAAAATTACCTTGGCTTTGTGTGTATTTCCCCAAAATATAATGCCATATGTTAAATTTGACTGGAATAATCCAAAGTAAATCGTTTTTAAAGTAGGCTCTTTTAAAACATTTTTGAGTACTTTAATTGCGAAATAAATTTGATTTAATTTTTTACCAAGTTTAGTTATTTGTACATCCCAGGAGAGATTTTTATCTATCCAGATTCCTAAGAACTTAGTGGAGTTCACATAGTCTATTCCGTTATTTTCAATTGAAATATTAACAGGCTGCGTATGTTTGTTGCGGATATGATGAAAATAGATTGCTTGTGTCTTTTCAATGTTTAATTTAAGCTTATTTTCTTTAATCCAGTGAGATAGTTTATGAAGGATTTCATTTGCATTACCTTCAACTTCCTCATTTGTGTTCCCTTTTACTATGATATTAGCATCGTCTGCATAAAAGGATAGTTCTGCTGGAGCAATATTACATGGTAGATCGTTAATGTATATCAAAAATAATAATGGACCTAATACGGATCCCTGTGGCACTCCACATGATATTTCTTGTTTTCCTGATGTGTAGTATGTAGTTTGGTTTGTATCTTTGTTACTGTATGTAATTTCTACTACTTGCTGCCGATTTTCCAGATACGATTTAAACCATTTGGACGCAATGCCTCTTACTCCATAATCTTGGAGCTTTGAAAGAAGACTTCTATGTGACACTAAGTCAAATGCTTTGGAAAGATCAAGGAAAACACCTATACATTTCTCCTTATTATCTAAACTTTTATGTACAATTTCTACAAAATTATATATTGCTGTTTCCGTTGATTTCCCTTTTAGGAAGCCATGTTGCTCGTGTGTTATTAGATCATGTTTAAGTAAAAAGGATGATAGCCGGATACTCATTGTGGTTTCTAAAATTTTTGAAAAAGTTGAGAGAAGTGAAATAGGCCTATAATTTTCAAGCTCTGATTTGTCGCCTTTTTTATAAATTGGTTTTATTTTTGCAATTTTTAATATACTAGGAAATTCTCCACTTAAGAACGTCATATTTATGAGGAAACACAGGGAGTCAGCAATATATTTAATGCTTTCTTTACAATACTTGGCGGTATACCATCTACGCCAGCTGACCATTTACTTTTCATCTTCTTCACCACTTTTATTATTTCTGCATTTGTAACTGGATGCAGATACATTGTATTGTTGCAAGTTTTTGAGAATATTTTCGTGGGCATTGCTAGCTCACTATTGTACGTTTTTGATAAGTTGCTGTAATAATTATTAAATAGGTCAGCTATTGTACGAGGATCTTTAATTACGTTGCCATTTTTAATTACCTCTAAATTACCGTCATCATTACGAGTGTTTACACTTAACTCGCTTTGCACTAGTTTCCACAACGCCTTCGACTTATTATCGGATTTTTTAATGATTTTGTCATTGTGTAACTGTTTTGCTGCTTTCAGAACTCCTTTATATATGTTCTTATATCTTTTGTAATATGTCTCTGTATATGGTGATAGGTTTCCTTGTGTTTTAGCCTTGTTAAGAAGTCTCATTTTTTTACTTGCTATTCTGATCCCTTGTGTTACCCAGGGTTTTGATTGTTTTCTTGAAGTTACACATTTTACAACAGGGAATGCTAGATTGAAATAGAATGTTATGGTGTCAATGAAGTAACTGAAAGCTTCATTGACCTGGTTATACAAGGAAAGCTCGTTCCAATTTTCTTCCCTGAGGAGGTGATTAAAATATTGTATATTTTCATCATTAAATTTTCTTTTGTACGTTACATTACTTGTTCTTGTATTACAAAAACTTTTATTGGGAGTTACATGTATATCGAGTACTTGGGCAAGGTGGTCTGAAAAACCACTGTTGAAGACGTCTACTGTGTTGTAGTTAAGATGTTTGCTCACTATGAACTGGTCAATTGCACTTTTGGAGCATTTTGTGATTCGTGTGGGAACTTTAACAACTGCCTCCATATTAAATGAATCTAGAAGAAGTTCTATGCATTTCTAGAAATAAGAACCAAATCTTATAAAGTTAATTTCCATCATTGTTTCACTTAAGAATCGGGAGAGGAAGCAAACCAATCCTGTCGACATTCTGTCTTTATTTACAATTTCAAGGAAGGTAGTCTTCTGGTTGTCTAATTATCGAGTACGCAGAGTATCGACCTGTGCAAATATTGTATGAATTTAGCGTGCGTGGATTACATATAGTGTCGTGTGAAATGAATGCATATTCAATTGTATTTTCTATCCATTATATTTTGTATAGTTTATATTATCTGAAACAAATTTTAGTCCATATTAAATTGTAAATAATTGCGTATTTAGTGCTTTGTGAAGCGACAATTCATGATGCTTGCAGTAGTTCTGTGATAAAACATGAGCCCGGGAAAGCGTTACGAAGTGGTGAGATGCGTTGCATTTTGAATGTCTCCTATGCTTTAAGAGAACAACACCCTAATTTAACGGTTGGAGAATTAGCCGACATGATTGGGAAACAGACAAGTGTAGGAAAGGCAACTGTTGTCGAATTAGGCGGGAGGCTAAAACCAATGAAAATAAATTTCCAAGTCCCCCCCCCAAAAAAAAAAAACGCGTACAAGTATTTCCTTCTTGGAAAACTATGACTTCATGAAATCAGCAATTCGATCAAAGATACATAATGAATTGCCAACGTTAAATAAAATTCTGGTAGCTGTAAATACCGATTATGAACTGTCTGTTTTTCTCACACAACTCTCCATAGACTGTTGAAAATAATGAAATTCAGGTATGTATCGCGCAATAAAAGGTCTGTTGTAGTTGATAGGGATGGCATCGTATTATGGAGGAGAAAATATTTTGGTTAAATTAAGAAGTAGGAAAATCTACTATCTTGATTAGAAATGGGTAAATGCTTCTCATACTGTGTCAAGGGTGATGATAGATGAAACTGTGAATTCTAGTTAACAAGCCTTTCTTTCTGGACTCTCCAATGGACTTAAGAACCCTACCGGTAAAGGTAAAATGTTACCTTTGTTTCAGAACATAATTCCAAATCTAGAACCGAACTGTGTTATTGCCATGGATAACGCATCTTATCACAGAGTAAAGGTAGACCGGGTTCCCACAATGTCTTGGACAAAAAATAAAGTAAAAGAATGGCTGCAAAATAAAAGCATTTCTTATGACGACTCGTTCGTTAAAACTGAGTTAATTAGTCTTATACCTTCTGCAGTCAAAAGTAAATGCTGCAAATATAAAGTGGACAAAATGGCGGCCTCTTCAGATAGGGAAGTTCTCAGAATACCCCCCTACTACTGTACACTTAATCCAATTGAACTGATTTGGAGTCAAGTAAAGGGACATGTGGCACGAAACAATAAACGTTTTACACTTAGTGGAGTGAAGACTCTTTTGGAGGAAGGGTTAGAAAGGTAACAGGTGAAAAGTTTAAAGATTGTGTGTAACATGTAGTGGAGATGGAAGAAACGAAATACTGAGAACTTGACAGGATAACTGACGACGTTACAGAAAAAAATCGTTAACCTTGGAGATAACAGTGACGACTCTAACAAGAGTGACCAAAATATGAATACAGAGCCTCTGGAGAGCAGCAACTGATACTAATACCTTTTACTCAGTATTATTTGTCCTTTCGTGTGTATTTATATATGTTGATTTTATAGAGTATTTGAAGTCAATGCAAGTAAGCACCTATTAATTGCATTGACCTCCAGACAAGTGTTCTGTGAGAACTCCAAACTTTTGTTGGAGCATTAGTGGTTCCATGGTAGAGCGTTCACCTCTGGTGCATGAGGCCCTGGTTCGATCGCAGCTCGTGCCAAGTGGGCTTTGTGGTGGAAAAGCACTGTTTTCGCAGATTTTCTCGGAGTTCCCCGTTTCAGGGGCGTCATTTAGGGGGGGCAGGAGGGTGCAATTGCCCCCCCCAAGAGTTTGAGGAATACATATACACTGAGAAAAAAAATTGTAGGTGGCATACTTAAAAACGTAGGTTACATTCGTAATTCCTGTAGTTTCTGGACTTAACGTACAACCGTATATAACATCCTGCAGCAAACGTATAGCTGAAAAAGTATGTATTATACGTACTGTCTGCATAAGTGCAATGACGTCATTCGTGTGACGTCATCTGCAGTAACAAGTATATACGGAGGTGATATCTAGCTTTGTGACGTCAGGGTCGTATGTAGCATGTGGGTTAATAATGACGACATACACTGACTATCAGGACGGAGCATGATTTCAAGAAGTATGCAATATACGTTCTGTACGTATGTTTCTTGCGTTCAACCCCGAGACAGCATCTATATTGTACTTGTGCCCCATACGTACGACTAGATACAGTATACGTATTGTACGTATGTATTATACAAATTTTCCTTATGTCGCACACAGCTTGTCCAGATACAGCATACAGAATATCCGTATGCACCGTACAGAGTGCATATATGTAGCTTACAGACTGTCTGCATGCAGCATATAGATTATACGTATGTCGCGTACAGGTTGGCCATATGTAATGTATAGATTGGATGTATATAGCTAATAGGTTGTCCATATGAAATATACAGATTTTACCTGTATCGAATACGTATTGCCTTCTTGTAATGTATGGATCGGACATATGCAGGATCTAGAGTGTACGTATAGTGCACCATTATTAAAGTGCTGCAACATACTGCAAAGTGCATGATACATTCTTACTGTAATGTTGTCAAATATTGTTTTACTCTGTATGAAAACAAAAATAGCTTAAAATATGGTTGATCTCCTTTGTGCCAATAATAATAAAATTAACAATACTACACTTTTCAAATCTTAGTTTGGAGCAGTGAAACTGTCCAAAGAAATGTATTTACCTGCAGGGTGTCCTATAAGTTTGGGCTTCCTGCTAATTCGTTGGAAAGCTACTGCAAAGTCAAGTGTTGAAAAGTGACAAACGTTAATTTTAAAATTATGGGCACAAAGCAGGGGCGGATCCAGGACGGACTTCTGGGGGGGGGCGGTCGGCGGTAATACTGCTACTTTTAAGAGCTCCAAACTTGTTATGGATGGGTTTATTTATATATAAAATAAGAAAGTTTCCTCTTGTGTGGGGGGGGCGATCGCCCCGATCGCCCCCCTCTGGATCCGCCCCTGGCACAAAGGAGGTTAACCATATATTAAACTATTTTCGTTTCCATACAGAGTAAATCAATATGTGATATATTACTGTAAGAATTTATCATATGGTTTGCAGTTAGTTAGTTGCAGCACCTCAATAATAATGCAAAATGCACAGCCTTATACAATCCTATATTCAAACTCAAACAAGATTTACGTACAATCATTTATTAAGCTGTTATCATCCATTGCTTGTACGATATAAAGATTATTTTACCTCATTCTTTTCCTTAATAGTATCTTCTACTAAAGTGCAGTTGTTACCACAAGAGGCCTGAATAGAATTTTCCAGAAATAACTTCTCTGTACATTTTAATTAACAGGTATTTTTTTTTAAATGTCGCAATAATTAAAAGTGTGGTGTCAGCCGGAAACGCATTCGCTTACAATATTATTCCTACTCAGTACTCGCCATTAAAAATGAAACACCAAGAAGGAGACTGGGTAGATGCGCCAAAGTTCCCAGGCCGATACCTAATAGTAAGTGCAGAATACTCTTAAACGTTCGCTGTATTCGCTGTGTGACAACGTGGTGACAGCGGAGGCGTTGTGCAGCCATCGACTAAACATATTTATTCTTCCCTGCTATAGACATTCTGCAAATTTGGACTTTCCTGGATGCATCCTTCTTAGTGCAACATTTTAAGGAAAGAGCAATTTAACAGTCTCATACATTGCTTAAAGAAAGAGCAATGATTCTCAGAATTACTCGGAAGATATATATACACAATAATTTAAAACGGTTATTTCAAACTTTGCAATTCAAAGCACGAAAAGAACTATAGATAAAGGAACACTGATTTTAGCCAAATAGTAATTAGTAAACTCAATCACACTCAGTACCATTAGTTGCTTGGTGTTATCCGTAAGTCAGAGATCACGGTATCTCATTTCGTGTAGATTTTTGCATTTGTTTAACGCTAAAAATGTATTTTATCGCTAATTGAACCCAGTACCATATATATACCAACAGGACGTACCTTAGTCACAAGGTGACATGAGTGAAACACTAAACTATTCGATTGACACCTGCGGCCTTGTCAACACTAGAGAAAGTTACAAAGTGATTAAGTAAATACGGAACATAGTTCATACAAAGTATAGCGATGTATGAAGTCTCCGTTTCATACGACTTGGATAAAGGATACATCTGAAATAGCAACAAAGAAATATATAATGATTTCTCTGGATAATTTGGATTAGTCCAGAATTCGAACACACACACGCTGGTAAGTCCAACATTTTTTTTTTTTTTTTAACTTCGTTCTTCGGATTCCCAATAAAGTTGACTACTGAAAAGCTGAGTTATAGATTCTGTATTAAAACAACACCTTCGCTAGACATGTTCAGTATACACATTGTCTTACATACAGAACAATACATTAGTTATTAATGCATGTCTGAAATAATAGTGCTTCGTATAGAATTTTACTTCATCCAATCGCAATAGCACAAAGATAAAAAATATTGCTAGGGATAATGTTCTTATTACAGAGAAAAATAATTAAAATGACTGAACATTAACAATCATTTTCTTTAAACAGAGATAATATTTTATTATAATTTATGGAAGAAAGAAATAATTTGTAGTACAGTATTTTTATTAGGGTTATATATTCGTACAAAATAATGTAAGTACAACTGAGTCTGTCTTCAGAAAGGGCGTACTTTTAGCCACAACCTACACTGCTTCTTTTGACTGTCTTTCAAGCAGAATTCTGGTTTGATGCACGAAATACCTGCAACAAAAATCAGAAAATATTTAAAATGTTATATTCAGTGTGCTTAATTTGGTTGTACTTAACAATACAAAGTATCTTAACATTTTTGAGATTAAATGGACAAAAATGTTCGGTCAGGTATGGACTTTTGGGTTGCACGTAGAAAAACTATGAAGTGTTTATTGATGCTGAACAACAACTCAAAATGTATTACCATTCAAAAGTAAGTGGGTACCTCAATGGTGTTCGGGCTACCATGGGGTACCTAATGTCTGTATTTTTTAGATATATGAAAATATATGTCTCTAAAATGTAAGGAACTGACATCTGTTTACCGAAAACCTCAACTCGGTAAGCCTTATGGATATCGAGATATGGGAAAATAAAGAGCGACACTACAGAACTGTGGAGTTTGCGTACTAGATGGTGCAGTTTCGGAAACGTAATTACGAGGGCTTACAACAACCTCAAAAGTAGTTTCAATTAAATACACTACACACACGCCCTGATGGGGGTTTTCGGGTACCATGATATTCCCAGAACTCTCATTTCTAAATATTCTAAAATATGTCTTAATAACGTTTTAAAGAACGTTAGAGGTGTGTGTTTACCGAAACCGCAAGTCGGTACGCCTAACAGTTACCGAAATATGGTGAAATAAAAAGCGACACCATAGGTACGTGGAGCTTGCATATTAGACAGTACAATTTAGAAAATTAATTAAAATATGACTATCAAGATATTGTCAAATAAAGGGAGGATCCATATAGTTATGGGGTTTTCGTGTTAGGTGGTAAAATTTCCGAAACCGGTCATGTAAAGTTAATAAGCATCAGTAGCAATTTCATCTTAAAATAATTAGGTATTTCCATGGAGTTTAAGAACATCATGGGGTCTACCAAGATTAAATTTTAAAAGTTTTGTAAAATATATTTTGACATTTGTAAAGAGTATTAGAAATATGTATTTACCTAAAAGTTCCAGCTAGTACATCTAGCAGCTAGAGAGACACCATACAATAAAAGCGTATTAGATCTTGAAATTTCAGAAAACAATTATTGATCCTAACAAAAGTTAAATAAGATGGTACTTATATGGGTTAAGTGAGAACCTCAGACTCGTCAGTACAATTTCGATCGAAAGATTAATTCAGCTCTAAATTTTCTTTGGACAATTCCAAGCGTTCATCGGGCTCTGAAATAAAGTGAACATTTTTTGTCAATATCTAATATAGCAAGCGAGATATAAGGAATTATGTATTTTATGACGTCGTAAAAATAGAGACCCACATGGATTTGTACTTTTGAGTATTTGCTGTAAGAAGAAGAAATTTCAGAAAACAACCGTATATACCTTAATAGACAATTAAATGGGCGGGGGCACAGTGGCTTAGTGGTAGAGTGCTTACCTCTGGTGTATTGGGTTCTTGGTTCGATCCACGGCCAAGTCAGTTTGTAGTGGACATCGTATTCGTGGGTTTTCTCGGGGTACTCTCCTCCCACCTTTGCATTCCATCAATTCTGTCAACAACATTCACTTGCTTTAATCATAATCTCCCTGAGACTAAAATGCATAATCGTGGGTCGCTACACTGAAATATTTCCTTTTATTTAATTTTAAAATTAAATAGGGAGTTAAGTATGATCGTATCTCTACGGGTTAAGTGAATACTCCAATAGTTTCTGCAAAAAAAAAAGATTAGTTAAACACCCTACCACTAAGCTACTGTGTCCCCGCCCATTGAATTGTCTATTAAGGTATATACAGTAGTTTTCTGATTTTTTTTCTTATAGGAAAGACCCAAAAGTACAAATATATAAAGATCTCTATTTTTACGCCATAAAATATATAATTCCTTTTATCTTGGTTACTATCTTAGATATTGACAGCGAATTTTCATTCTTTTGTACAGCTCGATGAACCATTGGAATTGCCTGAAGAAAACCTAGGACTGAACTAATCTTTCGATCGAAATTGTACTGAGGTACTGATTTAACCCATAGAAGTACCATCTTATTTAATTTTGTTGCGACCAATAATTGTTTCCGAAATTTCAAGCTTTTATTTCACAGTGTTTCTCCAGATGTTAGATGTACTAGCTGGAAGTTTTGGGTAAATACATATTTCAAATACTGTTTACAAATGTCAGATTATATTTTCAAAAGCTTTTAAAATTTAATTTTGGTAGACTCCATGATGTTCTAACACCCCATGAAGATATCTAATTACTTTAAGATGAAATTGCTACTGGTGTTTATTAACTTTCCATGACCGATTTCGGAAATTTTAGCATCTAACACGAAAACCCCTTAACTGTGTTGGTCCTCCCTTTATTTGACAACATCTTGATAGCCGTTAGTCATATTTTAATTCAATTTCCGAATTGTAGCGTCAAGTATGCAAGCCCCACATACCTATAGTTTATTCCCCCCCCTAAAAAAATCAGTTCTTTACATTTTAGAGACATGTATTTCCATATATCTAAAATGCAGAAATTAGGTACCGCATTGGAACCCCATTGGAGTACTCACTTACTTTTGCATAGCAAGGTAAAAACGCCAGTGGTTCTCACTTTAAGTTTGAAAACATACTATTTTGTCTCTTCTCTGAGCATCGTGAATCTGTCGGAGCTGTACCATAGTTGGAAAGACTCACTGATCCTTCCTATAGTGACCATGTAGTCAGAATTCAAAAAGGAGTAGCCCTTGAAGGAAAAACAATATTTTAAAATCCTTGCACCAGTAGTCGTCACCTTAAAATCAAAATGTTCCAGTAGTAGTCAGGATTTTCTACCAGTGTTCATCACTCAAATAACTTGACAATTTATTCAAAAACGCACTGTGTATCAGTTTAGGGTTGAGAATACAATATAAAGTAGTAAGCTTAATAACTTTGCATCACTTTTAGCACTCAAGAAAGAAAATAAAAATGTTTTTACATACTTTTTAAAGCAATTTCAGAAAGAAAAATGTTAACTGAATTCAAAAGTTAACTGTATATCACTTCCACGTTAAGAGTACAATATTAAATACTATGTTTAATAACTATACGTCACTTTAAACTCTCGAGAATGAACATAAACAATTGTACATACATTTTAAAAACAATCTGAGAAACAAAATAAGTTAACTGAATTCAAAATTTAATTATACATCACCTTAAGCTTAAGAATACACTATAAAATGCTGAGATTAATAAAAAATGAAATCTTTAAGTTTAACGTCCCACGGTTATGCCGGTTAGGATAAGGAGACGGTGATAATGAGAAATGAGTGAAATGGTGGAATGAACAAAGTGGGAGGAAACGGGAGAACCCCGAGAAAACCCACGAGCAAGGTGTTTGTCCACCACAAAGTCCACACGGCGCGAGTTGGGATCGAACCAGGGACCCCAAGCACCGGAGGTGAACGCTCTACCACTGAGCCACCGCCCCCCCTGAGATTAATAACAATGCATTACTGAAGAATGAAAACAAAAATGTTTTAGCTACCTATATTGTATTTACAAGTTATTTCTCATTAACATTTTTTTTTTTTTTTTGATAACTCATGATCAAGTCTAGGGATGCGCAAGAGAAAAGATTTGAGGTTGTCTCCTCTCGAAAAGGTGCCGCGAAAGTTGTCTCGTCTCGAAAACTGGATCCGTTTCTATTGGAAAAGCTCTATCTTGTCTCGAATTTCGTAACAAAAATTGTCTCGTCTTGTCTCGTGCGCATCCCTAATCAGGTCCATAGCCAAAAACTTCATTTCGGAGGGTGCTCGATAGGGCTTTGGGATATCCGAATTTAGATATAGATAATCGATGTCGACAAACTATCGAAACTTGTTCGAAATATCGAAAAATACAGCAATATCGAAATATAAACAATATCAAAAATCGAAAATATAGAAATATGAAAGAGATCAAAAATATGGATATATCGAACAAAAATGGATATATGATCTTGGAATACGATTTGGTGGAATAATGAGGGAGAAAAATAATCATTGATTAAATATTAAATTGAAAAGAAATAAGAGCCTGACGCTCAAATACTTATCTATCCGGCACCCATCTTGATCCCCATAAAATATCATGAAGTGCTTCATTGATTCTAAACCCAATAATAGTAATTTAACAATAAACACAATATATAATTTACTACGCACCTTGAAATGTAGAAATTAATGATTGTAATCCCCAGCTTTCCAATAGACCTTTGATTTCTCCAAATGAAGATTCGGATATCTTGTTTCTTCTCAAGCAATAATGGGTTACAATAATCAGTTGCAGTCCAAAGCCAAGTCACTAAGTTAAGCATAAAAATAAAAGAATTCATTAGTTAGATGCATACAAAATCCTACGCATGTAAATCCGAATCTACTTGTATTAAATTGTAAATTTAAACAAACTAAATTATACTACAGTTATAGTGACATCAAACATACATTAAATAAGGTATACAGGGTGTCTCAAAAGTCCCCTGACATAGGGTAACTCTGTTATTATCAGAGTTACAACAGAATGTAGGAGGGAAAAGCATATCCAATTATGATGTTTTCAATCTAAAGTGAAGGAATTTTTAAAATCGGATGACCCGTTTGCGCTGTACACTCTCTATGCGCCCAATGTGAAATGAAAATGCAACGTTGCCATTTACCTGGACCCACAACAGAAGTGAGTGAAGTTACTGTCTTTTACGCTAACATGTCGATGGCCAGCCCCCGTTTCAAACAGTAACTTCATTCACTTATGTCGTGGGTCCAGGTAAATGACAACGTTGCATTTTCATTTAAAATTGGGTGCATAAAGAGTATACAGCACATTCATCTTGTCCGATTTTTTAAAAAAGTGTTCACTTTAGATTGAAAACGTCATATTTCGAGATGTTTTTCCTCTTACATTTTGTCGTAACTCTGATAATAACAGAGTTACCCTATGTCAGGGAACGTTTGAGACATCCTGTATACATCATAAGAGGTTCCTTTCTTAATTCTACACGGATGTGGTTTCATTGAATGTGAGGTGGGTGATACACATTAGGCCTTTTGGGAGTACGTCACACGGACGACCGTAATTTTGTGTTCAAAATTTTTATGAACTGGTGGGATATGTGATACATATGGCCACGGGCTAGAATTTTCTCAGTATGTCAAATATGCAATCAGATTTCATGCAGCTTAATTTGGTGAAAAGCTATTGCCAATTGAACGTTACATTTACCTCTTTCTTGCAGATGTTGAACCATGCCGTTAGCACGTGAGGAATGGATCGAAATAATCAAACTGTGGGGCGGGAGGAGTATATGTGCAGTGGTTGCCGATTGCAGAGTCATCCACAATGTGACTCTGTGTCACATGTTTCAGTGTCACAGTAATTAACTAAATTTGAGAAGACGGGCACATTCGTAAACATACATCGTAGCGGTTCAAACTCGCGGGACCTTGTTCCTTCCCCATTTTGAACCGGTACATGAAAATACCATTTACTCCATGTTTGCCTGCGCCGATTTTGAAAATTCCTTCACTAATCGATTTCTCCCGTTGAGTACTACAAGAACCAGTTAAAATCTCGCGGGCCCTTTATTCTTCCCCATTTTGAACCGGTACATGAAAGTGCGATTTTTTTTCATGCTTGCCTGCGCCGATTTTGAAAATTCCTTCACTAGTCGATTTCTCTCGACGAGTACTACAAGAATCAGTTAAAATCTCGCGGTCCTTTTTTCTTCCCATTTTGAACCGGTACCTGAAAATGCGATTTTCTTCATGTTTGCCTGTGCCGATTTTGAAAATTCTTTCAGTAATCTATTTCTGTCTTCGAGTACTACAAGAATCAGTTAAAATCTCGCGGGCCCTTTTTTCTTCCCCATTTTGAACCGTTACATGAAAGTGGGATTTTTTTTTCATGCTTGCCTGCGCCGATTTTGAACATTCCTTCACTAATCGATTTCTCTCGTCGAGTACTACAAGAATCAGTTAAAATCTCGCGGTCCTTTTTTCTTCTCATTTTGAACCGGTACCTGAAAATGCGATTTTCTTCATGTTTGCCTGTGCCGATTTTGAAAATTCTTTCAGTAATCTATTTCTGTCGTCGAGTACTACAAGAATCAGTTAAAATCTCGCGGGCCCTTTTTTCTTCCCCAAGCCAATATTTTTTTGTATATTTTGAATGTATTCAAGTATGGAATAAAAGTATTATATAATTCCCTTAGTAGGCTTCTCAACTTAATATTTTTCAACTTAAATTTTATTTATTTTAATTATTTATTTTCTTGTGACTCAATATTTAATTGCAATCGTTCATTGGGGAGAAGGGTGGCCATTCTCAAATATATAAATATAGTATTCTTAAAATTTATGTGTTCTCGTACTATTAGTTTCTTCCACTAGACCTGGAAATTGCAAAATTAATACCTGGAAAACCTGCAAAATTCAGGGAAATTGAGTTCCATATTTATGTATGAACACTGCTATTTACAATTTTTTTTTTTTCGAATAGGGAGAACTGTACGAAAGGGTGGTTTGAGAATAGTATAACAGTAGGTTTCTGGGAGTGTTGTTCGAAATGAAATCTTTAAGTTTTACGTCCCACTATTATGCTGGCTAGGCTCAAGATGACGGGGTGTTGTTCGGTGGGGGTCAATGTTGCCAATTTTGGGTAAAGTCGCTAAATAAGGGGAATTCGACCTCAACGATAGCGCAGGGTGACCATAAAATTTTCAGTTAAAAACGGGACAGGTTCTTGCAACACTAGACTTTTAGATCTACCTTTGTTCCTACCTTGATATCAGAGTTCCCCCTCTCTCTCTTCGTTACAGAGCGGGTACTTATGAAAAAGGAAAGACACGTTGAAGTTTGTTTAACACACAACCAACTGCTAAAACCTCTGCTGCTTTTCGAGCAGTACTGCGAACTATAGAGTATTTTTAATATAGGGATTTTCAGTTCAATTTTTGCCGCTTTGTTATTATTAATACTTTTAAAAGGAGTAAAGGTACTGGGTTTGTTATTTACTTCTTTCATTTACATAAAACGGGACGAATACTACTTTTTTCCATCTACTGACGGGACGGCCGCGACACGCCCCTAAAACGGGACTGTCCCGGTCAAAACGGGACGTATGGTCGCCCTACGATAACGACAAAAAAAAAAAATTCCGATTGGAGACTTTTTTGGGTGATTTTTAAATAACGATTTACCTACTTACACATTTAGCGACTTTTTGCTGCAAACAAAATGTTCATCTGTAGAGAAGCATTATTAGTTCAAAACAGTTTTTACGTTATTTTTTTCTGTTTGTTTGTTTTAATCAGCGCAAGTGATGAAGAGTTTGGAAATACAGCGTACTCACTACTCCACAATCCTGCATTGTTATGTTACCCTTGCCCTCTAACGAAGAATAACTACAAACTTGATGTCCTTTAGTTCGCAGAGTTTCCGTTGAGAGACACACGTAATACATCATTACCGATAGCAACAAGATTAGCTATAGATGCGTGAAAAAAGGCGAAGAAGGTGTTTGTTATATTTGTCCTCTGGGGTCTTTTAATTATTCTGCACTTTTTCTTTTACAAAAAATTGCTTAACGTAAGTACTGTAGTGTTAATTATTTCGGAACTATTTTGACCACAACATGA
Source organism: Thermobia domestica (assembly GCF_964235325.1). Taxonomy (NCBI): domain Eukaryota; kingdom Metazoa; phylum Arthropoda; class Insecta; order Zygentoma; family Lepismatidae; genus Thermobia; species Thermobia domestica. The sequence continues at coordinate 167,998,756 of NC_137468.1, read as the reverse complement.
ACAAAAGTACCCGAAACAACCTGAAATGATCCCTGAATTAAAGGATTGGTTGCGCCCTGTTTACAAAGATGTGAATAGAACCAGCGGCGCAAATCTGTCTTCAACATTGGGGGGGGGGAGGGTAAGACCGTTACCATACTTTTTTTGGCGATGTCCAAAATACTTATGAAGTTGAAAAACAATGTTGTGGAGGATCAGAGTTGTCTTTAGCGTTAGGAGGCTGCAGATTTGAGGCTTATTCTGGGGGACATCTCACGTTCCTTTGTAGCAATCGGACAAAAATCATCAAATTTCTCCCAAAAAACACATTTCAAATCGGATTATTTGGGAGAAGTTCCCCTCAGTTCCAAGATTGGAGGGGACATGTATCCGTCATCCCCCCCCCCCCCCGGGATTTGCGCCAGTGAGTAGAACATATTGTTTAGTTTACATCTACAACTTTTACAATGCTTATAGACAATGAATTTCTCGATTATTTCTTATAGCGACTTTTCACCCAAAATTGGAGTCGTCACCTCTCGTTTCGCAAACTTATTGCCAACATTTTAGAAACTGGTTGCGGGGAGAGCTACAATGGATGATTCAAGTTATTTCGTCGCTTCCGCTGTGAACCTAAGTACAAGATTCCAAAAGTCACATTTTTTTGGTTCCAAACAATATGTCTGCTGGGTGAAAGCATAGACTGGAATGTGTTGCCTTTCCTACCTTAACTTTAATCCCATAGTAGCTCCTTTCCCAAAGTTAAAAAAATGCAATTCTTCCTTTCTTAATAGTACTTATGACCCAAAGTATTACGTAAGCATTGTATGTTACTTATGTAGCTCACAGAGCCGCAGCTATGGGCAAGCAAGCAAAGCACGTGTCCCGGGCGCGTGGTTGGAGGGGCGCCTAAAAGAGAGGTTATATATTAGTACTTTTCCTGGCGGTATTTAATACTTTTCATCAGAGTGCGAAATCATGAAATCAAAGTGAGAGAAAAAAATGAAATGAAATCTTTGAGTTTTACGTCCCACGGTTATGCCGGTTAGGCTAAAGGAGACGGTGATTATGAGAAATGAATGAAATGGTGGAATGAAGTAAGTGGGAGGAAATGGGAGAACCCCGAGAAAACCCACGCACACGGTGTTTGTCCACCACAAGGTTCACTTGGCGGGGCTAGGATCGAATCCGTGACCCCAAGCACCAGAGGTGAACGCTCTACCACTGAGCCACCGCGGCCCTAAAAGTGAGAGGAGACTGGAGGAGTGAAGAGAGAGAGAGAGAGACAGAGAGAGAGAGAGAGAGAGAGAGAGAGAGAGAGAGAGAGAGAGAGAGAGAAGAAAACGCTCGCACTTTTACACTTCAAAGTAAATTAAGTCATTTATTTTTTCTGTCCCCCTCCTCCCCCTCCCCTAAGTTCTACTGTCAAAGTAAATAGCTAAAAACACTCCCAGGCCAGAAGCGCATCTACGTTGGAAATTTGATCGAGATCGGTCGGTCGGTGCAAGAGATTAAGAAAAAATGAAATGAAACCTTTGAGTTTTACGTCCCACAGTTATGCCAGTTAGGCTAAGGGAGACGCTGATGATGAGCAATGAATTAAATGGTGGAATGAAGTAAGTGGGAGGAAATGGGAGAACCCCGAGAAAACCCACGCACACGGTGTTTGTCCACCACAAGGTTCAATTGGCGGGGCTAGGATCGAATCCGGGACCCCAAGCACCAGAGGTGAACGCTCTACCACTGAGCCACCGCGGCCCCCGGCCGGGAATCGAACCCGGGTGTCCCACGCCAAAGGCGTGTTCATTAACCACTTAGCCACGAAAGAGCTCATCTGTGAGGCAGTGTAAACCCCCCAAAAAAGAAAGAAAATAAACGCACACTGGATGTTTGCGCAACTGAGGATCAAAACATTCTCAATGGAGTATGAGAAATAGTAAACGTCAATCACTGTGTGCTTTTGCTTATTCATTACTTCGTTAACACTTAATTCCTTCTAGAAATAGTGAAACAATACTATGAAGAAACACTAATTAAACTAATAACAATTACGTTGTATTTCTTACCATACCGTTTTTACCACCCATAGAATTTCAATCTAGCACTATACTGCATTATCACGCCGTAACGAAAGCTGAAATTCAAAGACATGGCACTCGTTAACTGTTGAAGCTGTGTTGTAGCTACCTGTATATCACGCGGCCTTCGTTGGTACTCCTCAACATAAATACGTCACAGCCCAAAGCCAGGAAACATCACAAACAGAAGACAGGGGCACAAGCAGTGCCTGACACTTCACGAACTCAAACCCACCAAGACTCAACTCAACATGACCTTCAATTACGTTCTAGAAACCAAACCAGTGCTAAGGCACAAACTCACCAACTTCCTATATGAAAACACAAGAAAAAAATCTAACGTTTTGGTTCCAAAGTGATGACATAACAATAATACTAAAAAGGTTTTAATTTTCAGTAACCCAAACATTAATTAACTAGGGAACATAACAAAGCAAAAATAAATAAATAAAAATAAATTAAATTAAAAAATAAAAACCTGACAAGTAAGCTCTCCCTGACTACTTTTTTTTTAAATTTCAGTGAGGCTGTAAAATATGTCAATATCTTCGTTATATATATATATATATATATATATATATATATATATATATATATATATATATCATTGTAAACAAGTTCTTTAAACAAAAGAAAGCTCTGAGAGCGCTTACCTCTGACGCGGTAGGTCCCTGGTTCGATTCCTGCTCCCGACAAATAGGCTTTTGGTGAACACTGTAGTTGTGGTTATTCTTAAGACTTTCCAGTTTCCTTACATTTTCTTGATTCCACCATTATCATGTATCTCATCGTCACCTTCTCTCTTACATTGATGTACAATCATGGGGCGTTAAACTAAAAGAAAAAAAAAAATCTTGCAAATATCCTAGTAAAAATGAGTTTTCTAAACTACACTAGTGGCCCCGCGTAGCGTATTCGCTAACGCTCTCGCCTTCGGTGCGAACGGTCCCGGGTTCGATCCCGGTGGGGGAACTCGGTCGAAAAAGTATCAAAAGATTTTAAGTCCAGCCATCCTGAATGAGGTTTCCTTGGCTTTTCCTCATTCACAGCAGGCAAATGCCGGAGTGGTACCTAACATATAGGTCCCAAGCCGTTTTCTCCCTTCCGAAATCCAAAAATGAAAATGAAATCTTTGAGTTTTACGTCCCACGGTTATGCCGGTTAGGCTAAAGGAGACGGTGATGATGAGTAATGTATGAAATGGTGGAATGAAGAAAGTGGGAGGAAACGGGAGAACCCCGAGAAAACCCACGCACACGGTGTTTGTCCACCACAAAGTTCACTTGGCGGGAGCTGGGATCGAACCCGGGACCCCAAGCACCAGAGGTGAACGCTCTACCACTGAGCCACCGCGGCCCCATTTTTCCCCAATCCATTCTTCCCTTCCTTTCCCCGGATAGTGTGATCACCGAGGGAAGTCATCCCTCATATGCGACGGGCTAACAAGGCCATTGATGCCGAAAGCCCAGAAATCTAAATCTTAAATCTTCACTACACAAGGGAATTTTCGCGCTGAAAACGGTTTATTAGCAATTATGTTAAGCAGCCCTGTAGTAAATCTGCACCAAGTAATAAATCGTCACATATAAAACGGAATGAATAAACACATAACATTCATTTTGCTACCTTGAAATGTAAAATGTTTCAAAACATTAATATTCAAAGATTTCTCAAAATTCAGATTCACCCATTCCATTGTCCTCAATCATTAACGAGTTTTACAATAGTAAGAATTGTATTCGTAAACTACATTACTTACTTAGTACTATATTAAAGCAAGTTACACTAAAAGAATATATAATTAATGGAATATTTAACTAAAGTAATAGTTAACTAGTGTACTTACCCAAGCATTTTTCCTTCCTCTCTTCTTTTCCGTTTGTAAACAACCTCGTTTCGCAAGCAAAAGACGGTAGTTCAATGACGTCAGCCATGGCGAAAGAAAGAGGTGTCTATAGGCGGCCTGGATCTCACACACAGATGGACGTATATAACATATAGCTGAAGTATTTAACATACGTATATGTATGTAAAATACAGAAGATTGTTAGAAGTCAGACATCCTGCAGCGACATGATGTAATATCTAAGCGGGTAAAAGGCAGTACCTGTGTAGCATATGGATAAAGTACGCTCCGTACAGATTTCCTTAGTAAACATAACGAATCCTTGTATTTGTACAATATACCGCTGTCCGGATAATGGATTTTTCTCAGTGTACTTTAATCGATTGTCTACTAATATACTAGTACAAAACGTGAAAATCTTATGTCAGAAGTGCTCTTGCCCCCCCCCCCAAGCGAAGTCTGAAATGACGCCCCTGCCCCGTTTCCTCCTACTATTTTTTTTTCCGCTGTTTCATTCATTCTCGTCATCACAGTCTCCTTTAGCTTACCCGGCATAACTGCGATATGTAAAACTCAAAGATTTCATTTCATTTCCAAACTTCTGTTACTCTCCCTCCTCCACAACGGTCGTCAGCACTATTGACAACTCCGTTTTTATTAAAATAGTCAAGTAACAATTCAAAAGTCAATTTCCTCTATTATCAATTGACTAGACTCAAGGCCGGAGAAAGGGCTGGGCGAGGATTGCAATCGCACAAGGAGCCAAATTTAGGGGATTTTAGGGTCGTCAAATTCACTATGATGGTTAAGCTCCAATAATTATAATTTTGCTTGCAAACGGCAGACTCAGACATGGCCTGTTCAAATTACGTGGCATCTGTAGTTACTACTTCGTGTCAGGCTTCAATCAATCTGGAATTGTTTTTCTAAGTCAACCATAACAATGCTTCCTCCCTTAATAAACTCAGAAGACTTCAATGTTGATTAATCTTATATATGTGATGCTTTACTATAAAGCCGCGTATTAATAAATAACAAACAAACAACTAAATAAAAACATACTTTGCCACCATCCGATCAGGTGCACGTACGAAGAGGAAAACGTAGAAAACTGATTTCATTGAAAAATAATCAATAGAAAACGCTCTGATAATTTACTCATACATATTGTACTTAGTTTCCGATTTTATATTGTGAAATTATTGTATCAATGCAGTAAATGCTCATTCAATTACCAACCCTGCCATCCCTTGTCATTCCAACATTATGTCACAACCCCGACCGCCAAAAAATGAAGGAAAATAAACAATACAACTGTTCAGTAAATTTCCATTATAATGACACATGTGCTACTTACTCACTAATGCAGATAAATGTAATTAAGTGCTTTAAAATACGTAGTGTTATTGTGAAAGTTGTAATTTATTATTTAGGCCTAGACATATCTAGAAACACTCTATACCTCCGTGTGAGGGGGCTGATGGTGGAAGACGGGTGTAGCCAGCAGTTTTATGTAGGAGGGGCCCGTCGTTTTTTAGGGGGGGCAGCTACAATGTAACAAAGCCAAAGAAATTGTGTTGCAGCTAGTGCTCTTGAGGCCTGGAAAAAACGGAAAATTTTAGTTTCCTTCCGGAAAACTAAAAAGCTGTTTTTTAGCTTATTATTATTATTATTATTATTATTATTATTATTATTATTATTATTAGTTTTTCCTCCATAAATTATATTCCAGATAGTTTTTAATTATGTTTAACCAATAACTACTGTCCCCGCCAAACGTTATACCTTTCTGCATAACTATTTTAGTTTAAGCCCTTGTATCTTCATAAGACTGATTTTCTTTGAAATTTCACTTAATTTCTTTAAAATTTTCTGACAAAAATATTTATTTATTATTCGTCACTAAAAAAAAATTATTAAAAGCTATATCTCATTTACTATTCGTGTTACTATTCGGTTCAAAATCTCTTGTCGTCGCGAATTCTGTCGAGGAATTTGAAGCTTAAAATATATAAAACGATAATCATGCCTGTTGTTCTGTATGGTTGCGAAACATGGTCGCTTACTCTGAGGGAAGAACATAGACTGAAAGTATTTGAGAACAGGATCCTGAGAAGAATATTCGGACCCAAGAGGAACGAGAATGGGGAATGGCGGAAGCTTCATAACGAGGAACTACATAGTTTATACGGTTTACCCAACATTGTTAGGGTCGTCAAGTCTAGGAGGCTTAGGTGGGCAGGTCATGTAGCTAGAATGGAAGAAAGCAGAAACGCTTTCAAAGTCTTGACTGGTAGACCCATAGGAAAACGACCATTAGGAAGACCTAGGCGCAGATGGGAGGATAATATTAAGATGGATCTCGCAGAGATAGGAATACAAAGTAGAAACTGGATGCAATTAGCTAAGGATAGAAGTCAGTGGAGAGCTTTTGTGAACGCGGTACTGAACCTCCGGGTTCCATAGGCCATAGAGTTAGTTAGTTAGTTAGTTAGTTATATCTCATTTACTGATTTAGGGGCACTCCACATATTTCGTAACGCTATTTTTGACCAATTTTTACCCCTTCTCCTTCTTGTCACACTTCGTAACGCAAGGCCGAACCTCTTCAACTTTGTTACGTAACACCTTTTGATTTCTGTTTTTCACCAATTTTGATTATTTTGGGGGTTATTAAAATTTTAAAAAACTATTTTTAATGGTAGAACTTTTTATTACAAAATGCTTATATTATTGTGAGTATCTTTGTAGGGTTTTTCGCCAACAAATCAAAGTATTAAAAAATGGTAGACCCGTAATAATATTTTAACCCCATAAGGTTGTTTAACTAACCAATCCTAATTCTTCAAAACTACTGTAGTTTCCCTAAGGGCACTGGTGATTGGCAAGGAGAAGGTACTGCGGAAGATGCAGTTAAAACAGGATCTAAAGAAATAACATCGACCTCTTCTTCCGAGATCCAGGATGCTTCGTGCATTTGAAGTTCGCCAGTGTCAACGACGCAAAGTGGTGTTCCTCGTCGACGCAAAGTGCAATGGTGTTCCTCGTCGACCACAGATTAGAAGTGACTGCACACGTGAAGGAGCAGGGACATCGCGTTTGTGAACAATTTTTCGAGCATCTTCTTTGGACTGTGGACTTCAGTTTACCACTTTACAAATTCTTCTTGTCCTAAAACAGTGCGAGAATGCGAATAAATTCGATTTCTTCAGAAATATTCAAATCCAAAAATTGAAAAAAAAATATATATATATATATAGTACGATATTAATATCTGACGAATTATAATATATTTCGGTTTTTAATATCTTTTGGTCTGCAAATCGTGGATCGTTCCGTCGCGGAAAATATTATTTCACGAAAAAGAGTTTCTTCTGTTTCACATGCGAAACCTCTGAGAAGAAAAGAGTAGGTAGTGATTCGAATCAAAAGTTTTAAATAATATTCTTAAAAATAGCAATACGTGTGGGAACGCGAAGGAATTTTAAAGCGGTGGTTACTATCACAAACAACTAACTCCAGAAAAGCGTGTGTCGTAAATGCAATGCTGCGATAAAAACAAAACCGAGTTTTATTGTATTGCAATAAACACAGAGTTCCTCACCAGTCATGCTGGTGTCTAGTGCATCTTGGAATCCCTACTGTATGATTCAATTTATATAGGCTATAGTTCACAACTTTCCAAAATAATGGAATATATATATATATATATATATATATATATATATATATATATATATATATATATATATATATATATATATATATATATATATATATATATATATATATAATGAAAGTGACTACATTTGTAAGTTAACTCTTGAACCACCCGACCGATCACGATCAAATTTTCAACATAGATGAGTTTCGGGCCTGGTATGAATTTTATCGCTTCACTTTGAAGGTGCACTTTGAAGAGAAGGGGAAGATATGAAAAAATTATCAAAAATGACCAATATTCAGTAGCGTCTTCTCTGGGTGTGCAAGTCGTGTGTTAACGCCCAACGAAAAATTAAGAAAAGAGTATTTTAAGTTAATTAAACGATCGTGAGAAGTAGGGACTTTTTTCACTTATCAACGGGACAAAATCAACTGTTGAAGTGTGAAAGAACCGAGGAAAGCTACACGATCTCCGTTATGTTTTGAGGAGGCACCTCTGCGAGTAAGTCGTTGGCCACGCTTTGGCAGTATTTTCGCCGCTTTAGAAGATTCATATTGCGCAAGCGCTTCGTCTTTCCCACCTCATGCTCCTATGATCCAAGGCGTTGGTAAAGAACTCAACGCCTTGAGTTTTCTGCTTGTCTCAAATCGTTGCCAAGTCTGTAGATTTATCGGTGGATGTACAGTTTTTTTTTTTTTTTTTTTTTTGTAACAATGCAGAATGCAATTTTGTTGTGTGTGATCTACGGACTATTTTTTTAATTGTTAAACATATCGTTCAATTCATAAGTTCAAGGTACAATCAACTTCTTACTAAAATACGTGTAAGGAACACGGTGAAAAGAAACATCATTATTTTCTCGATCCAATAAAATTGTGTTCGAAGGGTCAATTGATGAAAAAAAAAAAACGACGTTGAGCTACAAAACGATTTTCCATTCTGACTTTTTCTTTCCCTAATTTTCATTCACTTAGGTTAGTGACTCATCCGCAAGACTTACGTTTTCGGGCCCCCTATTACTGTCTTCGAGTGCTTGGTAAAAGTTTTTTTTTTTTTTCTCCTTTCTTTAAAACGTCGTTTTTTCTGTTGTCTCTGAATGCTGCAAAAAGGATTTGTTTCACTTGCTACATTTTGAGATTATTTATTAAATAGGCCTATTATATTGAAATTAGTAGGTAGCCGAGAAAAATTCGATTCAGGAGAATCATTACTTTTTTTTTTTTTTTTTTTTTTTTAACTACAAAGCTATACATATATTGTAGGGTAGATTGTAGATATTTTGGCTTTCTGATTTGGCAATGCTAGGTGTCCCTTGTCTTTCGCGTTTACGAGTGTAGTGGTTTCAGCTTTTTAAGATGACTAGTGAAAGTGTAATTCAAAAACTATTAAAAAGTCCTTTTTCATTAGTTTCTTATAATGAGAAAAAACAAATAATTGACCGTGGTCGATCGTGTCCTAATCTCACGATGTCATCTCTTGTGAAGGACAAAAGGGGTGCTGGTTTTGAGAGAGATTTTCGAATGGAGTTGTACGACATGTCAGATTGGCTTTGTGGGTGTAGTGTAGTGAATAGATTTTACTGTTGGACATGTTTGCTATTTTCAACTAAGGAAAATGTGTGGAATCATCAAGGGTACGAGGATTTGAACCATCTTAATATCGCAGTGAAGAAGCACATACCGAGTCTGAAGTGCATCTTTCTAGCTTTTTAAAATTTAATACCTTTATTGCAACTCCAACAAGAATAGACGTTCTTTTGGATTCCCAACGAAGGGCTGACATTGAGTTGCACAACGAAAAAGTAAAGAAGAATAGGGAAATATTAAAGAGGTTGATTAATTCCGTCTGCTATTAGGAAAAGCAGGAGCTACCATTCGGATCTCATAACGAGCAAGCAGCGTCTCTAAACAAGGGAAATTATGTGGAATTTCTTATTGCAAGTGCAGAGTTTGATCCACATTAAAAGAACACTTACAGACTTCTTCAGTTTTCCGTGGAACTTCAGCAAGCATTCAGAATGATTTGATAAATTCTGTTGCCGATGTACTGAGAGACGAAATTTACCGCGAAATTCAGAATACAGAGTTCGTAGCTATTATGTTGACGAAACTTCAGATGTAAGCAATAAATCGCAATTGTCAACTGTTTTACGATATTTTTCGGCGACGGAGAAAAAATCGTAGAACGATTTCTTGGATTTCATGACATGAGTGCTGATAAAACTGCAGCGGCGCTTTTCAATCATGTTAATGAAATAATGAATACCTATAAATGCGCGGACAAATTAATTGCCCAGACATACGATGGGTCTTCGGTGATGAGCGGCCATCTCAATGGCCTTCAAAGCAAAGTGTTGGAAAAGTATCCTAAAGCTCTCTTTACGCATTGCTATGCTCATGTAATGAATTTAGTTCTGCAACAGTCATTGGAATGCAACAAAGAGCTTAAAACTTTTTTTGCGGTCTTAAATCACTGCCTGCCTTTTTTTCTCATTCGCCAAAGAGGTTGCACGAACTTTCTGCTTTCATGTCAAAAAAGCTACCATCATTATCTTGTACTCGATGGAATTTTACCTCTAGACTTATTCATACGGTCAGTGAAAACAGAGAATCATTGATTATGTTTTTTGATCATGTTAGTGAAAGTGGAGACTTCGACAATTTAACTGCAATGGCAGGCAGAGGATTTGCTAGCTTCCTAAGGAATTTTGAAAATATATTTTTAATAAAGATTTTGTCCAATTTACTTGCTTTCTCAGATATATTGTTCAATATACTCCAGTCTAGGTATGTTGATATTTTATACTGCAGTAATAAAATTACTGAATTTCAAAACCAACTGCAAAAGGAAAGAGAGAATTTTGAAATAGTCTGGTCTTCTGTTGATAGAGATGTAGGGGACGAAGAAGTGATTCAGATAAAAAGAAGGAGATTAAATGATGAATCACAGAAGGATCATTGCCGGAGACTGTACTTTGAAATCATTGACAACATCAGTAATCAGATTACAATTAGATTTGCATCTTTCGAAAAATTGAAGTATTTTGATCTCCTAAACCCATCTAAACTGAAGTTCTTCAACAAACGAGAAAACTTTCCTCACGATTTGTTAAAAAAGCTGCAGGTAGTTTATGGTGATGTTTTTAATTTGTCCAAACTACAAAATGAACTACATGTGTGGTACGCTTCCAATGAGGAATCAAATAAAACCCCCATTGAAATCATTCAATATTTGATGGATATGAATCTGGTGAGTGGATTCACGGAGATTTATAAGTTAGCTATGCTGATTACAACAGTACCTTCCACAACTTCATCTGTCGAGAGATCGTTTTCGTCACTGAAAAGGATCGACACGTTCTGCCGCGCTACTCAGACCGAGCACCGAATGACGAATTTAAGCCTCATTTCCATTGAAAGAGAACTGTTATCCAAGTTACGAGAGGGAGATAAATCCAAATTCTATGATGCAGTGATCCAGAGGTTTCTACGTAAAGAAAGACGACTCGACCTGGAATTCAAGTAATTGTAAGTAAATTGATTTTGATTTTCAGTTTCATATTTTGCTTGTTTTTGATCTTCAGCTTCATATTTTGAAGGTATATTTTCCTTATATAATTATTCTCATTAAATGTATTGCTTACGTAATAACATCCTCCTTGATTCATCTTTATAATTTCCAGACTAAATTGTTAGAAGAAGATTGCTATTTATAGGTTGTAGGCATTGGTGTAACTAGGACATTTTGCTGGGGATGGCCATTTTCCCTTACTTTCGAAAATTGCGAGAACTTACAGGTACAGACTATGTTCAAGAAATCGATGGGTGGGCAGTGTATAGTCACCGTTTGTCGAATGCAAACGCTAATAAAATAGTTATGCGTAAATTGAGTATAACTTAGAAAAAAATATCACATTATTTTCGATCAGCAAAAAAAAAAAAAAAAAAAAAAAAAAATGTGGGTCGGCCCAACTTTGCTCCTGGGGAGAGGGGGTCCCCTCCAGTTTCGCCTATGGTTGTGAGGATTAATATTTTTTTCTTTCTTGCCAACGCCCTAACATCAACCTCACGAGACGCCACTGCCAATATTAATGTCGAATCCATAGTTTTCGGGGTGGCTGATATGAACAATGACACTTCCGATGTCATTTAAATCCAAATTTTAGTCCCCATTAGTACTCCTAAGCGGGATGGTGATATAAAAATAATTGAAAATTACCGATTAATTGGAATCCAAACTGAAAAACCGAATAACGTTGTTTTCACCAAATTTTCCATCTGATATAAATATGTTTTTTTTTTTTAAACGTTAGTTACAGCATACAAAAAAGGTAATGCAGGCCCACTTACAAATCAGTTTAGTACCATTGTTGTATGGTAGTCTTTATAGTACCTTGTTAAAACATTTGTTTTCAAACTGTCAAATATAAATCGCGGTAAATTGTGTAATCTACTGTGAAAAGAAAAAAGTATACCATACTATTTTCCGATCGGTGTAACAGCCCTTTCCCATTTGGCGGCGAACTGCCGCGCGCGGCGGCGGCGAATTGCCGCGCAGGGTAGAAAGACATTACAAGCAATGAAGCTTTTCATATATGCGCGGCGGTCGCCGCAAATTTTCGCGGCGAGGAAAAACAGCCGCCTCTCCCTGCTAGAAAGCGGCGCGGCAGATTGCCGCGTACAGCCAAGCGGGACATTGCAAGCAATGGAGATTTTTATATATAGGCGGCTATTTGCCGCTTGGGTGTTGGAGGAGGGAGCAAGTGTTGCCAGGAAAGAGTAGAGAGTGGATGCGATAGTTTGTATGTGTGTGTGTTTTACGTATATATATGTGTGTGTGTTTGTGCATTTATGTATGTTTTTATGTTCTAGCTTAGGACAACTCGAGTGCTTTTAATCAAACTTGTTACATACAATATATGGGAAAAGATGACATGTAAAAATAATCTAAAACGACCGATACTACCGAAGTGTCGAATCCAAAGATCGTTGATTAAAAAAAAAAAAAAAAGAGTCCAAATCAATACAAATTATTTTTTCTATGTAATAGAAGATTGGGATAAATGTGACGGGCAGCGCTGGACAAACGAGCTTCTAATTTTATAAATTTCTGGTGCCCCAAAATTGAGTACTATCAAATATTTCAACAATATTGCATATTATATTGTTACATAAAAATTCGTAACCCGGATTTTAGTAATAATACAGTAATGTACCTTAGCAAAGCAAGAGAGAATTCATTACGTGACATTTGATAAATGTACCGTGTTTTATATATTTCATACTTATCTTTAACACTTCTATGGTTGTAATTTCTTGAATAGTCCTTTGAATTCAGGGACTAGAGCAGTGCTTTAAAGAGACTCGAGTCAACAGTCGGAACACTTAAAACAAACGAATAAACCTGAGATACTATAATGATAATAATAATAATAATAATAATAATAATAATAATAATAATAATAATAATAATAATAATAATAATAATAATAATAATAATAATAATAATAATATACCAACAGACCAGCCTTGGGTTCAGAGGTTGAGTGTTGACTTGGGATTCTGGGATAGATCTCAACCACCGACTATCCCGAAAGGAACTTTATCCTGGTTTTCCCAGTCACAACAGGTAAATATCGGGATGGTATTTGAAAGTCTATCAATTGTAGAAACAGTACAGAAAAATCTGTTTCAAGGTACCACTTCTAAAAAAAAAGGTTTCTCTTACTGTTTTTTATTTTTATTATTATTATTATTTCTCTCTGTCTTAACAAGGCGAGTAGAAGACTCTTTTTGCGTCTGGCCATTGTTACCACCACAACACGATAAGAATTACAAGGTTTTGTTTCTTCAGTTGCACAGCAACCCTGCTCGCATATTTTTCATTCGCGGCAAAAAGCCGCGTTAATATGAAAGGGTACACTTCTCACGCGGCAAACTGCCGCAAGCGGCGACGGCAAATCGCCGCCTCAATGTGAAAGAAGCGTAAGGAAGAGATACCATACTATTTTTCGATTGGTATGGTAAAATAGTATTTCTCCATACTATTTTACAGTAAATTATTAATTATATGTAAACTTTTCTTATTTTTTAGTGACTGAAACGAGGTAATCTTACGATAATGTTTTAAAAGTTGGTCATTTGGAGGGGGAGGCAGGAAATCATTTGGGGGGCCTGGCCCCGATGCCCCCCCTCGGCTACACCCCTGGTGGAAGACGAAACACCAACATTCACCTGTACTTGAGCGTGGTGGTGGTGGGGGGAAACTTCTTCTTTTTCCTATCAGCTTATGTGAAACAAAGAATAGTAATTCTACACTTATAAAATTCAGATGTGGTGCGCCAAAAGAAAACCAGCACCAGAAACAGAAAGAATGAGAGTTTATTGTCATCAGTATTGTGTGGCTTTCGTGAAATTTTAGGGAACAGTTCTACAATGCAGGCACAATACCAAAGGACCGGATGTAGTGCATGAGAGGAGCTCCCGGCGCGTTATAAGTTTACTTTATGGTCTATGTGGATATTTTTTGTGGGTACTGAGCTGAGCGGATACACTCAGTACCTATACTAGAAAATTGCTCTTTCTTCTTTATTTTAGCTTTCCGCGCCTGATAACTGCCCTCATTTACATATTTGGACAAGTCATTTGATTTTCAGTTCTACAATCTGGTGAATCCAAGGATCTACAGACCATTTTTCAGCTGATACAGACTCCCCCATGTTCGTATCTCGCTGCTAAATTTTCGGGGTTACTAATTTCAATAGTTATGGAATTCTAAATAATCCATTCTGTTTTTTTTTATTATTATTATTTTATTTTATTTTTTATTTTATTTTTTATGTATTTATTTATTTATTTTTATTTTTTTATTTATTTATTTATTTTTTTTTTTTAGGAACGAGGATTTTCTGTAAGTAGTTCATTATTCACCATTGAAAATACGGTGCTATCCTCTGCATTATTGCGGCGGAGAATTCACTCCCTGATCCATCAGCTCTCCTTTACTCTTTCTCTCTCTCTCTCGTTTTTGGGGGAAGGGGAGGGCGGATTTTGTGTAAGCAACAGAGCAGATATCGCTGCTATGGCTATTTCATCCTCTTCGGATGAACTCATATTGTGAAATAGAAAAACAATAATATTTACGATTACGACAGTTGATTGTCCTGTGCGTAACACGTTTTTCTTCTGTTTAATACAGTGACCACAAGAGGTTCTGCTGGTAAAATCTACCTAGTTTTAAGGATCGTCTGAGACCCCTATATTACCTAAGGACAAAAGAAATTGCATGGAAGTTTGAGTTAAGCAACACTGTTAAGTTGTAGCCTGGGTTAAGGCCTTTAGTTCAGATCCGTGTGAGACGGGCTTTATTGTCATTATAGCTTGTACCGATTCACCTGAAAACAGCTGATGGAGAAAGATAAATAAAAAACACAGAAGTCGTATATATAGAGAAAATAATTGCATTTGTAATTGCTGTTGTGGGAAATCAGGAGGCAAGCACCAGAAAATAGGAAAAATACAACCAGTGTTGGGTAAGTTACTTGTAAAAATGTAACGCGTTACAAGTTACTTTACTTTCTCTTAAAATGTAACGCACTTGTAAAAATGTAACGCGTTACAAGTTACTTTACTTTCTCTTAAAATGTAACGCGTTACTAACGCGTTACTTGCCTCAAAAAAGTAACTGTTACTTTACTTCGAAAGTAACGCGTTACTAACGCGTTACTTTTAGGTCCGAAACTTTGAATATGTGAAAATAATCTTATTACTTCCGTTTTCCCTATTACTATTACTACCGCTATTATTATTATTATTATTATTATTATTATTATTATTATTATTATTATTATTATTATTATTATTATTATTATTATTATTATTATTATTATTATTATTATTATTAATATTAATAATAATAATAATAATAATAATAATAATAATAGTAATAATAATAATAATAATATAACACTTTGTATAAATATGAAAGATAGGCGGTTTATATCTGGATACTAAAACAGTAGTTGATTGCCAACCTCGGTAGTCGTGAAGTCTAGGAGTCAAGGACATTGTTCACGAGCTTCTGAATTTGGGTTGAGGGTCTAGGTTGAGTATTCGGGTTCGAGGCAAACATTGTTAAAAGTTATAGGGCACTGGCCAAATATCTTCAAAACTGCTCGGCCCGGGTTTAGAATTGTCAATGACTCGAGCAGATCGGCTCACAGCTCATTCGCTACTGACCCAAACCGAGAAGTGAGCCGAGCCAACAGCTCACCCAACCGAGTCGGCTAAAGCCCTTCGCTCAGTTGAGTCGAACCGAGCAGATGGCTCATCCCAACCAAGCCAGCTCGAGCCGATGTTTCACCCCAAGCGAGACGGCTCGAGCCATCGGCTCAGTTAAGCCGAGCCGAGCTAAGCTTGTTATAAAAAATCTCTTGTAGTATCGCTATCGAGACGAGACGAGATGCGAACAGTGTCCCCTCTCGTGAGCAACACTCCTCTCCCCGTGTCCCCTCTCGCGTATTCCATATTACTGCTTAGCTTACATTTCTCATGGCTTTCGCTTTTCAGTGTAATCAGGCCATGATTTCAAAACGAGTTTAAACGAGCGAGCAATTTATCAAACTCGACTCGACTCGAAACTCGACGCCAAAAACAGTGAATCGGCTCGGAACTAGACTCGAGAATATTACTTTTGACTTGACTCGAAACTCGACTTGGATTCGAGTCGAGTTTTAGCTTGACTCGTGCCCATCCCTATGCGTTAGGAAAAAATGGTTGCTTATTATTATTCTACTAAACTAATTATATAATAATAACAATGTTGCTATGTAAAATTAAAAATACAGAATATAGAGAAACATTACACTACAACTGACAAAATGAGAACACATGAACTGGGGGTGAATCAAAACTTGCCAATACCTCTAAAATCGATACATCCTTTTTAAAGCTAATTGTTCCAAACTCTATAATCAACGAGACTTTAGGATAAACATACTGATCTAAAAGAACTCTAATATTACATACCATCAACATTACATCAATAGAGAAGGCCTGCTCATCAGAACACAGTTTATTCATATTGACTCCTTACTGTATGTCGTTAATTATGGCACCCTAGTTGATGATAAATATTTCCCGCCGGGACACCACTTTACTTTTTTATTCTGTTCACCATCATCTTCAGCTTTTAAGAAAAAGTATTCTTTCAAATGTTTGAACGATAAAATATTTTCGTTCTCCATCTTTATAAAAACAACACCAATCAAAGTAAAATAGACTACCAGTACCATTGCACTGGTAGTTCACTCACTGAATGTATTGATTTGGAGCTGTCAAAATCTAAGACAAAATCTTCCAGGTGCTTGCAATCAGTACACGTTATTTCCCTGAGGCTTCCTCATCTTCCAAAAAAAAAAAAAAACAGCAAGTGGAACTATATTTTGTTGTATAAATAAACAAATCAAATTGTATCTATGAATGTATTTGCAAGCCTACCAACATAAAGTTCGTAAGGCGAAACGGGAAAATGCACATCGAGATTTCCCGTTCCGCCTTACATTAAGATGAAAAGTGATAACAGGTTTTACATGCAAGTTTCATTGCTAGAGGTCATAAGGCGAAACGAAAAAAGGCGAACAGTGCAGGAATCGTCGGTCACTGACAGCGTTCATGCTCCATTGTTCCATGCTGAGAAATTCACTTACAGGAAAGAATCATTTGTTTCCGAAAAAAAATTACATATATTGTAGTTACTCATCCGAAATGTAACGCGACAAAAGTAACGCAAACTAGGTACGTTACTTAAAAATTTGTAACGCGTTACCGTTACAGTTACTTTGGAAAAAATGTAACGCGTTACTACTAAACGTTACTTGCGTTACGTTACTTCCCAAGACTGAATACAACACAGTGTTAGTAGTAAAAATTTGATCTATCTAACAGAAAACTTACACAGATACCTTTAATAGATGAGACGCAAATATCAAAAAGATTGTTATGATCCAGAGAAGATGTTCGATTAAATTGACAAAGATTCCATACGGAACTGGTCATAATCTTGTTTCGGTTCAATTAGTTATCATGCTGAAAAATGAAACTAGAAGAATACCAGGCAGAAAGACGCAACATTTTGGCATGAACTTCCGAAACCGTCTACCCACTCAGGGTACATCTTTCCGGAAAACTAACATAGATAAACTTAAGTAAGGCCCTGGTCCACAGGGTCGGCCTTAAGCCGATTGAACCGATTTCTCCTAATTCGGCCCCGTGCTAGTACAGTATAGCTGTCCATTATAATCTATTTACCAGTGCCGTTCTAACAGCATATTAGGTTCTAGAGCAAACAAGTGTGTTGTGGTCACTATGACTAATTTTGCTCCTAATACATATAATTAATGCATGTCATTATGCTTGCGGGGCCCCCAGCCAAGAGCTATGATACCGTTAAGATGGCTAGCTGCTACTCTCGATTGTCAAGTACACACTACAGCATATTACAATACAAGTGCATCCATAGACTCCACAAGGGAGGGTATGCCCTCTCCTTAACAAGGAAATTAATAGTTTGTATTAAGTTTCCAGGCATAAGCAAAAATTTTCTGAATTTATTGCTGTAGTAGTTTATTTTTTTACAACTTCTGTTGTACAATAGATATTACGTCCAGGAGTATTGTGCGAACCCCCAACACTCCACAAATTTCCTTACACACACCCCTGGGCGTAAAAATATTATTTTCTTTGAGTTTGTGTAAAAATGTATATCATTATACTGGGTGCACACCCTCTTTTATTTTGAACACCCCCACTAAGTAAAAGTTCCTGGCGTTCTTACTGATTACGTGAGTGATACTACCGCGAATACCGAGATAGTATCAATAAATCAGCCTCAGTGCGACTTCTTTGCACATCGTTTCTCTTATTTTAGCGGCTCAAATCTGTCTTCAACATTGAGTGAGCTGGGTAAGACCGTTCCGCTCTTTTTTTTTTTTTTTTTTTTTTTTTTTAAGCAATGTTCAAAATATTTATGAAGTTGAAAAACAATGCTGTGGGGGATCAGGGAAGCAGAGTTGTCTTCAACATTGGGAGGCGGGCAGAGGTTTATTCTGGGGGGAAATTAATTTCATCCCACTTTCCTTTATGGCAGTCGGACACAAATTATCACATTTCTCTTCAGAAAACACATTTCAGATCGGGTTATTGGGCGGGACAGTCCCCTCAGTTCCAAGATGGGGGACATGTCGTCCTCATCCCCCCGGGATTTGCGCCAGTGCTTATAATAGTTATATTAAAAATACAAAACCAGAGGACAAACTTTGCCCTCTCCTGCGAAAAATCTCGTGCTTTTATTTTTAAAAAATCAAGTCAGGAAAACCGAATGTATACTATTTATTAGCAGTGCATAATGAATAGGTGGCTGCTTATGAAGGTTTGTCTTCTAACTCGAATAATCTAATCGAAAATATGTCATCCATCTTCCATCAGTTCCTTAAGGTTTGTGATCGTCTAATCACCATTTCATTTTGTCTGCAGTCGATAATGATTTCAAGCTGATTATACCTTTCATAAGTAGCTACCTACGATATTCTCACTAGCGTACATTAGGTTTTCCTGACTTGAATTCTTTTCAAAAAGATTTTCAAAGATTTGAAAATGTCTACTTTCAAATAAATGTCTACTTTCTCCTGGTGTCGGTTAATGTGTTTTTGTTGTTCATCTCTTTACCCGTTTTACAAATAAAACGAAATTTTCAAATTTTCAAACGTCTTCTGACTCAACAACAAAAACGCACTCTGTACCTACTATCCGTGGACAATTTGAAACTATTATAACGTGATGTGGACGATTTTTCTGTCGATTCATCACTATGGACAAGTATTGGATATACCATTACAGCCAGAAACAAAAGAACAATCCAAACAATGAAAGCGCCCCTCCTCCCCTTCCCCAAATAAGGCAAAGGTGATCCGCTCCCGTGGCAAAGTGATGGCCTCTGTTTTTTGGGATTCCCAAGGTGTAATATTCATTGAGTACCTGCAAAGGGGTCACCGTTACAGGACAATACTATAGTGACCTTTCGAAAAAACTTCGAGTCCAAGTTCAAAAAAAGGGCCACAAATGATCTCCAGAGGCGTTCTCTACCATCATGACAATGCTCCCGGCCACACATCAGCAGTTGCCATGACTACTATTCATGACTGCGGTTTCGAAGTCGTCCCTCATCCACTCTATTCTCCAGATCTGGCCCCTCAGACTTCCGCTTGTTCTCTAATCTTAAAAAAGGCTCCAGCAGGACGACGTTTTGCAAGCGATAATGACGTCATGACAGCCGTGGATGAGTTTCTGTAGTCACAACCTAAGGAACTTTTTTCTACTGAGATAAGAGCACTGCAACAGGGTTGGACCAAATGTATTGTTGAACAATAAAGGTATTACCAAATATGTACTTCTTATAGTTTCCTCAAGGCTCAAAACTTTTCAATCATCCCTCGTGTATATATATATATATATATATATATATATATATATATATATATATATATATATATATATATATATATATATATATATATATATATATATACAATACAATAGGACGTCGATAAACCGAACGTCAAAAATCCGAACGCGGTCCCTAGAAGCTTTTTACATTTTGTCTTAGCGCTAGTGATAAACAAACAACAGGGCTGTCCGTCGGCGTTGTATGAAGTCAGTGTTTTTACAAAAGCTCATTCATATGCAAATGTTTGTCATACATATTTTTATTTTTTATTTTCCCTTATGCCTATACAAGTTAGGCATACAAGTTAAGTTTTAAGTGCGAGTAACAAGAACAGTACTCGTAATTTAGTGTACAAGCAGGTTTTTCAGAAACATTAAATGTAAGTAGCCTTACGTACGTTACTGTAATTACTGTATGTACTGTATAACCATTGTATCGATAAAAGAGTATACCATACAGTATATTTAAGCCTAAGTGGCATTTTTTTGTCATTTTCGAAAATCCGAACTGCCTGTGGTCCCAATTAGTTCGGATTTTCGAGTTCCTATTGTATATATATATATATATATATATATATATATATATATATATATATATATATATATATATATATATATATATATATATATAGTTATAAACCTGGGGCCCCACAAAATTTTCCCAATCGGGCCCCGCACTACCTAAGACCGACCCTGCTGGTCCACTCATGTTCAAACATGGGATCAGTATAGTCTTGGAGAATTTAGCGGAGAAACACCGTTTTATTCCTCATTTATATTTATAGATGGGTGCTCCAAATACTCCAATGAAATGACGTTTTCTAAAACGCTGGAAAACTAGTCGACTAATTTTAAATGAAGAATTTACATTCCAAGATTCATCTTTTTAAGTTGACAAGATCGCCACATACTCATAAACTTTTTCACAAAAATTTTCAACCCTACTACCCCCACCAGATATGCATTTTAACCAAAGGATCATGGTAAAACCTAAGTTAAGCAATGGTCCACTCTTGTACACTTCTGGTCACAAAAATCTTGACTGAATTCCAGAATCTAAGTTCAAAAATTGAACTCAGAATAGTACGTTCCTCAGATTTCCTTACAAGAAAAATGACAGCTCTCCCTTCTCTTGTCTCTAATGTTTACTTTGGTTTGTAGATCCATATTCGATTCCTGGCGGGAGTTCATGTGTTTCGAATTACAGGTCATATACAATTTCAGTGTTGAAAAAGACGCTAAATTCCAATACAACACATTCTAACGTTTACTCTTGAACAGAACGTAGTATGGAAAGATGTTCATACTAGAAACTAATTCTTTAGTATATCGCGCAAGTAGGGGCGTCATTTGGAAATACGGGCAATTATCCACCCCGGGTTTGAAATGTATACACATTTTATTCAATGGATAGAAATGATCTTTCCAGTCTTAAGGACAGAATTTTTCGGAAACACTGAAATACATATTTCCTTACTTTTGAATTAAGAGTGTATTTACCAAATTCATAATTCCGTGCTAAATTTTTACGTTTGGCATTTCTGAGTAAAGGAAGAGAAATTTAAATATTATAGAAACCATATCCCTGCCCCCCTTACAAGCGAATAGGGATGCGCACAAGACAAGATTTATGGCTGTCTCGACTCGAAAATGTGCTGTAAAATTGATGTCTCGACTCGAAAAATATATATTTTTCTATTGGAAGAGCCGTGTCTCGACTCGAATTTTGTCAGGAAAATCCTGTCTCGACTTGTCTCGTGCGCATCCCTACAAGCGAAGTCTAAAAATCTAAAAGACGTATTTCTTTGTTCTTTAATAAAAATTTGTATATGCCAAATTTCACCTCTGAAATTTAGGGTTTAGTGAGGTACTCAATTCTTGGTAGAAATTTTACCCCGCCTCTACGACTCCGTATGATATTTATTTCAATAAAACTCTTCATATGATGTTTCTTCATATTCTGACAAAAACAGTATTATATTTAAATTTAAACCTTCACAGCAGAAATTCAATAGAAGTTAACAGAGAAATGTTTGCGGCAGCATACGATCTTCCGTTTCGGAGATGTTGACTGGCTTTTAGAGTCACCTGATTCATCCTCATGTGACTTTTTCCCCTATGGAACTATTTGAAGGATATGGTCAACACCAATCTCACACTATAAAGGAATCGCAGAGGATTTTTTTTTCAATTATAGGCAATAATTTCCTGCTGTTTGTGGTCGTCCTGAGCGGGCTTACCTTTTATGAAACTAGCTGCAAAGAGCTTTTTCTTCCTCCGTAAAATTGTTGATTTTGGGGAGGGAGGTTTCTGAAACCTTACAGTGAAAGCATGCTGAATATCTCTAATTAATTTTCCTGTATGAAGTCTTCATGAACCTACGTTCTCATTACGATTCGTTCCTTCATGGTATAAATGGACTCATCAGCCATGATTTAGATGTATATCAACACCTGCAATAAGAAACAACAATTCATTAACATCTATATAATACATATAGGGTAACAGGACTTTGTGATCACTCTATAGAACATTCTGGAAGTATCCAGATAATTCCAAATTCTTCTAGAACAATCTGGAATCATTCAGATTATCCCGGAAGTAAGAAACCTTCTAGAACATTCTGATCCATCCATAAAATTCTGTTTATTTGGCCTAGCATATGAAAGAGAAGGCACATCAATTTACAGTTCAACTATCATCAGGCAAACAAAGAGAACAGTTCTCCAAATTTGTGGTTCAACAATATCTGTAAGTTTTCGTGAGGATCCTGCTGATTGATTGAGTTGTAAGATGTTTTGTGGAAAGAACTGAGCTCTAAATGCTTTCATAGAATACCAACAATGACACTAACTAAACAAGAAGTCTTCCATAGGTGATGAAGATTTTGTATTTGCAGACGATAGGTTGATGTTAGCCTTGTAAAAAAAAATCATGGTCAGGGAAGTCAAGTCGTAAGCTATATGCACCAAGAAAGAACAGCAAAACGACTGAAAATTGTGGGTGAGTACAGCAAATCAAAATTGTCTTAACTCTTGAAAATAGAACTTCCATCATCAGAAACAAACGAACCAAAAAAAGATTGTACAATTTGCCGGGAATTTATATTGATATTCAGCTGTTGAATCGTGTACAATGAAAAGGTACTACCATGAGCAAAATAAATGACGCGTCTCTTTATTTTGAAGTTTTTTGAAAATATCTCCGTTTTCTGTATATGTTCGAAATTTCGGAAGGTTTCCCCAGCAGGACAGGTTAATAACAAACCCGTTTTTAATATTTGTGTTAGATATTAGCTTAAAATAAAGAAATTAGAAGCAAAAAACATTAAATCGACAGAAATCTCGAGAATTACCAACTCTGCTAAAGTGGGAAATTTTCAAGAACGCGAGGGAATTCTGCAGTTCAACACGAAGCAGCGACATCTATGTCATTGAGAGAAGCGTGGATTAGATCTACAAACGAAAATTTTAACGAAATATTTCTAGTATGTCTTATTATATGCATTATCAGCGAACTCCAAATATATGAATCTATGCTAAGTATTAACGTATAGATAGTGCAAATAGTGGAAATTACCTATGGAAAAAGACGAATTGTTAGCCCAATCGTAATGAAAAATCGTCTTTACTGTAGAACAGGTTCAGCTTACGTAAGAGAGCAAATAGCTCAGTTAGGTAAAGCAACGAGTTTGTATACCAAAGGTAGACGGTTTGAATCCCGTGGAAGTACTGTTGTCATTTTTATCACTAAGGTTATTTTATTTACTTTTTATTTGGGAAAGAATCAAATTGTAACATATGTGTAAAACTCATGACGATACCTAAAAAAAAAAAAAAAAAAGAGAAAATATCGTCGCATTTGCATTAGTGTCTCTAATTTTTGTTTGCAAACAGATTCGTAATTATTTCCCCTGTGCTCACTGATGCATAACGAATGTTTTCCAGTAAATGTTAATTCTAATTTGGAGAATTTTATAGTTTCACAATGTTTCTCACTACATAGTCTTCTATCTACGTGTTTGGATATTTTGATAACAGATTTCCCTATTAAATGTTTAATTTTCTCTATAAATATTTGTCTTAAATTGAAATTGTTTTGAATTTACTACATAAGCAAAGTTGCCCGAAGGAGGGGAGCTCAAGTAATAGATATTCTACGTAAAAGCAACCTATTGTAGAATGATGATGCTTCTTACCTTCAGCACATAATCTTAACGTTAGAGAGTCAGAGAGAGAAAAATCCTGGTTTTTCCTCCTCTATGACCACCCATCTTAAACCTCTACATATCATTGTTCGTCTCACATAATTTCGGCTCTCCAAAGACATTCATATTTATTATTATTATTATTATTATTATTATTATTATTATTATTATTATTATTATTATTATTATTATTATTATTATTATTATTAGCAACCCTATTTTGTGGTATAAGGCGTTTATCTGAGAAAAATCTACAAGGGGTAGTTTATACTAAGGGGGTGAGTTTTTTCTCAGTGATTTTCTCAAAATAGACTCAAATGTTTTCGTTCATATTTCATAAATAAAGATTTCATTAATAACTTATCAATATGGCATAACTCGTTTGTCCTAAAAAAATGCGAGGGGTAGTTTATTCTTGGTGGAGTGTTGTCTGGGCGATTTTCTCAAAAACGACTCAAAAGAGTTTATTCATACTTCAAAAATAAATATTTCGTTAATAACCGAACAATATGGCAAAACTCGTTTGTCCTGAAAAAATATGCGAGGGGTAGTTTACTCTTTGGGGTGTTTTTCCTCCACGGTTTTCTCAAAAATGAGTCAAGCAATTTTGTTCGTACTCAGAAATAAATATTTCATTAAAAACCTAGTAATATGGAATAACTCGCTTACCCTGAAAGAATCCTCAAGAGATAGTTTATTCGGGGAGTTATTTTTCCCTCACGATTTTCTCAAAAATTGCTCGGACAATTTTATTGATAATTCATAAATAAGTATTTCATTAATAACCCTATATTTTAGTATAAGTCATTTCTATGAAAAACAATTACAACGGATAGTTTATTTTTGGGGTCAAGGTTTTTTCCCCGACAATTTTCTCGAACGACAGGCGCTTTTGTTCAAATTTCGCAAATAAATATTTCATTAATAACCAAAAGTATATCTTAACTCATTGTTCGAAACAATTCACAAGAGGTAGGTTACTCCTGACGTGTTCTTTTTGAACGACTTTCCCAAAGTGACTCATTTGATTTTTTTTCATATTTCATAAACAATGATTGCATTAATTGGTCTATTATATGTCTAATGAAAATGTGCTCAAAGTGTGAGTTAGTTTTGTAGTATGGATTTTCTTCAATCGAAGTTTTTTATTCGATAATCTGACATTCGATGTATTTGAATAATACGATAATTTTATTCGTATTATCCAAATACACACTTCAGTAACAACTGCGGCCTAACACAGTTAAGAAATTGAATTGAAAAAGTTTAGTGCGGTGGCCCTGTAATTGAATATTTTTTGAGAAACTCCCTAGCTTTTTGTGGTAAACTCAGGCTTTTCTTTTTCGAGCGACAAAAGAGAGAAGAAAATATAGTGATTGTGAAAATAATATCAAATTCAGATTTCAACGGATTTACATGTTTCATGGCGTCTACATACCGAAAATGTGACTTTTCGACACCCATCCTTCCGGTCCGTCCGTTCGGCACACTTTTATATGCACTCGCCTAGAGGCCATACCGTTCAACTTATCTACACCAAATTTTAAACTTAGGGTTTACTTAGTATTCTTACAGGAGCTTTTCCATTTTTTCCTACCACCTAAAATAAGTGTGGTTTACAAACAGCCGAAAATCGAAAAACGCTATTTTCTCAAAAATGGTTTTAACAATTTTGTTTATTTTTCATTAATCAATATTTAATTAACAACCCTATATTGCAGTATCAGATATTTCTCTTAGAAAAATTTACGAGGGGTAGTTTATTCTTGGAGGTGACTTTTTCTCGACGATTTTCTCAGAAAAGACCCTGGCGAATTTTGTACACACTTCATAAATAAATATTTGACCTTACAACATGGTATAAGTCAATTGACCTGAAAAATATATGAGTAGTAGTTTATTCTTGGACTTGAATTTATTCCCAGTGAGTTTCTCAAACACGACCAGTTGGCAACCCTGTATCTCGACAACGAAGCTGAATTCGAAAACTGCAAGAGGACCATTTGTCTCCTTTTGATGTCACGAATCACCTCCCGAAGTTTGTGGACATCTTTCAGGTTCACCCTTAATGAA
Source organism: Thermobia domestica (assembly GCF_964235325.1). Lineage (NCBI taxonomy): Eukaryota > Metazoa > Arthropoda > Insecta > Zygentoma > Lepismatidae > Thermobia > Thermobia domestica. Next base: position 167,972,409 of record NC_137468.1, on the reverse strand, counting down.
GCTTCTTTTCGAAAAGTTAACTATTAACTTTAGGCATTGTTTATCTTTTTTTAAATCACAAATGTCGTTATTAATTTTAAGGCAGAGAACTACTTCTGAGAGAATAGATCTTGAAAAATAATTTTAAAACTTAGACTTTTGTTTTCGAGACATTCCAGACAAGACGAGACATTTTAAAGCTATCTCGTGTCCAAAACATTTGCCTCGTATTATCTTGGATGTCACAAAGCGCGTCTTGTCTCTTTCTCGAGACATGTCTTATCTCGTGCGCATTCGTTAACACTTGGGAAGGATTATCTTTCTACTCAAAGCATTGTTTTTATAATGGTTGCATATTTATGATAATTGCTGTCCACATAAATTACAGTCCTTTCAGTTGAATTAATTTTTATTATTATTATTATTGAAATTGCAATATCTAGTTTAACGTTGGACGATTATGCACCTACGCTAAGGGAGAATGATGATGAATGAAATGGTGAAATGAAGAAACTGGGAGGAAAATGGAAAATCTCAAGAAAACACATACCCATGCACACGATATTTGTCCACCTCAAATTTCACTTGGCACGAAGTGGAATCGAGCCACGGACCCCCTGCACCAAAGGTCCCTGCAATGCTTTTATTATTATTATTATTATTAATAATAATAATAATAATAATAATAATAATAATAATAATAATAATAATAATAATAATAATAATAATAATAATAATAATAATAATAATAATAATAATTGAAGCGAGCTTAACGAGTTTCAACCGTACGACTCAACCAACGTTTGGGTGCCTGTTCGTTCGTCTGCTCCTCTCATAAAAGACATTTCATTTTAATGAAACTAGTAAGTGCCTTCTTTTAGCTCTGCGAAGTAACTATTGCTTGGAATATGAATCTGCAAAACATAAGAGGTAAAATTAACCAAATGGTGCAAGTTTCCACTTATATATACAAAACAATTTTGCAATATCAACTACGTGAATCTTGTCCCATAAAGAAGCCGAAACCCCTACACCGAAGAGCCCTCCGAGATTTGATCATTGTCCACACGGACTGAAATTGTCATTTGAAGCCAAGACTTTAATATGAAGTCAATAATTTCTTTAAAATAGACGGAAAATTCGGAAGTTATAAGCATTTTCATATTTTTGCCTTTTCCCATAAGGGAGCCGTAGCCCCCTATACTGAAGACCCCCCCGGAGATTTGATCATTGTCCACTCGGACTGAGTTTGTAATTTGGAACCAACAGTTTAATACGAAGCAAATTATTTCTTTAAAATAGACGAAAAATTCGAAAGTTATAAACATGTTAATAATTTTGCCTTTTCTCATAAGGGGGCCGTATTAGCCTACACTGAAGAGCCCCACGAGATTTGATCATTGACCACTTGGACTGAAATTCTCATTTGAAACCAAAACTTTAATATGAATCCAAAAATTAAACTTTTACATCAATTTAAACTGACTGGGTTCCAGTTCCCCCCACTATTGTTTAGTTTAGTTAACTGGTAATTTGTGACAGCTTCACATCATCAAAAGAATGTTTCACTTCCCCTCCCCTCCCCCAGGAGTTCGTGCTGGATCCACCACTGGAATCAATAGACACTCTTCCTATTCTTTTTGTCACCCTTGATTGTGTAGGGGCTCCCTCGTACAAATAAAGAAGCGGTAATATTACAATCAAGGGGCGCTATATATTAGGTATTTTTTTAGTTACCTACCCCTAACCGCACAGGGCCATCTTTCGTAGAATAAAAAATATTACGTGATATTCCAATCATGAAAGGGGAGAGGATGCTGTAAATATATTTCTTATTCATTTTGTCTGTCCTGCTTATCAAAAATTACTTTCTGTTGGAAGGCTACTGAAATGAGAGGGGCAAAATAAAAAGTCGTACCCCCTCCTACATGGTTGCTCAAATAAGTACTAAAGAAAGCATTTTAAACTAAGATATTTAAGATTTAAACTAGGAAACTAAGATATCCTACATTATGTAAGGATGGCATATTCAGGATTATTATTATTATTATTATTATTATTATTATTATTATTATTATTATTATTATTATTATTATTATTATTATTATTATTATTATTTGAATGTTTTTGGAGCACCGAAATTTTGTGAGACGAACAATGATATGTAGAAGTTTAAGATGGGTGGACATAGAGGAGGAAAAACCAGGATTTTTCTCTGTCTGACTCTCTAACGTAAAGATTATGTGCTGAAGGTAAGAAGCATCATCATTCTACAATAGGTTGCTTTTACGTAGAATATCAATTACTTGAGTTCTCCTCCTTCGGTCTACTTACCTTATGTAGTAAATTCAAAACAATTTCAATTCAATACAAATACATTGTAAAACTTTTCCGTAATTAAACATCTAGAGAAAATTAAACATTTAATAGGGAAATCTGTTATCAAAATATCCAAACACGTAGATAGAAGACTATCTAGTGAGAAATATTGTGAAACTTTATAAAATTCTCCAAATTAGAATTAACATTTACTGGGAAACATTCGTTATGCACCAGCGAGCATATGGTGAGCAGTGAGCACAGGGGAAATAATTACGAAACTGTTTGCAAACAAAATTAGGGACGCTAATGCAAGTGCGACAACAGCATTTTTTTTCTTTTTTTGGTATCGTCATGAGTTTTACACATACGTTACAATTTGATTCTTTCCCAAATAAAAAAATAAAAAAATAACCGTAGTGTAGTGATAAAAATGATAACGGCACTTCCACGGGATCGAACCCGCTACCTTCAGCATACAGACACGTTGCTTTAACTAACTGAGCTATTTGTTTTTTGACGTGAACTGAGCCTGTTCCGGTAAAGACGATATTTCATTACGATCGTCCTACCAATTCGTCCTTTTCCATAGATAATTTCCACTATTTGCTCTATCTTTATGTTAATACTTAGCATATATTCATATATTTGGAGTTTGCAGATAATGCATATAATAAGACATACTAGAAATATTCGTTAAAAGTTTAGTTTGTAGATTTAATCCACATTTCTCTCAATGACATAGATGTCGCTGCTTCGTGTTGAAATGCAGAATTCCCTCGTGTTCTTGACAATTTCCCACTTTAGCAGAGTTGGTAATTCTCGAGATTTCTGTCGATTTAATGTTTTTTGCTTCTAATTTCTTTATTTTAAGCTAATATCTAACACAAATATTAAAAACGGGTTTGTTATTAACCTGTCCTGCTGGGGAAACCTTCCGAAATTTCGAACATATAAAGAAAACGGAAATATTTTCAAAAAACTTCAAAATAAAGAGACGCGTCATTTATTTTGCTCATGGTAGTACAAGCTCCCAACAGTTATCCCAAGGTCCCTTTCCAAAGTTTAAATTTGTATTGCATTACATCTGCAACAAAATAAATTATGGACAAAACAACAAAGGTGAGGTGTACCAAATAAGTGCTTGTAAAACCAAATTTTTGTCATAGTCACCCTGCGAATGAAGCACATGCTTAAATTGCACAGTCATTTTATCTTTGAAGATAAATGGGACTGTTCTTGCCAAGAACGAACAAAAACAACACTATCATTGTAACAGTTGCAGGAGAAAAAGTGAAAAGATACATAACCCCCAATATGAAAGCAACTTTCTCCATACATAACAAGGAACATTCAGTATTCCACATTGGCCGATCAAAATGTTATGCCATGCAGAGTAGTACAACCTTATTGAAAAAAAATGAAATGAAATCTTGAAGTTCTACTTCCCATAGTTATGCCGGCTAGGCTAAAGGAGACGCTGATGATGAGAAATGAATGAAATGGTGGAATGAAGAAAGCGGGAAGAAACGCGAGAACCCCGAGAAAACCCACGAGCACGGTGAATCTTATTGAATGGTTCCACATTCACCTAGAGATATCCGTTTGCGAATATGCATTACGCCAATTTTGATTTTGCCTGGTAACTTTAAAGAACTCACTTGAAGGCATGATATATATGATGTCTTGGCTGGACCTGTGAAGTCACTAATAGTCTATGATATACAACGAGAGACAAATTTGTTTCAAAAATGTGAGAAGTATCCTAGAAAGGGAAACCTTACAAACACTTGGCCTGGAAAACATACCAGATGATTGTTCTGAAGATACATATGAAGAATAGGATGAAAATGAACTCATTAATAAAACTGTTATCATTGATAACTGTATTGAAAGACTCGAGAAATGGTCAGTGAAAGGTTTGAGAAATGTGCAACATCTGAAGAAGTTGAAGACTTTGGGGCAAAAGCCCGTTAAGTCCAGAAAATGAAAGTGTAGAGGAGATAGCTTCACAAGTGTTTCTCTTCATCCGATTTTCTTCAAACTTGGCACATATATACTAGACCGAAAATAAATCGAAACGTATTTTTTTTTGTTTCTTTCGGAAAATAGGTTAAGGGGGCAAAGGGCCCCTTTTCAAGAAAGGGTCTCCTTGAATAAAAGAGCCACTTTAAAAAACGAAACTCTGCCGATGCAAAGATGACATAAAAGTAGGAAATACGGGTTTTGTCGTTTTTACAAGAAACGGATTGCAGGGGCAATAGCCCCCTTTGAAATGACAAAGGACTCCGCACAATCCTTACGGAAATTGGAATTCGGTGGAATAGCTTAAAATCATGTTATGTTGAAGACATGGTGTTCCTAAGAAAACTCTCAATGGACACAACCACAAATCACTGACCCTTTGGCCACTACAGGGCCATGTTTTGAAAACAGCCGAAGATAACGACTTTCTGAATTTCGGTAAAATGAATAAAACCGCGATATATTGTAGATATTGTGATCCTGAGAAAAAGTCTTAATGGGGATAACCACCAATCACTGATCATTTGCCCACTACAGGGCCACTTTTTTGAAATCAGCCGAAGATAGTGATATTCTGGAGTTTAATGAAAATGACTGAAACTGTGATATGTTATTGATGTTTTGATCCTGAGAAAAAGTCTCAACAGGCACAACCACCAATCACTGACCGTTTGGCCACTTTGTAGAAAACAGCTGAATGTAACTACTTTCTGGATTCAGTAAAATGACTAAAACCGTGATATGTTATAGATATTGTGATCCTGAGAAAAAGTCTTAATGGGAATAACCACCAATCACTGATTAGTTGGCCACTAAAGGGCCACTTTTTGGAAAGCAGCCGAAGATAGTGATATTCTGGATTTTAATGAAAATGACTGAAACTGTGATATGTTATAGATGTTCTGATCCTGAGAAAAGTTCTTACTGACACAACCACCTATCACTGACCGTTTGGCCACCACAGGTCTGAAACCAGTAGAAGTTAACGTTATTCTGGATTTCGGTGGAATTGCTTGAAACCGTTATATGTTGTAGATATTGTGATCTTGAGAAAAAGTCTAAAGAATCACAACCATCTATCACTGATCGTTTGGCCACTATAGGGCCATTTTTAAAACGAATAGGAGATAACGTTTTTCTGGACTTCGGTGTAACTGCTTGAAACTGTGATATATGTAGATATTGTGATCCTGAGAAAAAATCCCAATGGACACAAGCACCAATCGATGACCATTTGGCAACTACGGGGCCACATTTTTAAAAACAGGAGAAAGTAATAATACTCTGGAATTTTCTTAGAATTGTATGAAACCCTGAAAAGTCCGATCCCACAACCCGGAAAAAGGGATGGGAAGAGTAGCGGTAGCATCATTTAAGCACAGACAACTTTCAGATGTTCATTTCGCAGAACAAAGGAAAACCCTGGAAAGGCCTAGACAATATTTCTCAGGATCACGACATCTACAACATATCAAAGTTTCATTCATTTATACCGAAATCAAAAATATCGTTATACCCTGTTGTTTTAAAAAAATCTGGACCTGTAGTGACCAAACGGTCATAATTTGATGGTTGTGTCTATTAAGACTTTTTTAAAGATGAGAAGATCTTCAACATATTTTAGTTTTAGTTAATCTTACCGAAATCCAGAACATCGTTATACTCAGCTGTTTTCAAGAAAGAAGCCTTGTAGTGACCAAACGATTAGTGATTTGTGGTTGTGTCAATTGAGTCTTTTTCTCAGAATGATAATATCTACAACATATCACAGTTTCGGTCATTTTCACCGAAATCCAGAATATCACTATCTTCGGTTACTTTCATAAAAGTGGCCTTGTAGTGCCCTGAAGGTCAGTGAGTAGAAGTTGTGCCCATTAAGACTTTTCCTCAGGGTCACAACATATACAACATATAACGGTTTTAGGCAATCCCAGCTAAATCCAGAATACCGTTACCTTCTGTTTCTAAAAAATCGACCCTGTAGTGTCCAAGCGGTCAGTGATTTATGGCTGTACCTATTGAGACTTTCTCTCAGGATCACAACACCTGCAAGATATCACAGTTTCAGTCATTTTCATCGAAATCCAGAATATCACTATCTACGGTTGCTTTCAAAAAAGTGGCCCTGTAGTGGCCAAATGATCAGTGATTCGTCGTTATTCCCATTCAGACTTTTTTCTCAGATTCACAATATGTATAACATATAAAGCTTTTAGTCACTTTTACCAAGATCCAAAATGACGTTATCTTCGGCTGTTTTCAAAAAAGTGGCCCTATAGTGGCCAAACGGTCAATGATTTATGGTTGTGACCATTGAGACATTTCTTAAGAACACAATATCCACAACATATCACGGTTTCAAGCAATTCCACCGAAATCCAATTTCCATAAGGATTGTGCGGAGTCCTTTGTCATTTCAAAGGGGGCTATTGCCCCTGCAACCCGTTCCTCGCAAAAACGACAAAACCCGTATTTCATACTTTGAAGTCATCTTTGCATCTTCAGAGTTTCGTTTCTTTAAGGTGGCCATTTTAATCAAGGGGACCCTTTTTTGAAAAGGGGCCCTTTGCCCCCTTAACCTATTTTCCGAAAGAAACAAAAAATACGTGTCGATTTATTTTTGGTGTAATATATATGTGCCAAGTTTGAGGAAAATCGGCAGAAGAGAAACCCTTGTGAAGCTAACTCATTTACACTTTCACTTTTTCGACTTAACGGGGTTTTGCCCCAAAGTCTTCAATTGCAACAGAAACGTATTCCAGAAGTGAAGGAGCGTTTGAAGGCTGAACAACTATATTTAGTGCTTCAATGTGATTTTGCAGTTTCTGTGATTCCGCCACTAGAAATACAGTATAAGAGAATAAATGGAGTAGAGATCAAGTTTTTCTGGAGTCATATATTTTCAAAACAAATCCACAAGTATTGAAGTTATAAGTCATGAGTGATAACGAAGGACATGACTTAGCACTTGTATCGTTGGCAATACCCAAGATCCTTCAACAGCTACAGTCATACGCAGAAAAGTTTACCATTATTTCTGCTTCTAAACAGATGTCAAGAAACTACAGAGAGTGGTTCTTGTGTTAGTCTTTTATGTAAGGTAAAAGTGGACTCGGTTTTTAAATGTAAGAAAAATCTAAACCGGTTCTGATGCTCTTTCTGGGAGGTCAGAAGAACAAAGGACTGGTGTTTGTACGAGATCTGTAAAATGAAACTCGTACCGTACGAGAACAAGTAAGACATAACTGGGACGTCTCATAGACATCCTATTTTCGTCGTGACGTCCATGGGATATCCACGGGACGTCATTAGGATAATTTCTGCTATTAGAGTAACATATTTGAGTAATTTTAATGAAAATGCAATGAAAAACATTTGAATAAGTGCATTTGTTTAATGCAACTGCAGTGGTTTTGATTTCATTGAGCGAGAGAGAGAGAGAGAGAGAGAGAGAGAGAGAGAGAGAGAGTATGCTAAAACGCAAAAGCAACAGATTTGTTTAAGAAACATCAAATACATGTCACGTTGCGAGTAAAATTGTAGCAAAGCGAAATTACCTGCTGTCTTCGCAGCAGGAAAACTGTGGTACCAGACCCATCTGTTTTATTGTGTCTTTGCCGACTTTTATCTCATTTCCTTTTGTATACATTGATCTCTATGCTGTCTATTCAAATTCATTTTCTACATTTGGACATTTGGTTGATAGATGTATGGAACTATACATTCCTTTATCCCCTTGTTTATAAAATATCTCTTTTGGAGAAGTTAAAGGAAGTTTATGCCACCTGACCGTGTGATTCATGTAGTAAAATGCTCGTTGCTAGTCACTTTTGACCACACCCCACCACACTCAGTTTCTTTGGCGGTCATTTTTCCATACTTAGATCACCAAGCACTGGGAAAGGGTTGTTTTCTTTCTTTTTTCTACATGAGGAAGGAACAACATGAGTGTTTGGTGAATTTCCAACACATTAAATGTTGCCTATATCTATTTTTATTACATGAATGAGAGAAAAGATGTATAAGCACTTCTGCACATTAAATAACAGCTTTGAATGAAACTTTAATATTATTCTTCGTGCGTTATACTGTACTGACTGATAACCAGGGCCGCAACCACAGGAGGACTAGGGGGGTCTGTCCCCTAAACTTTTCATGGCCCCTCCAGACCACAATACAAAAAACAATTTAGATATTTGTAAGAGAATTTTTAATGACTTGGCCCTCCTAACATATTCATAGCCCCCCAATAGCTTTGTTTCTTTCTACGGGCCTGCTGAAAACTTTACCGTAAATTGAAAATATTATCATGAACGCATTTCATTCTACTATGGACACACGATTTTACCATTCTATAGTTGCATCTATAAGATCATCAAAGGGAAAAATTTTCTACATGTTTTATGGCACAGTAAATAGGACTGTTCCGATAATCGAGTAATCGATAACAATTCGATAAAATTTCTAAACCGTTTAGTGGTTAAAAATTTATTTTTTTTTACTTATCGAACTTTCGAAATTCTAGAAATGTTAAACATTTGAAGTGTTCGAGATTTTAGAAATGTTCAAGTCGCTCCAAGTGCTCGAGACTCTGGAAATGTTTGAGACACTCGAAGTGTTCAACACTCTTGAAATGTTCGAGACACTAGAAATGTTCGAGATTCTAGAAATTTTCAGGACACTCGAAGTGTTGGATACTCTGGAAATGTTTGAGACAGTCAAAGTGTTCGAGACTCTCGAAATGTTCGAGACACTCGAAGTGTTCGAGATTCTCGAAATTTTCAATACACTTCAAGTGTTCGAGACACTGTAAATGTTTCAGACAGTCTAATGGTTCATGACTCTCGAAATGTTCGAGACACTCGAAGTGTTCGAGATTCTCGAAATTTTCAATAAACTTGAAGTGTTCGAACCACTTGAAGTGTTCGAGACTGTAAATGTTTCAGGCACTCTAATGGTTCGTGACTCTAGAAATGTTCGAGACCTCGAAGTGTTCGAGATTCTCGAAATTTTCGATACACTTGAAGTGTTCGAGACTCGAAATATTCGAGACACTTGAAGTGTTCGAGACTCTGGAAATGTTTGAGACACACTAAGTGTTTGAGACTCTCGAAATGTTCGTGAGTATCGGATTGTTTGAAACAGGCCCGTAGCCAGGGAGGGTTAAGAAGGGGGCACTGCCCCACCTAAATTAGTTTTTTCTCCTCTAAAAATGACGCTGAAGAGAATTTTCAAACTGATTCAAAACCACTGAAATTCTTCCGATTATATTTACCAAATTAAATTCAACTTTACGAATTCTACTCATTTCTGTGTAAAATTATATGTTTCTTGCTAGATGCACCAAATATCTTTCATTGCCTTTACCAATTTCAAGAATTTCAAACAGTACCCTATTATTGCAACCATAACAAGCATCCAAGGATACCAGGTGCACCTCCAAACAACAGTATCATAATCCATCATGTTAATTGTGAATAGTAATAAACTGCAGGTTCCCGCTTATTTTGGAAGGTAGTGTAAACGTTGAATAAAACATATATTCTATTTTGAATTGATATAACCTAAAATTGCTTTAATATAATTTTGTTCTAATGTTTAAAAAAATAAATACTTCCATTTTAATTATTAATATGAAACAAAGTATCTCGCAAAGAGCTTGTATTATGCACACAAAAATGAAACAAAAATTTACTGTTGCTGTAATTTAAAAATAAAAACAGATTCTGTAAATAATAAATAAATGTACAATTTTATGGTGTTTTTTGATATCTTTGTCATTGCCCCCTCAGTCTTCATTTATCCCTTCCGCTAATAAAGCAGGCTGGCTACGGGCCTGGTTTGAAAGCAGCAAATACTGAAAAATCGGAATTCATCGAGTCGTTTGAATACGTTGAAAAGTTTTGGATTATCGGAGTGTTTGAAAAATTATGCCATGGAGGTTATGATAGGTCTACACAGTATGTACTATACAAGGTGTTAATATCTCCCTTGAAATGAAACGAAAGAAAAGTTTCTTCTCGCAGGTCTTTAAGACCAATGTTTATATCTTAAGTAATTTGTCAGAAAAGGGAGAGAGAGAAGAGAGGACGAAAGAGAATATTTAAAGTTCGAGTATCATTAATAGGGATGCGCACAAGTCGAGACATGTCTCGAATCTCGACTCGACTCGACTCGAATTCGAGTCGAGACACTTTGTAAAATTCGAGACGAGTCGAGACAAACGTATTTCTCGACTCGAATTTTCGAGTCGAGACTCGAGTCGAGTCGAGACAGCTTCTAAAAATCTCGACTCGACTCGAATGTCTCGAAAATCTTTCTATAATTTTTAATATTATTTTGAAGAAAGCAATCGCTCAGAAATACTCGGCACGAGTATTTCGGAAACTGCAGGACTTGTCAGGTGTTCGAGGAGTGCTGTGATGATTGTCTTCAACAAGTGGCGAAACCAAGGGGAAAAGACGTCCGAATGTCGAGGGGTTGGGCGCCCCCCACCTCATTACAGATGTCGGACGTCGTAGGCTGGGCAGACTGGTAAAACAGAACAGGCAGCGAACTGCGTCGGAACTAAGATCAGAGTTTAATGCTGGGCAAAGTACAAGTGTGTCAGAACTAGTGTTGTCAAATTTCCGGAAATTTTGAACCTGTTTTTTTTTTTAAAAACGTTTTTTTCGCTTTTCCGGAAAAATTGAAAAAAATAAATATGCTTGTATTAGGTTAATTTTACTAGTAATGATATCTCTTTTTTCAAACACGCGAAAAATGTAAGTTCAAAAATTTCAATATTGCCAATATTAAAAAATAGAACTCGAAAATAAAACTATTCCAATTATTATCTATATATTAAAATACTAGATTTACGCGTATGTTTCTCCTCACAGAAAAGTTTATATGTTTGTCTCCAATCCTTTCAACAATGAGATCTCGAACCCACAAGTGATAGAAACGTGCCGTTTTCATTTGTCGATTCCAAATTTTGTGTAAATTGTCCAGTTCTAATTGAATATTTTAAAAAAAACATGACCATTATTTCTTTATTACATTTTTAGGGATACACTAGAAGTACTGTGGGGGCGCGGTGGCTCAGTGGTAGAGCGTTCACCTCCGGTGCTTGGGGTCCCTGGTTCGATCCCAGATCGCGCCGTGTGGACTTTGTGGTGGACAAACACTGTGCTCGTGGGTTTTCTCGGGATTCTCCCGTTTCCTCCCACTTTCTTTATTCCACCATTTCATTCATTTCTCATCATCACCGTCTCCTTTAGCCTAACCGGCATAACCGTGGAACGTAAAACTAAAGATTTCATTTCACAAGAAGTACTGAAATTTTTGAAAAAGTAAAGCATCATACCCTACGAGTTAATTGTGTGTGTAATTTATTTGCTTATTAAATAATGCATGCAAATGCATGCATACACGATATGGGCATTCAGTAAATGGATACTTGAAAATTTGAATTCAATTACCTATACAAGCCGGGTAGGAGTCTTTTGTTTTGGCCACGGGTGCAGTCCAAACTACTTGCTCTATCCTCCTACAAATTTTGCAATTAGGATTGAGCTTGTTACCGGATGTGTAGCCTACCGAAGAACCACACAGATGTTATCGAAACTATTGTGTTATTGTTTCTTTGTATGTTTTGGCACAAACTTCTGTAGATATCGGATCCCGCCGGTGAAGCCATATCTAGCATCTTGGTGCTAGATTTAAAATAATTCTCTTCCATTTAGCATCTAGCATCTTGACTTTAGCATCTTGGCAAAATTTCATTCTTCCCTCTGGAGAACAGAAAAAGAACGAAAACTTAGATGGTTCACTGACCGTTGGGAATTATCCCTTTTAGTTGAAGCAATGGTTGGATTAATAAAACCAGTTAGTATTTCCGCTGTGGTATTGTTGAATTCACAGAAATGTTCAAAAATAAGCAAAACGTGACTCTGCACAAGATGTTTACTTATAGTGTATTCTTTCAATACATGGGCAGTTCGGCAAATTCTTTGAACTTCCCCTGCTGGATTTTACAACAGTATCTCTTCCTCCCCTGTCCCTTTTTTGACCGCATTTGCGTGGTTGCAATGTCGCAGCACCCACTGTGTCTCGTGTCTCTTATCTCTCTCCCAATACAATCGCTAATGTGAGACAGATGTCAGGCCTCCACATTTTGCTATAATCGAGTATAATATATATGTATAAGAAAACTATATATGTTGAACAATAATCTTCTAATCACAGACTAAAAGGACAGCATTTGGAACTGTGGCAACTAAGTACTCCACGTGGACTTGACGAGCGGTTGTCAAATGCTAGAAATGAGGGTTCTAGTTGACCATTTAGTTATCGGGGGTGTTTTCCACAAGTTCCCGCGAACGATGACTTATTTATGGCACTAGCCTCCACACGTAGAAGGCGGCATCCTCTATATACAAACTGCACACGTATAGATGGAATACACAATACCCATAGTTTTATTATTGTCAACTGAACCCTGAGTGTGAGGTTATCTGGGATGTTTTCAGGAGCAAAGCTCTACAAGACGTGAACGTACAGTTTAACATCGGATTTGAAACACATGAGCTACCATGAATCAAACCTCGTTTGAGAAAGGCGCATACCCTAACCACATACCAACGGGGAGCTCAACATTTAGTAATATATATTAAGTTGTAAACTTATATTCGTTTAATTTTCACTAATATAATCTTCACAATGTAAAGCATTCGCTAGGTACGTTATCTTGTTTAAAAACAAAAAGCCTATCTCTTATGTTTCCGTCTCGGAGTTGGACTGTGGGATGATAGAAATCCGAAAGAGATGTTTTTATTATATTTTGTACAGTAGATCTGCTCCTTCATAATCTCCGTGTTTAATAAGAATGAACCTCCCTGGCTCACAAAAATGTATACGTAATATAACAAACCATGCACATTAAATGCCAGACTAATATAGCAAACATTGAAGATGCCCACCTAGAAAATTTTCTTCGGCCGCCCATGTCTGGAGGTACACAAGTTTGCAACTCAGTGGACAGGATGTGGATGTATTCAAAGTCGACTGATTTACCCAACAAATTTAAATTTTTGGAGGGTTTTTTGTTCACCAGGTCTCGGTAATCGTCCGGTACAAAAACTGAAGTTTCTATAAGTGTTTCCCCAGCAATTTTTATGAGAAAGGGGTCCTCCAGGAGCGTTATTTAGGGGGTAATTCCTGCGTTTGTTATATACATATATAGGTATAGATAGGTATAAATATAGATATACTATACATATATATATATATATATAAAGATAAGTAGGAGCGGGTCTTTAAAATTAGTTCGGAAAGATAATATGAAAATCTGGCATAATTTGCAAGAATCTATCTAGTCTAATATAAATAGTTTGTTTGTGTGTTTGTCTGTCTGTATGCGGCCTGGGGACCAGACGAGTGAATCGAAAATTACCAAATTTTGGTCAGGGGTACTTTGGCCCAGGCCCCAGATCAAGACGAATCTTTCTTTTAAATTCGAACCAGGGGGTCTCAGGGGGCGCTTACAGGGACATATAAAAGTGGTAGAAAATGGCCGATATTACTGTCGAATTCATAGTTTTCGCGGTCGCTGAAATCAATGGTGAAACTCTGATCACATTAATTTCCAAATTCACCCTATTAGGGCCAGGGGTCACCGGGAGGGGGGTCGGATACCGAGACAAGTAAAAGTAATCCGCGGTCGCCGAAATCAATGGTGATAATTCCATTAGCGATGATATACAAATTCAGCGACAATTGCATGCGGGGGGGGGGAGGGAGAACGAGAAATGTAAAAGTAATCCAAAATGACCGATATTAGTGTCAAATCCATAGTTTTCGCGGTCGCTAATATCGATGGTCACACTTCGATTTGCGATGATTTGCAAATTCAGCTATAATTGTACTATGCGGGCCGGGAGTCAGCAGGGGGATACTGAGACATGTAAAAATAATCCAAAATGACCGACATTAATGTCAATTCCATAGTTTTCGAGGTCGCTGAGATCAATGGTGAAACTTTCATTAGCTATGACTTGCAAATTCAGCTACAATTGTATGCGGGCCGGGAGTTAGTGGAGTCTCAGGGGGGCGGTCTCCGCCCCCCGGTGACCCCCGGCCCGAATAGGTTGAATTTGGAAGTTAATGCGATCAGAGTTTCACCATTGATTTCAGCGTCCGCGAAAACGATGAATTCGACAGTAATATCGGCCATTTCCTACCACTTTTACATGTCCCTGTTAACGCCCCCCTGAGCCCCCCTGGTTGGATTCCGAGACATGTAAAAGTAATCCAAAATGATCGATATTAGTGTCAGATTCATAGTTTTTGCGGTCGCAGAAATGAATGGTAATACTTCAACAGGCGTTGTCTTCCAAATACTGCCCCCCATGCGAAGAATGGGTATATTAAGCTGTCTAATGTAAATAAAATAAAAGAGTTTGTTTGTATGTTTTTCTGTCTGTATGCGGCCTGGAGACCAGACGAGTGGACCGAGAGTTCCCAAATTTTGGTCAGGGGTACCTTGGCCTAGGCCCCAGATCAAGACGAAAAGTTGTTTTCAAATTTCGAACCAGGGGAGTCTCAGGGGGGCGTTTACCGGAACCGGCTTGGGAACCAGACAAATTGACCGAGAGTTACCAAATTTTAGTCACGAATACCTTGGTCCAGGCTCCAGACCAGAGTTAAATGATTTTGTCAAAATTCTAACCAGGAAGGTCTCAGGGGTCGTTTACCGGGACATGTAAAAGTAGTAGAAAATAACCGATATTAGTGTTGAATTCATAGTTTTCGCGGTCGCTGAAATCATTGGTGAAACTCAGATCGCATTAACTTCCAAATTCATGCTATGCGGCACCGGACCGCGGGTCACCAGGGGGGTTGAGATATCGAGACATATAAAAGTAATCCACAATGTCCGATTTAGTGTCAAATCCATAGTTTTCGCGGTCGCTGAGATCAATAGTTACACTTCCATTAGCGATGATTTGCAAATGCAGCTACAATTGAGGGGCTTAGTGGAAAAAGGGGCGTATCCCTCATTTGAATGTTTTCGAGAAACAGAAGGTTTTACGTTGCAACTGACAAAAGTTTTACTATGGAAGAAAAGTACATAAATATATCAATACATATTAGAAGAAGGTCTGATATGTTTCAGAAAAAATCACCATGCATCTTACTTCTTATCTTTAAGAAGAAATAAACATAAGATATGAGCATGACCATGGTTGCCAAACCAATACGAGCTTTCTATATTAATGAATCAAAATGAAAGTTCCAATACGCGAATATTGATGTAACATACAGAATAACACAACCAGTTAGACCATGTTCGTCTGTCAATAATGTTCACGTACTCCACTCAGTGAAAAAAAAATCACACATGTTCGTATCGCCACCCAAATAACATGGTTTCGAGAACAAAAATATTTCCTTCGTACGGCAGCACTCTAATATGCTAGAACCGTACACACTGTAAACACAACATTGCAGACGAGTATAATACACATTATATTGCACAATAAACCATTACCCAGGGCACAGTACTCGCGTCTCTGAAGAGACATTTCACTTTATACAATCACTCGATATCGCTACTGTCAATATCATCTACCCTTGCGTGGTTAGCGTTGTCATTGTTCCATTTTAGAGATCTATAATATTCGTGGTGCATGGGTGGAATGTAGTTTAACATGCTCATTAGATTATCATACTTAGGTTTCTGAATAGGTCTTCCTTCCGGATACTTGGATACGCAAACCATATCTTGCAGAGAGCGCGGTCGTCCTCTTCCTCGCTGCAAACTTAGAGTAGTCCAGTGCTCACATGTCGAGTATGTGTATTTTACCTGGACTAGTTGGCTGCCTTTAGAAATTTGATGCTAGTCGCTGCTCTCATATTAAAGACTTTTCCATCTTCTGTTTCCTTGCGAAATATTAGAACAGATCGCAACGCTGATACAACCTTCATGTCTTCTGTTGTCATTTCGATGGCTTTAAATGGTTTCTTTTTGCGTGCTGTCTTTGTCAGAGTGGCCCATTGAGCGGGGATGTACACAGATTGTGTTTTCCTCTTCGCTCTCTCAATAATACCGAAATCAGCATCGCAGGGGAGAAATGTGTGGCCAGGAACCAAAAATCCATGTTCTATTGTCTGGAGGTCGGTGACGTCTAACAAATGCAGCCACAGTCCCATAATGACAGAATTTTTATTTTGCCCGAAGCACGAATCACTATACACTATTAAATTACGTCTGTTGCGAATATCCTCTGGTAGGTGCATCATCACTCGAAGAATACAGCTTCCAATTTCATCACTGCTACGAGAAGCGACAGATTCTGGCCAGACACACACAACTGCAGAATCATCATGACAGAAATGGAACCCAAAACAATATGTCCACAACTGCCGCAAATAGAAAACAGTTTCCGTGCTTATCATCGGTGTTGGAAGTGCTTGTTCCAGGTCCATAGCAACAACTATAGTGCTGCTGTTAATGTATTTGCATTCCTGTTTTGCATTTCTCAAAGATTGGTAGGCTGCTTCAGCTTTACGAATGTGTATATGATATTCAGATGGTCTAGGTTCTAAGTGTAGCATCGAATCACAAGTTTTACATGTGTCGGTGCTTGGCATTTTAAATGCGATGTTAAATTCATTATTGAACACATATCGATATGTATGTAATTTCACTGGACCGATTTCTCTTTCTTCACATTCTTCTGCATACAAATCGTACATTTGTTGCACAGAATGCACCGAAACTATATATGAACGTTCAGGGTTTGCAGCTCTGCTGTAGTGAGAACGGTATCTTGGAAACGACCTAATATGATTCCTGACAATATCTAGTTTTTCTTCCGAAATAGCATGGGGGCGGTTGTGATGTTTACCTGGCCGGTCCTTTTTGGGAGAATGCAACGGTTTGGCTGGCATATCATTTGTATGTGTTCTCAATTCACCACGGGCGGTACGCAGTCTACGTTCAGTGATACTATGAGCATTGCAGAATGCTTGCTTGCATACGTTAACTTCCATTTCTAATAATGAACGAAGAACATAATGAAAAGTATTGGCGCGCCTGGAGACATTTACATTTTCCCTGTCTTTAATGTACACACATTCACATTCTGACCTCCTGATTAGCCCAAATAGATAGACATTTTGCGTGTTAAAATCTTGCATGTTGTAAAACGAAATGAAAATATCTTTGGTTTCAGAATCGATATCCTTCATATATCTACACCACTCAGTTTTACAACACCTCACATCACTTCGCATTTTATCCGGTACTTCCTTACCTGTGCGTCCAACGTAACTCTTTCATGCGTTCCTCTTACGCTTACGTTCATTAGCCTTCCATTTGTCTTCGTTTCGTTGTCTCTTTCGTGGTTTAACAGGGGAATTTCCCAGACTGGAATTACTTTCAACGTCCTGCAACAGCAGCCATTATTACTTTCAACAGCAACATGTACCAGCGGTCACACTTGGCTGATTTCTAGACTCACAACCAATAGCAGATAGTGTTATATTACCACAAACTCACAATATAGCTGGAAGCGGGATACGTCATTTTTCCACTCAAGAGTTGCAGCTGAAAAGGGATACGTCATTTTTCCACTAAAATTTTTGACACAAATACTTCCACATTTTCGTCCTACGCTTATGGGATCCACAGTATACGGAGCCGAGTCATAACAATTCTTCTCAATATACCAGATAGTTCCATGTATCCAAATATGTAGATATCTCGATTTTCCAAATTTTGTGAGATACGTCCCTTTTCCACTAAGCCCCTCAATTGTATGTGGGCCGAAAATCAGCGGGGGTTGTATAACGAGAGATGTAGAAGTAATCCAAAATGACCGATATTAGTGTCAAATCCATAATTTTCGCGGTCGCTGAGATGAATGGTGACACTTTCATTAGCGATCACTTGCAAATTCATCTACCATTGTATGCGGGCCGGGAGTCAGCGGGGGGGGGGGGGAGGATACCGAGACATGTAAAAGTAATCCAAAATGATCGATTTAGTCTTAGATCCATAGTTTTCGAGGTCGCGGAAATGAGGGTAATACTTCCACAGGCTTTGACTTCCATGCGAAGAATATACTGATCAAAAAATTAGGGAATCAGATGAAAACACACGTAAAACTTCTTACGAATAATGTGAGAACACTGTATCTTGTCCAGTTCAGATTAAAATCATGAAGGCCCAACGTACAAACGAACCGTTTGGAACATCTGTGCACGTGATCAGTGACAATGCGCTACCAGATATCATTTTGTAGTGTGGCGCTGCCAACACATTCCAGCTCCAGGATACCTTTGTTCTCATTGTGTTTAGTGCGTCACAAATCTACGTAGTGAAATTGCGCAACAACGTGATTTGCCAGAATCGTTGGCATGGCTAGTTATCGGCAGGTTGGAAGCTGGTCAATCACAGCGGAAGGTGGCACATGCCATAGGAGTGGCACAAAGTGTGATTTCCCGATTTCAAACAACTGGAAGTGTTCGAAGAAGACAAGGACAGGGCCGTCCACTAGCAACCAAAGCCAGAGACGATCGTTATCTCTTGATAACAGTCCGTCGAAACCGGCGTCAGAATACAACTCTGCTCCCGCAAGCCTTCCGAACAACAACAGGACGCACAATATCCACTCAAACGGTCCGCAGTCGCCTTCGAGAAGGTGGTCTCTACGCACGTAGGCCTATGGTGTGTGTCCCATTAACTGCACGACACCGTGTTGATCGAAGAGCGGTGGCGGAGGAACATCGTGGGTGGGGACGCAATGAATGGGGTATTGTTTTGTTCTCTAACGAGTCTCGATTCAGTGTGGAGCCTGATAATCGACGTGTTTTCATCTGGAGAGAGTGTGGAACATGACACAATCCCATGTTTGTGCGAGAAAGATCCCAGTATCATGGAGCTCCACATAATCCGAAGTGGCTCTTTGACGGCTCTCGGATGAGATATAGGGATGACATCATGAAAACTCTTGTTCTTCCTTATGCTGGTGCCATTGGTGATTCGTTCCTTTTCATGGATGACAATACTCGTCCTCACTGAGCTCGGTTAGTGGATGAGATGCTGGATGCTGAGGGTATCGCTCGGATGAAGTGGCCAGCATGCTCTCCGGATCTCATTCCAATTGAGCATGTCTGGGATATGCTTGGCAGACGAATTGCTGCTAGGCCCGTAAATCCAACAACCATTCCACAGCTGGAAGTCGCTCTTCTGGATGAGTGGCACAACATCCCCCAAGAACTCATCGATAATCTGATTGAATCCATGCCACGCAGGAGCGAGGCTCTGTTGGCTATTCGAAGTGATCATATGACATATTAAGGAACAATCAGTGTTGTTGCCTTGTCTGTTTGTGAGCAGTTCGAGAGGTGCACACATAACCGTCTTGTGTCATGAGCCATGTGAACAAGGTTTTCCGTGCCTCAACACCAGTATGTGCCCCATTTTTCTAGTGTATCTTAAAGCATTCCTTCTTGTATGATATATATGAGTCAAACACAAGCTTACTCATACACTATCTTAAGGTCTTGTGTGATATTTCAGCTGAACCCATAATTTTTTGAGTATTATATACGGTATATATATATATATATATATATATATATATATATATATATATATATATATATATATATATATATATATATATATATAATGGAGTTTTTTGAGCATTATATACAGTATATATATAATTAAGTGTGACTTACAAGAACAGTGTTATTTAGAGTACAAGCAGGTTCTTCAGAAACATTAAATGTAAGTAGCCTTACGTACGGTATTGTAATTACTGTAAGTACTGAATAACCACTGTATCGATAGAAGAACTTACCGCACAGTATGTGTAAGCTTAAATGGCGTTTACTTGCCCATTTTCAAAAATCCGAACAATTTGAAAATCCGAACTGCATGTGGTCCCAATTAGTTCGAATTTTCGACTTCCCACTGTATATGTTGCAGACATGTTGCAGCAAGTAAGATTACTAGCATCAGGCCAACAAATAGTTTATAAACTATATTTTCCTGTTTTTGCTAATATTTCCGAACAAATGATTTTTTCTAATGGTTTCAAAATTTCCGGAATTTTACATAGAACAATAAAGATATCTCTATGAAATATACGTTTGATTTAACATATTAACTAAATTGATTCTGTGATTAACAAAAATGATGATTCTAATAATACCCAAATTTTCCGGTTTTTCCCACCCCGGGAAAACCGTAAGAAAACTGTTTTTTTAAACCCAAAATTTCCGTTTTTTTCTCAGGCCTTCACAACACTAGTCTGAACACACAGTGCAGCGAACACTCCTAACGATGGCGAATGTTAACACCACGACATCGGCAACTACAACTGAAATGAACACGTGACCATCGCCATTAGACCTTGGCACAATGGCAGAGCGTTGCATTGTCTGATGAATCCCGATATCTTCTTCATCAAGACGATGTGAGGGTGCGAATCGGTCGTGTTCCAAGGGAACAGCTCCTTGACATCTGTACTGCGGGACGGAGATAAACTGGCTGCGGATTAATTATTATCTGGGGAACATTCAGGTGAGCATCCATGTGTCTAGTGGAGCTCGAGCAAGGCACCATGACGGCCGAGGCGTCGCACGCTGCTTGCAGACTACGTACACCCCTTCATGACGACCATGTTTTCCATCGGTAGTGGCATTTTTCGACAAGATAATGATCCATGTCACAAGGCCAGCAGTGTGATGGAGTGGTTCGAGGAACACAGGACCGAGTTCCAAGTGATGTGCTGGACCTCTCCGAACCTGAACCTAATCGATTACATCTGGGATGTGATTGAACGTGACGTGAGAGCGCATCACCCCCTCCCCGGACTTTACGGTAATTAGATGACCTGTGTGTGCATATGTGGTGCCAACTCTCTCCAGCGACACACCGAGGAACATTGGGAGCATGCCAAGACGCGTTGCCGTTGTTATTCGTGCCAAAAGATGGGCATACTAACAATTAGGTAGGTAGTCATAATGGTCTGGCTGATGTGTGGGTATATTTTAACTCGCATATTTTGTCTCGACTCGAATTTCGAGACGTCTCGAGAGAATTCGAGTCGAGTCGAGACAGAGATTGTCGAGTCGAGACAACATTTTCTCGAGACGAGTCGAGACAGGCTTAAATCTCGATTTGTGCGCATCCCTAATTATTAAAACTAACTTTAACAAATATGGGTGTGAATATCCCTATTATAGATCGCGCTGACAGTTTGTTTCTATGTGATGTCCCACGATAACTTTTGAGGAGATTGTCCGATTTTCATGAAACTTACTTTAAAATGTTCTCCTTTGGTTTCGTCATATGCCTATTCTTTTCTCTTGTCTGATGACTGGGTGAACTCCCTTAAATCTGAGTATTTGTTCCTACTGTTCACATGTTGCGCAAACAATCATCTACAGTATTGATCTTATTTCTCTTAAATTGCTTACCGCTTCGATTATTTCTTGCGAGGGAAGACCTTCCCTGATGATCGGTCAGTGCAATATGCAGTTGAAGACTTCTTCGGATCGCACACTATATATATATATATATATATATATATATATATATATATATTTGTCATGGAGTAAATTCGTTGACTGAGCAATGGTAAACATATCTGGTTGCACACCGCGATTAATTTGATTAATCACTTATTGTAGTTTTCGTTTTCAGGTATTGGGAGATCAGGCATTCGTTGACATGTCATTTGCATCACCCTAATATATCGAATTAGCAAGTAGCTACATTATAATGAATATAGTTGCATATTAGTATAAAACAGTGTGGCATTAATGTCTTTATAACGAGTTCTAACTTGTTTATTCAAACCTCCGTGTATATCAGTCCCATCTCAATTTTTTCAACATAGTTTATGAATGAAGTAATGGAAAGGAAGCTCCTATATACTCGAATTAGGCGTTAGCTTATCCAGATGCTGAACTGTTCTTAATCAATTATGACATGATGATTTGAGACCACGATATGAGTGGCGTATGAGGCTGGATGTCCCGATTGGAACTACTATTGAGAATTATTATTATTATAAAAATTCTGCCTTTTGGCTGGTTCTGAGAATAATTAGTTTTTTCTTTTGTTCTTCTTAATTTTGAGTTTGGACCTGAAAAGGTTTCTTCCATGCCTCTCGATTATCATCTTGCCCTTTTAATCACAACATTCTCTCCTATTTTTCAAATGATCGATCACTTGTGTTGTTCTTCTTCATATTCCTCGTTTTCCTCCGTCTTTCCTTGCATTGCAGTATGAAGGACACAATTTCTTCGCAAGATGTGTTTAATCCAATTGGCCTTTCTGCAAAGGCTGGGAGCTAGAAGCGTCCTCTTCTCTACTATTCATTTTAAAACATCTTTGGTTGTTACTCTTTACATTTTACCTTGAGAATAATCACCGAAAAAGTTCAATAATCAATCAAGTTCGATCGCTTCGATTCAAATTTGAATTTATTGTATACCTAGTGACACTACAATTTATTAATGGAATTTGGAGAGAGCACAAAATACTACCTAATAAACTAACCAATGTTTTGGAGGTGGTCCTCTTTCCCATTTAGATCGTCATTTAAAGCAATTAAAAAATTAATTAAGTGCTTCTTCATTCAAAATAGGGAACATATGAACAAAACCAATTATTCCTGGGTCGCCATTAGAGAGTCTTACTTTGATGTATGCGTGCACGTAATACTTCATGTAAAAAATAATTACTTACGGGCTTGCATAGTTGTATCAACTACAGTCAACTAAAATATGAATCATAGAAAAAACTACTGGGCTGCATTGACAACAAGTAAGTCACAAATGTATATATAGGATTAAAACTGCTACACTACGAGGTGCAAAACCATAAGGAAAAGGCAAAGTATGTAGAAGTGGACGGAGGAGGAGAGTTGTAGGAGAAATGCGATGCTTGCTTCTTAGTATTAACAATAGTTTCGGGAACTTCATAAGACTTGGATTATTCAGAATATGTTAGCTGTACCAATAACCAATTTCCTAATTAACTATTGTAGTAAGCACAATATCTCAAAAATACGATAACTCCGTCCTTGCTATACAGTTATCGTACGCAGAAGACCTGGGTTTGATTTGGAGGGAAGTTCTGTAGTTCAGATTCCACATTAAGGTATAGTTCAAATCTCATATAGCCTCGGCTGGAAACAACGGATAAATGTAATCCAACCAACCACAAGACGACTTGTTTCAAAACATAGTGAGATTTTAATGTTAAATTCAAATCACATGAACTCCGCCAGAAAGCGAACTCGGGTCTCACCGGGATCATTTTTGGAAAAATTAGTCTCCTTTTGTGGTACATATGTAATTAGATATTACATATCCCACCTTTTTATGTTTTTTATCTTAAGGGAGATGTCCGTGTTTGGAGTAGAAATTTTCGATTTTTGAAAAGTAACATTTTCAGAAGCTACAGTCTTTGAAGTTTTATTGAGGCAAGTTTCATGTTCATACCACATGAGATTACCTTCGAAAAATGCAAATTTTTGTGTGTTTCCGTTATATTTTCAGGCTTAAATATATCTATTTTCAGTTTTAACATTCATTCCAGGCTGTTTGATCATCCCAATCTTCTGTAATGATGTAGTAAATTTATTTTTACTTTGTAGTTCCGAAAAGAATACACAGATCATTTTTCTTAGTGTTGTTTACTGTTATGCGTTTACGGTTCTTTGTTTTCCTTATTAGTCTGTGTTAGTAAAGTTAGTACCAAAGAATTTGATAACTTAGAGGTATATTATGGGAAAGCAATCAGGGAAGACGTTGGCAACGTACAGGAGATGAGAAAACAGTGTGGGCAACTTACTTAAATAAATATTCGACTTACGAGAAACCAACGCTTCTCTGTGCTTTGTCCCAAAGAAGAAAATTTTGGTGTGCATATAACAGATCTTAAGCAACTGAAGAACATTATGAACATAAGCATTCATTACCTGCTGCAGTGATGGGTGGTATGAAACCTATCTACAGAGCTCTTGCGGATCCCGTTCTTTTGGAAAAATATTTGCATGGGAAAACACTGAACGTCAATGAAAGGTTTCAATGCAGTAATATGGCAACGATGCCCAAACCCGATGGCCAGTTGCGGGTTCAAAAATCGTACAAATTGCAGTGTATGATGCTGTTCTGTGTTTTAATAGTGGCCGTGAAGCAAGAACTGGTGTTCTGGAAAAGATGGGAATTTGAAACGGTAAGTACACCTACAAATTACTGCGAGACATGGACAGAAAACGTATAACGAAATCTGAGTTGGCAATCTTGAAGCTTACCAAGGAATCAAGAATGAGGAAGAAAAGGTGTAGGAAGGATGAAGAAGACAAAGCCGAAGACGAAGAATATGGTTGTGGTCAAGGATCTTATAAAATAGAGGATCTGCCCTTACAACAAAATCTTGAAGCTATACGTCACAGTTTCACCACCCCTACTCTGCCCACTCCGCCCAATAGGATCGCAATATTTTGAGCCAACAATCATGGCGGAAACGAAAGCAGCCAATCAAACGATGGTAGAAAAGAGAGTAGCCAATCAGACGTGCCGATGCTCAGTTGCTTTTTGGCTTCACTGAGTGAAGATACATATGGGCAGATCCTCTATTTATAACATCCTTGGTTATGGTGCTTTCTGAATGTTGTGATCCCCTTGTTGATGAAAATCCATTGTAAATTTTAAACTTTTTATTTCTCATAATTGCATTTTTGGACATTCATGTACCATTTTCTCACAAACTATTAACGCTAAAGTAGCCAAATTTTGCACAAGTCTTACTCATATGTATCTCTATTTACTGAACTGGAATTATAGCATAGTTCCTTTATTTCTATGTATTACTGTGTGGTGAATATAAAACATCACATTAATAACATCCTTCGAATATTTAAAAAAATAATGATTAGCTTTGTATGTAACCTTGAAAAATAATCCTAGTTCGGTAGCATTACCAGCTAGTCTAGGGTGCGTGGTATAAAAATTAAACCAATCCTTTCAGTAGTTTCCAAGAAAAAGGTACAAACATTATTAGGGCTATACTTAAAATTTGAGCCCATGCCATACGCATAAAACGCGAGATTCTAGGGGAAAGCTTAACACAGAGACGCAGAACTACTATATACATCTACCGACCAAAAATTAAACTTCCGCGACCAAAAGCAAAGTGCTGGTTGGCAAATTTCTCGTAAGCAACCAAAACACGGACATCCTCTCTTAAAGTCGGGACCATCTAGATGAATATAATGTTCTTATTTTGTTAGATCTGAACTTGGCACTAAAAGTTATAAAGCTTTAAAAAAGGTGATATTTTGTGGAGCATTTTCGGAAAAATTAGTCTTATTTTGCCGTACATATGTAATTAGATATTACATATCCCACCTTTTATCCTTTTTATCTTAAAGTAGGGAAACACTAGATGAATATAATATTCTTATTTTGTTAGATTTTAACTTGACACTAAAAGTCATAGAGCTTTAATAAAGGTAAAATATTTTTTGGTCATTTCTGCAAAAATTAGTCTCCTTTGCCGTACATATGTAATTAGGTATTACATATCCTATCTTTTTATCCTTTTTATCTTGAAGTTGGGACCCTCTAGAAAAATATAATATCCTTATTTTGTGAGATTTTAAATTGACACTAAAAGTTATAAAGCTTTAAAAACGGTGATATTTAGTGGATCATTTTCGGAAAAATTAGTCTTCTTTTGCCGTACATATGTAATTAGATGTCATATCCCACCCTTTATGCTTTTTACCTTAAAGTCGGGGCCCTCTAGATGAATATAAAATTATTGTTTTATTAGTTTTGAAGTTGGCACTGATCGTTTTTTAGCTTTTTTGGTGAAGATATTTTCATCATCTTTTTCGGAAAAATTAGTCTCCTTTCCTCGTGCATGTGGTAATTAGATAATACATAGCCCTTTCATGTATGCTTATAAACTAAAAATGGGAACCCTCTAGATGAAATAAAAATATTATTTTATTAGTTTCAAACATGGCACTGAACGATCTTTAGCTTTATATGAGGGAATATTTTGCTCAAGAAATTAGTCTGCTTTCGTCGTACATATGGTAATTAGATAATACATAACCCACTTTTATATGCTAATAAACTCAAAGTAGCGATTCTCTAGATGAATATAAAATTATTATTTTATTACTTTTGAACTTAGCACTTAACGTTTTTTAGCTTTATATGAGGGAATATTTTGCTGATCTTTTTCGGAAAAATTCGTCTGCTTTCGTCGTACATATGGTAATTAGATAATACATAGCCCACTTTTATATTATGCTAATAAACTCAAAGAAGGGATCCTCTAGATGAATATAAAATTATTGTTTTATTAGTTTTGCACGTGGCAATGATCGTTTCTTAGCTTTTCCGCTGGGGATATTTTCCACATCTTTTTGGGGAAAATTAGTCTTCTTTTCTCGTACATATGGTAATTAGATAATGCATAGCCCACTCTTATATGCTTATAAACTGAAAGTGGGGACTCTCTAGATGAATATAAAATTATTAGTTTATTAGTTTTGAACTTGGCACTGAACGATCTTTAGCTTTATATGAGGGAATATTTTGCTCATTTTTTTCGGAAAAAGTAGTCTTTCTCGCCCTTCATATATACATAAAAATTAAATTAGATAGTACACAGGCCACTTTTATGTGCATATTAACTTAAAAACGTGAGGCGTTATTGACTTTGCACTAGAAATAGCGTGATTGATTTTGATACTATACATTTAAGAATGTATACTGGCAACCTTGTGAATTTTCGTTTTGTCTGCGGACAAATGTCTGCTATAATCACCGCGGTCCTCTCTCTTGTGTGTTGAGGTGCTCCAGATCCAATATTATATGTAGATATGTCTCCATTTGGAAGAAGGTTAAGTTGATTTTGAGTTTAACGTCCTCTTCAGCAGCTTGGCTACTTGAGGAGGAACCTACTGATTAACTTGGAATCCGAACCACATGAGTTCTCGCCGCTAATCGAACCAAGGTCTCCCACGCCAAAGGCGCGTACACTAACCGCTTAGCCACGAATGAGCTCTCAATTTGGGAGATGAGTCGTGACTTTTGCTGTCACCCAGTAGGGTCATATATATATATATATATCAGGACAAGCATGAACATATATATATATATATATATATATATATATATATATATATATATATATATATATATATATATATATATTGTGTTCAAAATCCAAATACTACACAATGAAATAATCAACAATGCACGCCCATTACATTCATCCTCAACTGACATTCATCCTCAAGTGAAATAGAGTGACTATTTTTAATATTGGTGGAGTGAAGAGTAGCAGGAAACACGAACACTGAAAAGATTTTTGCATAATATGTGTTTTGTCAACCGTAAGACGGGATTATACTCAAAACGTAATGCAAAACGGATTAACACTATAGCATTGAGTTTCCAACCGCCGTCCTAAAACGTTTCATTTTACCAGGAATGCTTCCCAACTGTAAAATGGATTTTGCTTAACTTAAAAACAAATTTAGATAGTCCCTCCGAAGGTCTAACATATTTCAAAGTTGTAGGTGCCAATATGCACAAATATTGAAGTTGTAGCACAATAAAGATTTAACAAAAGGAATTCACACAATGGTAAAATTTTGAGATAAATTCAAATAACTACAAGTGTATTTTAACTATCAATAAGAAATTTTAATAACATTATATCATAGGACTATCCAAAAACATTGCCATCAATGCTAAAACTTATGCAGTGCTGTCATCTTGGTACGTACTTTACTGTCTTATGCAGAGTCGTTTTGACGTATGATTAGCGTCATATTAAAAGCCTGACTACTGCTTGAAATTTGTTACTCGAACTCTTTAGTATGGTACTAATCACACTTCAAAACGACTCTGCATAAGGACCTTTATCTTCAAATAACACTACACCAAGTTATTACAGATATAAGATGACTAAATAATGTTAATAAAAATTTTTGTCTCGTATGAAATAGTGTTGCAAACTTTAACAATTATATGAGGAAACAGATTGCTACAATTTTGAAGCATAGATTGGAAACGATATGAGAAAAAAAATATGGTTTCTGATTAAAGTAGTTCCCAAAAGGGCTATTATAATCACAAGTATTAATACAAAAATATGTACATTGACTCATCAGTGTTGTCAGAATATAACGTTATGTTTCAATAATTTTGTGGAAAACATTCCGAACAAATAGTTTCGAAGCTATTACAACAAAATTCTCATATCAAAACATTTCAAGTATACAAATTATAATTTCTCCGCTCTTGCTTCCAATCCATTTATACAAAGATGAAATCTCAGGTATATGTAATACATATTGCCTTTGACCGTGCCTTAATCCAACACCACATTCTCTCATAATGGCCATTCTTCGCCTCGTTGTGACAAGTTTTCAATGGCCTCTATCTCCGAAACTATACACTTCTGGACACTTTTTCCTATTCTCAAATTGTTTCTGTTTTCGTCTTTCATCGTTCTGAGTTTGTCCACAGGTCACGAAAAGTCGAAAGTCATGAGAATATCCCGTGGAAACGCCCTTACGGGTCAGAGTAAAACAAAGAAAACCTGATTAGATTGATATTTCAAGTATTTAGGAAATATTTTGACGAGAAACGCTTATTTTACCAAAGAGATAAGATCAAGGATTACCATACTCAAAGGAGCATTCAACAAGAAAAGATCACTCTTCACTACCAGGCTCAATATTGGACTTAGCAACAAGTTGGTCAAGTGTTATATACGGATCATTGGACTGTATGGTTCACAGACTCGGACATTACGGAAGATAAAGAAGAAATATTTGGAGAACTTCGAAATGTGATGTTGGAGGAATGGACAGAGAAAGCAACAAACGAAGATATTTTAAAACGGATAGGAGAGAAGATGACACTTCTAGCCAGCATCCTTCGTAATAAGGCCAATTGGATTGGACACATCTAGCGAAGAATTTGTCTTCTTCATATCGCCATAGAACAAAAGATGCAAGGAAAACGAGAGAGAATAATAAGAACAGAGCTGATAAACAATTTGAAAAATATAATAAACTATTGTGAGTTAAAAGAGAAAACTGAAGATGTAGAAACGTGGAAGTAATATTTCTAGGCCCAAATTTAAAATTAAAAAAAAAAATCCTCTTTAGTACCAGGACTTGTCGGAAGGCAGAATACTTAATTATATATATATATATATTGCTGTGAAGAGCAAGAGTTTCATCAATTTTCGTTCATCTGAAATTTATGCCGTATTTTTAGCGCACATTTCATAACGTTTCGCTTCGTCGAAACACAAAATCTGCGTTTCAGACATGCGTATATGTCGTTCTCAAGTGGAGAATTCCCTAGTATATTAAAAATTGCAAAAGTAAAACCAATATATTAAAATGGCGACAAATCAGCGCTTGAAAATTATAGACCTATTTCGCTTCTCTTAATTTTCTCAAAAATCTTAGAAACCACAATGAATGTCCGGCTAGCATCCTTTTTACTTAAACGTGATCTAATAACACACGAGCAATATGGCTTGCTACAAGGGAAATCAACGGAAACCGCAATATATAACTTCGTGGAAAGTGTACATAAAAATTTAGATAGTAAGGAGAAACGTATAGGTGTTTTCCTGGATCTTTCGAAAGCATTCGAAAGAAAGTGTCACATAGAAATCTTTCAAAGCTACAAGATTACGGAATAAGAGGCATTGCATCCAAATGGTTTCAATCGTATCTAAAAAATCGGCAGCAAGTAGTGGAAATTACATACAATAACAAGGATATAAACCAAGCTACATACTACATATCAGAGAAACAAGAAATAACATATGGAGTACCACAAGGATCCATATTAGGCCCGTTATTATTTTTGATATATATTAACGACCTACCAAGTAATATTGCTCCAGCAGAAGCATCCCTTTATGCAGATGACGCTAATATTATAGTAAAAGGTAAAACAAATGCGGTTGGTGAAGGTAGTGCAAACGAAATCCTTTGTACACTATCTCACTGGATTAAAGAAAATAAGCTTAAATTAAATATTGAAAAGACACAAGCAATCAATTTTCATCAGATGAGCAGCAAACATGCACAGCCTAGGAACATTGTAATTCAAAATAACGAACTAGAATATGTAAACTCAACTAAGTTCTTAGGAATTTGGATAGATAAAAATCTCTCCTGGGATGTGCAAATAACTAAGCTTAGTAAAAAGAATTAAACCAAATGTACTTCGCAATTAAAGTACTTTAAAATGTTTTAAGAGAGTCTACTTTAAAAACAATTTACTTTGGATTATTCCAATCGAATTTAACATATGGTATTATATTTTGGGGAAATACACACAAGGCCAAAGCAATTTTTACGATACAGAAACGAATAATAAGAATGATGGCAACTGCTAAACCAAAAGATTACTGCAAACCAATATTTAAAAAACTCCGTATACTTCCAGTACCCTGTTTGTATATGTTAAATCTATTGATATTTGTAAAGAGACACCTATAAGGTGTACTTACGCGAGTAGAACAACAACATGATCATGATACAAGAAACAAGCAAAACTTTTCTATTGTAGGACACAGAACAGTATAATATGAAAATAGGTATAAATACGCGGGTATCATGCTTTACAATAAGCTTCCGAAAGAAATAAAAACTCAGGACTATGTTGCTAAATTTAAAAAAAGAACTCCAGAAGTATTTATTATAACATTGCTTTTACTCGGTAGAAGAATACATGAACTGCTAAGTGAATAGAAATGTTACATGATGTACAGTAAATCAGTGTCATTATTTGTTTTTAGCATTAGATATTTGTTTGAGGATTTCTAAATACACTGCAAGTAATAATTGCTTACTCTAAGTTTATTTTAAACAATGATGTCATGTAAAATTTACAGTGTAATAAGATGTAAGAAGTAAGGCTTAATTATTAACCTAGTGTGTGTAATTTTCATTATTATTGTTTCTTTTACATTTGTATCCATATATAAATGACGTGTCCACTTCATATGCATTGTAATATAGTGCTAAATATATGAAAAAAGACGAAATAAATACAATACAATACAAATACAATATCTAACAGTAATAATTGATTTTTTGTTTTTTTGGTTTGCGTTTGCGAAAGCCCGCCAAGTTTGCGAAACTTTTTACGGAATGATTCCGCCTTACGAAGAGTCGTTCTGACGTATGATTACCGTCATTATAAGGCCTGACTACTGTATGCAACATATGTTAGTCACACTCTTTAGTATAGCAGTCATCACGTTTTAGGACGACTTTGCATATGGTCCGTTATCTTTAAGTTTTCACAGTTGAAATTTGGATTTAGGAAATTCATCTTAATTTCGAACCAACACCGTAGTTATTACTGTCAAATGGACGAAAGCAACTTAGGTTTATTCGTTTTCTTCAATCTACTTGTTTGTTTTGAATATCTCTGGCTCGCGAAGAGTGAAAACAAAAGCTTGAGTGTCAGCCAATCAGATCACAAGAGCAGGCGAGAGACGTATTTGAAATGGAATGGTGCCTGTGGATTATTTAGGAAGTGCGGGCAGAAGAATGCGTGTGTTTTAATTCGTTAATAAGTGTTGTGTGTATGGTATTAGGTATTAACTCGAACATTAAAAGAAATTTCGGCTTGAAGGAAAGAAGTAAAGCACCATGGATCTGAAGCAACTGTTAGAAAGTGACCGTCATTTACAATACAAAAAGAAACCGTTGAATTTCAGTAGTAATATAGAAGATAATAGAACTTTAAGGTCCTTGCGAAGATCTACAGACAGATGCGTGCAGAGAAATGCCGAATTCAATAAGCGAAGGAGTATTGAATGTTACAGTAGTAGTGATGTTCCTGTTGAAGAGAAGGAAAATTGCCAAGTTGTTCAAAATGGTAAGAAAATTTCCCTTTGTTAGACAGTACGTAGCTTGTATCAGTTTGATACAGTGTCGATATAAATATTTTGCTCCTTTTTTTCTCTCACAGTTATAAATAGGTTTTACGTATAAGTTTTCACATTTAAATGTGGGTCTGCATTTTCTTTCAAAAGCAGTATTTTGCACTTATCTGATTTCTAGTACCTAGAAATTTTATGTAATAAGCTATCTAGTTTTCTTCAAATTTTGAAAGATATATACGACACTTTCTGTGTACCTTTATAATAGTGATATATTTTAATTTCAAACTAAATAGGGTTGTTAGAAAATCGTCACAAGGAATGCGGTGCTTGTGAGACATCAGAAGCAATGTAGTGCTTAGCATTACAGTATCGAACATTGAATTTAAAGTACGACGGTCAGATAATGTGTCCAGCACTTTCATGCCACATAAAAAAAATTAACTGTAATGATTGACATGCGTTATAAATATATAGCCTAATTGTTCGAGAGCAACCATCAGCTGAGGTCTGTATTTTTAACAAGTTTTGGTCTAATTTCATTAAGCCCACTTGCTTGCTCGATAGCAGAACTTTCTTTGTTTTTCTGCGATGAGCTTTTGTAAATCAAAAATTTTCTGCAGGAATTCCAAAATAAAATGTCAACATGAAACTATCATGTTTTTATTACAGCGTTATGTGAAGCATGGTAAACAGTGTTTCAGTGGTATCCCTAGTTCGAGTTACAACCTGTAGGTTTTTTGAAAGTTTTACTAAAAGAAGCAGATACAAAATATTTATGGTACGATACACCGTATTTTGTAATGAGAGCAGTTTTAAGAAATTTTCTTGGGTTTATATATATATTATATAATACTGATGGGAGTACATTTAGGATGATGTATGTAACCTAGTCTGTTGTTCCAGTATCATTAAGTCCATCCTTTGCTGTTGGCCTTTTATCCATTAGTAACCACTGAACCCCAGCTTTCACATATGGCTTTAGACAATGGCATATTCAAATAAAATATTATCTTTATTGCAACAGAGTATTTGTGTCGAAAATCTGTTACTGCAACTTTAAACAGTCTTCACTTGAAATTTAAAAATAAATAAATAAATAAAACCTTGGCCTATGTTTAGCAGAAGGGGTCCAGCTCTTTTCTCTAAAATATGTTACAATTTTGGTAATTTCTGTTCACATTCGGTTAGTTTAGGGTACGTTTGGTTAGTTTAAGTTAGGTTAGGTTAGTGTAGGGTACGTTACGTTAGTTTAGTTTGTTATATTAGTGTAGGAGTCCCGCATAATTTTCCAAAAAATGATAGAATTTCACTTATTTCTACTAATATTACGTTAGTTTAGGTTAGTTCAGGTTAGCTTACGTTAGTTTGTTAGGATGGTTAGATTTCGTTACGTTATGTTACGTCTAAGTACTTGCATCACTCATTTCTCCTGTAAATTTTGTTTCTTACGTGCTTCTGGACCCCTTGTACTAAACATACCCCAAAACCTTCATTACTTGAGCTGGTTCCAAGTCCTGTATAGATTTAATAAAAAACTTGTATTAAACTGATCTATAGCTATCCAAAACTGAAATGAAAATATACTCACAAACTCAAAGAAGTTTGAAGAAGGCGGAAAGTCCTGCTGGCTATTTTTTTCCTCGCAATTTTTCTGCACAGATGCAGCAAATTTTCTGCGATCACACCGCAGATCGCGGCATGTTCTGCTATGGGGCCTGCTAGTACTTAAGCAAATAGACCAAACAGTCCCTAATTCAATCTAGAGTTCCCTTGTAACTTAGCAGTTAGCATAAGAGATCCGAGATCCTATCTAAGCTGTAGGTCCACGTCTCAGCCCCGCTGCTGAAAGTGACGCTAAATCAAACTTAATTCAACTTAACCTAACCTGCGTATGTTTTATAAGCTAGCGGGAGTTAACTAAATTTATACCAGAATTATAGCCGAAACCTGCAGCACATTAAGATTCTGTTTACTATGATGTAAGTAATCGCGATGGGGCTTAACGAAATTTAACCTGAAATCAATATCTAATAGAGTACTTGGCAAGTCTTTACTTTGACTCGGACAGTGACTTCAATCGGTTCTTAAAGGTTTCACTTCCTGGAACTGTTTATGCCTTTGGGTCGACATCTTTGGCTGATAGGATAGATTGATGGTAGCATAATTTTCCAAAAAATGAAAGAGCTTCGCTTATATTTATTATTAGGTTAGTTTGGGTTAGATTTGATTACGTTATGTTAGGTCTAAGTACTTGCATCTTCCTTTTCTCCCGTAATTTTTGTTTTTTTACGTACTTCTGGACCCCTTCTGCTAAACATCTACCGTTCATATTTTTTCTACTAGATGTCTGCGTAGTCGTATGGTAGTTTGCTACTGTGGTGTCACGTGTTCTGTCTGTTTGTAGTTGGTAACTGTGTGTGTGTGTGCAAGCGCGTGATTCAAGCTTCCGGATAATGTTTATTAAAAGGGGTCCAGCTATTTTTTCTAAGAAATTTTATGATTTCGGTAGTTTCTGTTCACATTAGGTTAGGAAGGTTACTTTGTTAGATTAGCGTAGGGGTCCGGCATAAATTTCAAGAAAAAAATGAGAGAATTTCGCTTATTTCTATTAATATTACGTTAGTTTTCTGTTTGGTTAGGATATGTTAGGTCTAAGTACTTCCATTTCTTCCGTAAATTTTGCATTTTCTACGTACTTCTGGACCCCGTCTGTTAAACATTTTACCAAGTTTCCTTTCATGACTAATGAACAGTTAACAAATGAGATTTAAAAACCGTTTAATGAATTTGGTACAAATAATTTGAACTTGTCTTTTTTGAGTAAGTGTATTAGATTCGAATATTATCACTTTGCAGCCTTGTGTGGTTTGAGTTAGGTGGGCAGGGTTCTAGAACACAGGTCCCCCTTCCCATTTATCTGTAATAAAAACATAAAACAACGTGCCTTGCAGTTCTCTAACCCGCCTCTACTCGCTAGCGTTCGTTCGGCAATACTATATGATTTAAATATTAAACTTTGGTACAGAAATAAATCTATATAGGGTGACCTATATTCTAGAACCTTCCCAGTTAGGTGGTTGTGATCAAAGGCTGAAGCTATTTTCGGGAAAAAAATGGACTTTGTTTTTTCTTGTTTGAGAATCAATTCTAAGTGATCAGGCATGTGCCGCACGACCATCTCCAAAAAATCTAATTTTTTCATGAATGTTTATCCTATATCAGAATACATGAAAACCACAATTATTTTTTTACATCCCATTGCGACACAGGGGCTGGCACCATTTTGAGTTTTTTTCGATTTTAGTCGTTTACGTTATTTTGAATATCTCAGCATGCATTTGTCCTACCAAATTGAAAATTGCTGGACGTCTTCAACACGTGCAGAGCTAAAACTTTGATCTCTTAGCATTTTTGCCTCAAACCACTTGAAGGGGGTGAAATCAGGGCCTGCAGTAGCAACATTTTTGGACATGGAGAACATGTTTGGGAAGAGGAAACAACTGACGTAGGGATCTGAATTTGTGGGTGCATGTATAGTACGGCCGCTGTATCTCTGGCAGTGACAGATATGCGAAAAAGAGGGCGAAGGTTGATACTACATTGATACACCCCCATAAGGCCCAATGAGTGACCGAGCTGTCGCCGCGTTGGCATGCAAACCAGGCGTTGTTGCCGCTCCGTATTCTTCCTTTTGTTTGTGCATAGTTTAGTAGAGATGCAAGGGCTCGGAAAAAAACCGGCTTTTTTGGAAAAAAACTCTGTTTTTTCTGCTTTGCTTTTTTGCTTCGGAAATTTTGGGCTTTTTTCAAAATACTGCTTTAAATTGATAAAACAGACTTTGAATCGCTTCTCTATAACACAAAAAATCATTTAATTAGTGGTTGATGCTGATAATAATATAAAACATCGAAAATAAACTATGAATTTCGAAAAAATATTTCAAACAATTTTTCTTCAACATATTTACATTATGAATTCCATAGGATTAACCAATGTATATAATAAGAATTTTTTAACCTCCTATATACAAAAGTAAGCAGAGTTGGCAAGAACCGTGGTTGTTTTTGAATATGCCAAAAACCCGTTTTTTGGGGGATGTTTAAACCAGGCTTTTTTGACTTAGATTTTTTGCTTTATATATTTATATTACATATTCACAGAAATAGCCTAAGTTTGTTTCGCCTTGATGTTATTATGCAACAGCGGGGTTATGCCGGAAGAACTCCCATAAGCTTAAAGAAGTGCGGCCAGTAAATTTCTTAAGTTGAGAATCTCCCGCCCTAGCCATTGGGAAAATCCCGTCATAACTTGAAATGTAAGACAATAACGGGAAAATCCTGTTATTGCTTTGCATGTAAAATTTAAAGGTCAACGTACCATAATCAGTACGCTAAAACTGAGGTATTAAATTACAAATTTAGTACCGGTACGTAGATATCATTGAAAGTCCAATCCAAGCTAATGTTGGAAGCTACGTAGGCAATCGATAAATTTTGCCAATTTCTATCAATATATTTAAGCAATATTGGCTTCTTTATAAAACAACACGCATTTAGGCATGTAGAAATATACAATTTGGTTTGTTTCGTATATTTAGGCTTAACATCCTTACGAAATACCGAGGTTATCAAGAAGACTTTCGCTTAAACTGACATCCGAACCGCTACTTGGGTTACGCATGAAAGAAGGATTGTGGTTTGACCGAGAATTGAACATGGGACACCTTGATTAAAAGGTGAAAGGGAAATAAAGCTATTGCAGGTGGTTTGATATCTGGAAACGTTACCATGAAGTTCACACGATTCGCATTTTTCATTCTTTTTATTTTTGTGGTTTAAACCAGTTATTAAAAAAAAGTTGGTGTAAATCAGCCAACCCTAAAAGTAAACACTTCTTTTTAAAGAATACACAAATAACTAGCAAAATAGTATGTAGTATTTTTACTTCAAAATATTCCATACCCTCTTTTTGAAACAAAATAAAATTAAAATAAAACATAAGAGAAATACTTAGATTTATATGATACACTTAAAGGCTCCACATCTAGAGCTTTTGGTTCTGTATATTCTTGAAATTCTACAGTTAAGTTTTATAGAACCACCATCACAGTTTACCCAATCCTCAAGTTTTCTGAATTTTTAACAAGAGGGATTGAACATATCATTACGGAACTCCCCCTTCCCCCAAAAGACTACGGAATATATTTAAGTTAAGCTAAATACAACTGCACAACAAACATGACTGAGTGATTAGCTTTTGCGCTTCTATCGGGAAGTCCGGGATTCAACCAGCATTCGACCATTCTGACAAAGCTTTTCTTCATTCCATCTGTGATTGTAGAAATAGTGCATGTACTGTGAGTTGGGCGACTTTCTTTTTTATTGTTTTTAAATCGTTATTATTACTAATTACCAGCAGTGACGGTTTTGCGAAGGTTAGGGGGGCGGTCTTTCGGACTGAAGCCCGTTCCCCAAAGTTACGGAATGTCTGCAACAAACGAAATATCTATTATTTATGCCTTTACTCATAAACTTTAAGCTCCCGTCAAATAAAAATTACGAATGTTTAAAAAAACTAAACATTAGTAAGAAACCCTTCCCAAAATACTTTTCTAAATCCGCCACTGACTCTCAGTATAAAATGATTTTTAAAGTTGTATCCGGAAGATTATTGCTAAACATATAAACGAAACGAAATATTAGTTATGTCTGTACTCATAAACTTCAAGCACTTCCCAAATAAAATTAGGACTTTTTAGGAAACGAAACAATCAGAAAAAAAAACCCTCCTAAAGTACTTTTCTAAATCCGCTACTGATTATTTGTATAAATTGGTATTCAAGGTTGTGTCCGGAAAATTATTGCTAAATCACTTCACAGCTACAGTATAACAGAAATGTGGAAGTACGGTTTGACGGATATATTGAAAAACGTACACTTTGACGGATAAATAGAAAAACGGGCAAGTTTAACTTTTGCGCTAGAAGCTAGAGTACTAAAAGCTCTTAGAAATGAAACACGGATGACAAACTAGAGAAGAAAAAAGATGTCGATAACTCAAAAGTTAAAATAAAGTTAAATAGCCTCTAAAATTACCCTCAAATACTATATTCTTCATGTTAGCTTTAATTCGTAAAACATGTGCTCCATCCATCTTGATGGTGAATTTCAGAGCGAAATATCACATTCAGGTCATGGAATTTATATCTAAGTATAGAATATACTATAAGAAAGCTATTTAGATAGAAAAATCATGAAGTTGAAAAAAGCCAAAATTTCCAAAATTCTCGTTTTTTTCCCAAAAAAGCCGGCTTTTTTGCATCTCTATAGTTTAGTGAAAAGTGCTTTGAGACTGTGTTTGGTTATTGCAACTTTTTTCTTTTCTGTGTGTGTTTCGGTGTGCTGTTAAGAAGTGTTATTATTTGGTGACAATGGCTAGCTCTTCAGAACCAAAGCCAAAGAACAAATTGCCAACATTGTTTTGTCCATGTGCAGAACTGTCAGAGCCAGAGACGTAGCGCCCGTACTATAGTCCGGGCAGGGTTGGCTGGTTTAAACCAAGGTGGTTTAAACCAGCTGTTTTTTTTTTTTCGAAAAAACCAAGTGGTTTAAACCAAAAAACGAAAAATGTTCGTAAGAATGTAAGTGTTTGTAAAATTTTGATGAACACACATTTGTGGGTTAGCACGTTTCACTCTCGTATATTATTCGTATTATATTCAGACCTAAATTCCCCATGCATTACTCAAAAAGATTATACTACAAAAGCAACTTTTTTTGCAAAAGTTTATAAATGTTTGTTATTGTTATGTAATTGCAATCAAAGAAAAATTCTAAATATTGTTTCGTTTCAAAGTTTACTATTGATAAAATACATCGAAATGCCGTACTTTGTGTGTGTGTGTGGGGGTCATACAGACCCCACGAGAGGCATTGAGTAAAATGAGAAGTATCTTTGGTATCTATTTATGTATAAATGAGTCTGAGCCAAAGTGGACTCAAATAATTCGTATCTTTATTCACTTTTCTTACTTATATACAAATTAAGTCGTTGTATTTCTTTAATTTGGACCAATAAAAGTCGTTGTTAACTAACTTAAACTAAATTAGTTCTTCTGTACTCCGCAGTACTTTGAAATTGTCCGTATGTAATTCTGTATAATGGTTTCACTTGTGCAACTGTTTATCTTTTTGTCCTTCTGAAATGCCACCATACATGTATATTAAGAAGCATGTAAAGATCAGTACAACGTATTTTTTTTTTTTTTTTTATCAGGATTCCTTCGTGAGTGAGTCGGCAGACGTATCGCATTTGTGGCCAATTAGTCCTGGTTCCGAGTTCAAATGGAGGACAATTTCTCTCGGATGTAACTCGAGAAGCGGTTTTTATTCCGCTTTAAGCTTATGTGACCCCATCCAGCATAACCCGGTTGTTGCATAATAACATTAAGGCGAAACAAACTTATTTCTGTCCATATATGATATGAATATATAAAGCAAAATATTTAAACCAAATAAACCTGGTTTAAACCAAAAAAACCGGTTTTTTTAATAAAAACCATGGTTTTTGCCAACCCTGAGTCTGGGGACATAAGTTAAGGGGGCAGACTACTATATATTTTTCAAAAGCTAACAATTTTTCTTTTGTCCGTTTTTCGGAAGTGAAAAGAGATAATGAAATGTAACTTACCACAACAATAGAAAGCGTTATTCTACACCCGAAAATACCAATCGAAAGAATTTTCAGTGTTGCCATCCATAGAAATTAGTGTGGCCAGAATTTGAATTACTCTAAAATGTAGGTTAAGGCAGCGACTAGAAAAATGAACTCAACGGTAATTGATCACTTATTATATTGTCTTGGTTGCTTGTTAATTCTTTTTAAATAACGTTTGTATTTATTTTGTAATAACTTATGTACGTTCTTACAAAATAAATACAAATATTATTTAAAAAGTAATTAACAAGAAACCAAGACAACATAAGTCATCAATTACCGTTGAGTTCATTTTTCTAATCGCTGCCTTAACCCATATTTTAGAGTAATTCAAATTCTGGTCACACTAACTTCTATGGATGGCAACACTGAAAATTCTTCCGATTGGTATTTTCGGATGTAGAATAACATTGTCTAATATTATGGTAAGTTAGATTTCATTATCTCTATTCACTTGTGAGAAACGGGCAAAAGAAAAATTCTTAGCTTTTGAAAAATATTTAGTAGCCTGTCCCCTTAATAAACAAAAATTTACAAACCTGTAGCTGCTCCCAAAGGCCTGGAAAAAAAAAAAATCATGAAGTTGGGCAATTATGCCCATTTAGCATATTTCACTGGCCAATAGCTCCAATGGGCCTGGATTGAAAAATATAAAATCCTGGGAATACTTAGTCCTTTAGTATACCATAACCCACAACAAAGTGTGTTTTGTGTTTCTGAGC
Organism: Thermobia domestica; assembly: GCF_964235325.1. Taxonomy (NCBI): domain Eukaryota; kingdom Metazoa; phylum Arthropoda; class Insecta; order Zygentoma; family Lepismatidae; genus Thermobia; species Thermobia domestica. The sequence continues at coordinate 167,931,675 of NC_137468.1, read as the reverse complement.
AGAAGGGGATCAGAGTATTAAGTAATTACGTCATACTCTAGGAGGTGTTCTGTTCATAACATCCACTGGAAACTTGTCAGTGTTCACTGACTTGAGAATGTAGATCAAAAGAAAGGACAACAATCTCCTGCAGGAGTTGACAGTTAAAATAAGAATGAACATGATTATCATTGATATAGCAAGCAGCAAGAGCAAGGAATACTTACGAACTTTTTGTCACGGGTGTATTTTGTAGTTTAACTTTCCTCACTTTCTGCTGATAGCGGCATTCTTCACCAATGCTGCTGTGGGTCTATCGTAGTTGAAAATTATGGATAATTTGGACTAGGTTAGTTTAAAAACTGGTTTTCACTTCATTTAAAATCAGGGTGGATTGATTTAAATCACGATATAAATCAAGATTTTAGTCACTTTATTTTTTTTAAATAAAAATCGTTGATTTAAATCGAATTCCAAAATGAATTAATTTAAAGTGAAAATAAGTAAAATCCGGTTTCTGTTCTGTTATTTCGATTATGGAAGTTAATAATCACAATAAAATGAGACTCAAATGTACAGTATATTATGAAAAACAGTGTCATGCGGAGGATGATTAGGGAAAATCACGTTTTGAACAGGTAAAGGAGCAATCCTACTTTCTTCTTTTCGTAACATTGGGTTTGGATTTTAAAATCGTTAACTTTTCCAACGGGGAAATCACCATCGACATTTAAGACGAAAATTCTTTTTTGTGCGTGCCTGCTTGTTCCCAGATAATAGGACGTATTTAGAAGGGTCCTACCCCCTCTTCTTTTTTATAACTAGGCTAAATTTATGTATTTCATGCCGCATGGTAGTTCTGAGTTTTTAAAAATAGGCCCCTGCCAAATATCAGTAACTTTTGTGATAGAAAGTTATTTTGATAAACGTTTCTGTGCTTTTTCCGTAATGCTTAACCTTTTAAATTATATAACCTATTTTTAGGTGAAAGGGTGGAATCTTCATTATTCGATTAAAAAAGTACCAATAAGGTTTTTTACTTCGTTTTCTTCAAGAATGGAGGCATTTTAGAACACGTTACATATGCTTTCACGCCTTTCTGCATTCAGGCATAGTGTGTGATGACGTCATATATTTAAAAAGATAATTTTTGGCGGGTTACATTCAGAGGATTGAAATTTTGCACACTCGTTCAGTGCACCCCTTAATAATTTTCAGATGTTTTTAGATCTCTGCGTGGAAGCAGCGGGATCCAGAGGGGCATAAATGTTTTAAAGATAAGGATATTTTTAACAAAAAATAGCTTTTTCCGTCTCAGATGGAGACATATGAATGGTACCATTTGAAAGACTATTTTATTCTGAAGAAAATTATGTACGTATTATGCTCCTAGGATAAATAGGGGTCTCAGGAAGCTTTTACCTGAGATTCTGTTTTATACGGGAATCTGGGGTATTTGGGGCAGGGTGGAAAAAATCATGATTTTTTTAAAATCATTTTTGATTTAAATGTATTTTTTTTTTATTTAAATCAAATCTTTCTCCTCGTATAATACAAATCGCGAACTGAAGAATAAGCATAAGGAATTAGTATTAAATGCCAATTATGCCATTTAAGTGAAAGTATTGGGGTTGAATTTTGAATTAATCCCCAATCGTTAACCTATATCAATCCCAAACAATGTTTCTTAACAGTTTTAAATTATGGCTTTTTTTGGTAAATTATAGACTTTCAGTCAAGCATCATCCATATTCATCCTAGGATCATGGTTCATACATTCCCTTCAGAATAGAACAGCCTTTAAAACGGCAACATTAACATGTCCCTGAAGCGGAAAATTTTGAGAGAAGTTGGGATTTTTTCTGTTTTTACTTTTGATCCCCTCTGGACTCCCTTGTGTTAACGCACAATCTCAAAAGCAACTGGGAAATACTAAAGGTGTACTAAATGTGTGTACAAAATTTCAAGCTTCTATCTTGAATAGTAAGGGCGGGAAAAATATTTAACAATGAGCTAAGAACATCCCCACAATACCCCAGATGACCCAGATGTAATATAAAAATTTCCTCAGACATCCCTATTTATCCTAGAATCATGATTTGTACATTATTCTCTTCAGAATAAAACAGTTTCAAACGGTACCATTCAAATGTCTCCATCGTGTAGGTTATCTGGTGCTAGAAAATCACGAAAAAAGGGATTTTCTGTTAAGAAATACCCCCTTTTTAAATTTTTACCCCTCTGTACCGCCTCTGTTTAAAGGCAAAGATCTGAAACAAATCTGAAAAATACTAAGGGGTGCAGTGAATAAGTGTCCAAAATTTCAAACTTCTAGATGCAAAAGTAAGCCCGCGAAAAATAATATCCCCAAATACTCCAGATTCCCGTATAAAACAGGATCTCGGGTGACAGTTCCCTGAGGCATCCCTATTTATCCTAAGGTCATGGTTCGTACATCATTCCCTTCAGAATAGAACGCCTTTCAGATGGTACCATTCATATGTCTCCATCTTAGGGCGGAAAATCGCGAAGAAAGCTAGTTTTTGTTAAAAATATTAATTTTTTTCTTCATTTTTGCCCCGCTGGACCCACTGTTTTCACGCAGAGATCTGAAATCACCTGAAAAATACTAAGGATGCACTGAACGAGTGTGCAGAATTTCAGTCTTCTGAATGCAAAGTGTAGGCCCGCCAAAAGATAATAAAAATAGGCACAAAAATAAAAAGTTTTTTAAATTCATGACGTCATCACATCCTATGTCTTGACGCAGAGAGGCGTGAAAGCATATGTAACGTGCTCTACAATGCCTTCAGTTCTGAAAAAAACGAAGTAAAAAACTTTATTGGTACTTTTTTAATCGAATAATGAAGATTTTATCCTATCGCCTAAAAATAGGTGATATAATTTAAAAGGTTAAGCGTTAAGGAAAAAGTACAGCAACTCTTATCAAAGTGGCACAAAAGTTACTTATATTTGGCAGGGGCATATTTAAAAGGAAATTGTAACTAGCTTGCGGCACGAAATACGTAAATGTCGCCTAAAGTTATAAAATCTAAAATAAATTCGGAGAGCGGATAGGACACTTCTAAATACGCCCTATTGTTTAGGAACAAATATATAGATGCGCACACAAAAGAATCTTCATCTTAAATGTCGATGTGATTTCCCCGTTGGAATAGTTAACGCCGTATGTTACGAAGAGAAGAAAACAGCATTGCTTTGTTACCCGTTCAAAACGGGATCTTCCCTAATTATCCTCTGCATGACGCTTATTTTCATACTATGCTGTCCATACTGTACATTTGAGTTTCATTGCATTATGATGATCATCTTTCATAATCGAAATAACAGAACAGAAACGGGACTTGACTTATTTTCACTTTAAGATTTAAACCAATCCGCCCTGATTTGGGGAATATAATTTTTCGCGGGCTTACTTTTGCACCTACAAGATTGAAATTTTGCACATTTACTCAGTGCACCCCTCAGTATTTTTCAGATTTGTTTCAGATCTCTGCCTTAAAACAGGGGGAGGGGTCCACAGAGATAAAAAATTTTTAAAAAATATTTTTAACAAAAAATTCCTTTTTTCGTGATTTACTCGCCTCAGATGCATGATGGAGGTATTTGAAGCGTACAGTTTGAAAATTTGTTTTATTCTGAAGAGAATAATGTACAAATCTTGATCCTAGGATAAATAAGGATGTCTGAGGAAATTTTTATATTACATCTGGAGCATTGTGGGAATGTTCTTAGCTCATTGTTAAATAGCTTCACCCTTACTACTCAACATAGAAGCTTGAAATTTTGTACACACATTTAATACACCCCTTAGTATTTCCAGTTGATTTTGAGATCTGTGCGTTAACACAGGGGAATCCAGAGGGGATCAAAATTTAAAAATGCCGATTACTCTCAAAATTTTCTGCTTCAGGGACATGATAGGGAAATGTTAATGTTGCCGTTTCAAAAGCTGTTCTATTCTAAAGAGAGAGATGTATGTACCATGATTCTAGGAAAAATAGGGATGATGCTGTAGCTGCTTGACTGGAAGTCTATAATTTACCTTCAAAAGGAGCCATAATTTAAAAGGGTTAAGAAACATTGTTTGGGATTGATATAGGTTAACGATTCGGAATTAATTCAAAATTCAACCCCAATACTTTCACTTAAATGGCATAATTAGCATTTAATACTAATTCCTAATGCTTTTTTTTTTTTTTTTTTTTTTTTTTTTTTTTTTTTTTTTTTAGTTCGCGACTTGTATTATACGAGGAGAAAGATTTGATTTAAATCAAAATAATAGATTTAAATAAAAAAAATCAACAAAAATGATTTTTTAAAAAAGAATCATGATTTTTTCCACCCGGTTTAAAATATGTTAGTTTTATTTGTGGCTGTTTTGATCCACATTTTGGAGGACTTGTGAATTACGGTTGTTTGAAAGTCTATTTATCTGAACCGGTTTTCAGAGTAGTTTGGGAAGCAGTTCCCAAAGATATTTCTATTCTCCTGAGTAGTCTAGGAGTGAGTTCTGGGGGAGAGTAACACGTTTCCTATTCCGAGAAAATGATTCCTAAACTGCTCCGGGACCCGGGTCAGATGAATCGGTTTCAGTCACTGTCTCAGTCAAAGTAAAGACTTGCCGAGTACTTTTTCACGTGAAGTCGCTCGGCTTAAGCGCAGTTTTTACCATTATGAAATCTGCTAAAAGATTAACTTCCATGATCGTGCTGCGAAACTAAGGGAGACTTTGATATTGAACTGAATGGTGGGAAGAAGTAATTGAATAATCCCGTCAAGTCCACGTACACTATGTTTTAAAGAAAATAAGCAAAAGATTACGTAATAAGAATAATTTTCTGTAAGGGGGGGTTGTCCTACCTGAAACACCTTAGGGGGGATTGTCCGTAACTCTTGCGGAATATTTACTTCACAACAATGTTTACTTTCTCCAACAGGATAATAATAATAATAATAATAATAATAGTAATATAGTCTTCTCTTTTTCCGTTCCTGATATGTCGGTAGTCTTTCCTTTCTTTCTGTTGACAATCTCAAATTATTCGACAATTTGTGTTTCCTATGTCTGGGTTGTCTGTTTTCGATGGCATTCTATCCAGAAACAAAACAAGACCCAGGGTTTGCCCAAGTGGGCCCAGCCCGAAAAAACCCACCGGGTTTTTTCGGGTTGGACCCACCTGAAAAAACCCACCTTAAAACCCACCTGGGTTTTTGAGCTTTTTGTTAATATATTATTGCTACAACTAAGTTGATCACATTGAAAGTGATTTTTATCAAATTTTGGACATTCCTCGGGCGAATTAAATGCTTTCACGTTAAGGTATACAACAACATTCTACATAAGCCCTTTATAAAGTTCTGAATGCACTGAATAAATGAAAAAAACTTACCTTAGCTTGAGATAATTATATAACAAATTAAGGTATTGATTATGCTTATAGCCTATTTGAAAAAAAAATGCAATTTTATATTTTAGAAAATACTTTCCGTAAATAGTGTGCTCGCCGACTCGGCTATGCCGAGGGACGTTATCCCTCATAGGGGAGACCGGGGAACATTGTCACAATTTTCACGTTTCATTTTCTTGTGATGCTCGTGTAAGGCCGAGAAGTATAATTTTTAGTATACACATACTTTGTTATCTTGTGCATAGCATATATAATTCTCTGTCCAATGTAACTCGCTCTGAACTGGACTTATGTACTATGTTTTATGATCAATACAGTTGTGACAATGTACCCCATATGCGGTGTAAGTTGTCACAATATATGGGGCAAATTGTCACATGTTATGCTTGTGGCACTTTCCAGAAATTGGTAGATATTATTAATGCAACTATTACTAATGCAAAAAGACTATAAATGTTACCAGCATTAAATACTTAGCGTCTGAAAGAGAATCAAAACATAATTAAATGAAAGGGGAAACTATATTAGTTAAATAGGAAAGAAAGTAGGGGAACCTGTAGCTTATATTTTCTCAACCTAAAAGATTTATTGTTACATCAAGCTTTGTAGGAAAACCAAAACTGCCATGAAAACAGAACTAACTCATAGCTAAGGAATCAAAACTACAAACTGAAAGGTCATAACAAAATGACGAAATTATCAAATCATATCCTACGTCTCCAATAGGCGGACACAAAATTAGCCAATTGCATTTAAGTTGCTTCTGATTGTAGTTTATGAATTGCAAAGAATTCCTCTGATAGGACAACTGTATAGCTAGGAGAGGAGTAAATATTATTACGAAGTTTAGTTGCGTTTTATTAGTACGCACCGCAAACTAGTTTGAAAATGTTTATCCTTTTGCTTCAACACCTGGAGGTCATCGTCAGAGCCACAGTTAATACACACGTAAAATAAGTTCTGCTTCCCTCAGTTTTCGTAGGCCGATTCCTTACATCGAATGCACTGAATTTACTTCTCGCTACATGTACTCGCACTGTATGGATCGCCATAAACTAAACACAGTGTATCGTCGTCTTCTGAGAAAGAATCGTAATCTTCTCTGGACCTTCGTTGACATTGTTTATAGGTGCAAAACTATTTGCTTGGGGAGTTCTTATAGCAAGAGCACCATGTCTTTTCAGAAATACCGGATACCAGTCTGGGCCAGCAATGACCTTTCCATTCCACGACTCTGGGCATTTCAATCCTAGCGCTTTTGCATAGTTGTAAGCCAAATCGCGAACCTCTTTTGTAGTAAGTCCAAATTATATGTGCGAAGCTTGTTTTGGTATGATACTAGTAATTCTTCCTAGTATTATGAAGAGTAACCTAATGTAAATGAGCATTGGCCGAACTGTAGTTCGCCATCTGTAACACGTGCACAAAATCTTGCCAATGTTCTGTAGTGGACATGAAATTCTTTAGCAGCTTTAGGCCTACGTATTGATATGGGGTTATTTCTGACAACATGCCTCGTCTTATGCCGGGGCTCTAGGCCCCGACAACATGTCCCGTCACAGTGACATGCCCCGTCTTATTTGTGACAACTTGTCCCACGCGTCGCCGTTACTCTTTTTACAAAATATCTATACCAAACGACAAGATTAGGCGCATTCAAAGTAGCACATTATGAAGCTCTATTTGTAACCTACATAACCACAGAAAGATATTTGCTGCTACAGACAAATGGCACTGAAAACAGACGAAGTTCAACTGACGCAGCACCGTTGTTCCCGCGCATCTCCAAACGAGTACAGTTAGTTGTGACATCTAGTAAGTAAACAAGAAAGCAGCATCTAATGTTTTCGCTTTTTTCAGAATTGCTACTGTGACAACTTTCTCCGGTCTCCCCTACGTTTGACGAGTTTAAAGCCATATGTGCCGATACTACCAATAAATATGTAGTGCATTAGTAAAACTATTAATATTATTTCTTACCTTTGATGGTAGCACAAGTATTCTTTAGTAAAATTTAGTTTTCCAACAATAACAGTTTAGTTCAGTTATTTGTTGGTACTCTTCAAATAAGCATTCTTTAGAATCAACACCAACAATAGCGTAAAAATTATTGTCAAACTTAAGAAGCTTAATGCTCAGAGTTCCGAAAACTACGTAACACTTACTACTTCAAGTGCTGAATTCAAACTTCCTTACTAGTGGAAGTTTCGATGTACAGTAAAGAAAGCTGCATTTTCGAGGGGAAAAAAAGGTCGCGAAAGAAATGCTCGGGAAATCCCCGCAACTGAACCGCACAAAGCATCGGAACTAAATACTTCAACAATAAAACTATTTATTTTACGCTGGAAGATATTTAATTTCATTTAAGACATTTTGAAACATTTACTTTATAGAATATGAATTATATCTGTTAATTGTTTTAAATTAACTTTCTGGAAAGAAACGTCTTGCAACAAATGCTCGGGAATTTCACCTAATTGAACGCACAAAATATCGAAAGTGACCTTCAAATAAAACCATTTATTTTACGCTGTTAAATTAATATATTTGGTGTTCGTATTTGGCAAACGTCACTGAGGCTTCTGGGATGATTCGATCTACATTTGTTCGTCGTCTGCCTGTACCACACATACTACAGGGTACCACCTTCGATGTTTTAAGTTTAAATTTTCAGGGTACAAACACGAGACACACTATATTTCCAGTATAGATTTTGGCGGCATACCAAAGTACAATTTCAAAATGGTGGCTTAAAAAAAATAGCGGGTATCCACGCTACAAAGTGCAATTTTCGGTCTTTTAAGTTGAAATTTTAAGAATATAAGCACGAGACACACTAAATTAGCTGTATATATTTTGGCGGCGATCTAACGTAAAATTTCAAAATGGCGGCCATTTTTTCAAAACAGCAGTGAATAGAAAATTGTTGCAAGTTGTGACAATGATAATCTTGAAATATAAATCACATTTTAACACTTTTACCCCAAAGACATTGAAATATTTCGAAAAAACCCAATTAAACCCGAAAAAACCCGATTAAACCCGAAAATACCCGAAAAAACCCACATGGGCCCAGGTGGGTTGGGCTTTTTCAAAAAAACCCGGGTTTTTTCAAACCCTGACAAGACCAGCTCTCTTCACTAAGCTCTCCAACCGCAACCTTTACACCGAGCAAATTCCGAAACAGACTGAACGATATGAATGACAAAAACTTGTTCTTTGCTGATAGCGAGGGCGGGGCTGAAGAACCGGGGGTAGATGAAGCCCTGAGGTTACCCGGTCACGGAAGACGAACGCAAGCCTGCTTTCTCCGGCTGCATTTTTTTGAACAGTCATCTAACGGGAAAATGCTGAACTTTTTAAACATTAATTAGTACGAGAATGTGCACTCTTTAATTTAATTAGCATTTTCTCTGTATATAATAATTAATAAGAAATAAGAAAATTATAAGTTAATTGAAGACAAATCAAAGGTTATGAAGGTATGCACCTCAATTGCTAATTCTCATTACTTTCTCTTTAAAAGAAAAAGAAAAAAAGACGAGTTTAGTGGTAAATCTAAATTTCCTTGTGGGAAATTAAAAAATATTAATAATTTTGTGCAAATTACATACACATACTTTATTTGTATATGGTAAAATGTATAAACCTACTTTACGATTTTCTCCAAATGAGCAGTGTAGGTCGTGATATCGTGCAAAATTGAAAAAATCCTATGTTAAATTTAGCCTATTTTTCACGGCATCCTCACAAAGCTTCAGTCCACTCTTAAGAAGGAAAAGGTAAATCGCCTAAGGCAATAAATATATATTTCCGATACATCGTGTTTAGTCATGTTTTGCGTCCGTATGCAACATCTACATTATAAAGGACAGAACCTACTATTTCGTTCTCAGAACCTTGGCCGAGGTGTGAATTCGGTGCAGCTTGCGGGTTGAGACATACAAGATCAAGCTTTAAAGTATAGCCCGTTCCCCCACAACTCTCTCGCTTCCAGAATGGATAGCCTACATGAGCAGTAATGTTCGGATGATCTTAAAGAACCAATGAATCAGCTGGTGTCAAGTGGGCTTTGTGGTTTACAAACAGTGAGTTTTCTCGGAACTGTTCTGTTGCGATACTCGGCAGGGACTCATGTGGTTCAAATCCCACGTTAAGCTGTAGCCTCGCTATTGAAAAGGATGCTACACTCAAGTCTAACTAATGAGACTCGTAAGTTTGATTTCATTATCAACAGTCTTTTGTAGTCTCTTTGCAAAATCTTGGGACGCTAAACAGTGGAGCAGTGGGTCGGAAAGAAGTCTTTCCGAACTGTAGGCATAAAGATCCAAAATATTGAAGATTTTTTTCTCTTGTATGAAATATCTATCTTTTTAAATGACAAAAGCAAATTGTTCCATCTCTTCCTAATTATATAAATAACAACTGACCAGAGTAATACCCTTATTACGAGGGCTATCCAGAAAGTAGATTACGTTTTGGAATAAAAAATCAACAAAGTATAGGAAACAAATTTTATTATATACAGATGAAAGCCACACACAAATACTACTTTTCGACATAGTCACCATTCAAATTAAGGCATTTATCGTAGCGATGTACGAGCTTGGAAATTCCTTCGTCGAAAAATTCGGCCGCCTGCGACTTCAACCACTTCGTTACCTCTTCTTGCAGCTGTTCGTCGTCATCAAAACGCTGCATAGCCAGCCACTTCTTCATTGCTGGGAATAGGTGGAAGTCGCTCGGTGCCAGGTCGGGACTGTACGGCGGATGAGGAAACAACTCCCACTGAAAAGATTCAAGAACTTCACGCGTGACATTTGCCGTGTGGGGCCGGGCGTTGTCGTGAATCAACAAGATCTTAGAGCTCAACATTCCTCTGCGCTTGTTTTGAATTGCTCTTCTGAGGTTTTGCAGAGTTTGGCAATACCTTTGAGCGTTTATTGTAGTGCCTCTTTCCAGGAAGTCCACCAAAATCACACCTTTTCTGTCCCAAAAAACAGTCGCCATCATCTTCCTTGCCGACATTGTTTGCATGCATTTCTTGGGTTTTTGGGGAGAACCTGTGTGCCCCCACTGCATTGATTGCAATTTCGTTTCACAGTTCACGTGTTTCACCCATGTTTCGTCACCAGTAACGATGCGATCGAGTAAAGTCACCATCCTTATTGTAGGCGTCCAAAAAGTGCAACGCTGCAGCCATTCGCTGATTTTTGTGGTCCTCTGTCAAGAGTTTTGGAATCCATCTTGCACAAAACTTGTGGTAACCAAGCTTTTCGCTGATGATTTCGTGCAACAAACTTCGCGAAATTTGTGGAAAACTCAAAGAAAGTTCCGTTATTGTGAACTTTCGATTTTCACGGACTTTAACATCGACTTTTTCGACAAGTTCGGCAGTCACTTTGCTGGGTCTCCCACTTCGATCTTCGTCGTGAACATTGGTTCGGCCATTTTTAAATCTTATGACCCACTGTCGCACTCCACCTTCAGTGATAATGTTGTCCCCATACACTTCACACAGCTGCCGATAGATTTCTATCGGTTTACAGTTTTTTGCTGTTAGAAACCTTATTACTGCACGCACCTCGCAGCTCGCGGGATTTTCAATTAACGCAGACATTTCAAACCGTCACAGTATCTTAACGGAGCACAGCACGAACCTCTCACTAGCACGGCTAGATGCCGACTGAGCTGCGCAACGCTCTGACCCCAAGATGGCCGCGCTAGCCCCGCCCCTAGCGGACACAGACGAAAACGTAATCTACTTTCTGGATAGCCCTCGTACTTCAGATTAACACTTCAAATTTCCTTCCTTAGACACTTCTAGTATGAAGTAGTTTTCTCTTTGTTTACAGGGTGTAAGGAAAAATTGAGAAATATGCAACTACTGATAAATTTTACTGTGTAAATAATAATAAAAAGTCTTAACAGTAACCATTTCAAGTTACCCGAAGTTTCAAATTCCGAACATTAATGGAAGGCTAGATTTTTCAAGCGTACTGAATTTTTTTAATGGAAATTTTTAATGTGTCTAGTCCTTTCTTATAAAAATATCTTAAAGAATCAGGCCAGCTTTACGTGAAATGTAATTGTTTTCAAGTTGCTGTTGCTGTGGCTTAAAATAGTACTGATTATGCGAAATGCCCTTGTATTCACATTTGTGAATTTACTGTACGCCTGTTATTCACTTAGTTTTCTCCTCTTTTAGTAAGATTGACTTAAGGGAAAGGGGAGTTAGTGTATAGGAAATAGAAAATTTGGGATATAAGAAGCATTTACTATTCTATTTAACCTAGAAAACTGAAAGTTGTCATTCAAACCGTATTGACCAAGTTTGACATTTTTTGGTAACATTTATGTATATATATATATATAAACAGCATGCTCTGATCGGTACTCATTTATTTTCCTAAATTTTCCGTGTGTTATAACAGATTTCTTCCAGTAGTACAAATTATTGAGTAATAACTGGTCCTAGGACTCCTCTTGTATGCCAGAAATCTGAAGGTGCCTATCATAACGTTATAATTTCAGGCATGCAAATTTCTACGTTATATGAAACTTGAATAGAATTGGGTTTTGATAGTAGTTTAGGAGTATTAAAATTTATTTTAGAAGTATTATATTTCTTATACTTTTCGTTATTAAACTTAACTTTTTAGTTTTATGTCCCAAATTCAGTCGTTTATACTGAAAGGGATTGAGTGAAGAGTTACTGAAAGAGTTCGTGGAAGAAAAATTTAGGAGGAAGGGAAGAAATTGATGAACTTGAGAACTGTAGTAGTTTGTGACAAATGTAATTTATTAGAGAATGACATTCACTTCATCCTCTCTCCCAAATATTACTTTGTACCCCCGGCTGCTTCTTGTGTTTAGCATATTCTAGACAATATTTCAATTCCCTATATATCCATTGTCAGGCGCAGGTGTGATGCAAACCCGAGTCTATTGCATTATCATATCACTCCCAGAACCTGTAAATAGAAAAATTTATTATGTACCATATACCTTCAATTAATATCTTCCTTCCACTTTTCTCTGTGTAACGATATTTTAAACATGCAAGGTTAGTATACTTTATGTGAAACAAATGTGTTATTACTTGTGGTAGTTCTTGGTGTGACTCGCACAAAGTTAACAGTGGCTGATCATTTCTTTCAGATACGAGTGTAAAGGATTCTAGGAAGCTTAAGCTGTTAAAGTGGAAACAAGAAAAGGAGGAACAGAAGAAATTGCTGAAGGCAAAGCAAAAGCCTGTGTTCAAGTGCGGGGTTGTGCACCATGATTTTACGCCTAAGTTTCCTGATAATCCGAAGACGAAGGAATCTGTACGAAATACAGGATCAGCGAAGAAAGAATCCAACGTGAATCAAAGTATTCGCGTAACTAGATCCACGGCATTGAAAAATAGTTCAGCTCAAGCGAAACAGCGAAAAGAAGCGTTAAAGGACAGATCAACCAACAAAGTTGCAGGCCGCAACGAATCTAAGGTAGTTCGTTACATTTATTATCTAGTTTTGGTCAAAATTGAGTACAGATAGATGTTAAATATTTGTCGACCATTTTTTCTTTAGTCTTAATAGATTGTTCGATCGTTTTATGCTGCACGGGATAAGTTTTGTTTAATTTAATTCTGGGTATGTATCACCTTAAGTTTAGAATAGTTAGATTACAAACAGGATGGATTGATTTAAATCACTTGATTTTTTAAAAATGAAAAATCGTTGATTTAAATTAAATTCCAAAATTAATTTAAAGTGAAAATAAGTAAAATCCCGTTTGTTCTGTTTCGATTATGGAAGATAAATCATAATACAATGAGACTCAAATGTATGTACAGTACAGTATGAAAACAAGTGTCATGCAGAAAATGATTAGAGAAAATTTCGTTTTAAACGCGTAACGGGGAATCCTGCTTTCTTCTCTTTGTAACATAGGGTTTATAAATAGTCAACTATTCCAACGGAGAAATCACCATAGACATTTAAAACTAAAATTCTTTAGTGTGTGCGTTTGTTCCTAGATAATAGGAACGTATTTAGAAGAGGTCCGATCGGCTTTCCGATTTTTTTAAAATAAAGATTTTATAGCTTTAGGCAAAATTTACGCATTTTATATGTATTTCGTGCAGCAAGCTAGTTCAGATTTTTTAAAAATATGTCCCTGCCAAATATCAGTAACTTCTGTGAAAAAAGTGTCATGTTGATAAACATTGCTGTACTTTTTCCTTAATGCTTAAGAAACGTTGTTTGGGAGCGAAATAGGTTAACGATTCGGGATTAATTCAAAATTCAACTCCTATACTTTCACTTACATGTTATAATTAACATTTAATACTAATTCCTAATGTTTTTTTAAGTTTTAAAATCATGTTACATTTGTAATTAAGTTTACAGAGAATATGAAGTTATGAAAAGATGAACGTGTTCGTACTTCAAAAGCAGTAGTTAGTTATATCAGTTCGCAAGATGTGTATGATTTAACTATTTTTGCATAGTTTTATCTGGGATAATGAAAGTTTTTCTTTCCATTTCTTTATTTTTAAAGAAAGTATGAATTGATAAATACTCTAGAATTTAAAATAGAACTCACTTTTTTCATTCATTGCTGTTGAATTTTTCTTAAAACTTGACAATATTCTTCTATATTCCGGCCCGCGCTGGATTCATGAACACGAACATTTCTATCGCGATCTGAATAAATTGTTATTTTGTCCTGTAATATAAATAAAAAGTCCAGAGTATTCAAAAAGCATTAAGAAAATTTTAACACCTAATGGTTCTAACCTTGTCCAATCATTTACCAGGAAGTAATTTAGTCTATGTAGGAATATTTCTTTTATGGAACTCTTTCACTTCTTACTAACACATTAGGGACGCTAGAGGAGCAGAACTCCCAACGTCAGGCCTTTCGAGCCACTTGGAAGAATCCAGACATGACATCGATGGAAATGACGTGCTATATTCGTGGTCCAAGAAGTACTTTTATCTTATGGCAGAAGTGATCGACATATGAACATCTGCTATTCACACAGTCACATTTTGTAACAGAAATACAAGAATAATTTGAGTATCCACAAACTAGGTTCTTTGTACATAAAGGAATGGACAAAACTGAATATTTTAAGGGATAAAGTTGCATACCGTGAGATGTGTTAGTGAGAAGTGAATTAGTTTCATAAAGGACAGATCTTCCTACGAAGATTACCTTTAACTTCTTGTAAGTGAATGGGCAATGTTAAAACCATAAAATGTTAAAAACTTCGTAGTGCATTTTCAATACTCGGGAGGTTTTTTCATATCTTTTCTTTCTTTATTACAGAACTAAAACAGCAATGTAAATAATATTCCAGTTTGTGGTAGGAGTGTTCTTGTCCATGGCTCTGGCGCGGAATATAGAAAATGAGTTTTAAGAAAAACGCAACATCAATTGGTGCGAGGTGCTTTTTCTTATACGGAGCAAAGCTTGCATCCTTGTAAAAGATGAAATTTGTACAATCCGCGGCAAAAAACCTGCAACATGAGGATGTAAGTTTATTGTGAAACTACGCCTAACAGCACAGGGAATGAACATAATGTCTAAGTAGAACGAATAACGCCAGGATAAACCTCGACCTCCTCCCGTGCACACTTATTTTGGAGCAAAAGACTTCGGCATTTCACAATGAACTTATATGCTCATGTTGCAGGTTTTTTGCCGCGGATTGTACATTGCAAATAATACAAAACTTTGAACACTTTAACTAGGTAATCTAATTTAATGTTATGAAGCAACTTGTAATAATTCCATAGTTGTGCAGTTAATAATGTCAAATTGCTGAGTATTAGGACCGGGCTCGCGTAACTATGTGGTAGGCATTGTCATTCGCCATGGTGGCGGCCATCTAGAATTCAGCCCTATTATTTTGAATGAGAACGTTGTCAGATACATAAATTAAAATAGCTTTTCAGCGATAAAGAAAATGCGGTTTGGTAATGAAGCGTTTGAAACTTATTTTAGATCAGGAAACTTGAATGAAAGGGATAATGTGGCATTACTCGTTGTGTTTCAACACAACATACCAAATTCAGTAAAGAATCACCATACATTTGCTGTTCGATCACAGAAACATAGGGAATGTTCGGCATGTCTACTTAGTCAAACTCTTAACCCAATTCTCTTGTACCCCTCGAAGCATATTTCGTGTTACTTTACAGGTTTCCATGATTTTACTTTCAGGCAGGGTTGGCAAAAACCATGGTTTTTATTTAAAAAAAAAAAAAAAAGTTTTTTTTTGGTTTAAACCAGGTTTTTATGGTTTAAATGATTTGCTCTATATATTCATATCATATATGGACAGAAATAAGTTTGTTTCGCCTTGATGTTATTGTGCAACAACCGGGTTATGCTGGAAGGGGTCACATAAGCTTAAAGCGGAATAAAAACAGCTTCTCGAGTTACACCCGAGAGAAATTGTCCTCCATTTGAACTCGGAACCAGGACTAATTGGCCACAAATGCGATACGTCTGCCGACTCACTCAAGAAGGAATCCTGATAAAAAAAATACGTTGTACTGATCTTTACATGCTTCTTAATATAACTGTCAAGAGTCATTTCAGAAGAACAAAAAGATAAACAGTTGCACAAGTGAAACCATTATACAGAATTACATACGGATAAATTTCAAAGTACTACGGAGTACAGAAGAACTAATTTAGTTCAAGTTAGTTAACAACGACTTTTATTGGTCCAAATTAAAGAAATACACCGACTTAATCTGCATATCAATAAGAAGAGTGAATAAAGATACGAATTATTTGAGTCCACTTTGGCTCAGACTCATTTATACGTAAATAGATACCTCAGGCTATTTCACTAAATGCCTCTCGTGGGGTCTGTATGACCCCTCCCCCCACACACATAAAAAGTACGGCATTTTCGATGTATTTTATCAATAGTAAACATTGAAACGAAACAATATTTAGAATTTTTCTTCGATTGCAATTACCTAACAATAACAACAACTACAAAAAAAAATCACAAAATAAACATTTATTAACTTGTAAAAAAAAAAAAAAGTTGCTTTTGTAGTATAATCTTTTTGAGTAATGAATGGGCATTTAGGTCTGAATATAATACGAATAATATACGGGAGTGAAACGTGATAACCCACAAATGTGTGTTCATCAAGATTTTACAAACACTTACACTTTTACGAACACTTTTTTTTCTTTTTTGGTTTAAACCAGTTGGTTTTTTTGAAAAAACCGCCTTGGTTTAAACCAGCCAACCCTGCTTTCAGGTGCGCAAGATCATTAATTATGTACGGTAAACAGTGGCCGTTAGGTATAAAGGAGTAAAATCATGTTAATAAAAGTTACGGACATAATGGTTAAATCAATTGGGGGCTGTAGGTGTTTGCAATTGCGCTAATAGTCTTGTTACTAGCTGTTTCGTAGTTTTCAGTTAAAGGTTGTCAGAAGCTATGTTAACGTAGAATTGAAGTATGTTAAGTGATCTTTGGTGTAGTTTGAATAACAGAAAAGTGTTGGAATGCTTAGGCTTAACCTCTTCAGGCCTGTATTTGTAAGCATAATTTCTATATTTGTTCCCATCTGTAGTATTGGCGCACATGCATGTAGTGGGAAGAAACTGGTTACAGTGTGGAGGGCTATGTCTCCTGTAGGCGACATTGGAACTCAGTGAGTCAAACATGACTCCTACTATGGTTGTCTCCTACAGGAGACGCGGGGACTGAAGAGGCTGATTAGGATTATTTTATGTCACTGTAGTCGGTACTGTATTTCTGGCATTGACTTTTCCAAATACTTATTTATTAACACCTAATCTCTCTATTATAATATACTTGGATTTAGACTAACAAGCTATGTGATCATTGAATTAGTCTAACCTACCATGTAGTACGTACGTAACTAGAAATCTGCTCGGTTTGCGCTCGCTCGTGAGCCGATTTGATCAGGCAATCAGTCTATCTATGAGAAGCAAGACTTTCTAATGAGTGCTTCTAATTCGATCTTGGAGTAGTTTCAGCCAGTTAACTATACATAATTGAGGTACGATTAACTGTGCATACTATACGTACTTGTACTCGAAGTGTGAAGCAGGCTAACAGTAAAACAGTAGGGGTGAAATCTCTGGGGATTGACATAATCACCAAAACGTTCATCAAACTCAACTATATTCAACCCCGTTTGGAAGTTTAGATTCTATTTATGTATATTAATTTCTGATAACTATTAGTACTACCAGTTGTCACCAGTACTACTAGTAATAGTAGTTAAGGATGGCCAAAATATTCCGTCGGAAATTTCATTTTCCGGATTTCGGAAAGTAAAAATTCCATAATTGGCCATCCCTAGTAGTGGTATTTGTAGAGGGGAAACAATATTCGGATATCTAATATACCATAAAACAAATTGACCCAAACAAATTTAAAATCTATCGGCATTATTACTTGTATCAACGAATAAGTTTGAAAGCTATCGTCGTCTATATAGTAGCCAATATCCATAGCTAAGTGGTGTGGTGGTCGGCTGTAGATGACACGATTTAGCCTAAAGAGCATCCACATTTGAGTTACACGGAAAGGCATGCACTTTTTTAACTTCGTTTTATATATATATAATATACCTGTAATTTGCGCAGTTACAAATGACTCGGGTGAACTCCTTTTTGCATGGCACAAGGGCCAGCTAGGCATTCATAATGCTTTCCGCTTTCACTAGCCGGTTTTGTCATGTTCTCACCTTATCTTCCTTCTCCACCCTTCCCTTTTACCCAAACATCAAGAATTAGAATAGCGAAGGAATCTTTCCACTGAGTATCATTTAATATTTGTGTTATAAAGGTAACCAAGAAATCTGTTGCTTTTTCACACCACCTTCGAACATCGATATGTAACCTAAGACATACCTGGAAGGTCAAAAATAGTTCCTATCAGCACCGCCAACGTTCTGAGAGGCCATGGATTCCATCGTGGTAGAACTTGGTGGAGCGAAGGTATAAAGTGTATTTTGAACTGACGTCCTCTAAGGTGTGATTGTCCAAGGAATAGAACAGGTGATAATCGGACTGTGCAATGTCCGGGGAGTATGGCGAATGCAATAGTGTTTACCATCCAAAGCGTAGAATGGTGTCCCGGGTCATCCTAGCCATGTGGGGCTTAGCGTTGTCCTGTAACAGGAGGACTCCTTTGCTATTCAGAAGTGCTGGCTCTAGAGTTTTGAGTTTTTCTTGAACACGGCTCAACTGCTGACAGTACACAGTTGCATTGATGCTCTGACCAGCTGGTAGCAGTTTCCGATGCACGATGCCGCGAGTAGTCCACCACACAAGAAGACATTCTGATGCAGAGCTGGTTTTGGCTGTTTCGAAACCGGTTCATAGGATACTAACCAATAATGACGGGCCGTGGAGTTTCGTACAGGATCCACTTCACATCACATGTCAACACTCTGTCCAGAAATGGCTCCTTCCTCCGACGAGACAGCAAGAAACACAGGTGTCTGCTGACGTTACCTTCTGGCCCAGTCAAATCATGTGAGACTCAACTTTAGTGCTTCCCAAGTTGGAGGTGCTGCCGAATGGTTCTTCCACTCATACTAAATTGTAGTGCCAGTTCCTCACATGTCTGGCTAATGTTCGCCTCAATTGCTGCCTGAAGATCTTCATTTTGTACATGTGTTGGTCTTCCGGCACATGGTGCGTCTTCGAGTGTTTCGTCACTCCACCGCTGCACTGTCCTCGTAGTCACGACACCCTCGTCAAAGGCCTGGCATATCTTTGCAGTGCTGTTTGACCCCAGTTTGAACTCGTATAGCATGCACACCCTATGACGCTCCTTGGAGGTCCCATGTTCACTCTGTCCTTACATAAGTTCACGGTGTAACTGGACTACCACAACCAGGTAGTATGTTGGATATACCTACACCAACAACTGACCTTCGTCTTATCTCCATTCACATCAACTCGCGGTGTGAGCGCCAATGGAACACAGATCCACAAAAAAGCAACAGAACTTTCTTGGTTACCTTTATAGTAGTGGATACAATATTTAAATTCAGTTTATCATGATTGATGAAAGTGAATAATTTTGAAATTATTTTTTGTGCTTTCTCACTGGGAATCTAACCCAGGATTACATGCACCAAAGGCAAACACGCTAGCTACTAAAACAGCGGGAGGCCTTATTTATTATGTAATAATGTATTGAGATATAATACAAGGCCTGGACTGAATTTAGAATTTTGAAAAATGCCAACGTACTTATTATACCGTTAGAAGGTGACAGTAGCAATGATGATGATGATGATTATATAGGGATGACGATTATTATATTCCGTACATTGTTTTTCACCATGGTTATGTATAATTACGGGATCCTCATCTTCTCCCTCCTTTTTCCTGTTGAGAACTAAACGGTACACCTTTCTTCGAAGCAAACGCGTCATTAGATCACCACGAACTTGGAAGAAAAGCTGAAGGATATCTCATAGTTCGTCCTTTCGTCGGCAGTCGTGTAAGATATCTTGTGTGGCAACTCAGCTTTCTTAATAGGTGGTCAGGCGGATGTGTAGTGTTTGCAATCTCTATTGGTTGACACTTCCTTGTCTAGTTCTTCAGTGGGTGCATCGTTGAATTCGTGCAATTCTTTGGAAATAAGGTAATGATATCACTTTTGCAAATATAAGCTATTACAAACTAGAATTCCTCAACACTGGAGAGCTCAGGCTGTTGAATACGGAGAGGTATGCACAGACACAGAAAATCACATTAAAATAGCTCTTTGTGGATGTATATTTTTCTTGGATGGTGGCGAATGAATTTGCGGAGCTCCTGAAAAGTGATCATTTTTCGAAGCACTATTGATTGTTAAATTCTTGTATTAAAATGTATTTAATATAATTTTTAAACAAGAGCAAAACTTTAATTTGACTTTCCTTTTTTAAATTCGAGGTTTTCTTAACTTTTGCATTTTGAAGACTTTCATTCATTAAAAGTAACAAGAAACAAACAAATGTTCTGAAATTATTTTGAAAATATGTAATTATCAACTTCGTTATTTTCTTTTCAGAAATTTGTATTTGGGAGCACCTTAAGTAAATTTTTTCTTTAATATTGTAATTTGTTTGCATGGATTTTCCTGCATTTTAGTGAGTTAAGTCGGGATGAATGGTATTTAATGTTAGCCTGAATTTGGTTGACGTCATGAGATTTACAAAATTACTATCTAGGTGTATATATATATATATATATATTGTAATAGTACAAATAAAGCTTCTTATCCCTCATAGTATCTGCACTGACATCTTCACATAATCTTGGTAAACTTTTTTACACTAAATGAATAAAGTGAATTGTTATAACCTACAGGGTATTTGGTATACTTTGTTCTGGATTTAAACTTACTCTTACTGGAAACTTTGACAACGTTTTATGTATTGCTGTGATGACAATTTCTAAGAATGCGTTCAATATTTTGTTTTCTCATACTTGACAGCAAAAGTCCACATACTTACTATTCAGTGTTCTTTCACAAATCTTGGAAATGCGGATAAATTGATCAGAAATATATTAAAATTATTGTTTGTATTTAACCCTTTTAGGATTTATGGTAACTGTTGTTACCATGGCATAATGTTGTCCTTGACCGTTTATTCAGGTTCTATAACAGGTGTTCAAGCAGTTTTTTTAATTTTATTTTTTTATTGGTCAAGTCAAGCACGGACCAAAGAACACCCCAGATGCGTTTTGCAACCGGATGGTCAACTCGGCGGGGCTAACTGGGGCGGAGAGGCGTTACTTTTTTCTCTTAAGGCAAATTTCAAAAATTTTTCACGCCTTTCGTTTAAGATATCAGATTGAAATTTTGTATACGGATTGTGTGCACCTTTGACTTTTTCGAGATCTCTACGTGAACCCGAGCCTGGGCCCAAGGGGCACAACTATTCCGAGGTTTTTTCATAAAATTTTCCGTTTCAGGTGTATGATACAGACATGCGAATAGTACCGTTGGATAGGGCGCGTTATATTGAAGAAAATGACGTTTGAACCATGACTCGAGGCCAAATAGTAATGACGCAGTAAATTTTTAGTACATAATAATGGGTCACCTTCACTTTCAAGATTTTTTCCCACCCTTAGTTTTCAAGATACAAGATTGAAATTTTGCACACGCATTGTGTACATAACTACGCCACTACGTGAACCAAGGCCAAAGGGGCACTTTTTTTTTTTTCTCTCGAAACTACCGATTTTTCAGTTTCTGGTGTATACTACGGACAAGCGATGGTACCGTTGAAAAGGATGCTCTATTCTGAAAAAGAAAGAAAAAAAAACTAGGTATGAACCATGATCCTACAATAAATAGTAAGGAAGAAGTAGTAACTGTTTGACT
The DNA here is from genome assembly GCF_964235325.1 of Thermobia domestica. Classification (NCBI taxonomy): domain Eukaryota; kingdom Metazoa; phylum Arthropoda; class Insecta; order Zygentoma; family Lepismatidae; genus Thermobia; species Thermobia domestica. The sequence goes on along the minus strand of NC_137468.1, from coordinate 167,909,867 downwards.
GATCCTAAAATTTACTTCAAAAAGTGGATATCCTAAAAGTTTTAATATGTGAATGCTGACTAGTGAATACAGTACTCAGAACTGGCGCTTGCTGTCTGATGCTGCTATAAGATGTACTACTTGTAACAATAATTCGAGTTCCCATTAGTGCCGAGAGCTGATTTGAGTTATGCCATAATGGCAATTCATAGATTATCAGAAAACTCATAGGGTCGTAATTAATAATACAACTAAGTTACAGAAAAGAACAAAGTGATGAAATTAAAAATTAACAAGAATGATTTTTGAATTACAACTTAAAGGAACTAAGGTGACATATAACTACAAGTGCGTTTTCATAGACTGATTTTGACACGTCAACGTCATTTAGTAATAGACAAAATCTACAGAGAGAACGCTGTCTTAATCAGCAGAGTTTGGTTTTGAAAGCATTTACTGCAAACTTATTAACCCACATTGCATGGCGTAGTGGCATAGTGGCGAGATTTCTTCTCGTAATAAAAATATGTGCAAATACCTCAATATTATCGGTAACAAAAGTTGCCCTCTTTATTACACAAAACCACTAAATGGTGCAGATGTATACAGTCAACGTTAAACAGTTCTAATCTTCTATAGTGTTTAGTCTCAAGGGGGCAATAGTATAAACTGCACAATTCAGGAAATTTCTGAATAATAGTTTCACAATTAGTCTGTACAGATCAAAAATTGACTGCAGCTTGTTTTACTGATAATATTGAGGTATTTGTACAGTCCGCAACAAAAAACCTGCAACATGAGCATGTAAGTTTATTGTAAAATTACGGCTAACAGCACAGGGAATCAACATAACGTCTAAGTGGCACGAATCACGCTAGGAGAAACCTCGGTGTCCTGCCCTACACACTTATTTTGAAGCAAAAGACTTCGTCGTTTCACAAACTTACATGCTCATGTTGCAGGTTTTTTGCTGCGGACTGTACAAATTTTTATTATGAGAAGAAACATTTTTGTTTCCATGCTTCTATACCACAACGCCATGCGAGGTATTGTGATGAGTGCAATAGCTTTCAAGAAAACGTTGCTGAGGGAGATAAGAGTGCCCATTGAATTTTGGCAATTAGTAAGTAACAGTATACCAAGATTGGTTCGAGTGAACATTCTGAATCGTGTAAATCCTCTGAGAGCCCATTTAGTGAACGTATGAAGTTTTTTTAAATTCATGGTCCTAGTCTCCTCAACCTAGCAGTTCTGGATCCATTAAACATTCACTAGCCGTAAGGCAGAGAACTTTCAGAAACTAACACTACTGCTCCATCTGTAAACTTTTCCAGTATTTATAGATTTCAAGGATAATTTTGCTTCGTATTGTGGTTGAAATAGGATAGCTTACTGAATATCGGCGAATTAGACTAGTCGTGTTATAGCTTTCATATAGCTGGCTTCATATCAGCCAAGTTACATTTCTTCGACTTCCAAACTATGTTACATGTAAATGTCGAAACTTACAGAACGACTTAGTACGTCTGTCGACAGGTATCAGAGCAGAAACTGTAAGAGATATCGAGATACGGCTTTCTGCAATCGATTCATTGTCCCAAGGATAGGTTCCATCTTCATTAACTCTGTTCAAACTGAAAGTAGTTCAAATTTGTCATTTTCGGTTTCAACTTTTTCGCCATAAAACAAAAACTATAACAGAGCGAGAAGCAGTTTTTTTCAAACTATTCAGCGTCTGAAGGCAACGTAACCATGTGACATTCACGAATAATACTAATCCCTGAAGTGGTTGATAATTACTACTACTTCCAGTTTCAATATTGATTTCCATAGAAGAAAATCTGAAAGAAAACTCGAGATGCGGTTTTCTGCAGTAGCTTCAACTTCCCAAGAATAAGTTCTGCCTTCTCCATTAACCAACTCCCTTTCAAATCGGAAGTAGTTAAAATCAACCATTTCCGGTGTCAAAATCTATCGCCATAGAACAAAAATGGTAATATGTAGCGACATGCAGTTATCTGCAATCTATTTAGGGTGTTAAAAGAACATAGCATCTCAACCCGCAACATTGCTTATTAAAGAATCATAAATTAAGTATGAATCATACTCGACTCCTTTGACCAAGTAGTTGTAGTACATGGCTCTGTGGAATTTGAGAAACTAATAATAATAATAATAATAATAATAATAATAATAATAATAATAATAATAATAATAATAAAAACTGGTTATTTGTGGAAGCTCTGCAGAGCACCCGTCCACCAAGTAGAATATAGCGGTTAGTGTTCCCACCAATCCAATGGCCGGATATTCCTGTGTTATTGCAAGATTCGAGTAGTTGATGTAATTTAAAGGAAATCACGTCGTTGCAAAGTACTAATTCGTTGTTCATTTCCAAGGTATTTAAGAACATAGGCTGAAGAAATAAGTTCTTGTTCCCACCTGTATTAGCATTACTACTTTATTCAAACTTTTAGTAATTTGAATTATTATATTTTCAGATTCGTCCTGGCCCAAATAGTGAGGCTGCAGAAAGTGTTACACAGCTCCCTAAATCACATACTTTCCAGGTTAGTTCATCACATAACTTTTATAGTTACAACGTAATAGTATATTGTCAGTTAAAGTGCATACTCATCATAGTTTAACTTACAAGTGGCAAGTTACTTTATTACTTGTAATTTTCAGGGTTGTCAGAGAATTGAAAGGTAAGGAATTGTTTTTGGCCAGATGTTCAGAATGTAGCTTAATTAGAGTAACACTGTTGTGGAAAGATGTTACTTTCTCATTTAAACTGGTCTTAGATGATGCTAGAAATGTAATTAATTTTACGAGGTTCATTCCGAAAGGAATGTCTTTTTTGTTGGTTGATTTATTTGTTGGGGGAGGATGGAATTGTAGTTAAGATAAAACCTTCCTACTAACATTTTTTTTTTTTTTTTTTTTTTTTTTTTTTTTTTTTTTTTTTTTTAGTTTTCTTCCGACGGATAGGAGCAGCGCAGCGGTCAACCAAAATTGCGTCTGACAGTTGTTACTGAGTGCCTGACTGCTGATCAAATTGTATCCACTGACCTTCATGAACGTTTACTGAAGGTCTACGGAGACGATACAGCGAATATCAGTGCAGTAAGACTATGAGCAGTGCGTCAGAAGTAGTAAAATTAAAGTGAACCAGAAGCCCCGACGTTGTGTTGGTTCAGTAAGCTTCGACACATGTCGATGCGCTGTATTTTGTAATCGTCTGTATGCATTCTCGGAACCCTTCTCGCACAAAGTTGGTGATAATTCAGGTTAACCAACATATCTTTTCAAGGCATTACAGCCACATTCAGTTGTGCATACAGTTCCTTAGCCGTAACACCCGATTCCAGATGGGTTGGAGACTATTCAGTGAGGGGTATTAGCTAAGCAGGACCACCTCTGTCGAACGCCATTCTGGTTGAGTGCTGCGCCGCTATTTGTCGGAAGAGAACTAAAATAACGGGATATTAGCAGGACGATTTCATGTATCGGACTTTATACATACAGGCATTACTTTTACATTAAATTTGATTCGTCCTGGTTTGTATACCTTAGACCTAATCACTCTGTTCAATTGGCCAAATTACCTTGCTATTGCTTGGCAAGTTTGAAATCCTCCTTTGCGCCAGGACCGTGCAGAAGGGATTTTCTCTCGCTCGTAGTGTGGTGGAGGAAGAAAGAAGCAGTAGGTATTCAGGGTGTCTACTGACCTGGAAAACCTTGAAAACCTGGAATTAGCCTGGATTTTACTTTTGGACCTGGAAAACCTGGAAATAGCCTGGAAATGGACGAGAAACCTGGAAGTTTTAAAATATTGTTTTTGGGATTGGTATGGAATAAGTATATTTTTGTTACTAACTTATTCAGTGAAGACGTAGTTGAGAAAGATAGACAGACGTGAGCAGAGTGCAGGCAGTAAATGTTTTTGGAAAGTATGTTGAGGGTACAAGAAGTGACTGAATAAGATTTAATTTGTTTGACATGGTCGTTGTGAATAACAGTGACTACAAAAAGAGCTAAATTAGTTCCCGATAATGAGAGTAAGATAATTGAAAAAGTTAAATTTCATGATCTATTAAGTTTGTTGAGTTGAGTTGATTTTGAGTTTAACGTTCCTTTCAGCAGCGAGGCTATATGAGACGTGGACCTGCTGATTAACGTGGAATCCGAACCACATGAGCTCCTGCCGGGAATCGAACCCGGGTCTCCCACGCCAAAGGCGCGTACGCTAACTGCTTAGCCACGAAGGAGCTCTCTATTAAGTTTGTGTCTTACACTGAGGGAATACTGGCACACAAGCCAGAAGCTTTCTCTGTAGTTGCTGCTTATTTGCATAGCATGAATTAAGCTTATTTGCTGCTTTTTGAAGACATTGGTTTACATGTTTCTGTAGCAAGAGTAGAAGACGTCTTGAACAACATTCCACTTATACTCCTGTGCCGAAGCTTTTTAACAGGAGTCCAAGCCCGCATAGTCCGCCACCTTTTAGCTCGGAAATTATGCGCCCTGGAGAAGAGTTAAAGAGGATTTTTTCTTGTTTGGGTGCCGAGAATCATTTCCCGAAGTTTGTCGATTTAATTAAGATTCACCCCTGTATAGTATTCCTACATTAGGATATTTAAAACTACTGCTCATTTTTCTCAACCGGCCTTCTGGTAGGGTATATTTTAATTAAACATTTTCGTGAGTAAAATGTTTTGAAAACCTACATTTGTCAGTTTTTTTTTAATCTTGTCACTTAAAGAAACTATCACTTGCCATATGCATTCTCTAATTATAACCAGTTTTTGTTAAGAACTATATAAAATTGCTTTAACTTATACATACGTATTACAATAAATGTCACTCTACTGAATAGACCTGGAAAAAAGGAAAAATAAACCTTGAAAACCTTGATAAAACCTGGAATTTGAAAATCAACATTTAGTAGACACCTTGGTATTATTTCTACTGTTGCTAACCGTTAAAACAACGTATTTACGTGAATCTAAGACACCTTCAAATGTAAGACGCATCCTTGGCGAAAGTGAAGTATCACTTTTCGCTTAAGAGGCAGAATAATGATCTCGCTTGTCACTCATCTTGCAGCTCCTAAACTACCGTTATCACTCTGGAAGTCTCAGCATTTCTTCTCTGAGATGGTACAGGAACAAATGGTAGCCATATCACGAACAGGTCTTTTCGAACGGGTCACAATGTCGCAAGACGTCAACCGTCAACTTTAAAACTGAACCTGCAAATCTTCGGAGAAGCAGGTTCCAAATAATGACTCACTCACCCGCGCCACCCCCTCCATTCCAAACATGTTTGTGCCTCCAACTTCTAATTTGCAGCATTTTTAAACTCCTTATTTTGTTATCAATTGTCATGTTTCAGGACGTGTGACTTACTTGTTTGTGCTCTTTAAGGGGAGGAAGACACCAGCCACGGTATGTAGGAAGGGAAGGAACAATCTCCGCTGTCGTAAATTCACAAGAATGATTGATCTTTCATTTGCCACTGGTTTGCAGGCTAATTTTAAAGGGTTTTTATTTCGCGTAAAATGCACGACTTTAGTTCAGCATTCTGTTCGTACATACAAAAAATATTTTTAGCTATTTTTTGGCAAAACTGCATCTAATCTGGCCTAAATTTGCATAACTCAAATCTAGTATGCATCTTGATTTTAGAGGCAAAAGAATCGACCAAAATATGCGTCTTAGAATCGCGTAAATACGGTAGTATTACTGGTCTACATATTAAAAAGAAAAAAAGTAAAGTTTGTAGTTTCATGCTTTTATGAGATGGGATAATTTAAATGGTATGAAAGAAAGAAATAACGAGTTTAATTTAAAGTGTGATCGAAGGGAAGACAATGCCCTCAGAAAACCCACACACGCAATGCTGTTCATCCATAGGTATGCAGAATTTCATCAACATCAATCCCCCAAGTTCGTATTTTCAAATTTTTCATACATATCTTACTATGGTAATTGTTTATATTTTCATAATAAAACTGGAAAGTTTCGGTTGGAAGAAGCAATTATAATCTTAAAATATCAATTGCGAATTGCACAGACCAAAATATGATTCAGTATGCATTGAAAGACTCTTAAGAGTCTTCATCCCGGCGAAATTAAAATACCGCTAATTTTACAGTAATTATGTGATATCTTCAAATAGATAAAAGATAATCGAAATGTGGAACAAGAGCGCCCTAGACAATATTGTTTTACATGAAAAACCGTTATCACGACTCACTTATCTGCTTTCGATTTCGAGCCATTTTGAAAATCGGCATTTATTTTTCCGTTTCTAAACAGCTGAAAACGGAAAGCCACTAGGTGACTTGTGATAACGGTACCTCACGCAAAATAATATTGTCTAGGGCGCTCTTGTTCCATATTTCGATTATCTTTTATCTATTTGAAGATATCACATAATTACTGTAAAATAAGCGGTATTTTAATTTCGCCGGGATGAAGACTCTTAAGTAATTTTCACAACCTTATTTTCTACAAATGTTATTTTCTACTTGGTCTGTACCAATGCACAGAATAAATATAACTCTAACAATCGATGAATAAGAATACAAGACATCTAAAAATAGAAGGAAACATTAAGTCATTTTGTAAGGTCAAAAAAAGGCTTTATAATTATAATCATCTCTATATATTAAAATGTTAGAAAAGTTTGTGGCCAATCCTTTCGTCAAGGAGATCTTGAAAATCACAAGTGCTAGAAACGTGCGGTTTTCACTGGTCCATGGTGGAAAGACTACAAGATGGTTGCATGCGCATGTCGCCAGAAGCGCTGTCGTGGCTGTGACGTCATCTGGGTCGCAATGGACAATGGGAAAAGTCGCGTCTGGAAGTGACAAGTGGAAATTCTTTGTTACTTTAAGTGATATCGAGAATGCCTAACTGTGCAGCGTACGGCTGTAGTAATTGCTACAGAAAGAGTAAAGGAACTAATATAAAGTACTTCAGATTTCCTCAAGAACAGGGGGAATGTCTCCAGAAATGGATTTTAGCTTCCAGGCGACAGGACAAAATAAACCTAAAATATGGTAAATTTTACGTGAAAATAATAAATTAATGCAATGTTAAATGAAATTCCATAAACACGATTTCATTATGTAGTTTGTTTAGTATTAATAGTATGTAATAGTAGTATATACAGTGGCTTGTGTTGATTCTGCGTACAAAAATCCAATAGTACGATTTAAAAAGATGAACTTCGAGGTAAGACCCGGATTCGAAATCATGAGGGAGAGGGAGCGGCAGAGGTGATCATTTCTATCATCATGTCCATAAGATATTGAGACAAATTTTTCCCCACAGCGGCAGGCATGTAACTCGAGAAGGGAGGCACGATGTTCTAGTGAGCATTACCTCCCTCGAGTTACACATATGGTGAACATTGAACGCGTTAATGTAGTTCAGATCCCATTTCATTCTGTAGGTATGCATTCCTTGTAGCCTCGGTGCTGAAACGGGGCCTTACACTTCAAATTAACTAACGAATGGAAGGTTCGTAATAACGATTAACGGTTACAAAGATATATAACAATGTATTAGATCAAGAGAATAAAGTATCCACCTACCATGTCAGGCCAACATTGTCGGGACATTTTTACACTCAGATTTTGAAATTTTTGTTCATTTTAATCATAAGTTTGGATATTTATATATACATATTTAGGGGTTCCCTTCAGAATTACAAAGTTAAGAATGACTTGTAGTCATAATTACAAAGTTAAGAATGACTGGTGTAGTCTTTCCACCATGCTTTTGCTATTGTAAATATCTTCCTTTGATTTCACTTAGCTTAATCATTGATTACATTACGTTTATATAATTACTGTTTGTACTAAAATTTTCACTTCGTTGAAAATCACTACAAATACAAGAGAAGTTTGCGTGTGAAATACCAGCGAGGAAGCGTTTGTTGAAAGTTCATCTGAGTCTCGTTGGCCACGTCTGCGGCCAAGATGACGTCATGCGCCAGAGCGACAAGAATGTAGCACTGCATTGCATCAACCTTGTAGTCTTTCCACCATGCACTGGTCGATTTCATTTTGTGTACATTTGCCAGTTCATTCAAATTTTCAAAAAAACTTGTTTTTATTTTTCTATTCCACATTTTAGGCGTCGTTTTGATCCTATTAGTTTAATATTAAACTAGGTTGATACCCTTGTGAAAGGCAACCAGTAGAGGAGCTGCGTATAGTGGGTTGATGGACATTTCAGGCGCTTTGCTTTAATCTGAATGACAAAATCTATTGTAAACTGTCAACTTCGAAGGCTTGTGGACCCACAATGAGGCGTACTCAGATATGGAACTATAAGAAAAAAAAAAATAATAATAAAATTCATTGTGACATTTTCAAGTTAAAATAAAGAACATCTAGATTTTTCTTTAAGAAAAAGAAGTTACTGGAATAAAGTTCTATTGGAGAATACGAAGGGTACTCGTTCCGGAGTAGACAGCTTTCCGGTCTACTCCGTTATCACACACCTATTGCCCAGAGCCCTTTTTATGCAGTCCAAAATCACAGAAGTGCATTGGACTGTAGGTCTAGACTTTACAGATGTCTCGTTAAGAGGTACTGCCTCTATTCCAGCTTTCGAATGTTACATTGAGTTTCCGTCGGTAGGTATCGGTAAGATGATGATCGCTAGCATTGAGCACTTTCTGAAGATTCTATCGTTCACGCAAGGTACGGTTGACAGTTCCCAATTGTACATTTTAACGATTCACTATCTGTCTTTGGGTTTTGAAATTCTTGCGTGCCAATTCTGCAAAGTTTTGTGTTTATGCCTTTGGTGTCTTATGCACGGCCGTGTTCTCGTCTCTATTGTTGAACTGAACATAGGGCACTAAACCCTAATATTTGCCAATCCCGTTCTTGATTAGTCAAGTTTATGTCCAACCCTTACTCTTACACTGCTTTCTGATCATTGAAACATTAAATTTTGCGTTGTGAAAGGTCAGAATACATCTTTCCAACCTTGTTGCTATATGGGTAGCGTACGTGTCTTCAGCTCGGAAGACACGGGTTCGATTCTCAGCGGGAGCTCACATGGTTCGGATCCTACGTTAAGCTTTAGGTGCACATCTCGTACAACCTCGGTGCTGAACAGGACGCTAACCTTATCCAAGCAACCAATAACCCTCCCAAAGAACTGTTCCGGCTGAGGAAGAAATCACTCCGAAAAGTTACACAAGATATTTATTCTGAAAGCAGCTGAGTTTGGGCGGGATTTTGGTCGTGCGAGAGAGCTCACACTATACGACAGACGCACCTGACCAAGATCACAGGAGTCGATTCTGTGTCCGGGAATAAAGGGAGGAATTGCATACATATGCGGAACAGCTTCTATATTGGTGCATGTGGTTCCAGGTTCAAACCCTGCTCCCGCCAAGTGAACTTATGGACGAACACCGTGTGCGTGGGTTTTCTCGGGGTTCTCCCACTTTCTTCATTCCACCATTTCATTCACGTCTCATCACCGTCTCCTTTAGCCTAGCCGGCATAACTGTGGGACGTAGAACTCATACATTTCAGGTTCCATATTGAGGATCGAATTCTTGAAGTCTGACAAAAATGACGTGTTCTTTTAACTTCCCCTCCCATCTCGACAAACACACATTTTCATTTTTATTTCTGTGTATTGCACACCTTTCATAAAATAAAATTTTCTTTTGATTCAGTACTGCATAAATGTTCGAGAATTCCTAATCTGTACTGATGCTGAAATGAGTCAATAATAGCTTGCGGTTTCGATAGTGATTCCTGTATAGTAATAACTGTAAGATAGAGTTTTTGATGTGGATTCAGCATCTGAAAAAGGGGTCAGTCTTCGACCTCATCCTTCTCTTGCAACCGGAAGTTACAGATCTGTGACTTCCAGTTTCACCATTGAATTCGCATAATTTAGAAGTCTTCTGTAATTTCACAATGTGAAATGAAAATAGCTTGTATATATGATGCCCTACTTTACATTCATCTATGAGCAGGGTGTCTATCGGTCATGAAAAAGTCACGAAATTTAGCTTTTGGGTCACGGATTTTTTATCTGTACAAATATAAGTGTAGACTGGAAAATTTTGTTCTATAAAAGTCAAATTTCACCACCAAAAATTTCTATGGTCGGCTTTAGATGCTACCAAAGTATGCTTCTATCGCATGTATGAAAATTCGACTTAATTCGTACTCAAATTTGCACTTGAGAATGTTACGAAATTTTATGCTTTGGTGAAGAAAAAGTCACCAAATTTCATTTTGAAATTTTAGTAGACACTCTGAGTGGCGAAGTCAAAGCCGTGTATAGTAGAGATTACGGTCTAGGGAAGGTGCTGTGACCGTAACGGAACGTAGTAAATAGAACAGGTTTCCTTATTTCTATCTACTAAGTTTCAAATAAACCCCTTGTGTTCCAAGTGTAGTTTCTCTATGTGCGTGCTGTAATACCAGGTTTTCATTTACTGTTAAAAGAATGACTAGACCGTTATATAGGGTATAGTTATTGTATAAACTTCAATGAATGTAATTTTTTGTACAATCATACACGCGAGAAGAGCATTTACATTATTGATTAAAAAAAAAAAGTCTTGTAGGACATTTGAGCTGCAAAAAGGCAATTTTGGTGTTCTGAAGATATTTTATGCTGCTTCAGGTTGGCAACACTGGCCGGATATCAGCTTTCTTTTTCAGGGTGTCTACCAGTCAGAGAATTTCATTGTGTCTCAGGGAAAAATCTTTCCCAGGCTGAGGGGTGACGGAATGTCACTAAAATAGTCATAAATTACAGGTAAATGAATTGGTTCGTTTGTACGTTTGTAGAATATTGTATAAGCATATAAACAATGATAAACTTGCAGTTCACTTTAAATATGTTATTTTTCACGAGTTATACTAAGAAAAAAAGAATGACAGGGAATATTATAATTTTGTCAGGGAATTTGATTATGCTTGCTTGGTAGACACCCTGTTTTCTTCTTTCCGATTTTGAATTACGATCTCAAAATTGCCAATTGTTTATCGTCAAAACAAACACGTGTGTCGTAATTGAATGCTCCCTTAGGCCTGCCAACTACTGAGACAAAACTATTTTTCTTGTCAGTAAGCTCTGTTAACTACGTAGAAGTAACTCGTTTCTTGCATCCACTAAAAAATGTTATTACCTCGAAGATTAATACGACCCTTAATAAAGAATGTTTTCATGGCATCCACATGGATGTCACTGGAACGCAAGGGGTTCTTGAAAATATTTTACACTGAAAATAACAGAAGCAGAAATTATATTTGTCATCAGGAATAAATATATATATATATATATATATATATATATATATATATATATATATATATATATATATAATGTAATTCCATCATTCATCTCATAGATCTGGAAAAACTACCTATCCTAGAACAAACGGGTTTGGCTTGTTAGTTCAATTGTGACATTAGTTTGTCTATTTTTTTCATTATCATAGAGTATTTTTTCTCTCAATATTTAACTGTGTAAGAATAAAGATGACATTGCTGTAACAAACTGAAAGTATATAAATTTGTTTTATTGCAGCCTCCTCGAGGTGTGATGCCACTCGAAATGACTCTTCCGAAACCTAGTAGCAGCTCGGCAATTGCTTCATTTAAGTAGGTTTTTAAAATATCGTAAGGATTTTTTTTAAATAACATGCATATTTGATCCTAGCTTTGCATGGAGAGTACTGCATGGAAGGTTTTTAATTATTTTAATGCATGGAATATTTGTCAAAATATTGTATAATTGTCCAAGCATGTGTAAATCAATAGGTCATTTTTAAAGTATAATTGAATGTCGTTCTTGAAGTAACTGCTCAATTAAAATCAAGTGAGAGTAGATATCATCCTCATGTGTCTTCACAAGTTGTAATTTGGTGGATAAATTAAAGACCCTGTTTCCATCATAAATAATTTAGTTTCTATTTAAGCAGCTTAATTCCTTACATGGAAATAGGTGAAAAACTTTGATTTAATCACATTCATTGTCAGTTGTTAAAGATCCCTTTATTACGGACTAGCTTGGCTCAAGAGGAAGAGAGGAAGGTGAACTGACTACAGCATTAATTTGAGCCGTAGCATTATTATTATTGTAATACATAATTTTCCATCAAATCTTAGGCCTCATGAATTCCTAAATCGCAATCTAGACTACTCACTGTTGAGCTCTTAAAGTTCGTGTTCGACCCACACGACCAGAACAATCACTGGATTCCCAACTTCTAAAATTCTTAGACCTAGTTAGAATAGTTTCGCTTCTCCATGGACTAGTCTTATTGCCTTATTAATATACCCACATCTCATGTTCAGTCATAAAAACTGAAGTTCAAATATAGATAACAGTTCTGAATACTTTTCAATCCTTTTATCTTTCAAAGCAGTGTTCATGGTACTGTAAAGGCACAAATTTTTCTGTAGCCTAAGTTCTTCATACATCCTCTGAACGGCATTATATAAAAAATGCAAGATTTATTTCGCGTACTGTAATTTTTACCAATCTGTGCAAATCATGTTATCAACGTTCTGCTGGTTTTGATCGATTATCGCAGTTGCTGGGATTTCACTACTTTGTCACCGACGTAAGGCTCTTCCCTTTAAACTTACTGAACCACCTTACAATATCATACACAATATATTTCTTATACATTACTCATTCCGTCTTCCGTAGCCTGAAGCTACAGATCTCGTGTTCTGTAGCCTGAAAACATTTTTAAACCGATCTTGGAGTCTTGGGTTGAATAACAAACATTTACCAAATCTGAAATTGCTGTCCAGTTTTTAAGTTATGGTACTTGAATAGTTTCTTACCGAAAGTAAGGAACTAAGGATGCTTTTACATTTAAAATGCTTCGCATCGTGAAGATTAAGTCTAGAATGCGCGAAAGAAACAGTATAAGTCAAAAAACACAGGTTTTCAGGAGGCGATTGTTTATTTTACCAAGCATCAGTATGAATCACTTATATGCGTACTGACAGTACCAAGACGCGATTATACCAAGAATTGACTTTACTTATACCAAGTTAACCAAATGTGGAGCAGGACACACAGATCTTAAATTGTGACTTCTTATTTTGGCCAATTTCTGGCTTATACTGTTTCGCCCGCGCAGTCTAGAAATATGGTGTAGTAAGCCTACTTTTTTTTCCTTCTTTTTTGGTACACAAACTCCCGTAGATAATGAATGGTAGAGCGATCTCAAGTCCGAAGGCTTCCTGGTTCGTTCCAGTCATAAGCTTGTAATGAACATCGTGAGAGATTTCTTAGTTCTCCTTAATTTATATTATCAGTTATTCCATCATTCCCTTGTGCTTTTCATACCCCCTACACAGCATAAATTTAAATTATTTCATTTCTCCGATTCACATAGTGAAGATATTCAGAATTGCTGCCTGCTTTTCGTTAGTGGCATCCTGACGATTCCAACTTACCCCGTGTCTGAAATCTTATTTGCGGAATGATGAGATCTTTCCTAAAATTTTAATAACTTCGTATTCACACATAAATACAGTACTGTTTTTTCCCCCCAGGTTTCTTAATAGAGATTGAGGGGGGGGGGGTCAGGATAAAAAGTTGTCACTCTCCAATACTATATTTTTGGTAACTAGAACTATAAAACAACCGACGTAGTTTCCAGCATTTTTTATCAATGAAAGTAAGAAATGCAAAGCACAAAGTAGTCCATCACACAAATTTCAAATAACTCTTTTATTAATAGATTTTCTTAGTCCTTTCGTCGTCGCGGTTGAAGTAGCGCTTACTCAATCTGTAATACTGCGTGAAATCTCAGAATCTTAATCTGGGCTTCTCGCACCGAAGTTGCATATGCGAACAATAAACAGAGAGTGAGTTCTGATATACAGGCTATTCGAAGAAAGAAAAAAAAAATTTTGGGGGGGGAAGGGATGATTCGTGACACCAAAATAAGGCAAAACGTATAGACCAACCTGGGTGCAAGAGTGTCCTTTCGGGAAAATGCAAAAACAGCGATAACTTGAAAAACGAAATGTCAGAGTCTGATAAAAAGGGACATTCGTTATTTTCAATCTGCGGTGCAAGGATAGACCCCAGAGAAATTGTGGAAATTCCGTGGGTATTTCACAAAAAGTATAGGTCGAAAGAGCGCTCCTTTGCATGAGAACCCATATAGGTTCCAAATTGTGGATGCAGACGAGTCTCCATACTTACGACGTCAACACACACAAGAAACCGTGTTCGGAGATAAAATCTCAGAACTTTAGAAAATGATTCTTTACATGAAGAAAATTACAGATCATAGCGGGTGAGTAAATGCGTCAATTCGTAGCTGTAGCGCGCTGAAACTTTGAAAGATGCCGAAAAGGACAATAACTAAACGACGAAGTGTCGGATCAAGTCGGGTAAAAAGCTTAGTAATTATTTTCAACCCTAGTGTTGAGAATCACTGTCTGGGGATCTCTGGGTTCGGTTCCTGCCGAATCCAAGTTCAAGTTTTTTTTTTTTTTTTTTCTTTTTTTAACGACTTAAGTTTATGTAGCCTAAAGCTCTGTAAGCATCGGTAATTTTCTTTTTTCTGATGCTGTTAGTGCAATAAACCCAGGCACATTAAAGTTCCTCATTGTAAGGCAAGTAGGGAAGATAAACAAGCTGAGGACGGAGTCTTCCGCGGTATCAGGATTCTACTGGGTTCATCACCGCCAAGTGAGGTTCACAGAGGACATTACCATCGGAGGTTCTCAACCTACTTAGACATCTAATGACATCAACCATCGTCAGGAATATGGGATGTGTTAGCTTAGGCGAGACTGAGGTGGAACCCGGAAAAGGGACCGTAATAAAAGTATCGAACTGAGCAACAGAATGGGATTCGCGCGTGAAGATTCATAGATTCGACTTGGAGAATCAGGACTCCAGACCACGGCAAACATCGACCAACTTACTGCTCGAGACGATTCCACTAATACATCAGTGAATATAGAACAGGGACGGCACAAGGATTAAGATGGGCAGGCACAAGTTGGAGGGTACGAGTGTATTGTTTAATACAAAATAGAATTGAGTATGATTGAAAATTTATAGATATTAGAGTAATAGCAATATTCCATCAAGATATTAGCTTAAACAAGTATTAAAACAACCTTAAACAAACACTATGATTTTCTTATTTAATTATTATGTGAAATGAAAGGGATGAGATCTGTTAACAGATTTATTGTGATAAACAATTAACAAAGTTACAATCTGCAATTCGCTATTGCAGAGCACTGTTATAGAAATGTTATTAGTGCTATTAGCATAGGCAGATATATTCAAACAAAGTATACAATGATTAATGGGAGCCAAAGAACTAAACAAACATGTAATTGAAACAAGTATATAAATGTGAACTGAAATGAATTGATCATTGCCTCGATAGCTAGGTCCTGTCAAAAAGGAGACCTACCCACAATCTGAATAGCATTGTTATCGTAACTTAATCAGGTAGGAAAGGAAAGACAACTTACAAGCCTGGAGAGTGTGCTGCCATGATGAATTGAAGCCTCTTCAAAACGTAAAGTACAATCTTCTGATGTTCCAAAGACGAAAGGAATGGAAGAGAGAATAATTTGTTAACCAAAGTGAGGCTTTTTATATCATTTTGGCAGGACACTTTCACTTGTAAGTTGTTTACAGTGTTTGTTTAAGGTTGTTTTAATCCTTGTTTAAGCTAATATCTAATTGTTCCTTCCCCTCCCACATACCGTGGCTGGTCTCTTCCTCCGTTTAAAGAGCACAAACAAGTGAGTCACACATCTTGAAGCATGACAGTTAACAAAATAAGGAGTTTAAAAATGCTGCAAATCAGGAAGTTTGGAATGGCACAAACAGGTTTGGAATGGAGGGGGGCGGCGCAGGTGAGTGAGTCATTGGGAATGACAACACCTGCTTCCCCGAAGATTTTGCAGGTTCAGTTTTAAAAGTTGACACCTTCCGGCATTGTGACCGGTTCGAAAAGACCTGTTCGTTCGTGATAGGGCTACCATTTGTTCCTCCTCAAAGGTGCGTCTTACATTCGAGGATGTTTTTCAATTTTTCCTTCAAAAATTGAGAGTGCGTCTTTGAGGTAGTCTTAGATTCGTGTAAATACGGTATATTTGATAAGCCTATTCCTTTATTTTTCACAGCACTTGAAAGTAGTACTTTCGTATGAGAAATGGAAATTTCTTGGTACACTTTCGGGCTTTTTTTTATAATTCAAATGTACTTCGACAACAAAGCAATCTATCGAGCTACTTCATTTGACAGAGGGTTAAGCTCCATCCAATAGGACTGTACAATTGGGTTTCCGAATTTCAATATGGTCGCACATTTCTGAATGATGAATTTCGAGGAGTTCGTTCATTCATGCCTCTTGTTGCCAGGATTTTTTTTTTTTTTTTTTAACACTCTGGATTTAACATTTAATGACTTCAGGAAAGAAAAGAGAAAAAAAAATGCGTGGTGAGTGATTTGTCTTCTGAAGCAGCTGTTGATATACTCCCAATAGTGAGTTCTGCGGTAGCAACCTCAGTGTGGTGAAAAAGTGCTTTCAAAATTAGTTTGAGCACATGCAAAAGTATATCAATCTTAAAGGCCAATACTTTGAAAAACAATAAAGCAGTTTCCAGAATTCCATGTCTTGTTTCATATTGATTGCAGAAACTTTTTCAACAGTCCTCGTACAAGAGAAAGTGCTTACAAACACGTTACTCATCTTCAGCCCATTGCTTCGGAACTGCAATAATTATTTGTCCTTCAGGTTGGGGGCTAATCATCCTTTCCGTAAAACTCCTGCGGCTGATAATCTGAGGCAAGGGAATGATTTTACGTCACCTCACAAATTTCAGCAAGTTTCGCTTCGTTCCCTCGTATAGCATTTTCTACTGTCTTTTTTACTGATTGTTCCAAAGATGAAGATTCTTTTGGATGTTTCACAATTACACATATTTATGGTTTTAAATTGCACGCCTTTTCAGTATTCAGTGCTGAGCTAGTTGCAATTTTACAAACTTTACGTTGTCTCTGCACGCCAGATCTTTATCTGTTTAGGACTGTAAGTACTGAGTAGCGATGAAATAAAATGTTTGTTTTATGTGCCACTGTTCTGCTGTGTAAGCTAAAGGAGATTGTGATGAGAATGAATGAAATGGTGGAATGAAGAAAGTGGTAGGAAACAGAACTTCGAGAAAATCCATGCAGCTGTCATTTGTCCACCACAGTCTACTTGGCATGAGCAAGGATTGAACCAGGGACCCCTCACACAAGAGGTGAGCGCTCTACCACAGCCACCGCGGCCGCCAGTGCTCTGAGTAGCGTTCGTGATGTGAAAAGAAAATATACTTTCCTGCAGCAAGCCCTGTCCTGTCCTGTCATGGTTTATTAGCACGAGAATGTGAGGTACAATTCTGAATTCCGAGCCTTGTTTGGTAATGAAGACGCAGACTGTGCAGCGAAACTTGCTGCTCATAAAGGAAGAGGCCTTAATCTCCCACACCCAGCACGGATCTGTGTTCGCTATTCACTGCTTATTGCATCATCGCTGGCAGCTCGAATGGGATGTCAACAATAATTACTTTGCTCAAACCTTGGTGTCTAGGCCACTAGCTCAACAGGAGGAACGAATTCTAACGTGACTTTGCATTGAACATTTCACACTTAACACGTACCCTTGCTGAGTATTTCCCGACAAAAGATCAATATCTCACTGTTACAAATTTTATCATAGTACTTTCGTCACTACGTTTGCTTGTTTCCTATCATATCTTTCGTGGCAGACCTACTGTCTTTTATACATTGACGGGTGCAAAAAGACCTGTGCTGTATAACGCACCCAATCCCAACCTCTTACTGTTTCACATCGAAACAAAAAAAAAAAAATGCAGGAAGCGTGTCTAGCGCCAACACAAGAAAATCAGACGGAACATTTTTGGGTTTCTAAATAGAGCAACTGTATTTATTCATCGAACACAACTTCAGAACTACTTATCGACACAGGCAACGGACATCCCACGCGAAGGTAGCCCCGATAATATTTGCTGATATAAGCATTTCAAGTATTTAGTGCACATTTCCAGAAGTTTGTGGGTCAGATATTCAGGAATTCACTCCATTACCAACATGATGGTACCACGGAATGATACCCGGTGCGAAATCCAAGAAGTGACAGAAACATGCAGCGTAGTTTTCAGTTGTTTGGATGCTCAAAGATGACAGTTCCAGGACACCCTGTGACCTTATTTCATTTCTTTAACATGTGACGTAAATGTTCTATTTGTTCTTGTACTTTCTTAAAGCAAACATTTTTCGGGTCTGCTTTCGAGTGGGACACCTTGTAAAGTGTGATTCCATTCAAAAACAAAATAACGTCGTAGTAGAATTAAATTTTCTCTCCTAGAAGGCGTAACAGAGATAATTAGTACACTTCACATTTGCACCTACATTCAGCTATAGGTATGATAGCTCACAAACTCTTAACCGAAAGTGTTATATCAAGAGTAGTTGCTTTTTCTGGCCACTTTTTCGAACTTTGAAAAACACATGATCATTATTTAGTGTAGACAGTTAATTTATTTAAGGAGCCTTAGCTTCTTATAACTAATCTAAAAGTTAAAAACTGTTCTTAGCCAACAAGCTCGAGAGATGGCAGCTCGATCACGGAAAATTGAAATATAGGACATTGCAAAAGGTAGTTAAGTGAACATGTTACTGGCATGTGAAGAATAAAGCCGTGATACAGAAGAGCTTGTCATGCTATAAGTAAAGTGAATGGACAGCCTACATAAGTCAACTTGAGCGGAAGAAACATTTTTGTGGTTGCTTTTTTTTTTTTTTTTTTAGCAGCGTAACTGGACTTGTGTAATATCTAGGCTGTGGATTTTGCCTAATTAGTTCCAAATGTGGTAAACAAAGGCTGTTTAGTAATGAATCTATTTTGAATCCTTACCGATCACTGTTTACTTCGCTGTGGAAAAAATGTTTAGTGTATTCGTTTTCGGCACAGGAAACCCTGGCGAGAGTGTTACGTCGCTAAGATTCCATCTTGAACTAGTAGGTCCCGCTTCACGTAATCTGGTTGCTGTAAAGGAACGGAAAAGAAAAAGCTAACAGTTTTTTTTTTCAATTTCATTCATTTAAAAATATCTTTCATTCTTTTTTCTTCAAGAGCTTTTCTCTCTCTGTCTCTCTCTCTCTCTCTCTCTCTCTCTCTCTCTCTCTCTATATATATATATATATATATATATATATATATATATATATATATATATATATATATATATATATATATATATATATATATATATATATATATATATATATATATATATATATATATATATATATATATATATATATATATATAATATATATATATATATATCATATTAGGGTGGAGCGAAATTTTTTTTTTTTTTTTCGAAATTCGAATTTGGATAGGGAGCAAAAGTTGTATCATATCGTAGTACTTTACCATAGAAAATTTCAATTCTCTAAAATTTTTAGCCGGGGCGCAAGGGGCCTTAAATTTCAGATTTTGCAAATTATTTTCCATTTACTATGTAAATATTTAGCAAATCTTCACTGAAAGCACACTGTAATTTGTATTGTTGATACAGGGCGAAAGAAGCATCTTGTATCAGTAAATAACAAGAAGAATTTTTAATTCTCTAAAATTATTTTTAGCCGAGGCGCAATTGCCCTGAAATTTGGGAGTAATAAGAAGAAAGGTGATCAACTATAAGCATTTTGCGACTTTGTCATAAAGAAGCTTTTTTTTTTTTTCTATTTGATAAGTTTTCTTCTGATATCCTATAATGAACTTGTTGGCAGTGTTGTAAGTAGTATAATAGACTGGTGGGTGGTGACAGTGATGTAACTAAGGGGGGGAAATGGGCTTGTGCTCCAGGCGCCAAAATGGGGGGCACAAACTTGGGAAATATTTATTTTCACTATAAGGTAAGGACATAAGTTTTAGCAACTAAAAATCATAAAAAAAAAAAAAAAAAAAACCTAGAAACTTAATAGGACAACTTACGATCATATCCATAGAGCATAAATTCTTTTGATCTTTAAAGGAATCATTTGAGGACATTGTAAAAAAAAAAAAAAAAAAAAAAAAAAAAAAAAAATGAATAAAAAATAAAAAACTTTGCAGCCAAAAAGCCTGAAAAGTTAAATTTTAGTTCCAGCTTTTTGTGTTTTCATTTAACTTACATCGATTTAAGAGAGTTGCAAAATGTCCGTGTATAACACTTGAGACAACAGTTTGGCTGTTTGTCATAATTAAATATTTTATTCTAAAGCAACATATTGTTGATTCATTCTACATACACACGTCCCGATATAATTCCAGAAACATTTTGATTTACTGTTGTTATGATAAGTCTATAGAATATGTCAAGCTTGCTACTCTCAAATTATTTGTCAATCAGATACTAATTAGTTTTGTGTTTTATCTTGTCCCAAAAAAAAAAAAAATATGTACTGCAATTTTGAAGTCAAGCTTTACCACTTGAAGGGAATAGGAAAACTACTGTATGATGTCGATATCAGTTATAGTTGGGGAGCGTTTTGGTTGGTTGGTCAGGAGGAAGGGGGGCTAACCGAGTTCTTGCCTTGGGCGACAATTAGGCTAGTTGCGTCACTGTGTGGTGAGTAAAAAAATGATACTCTGTTATATTGAAGTTACTTGGATAAAAAAAAAAAAATTGAAGAAAGGAAAGCCAACAAGCGATCTTACGGTGAAGCTTTAAACCAAAGAGTATTATACTCTACCAGTTACATTATCAATCTTCAGATTCCTCTTCATCTTCGGAAACAAGAAAGGAAGGCAATAAAGAACACGTTGAAGCTGGAGGAGATCCTGATTTTAGTTGGAAGTATTCTTTGAAGAAAAGAAAGCAATCACTGACTGGATGCAAGCAAATGAGAAAATTCCTCCCAAAATTAGCAAAATTGAAGGAGAAAATCGGCGCGACTAGAAGAACAATTGCAGCAATTGCTACTGCAGTTTTGGGAGAGTTTAATATTGTAAGTCCAAAGCAGTCGCAAAACATAATTGACAGAAGTAAAATACAAAGAGAATCGAAAAGTGTAAAAACTAAAGAGTCTGTTAATAAAGTGAAACCTCGTGCCATCTATTTCGATGGGAAGAAAGATCAAACACTCGTGATGTCCGAAAGTCACATAGATATGAAGATGGAAGAGCATTATTGTATCCTTGAAGAACCACGTAACAATTTTCCCAGCCATATCCCTTTAACCGGATCAGCATCAGCAAAGAATATTGCTAGTTCCATCTGCCGCGAAATACAAGAAAATAATGTGGATCTATCAGATGTTGTACCTATCGACTGCGATGGCACTAATACTAATGTTGAGTCAAAAGGAGGAGTGATTAAGAATGCTCGAAAAGCATTTAGGGAGGCTCTTGCAGTTGGGGATATGCTTATTGCATTTCATTGAACTACCACTTTGTCACTTGCTAAAAGAAATCGATGATGCAACTACTGGTTCTTACACTTTCTCTGGCCCTATTGATAAATCTCTTGTGAATTGTGAAACACATCCAGTGTGCGGCTTCGAAAAGATTTCTTCAGAACTTCCTACATTCCTAAATGTGCGTGATTTCAGTTGTGATCAAAGATATTTGTGTGAAATATGACAGTCTGTCATAAGATGAAACTGTAATAAAAGCCTAGCAGATAAGAAACCAGGGAAGCTTGCGCATGCCCGTTGGTTAACAATGGCTTACAGACTTTTGTGTGTATATATATCAATGCCAAATCCTTCAGAGGTGCTCAAGACACTTGCAAAGTTCGTGGTAAAAGTATATGCACCAGTGTGGTTCAACATCAAACTGAAACCTCTTGTCAAATACGGAGCTAAACATTTGTTCTTGAACACAAGACTTTCGCGAACGTTTGCAAGAACCATACAAGACTTCTGTCAATAGTCGTTTTCGGAAATGCATTCTATGCGAATCCTTAGAATATTCTCATTGCCATGATTGGTGACGACAGATCAGCTACACGAATCCTTGCTGCCGATAAAATCCTCCAATTCAGAAAACAGTGTAAACCTTTTGAAATTCGTTTCTTTGAAGTGCCAGTATTAAACTTCGTGGCTATTAATTACACAGAAGTTTCAAATGAAATCAGTGTAACATAACAAAACCACTAATACTGACTCGTGTGACAGATGAGACAAATTGCAAGAAATTTGCTCTTCAGGAAACACATGTGTTGATATCCCAGAGTTACCATGTCATACGCAAGCAGTGGTAAGATTAATGAAAATAATTAGTGAAGCTTCTTTAAGTGTGTGGGGCTCGAGAGAGAGATTTTCTTATTTGTTCCAAAACTGACTCGAGAAAATACATGGTTACTTTCGAGACAAAGTGGCAGTATTTTGCACGAAGACGTAAATGAAACTTATGAAACATTCAATCTAATGTTGGCGAGCGGGTGGGATTGAACTTGACGGCAGCCACCTCTTACTGGTGAATTCTGGGTTGATGTAGCCTGTAACATTGAATATGAACTTCGATAGCTTTAGAAATCCGTCTGGACACTACGATGAATCTTAACACCCTCAAATTACAGTCTACTTCAAGCGAAGAGCTGCCTAATAATGACATAAATACCCAATAAACATGTATTTGTTTACAGAATCTATGAAACTTAAGGCCGTTGTGCCCCGGCTAAAATAATATTTTAGGGAATTAGAATTTCCCGTGGTAAAGTACTACGATATAATGCAACTTTTGCCCCATATCCGAATTCGAATTTGGATTTTTAAAAAATTGACCTCTTTTCACTTATTTACAAAATCTATCAAACTTAAGGCCCTTTGCGCCCCGGCTAAAAATTATTTTAGAGAATTGAAATTTTCCATGGTAAAGTACTACGATATGATGCAACTTTTGTCCCCTATCCAAAATCGAATTTCGAAAAAAAAAATTTTTGGCCTCTTTTCACTCCACCCTAATATATATATATATATATATATATATATATATATATATATAATATTGTGTGTGTGTGTGTGTGTGTGTGTGCACACAGCTTCAAGAACTTTTATTTGCATTCTTTCTCTTCAAACACGGCACTACAAGTAAGGAGGGTGCTCCTAAAATCTGGAAATTGTCAATGACGGCACTAGGGTTTTGAGAGCTCAGTCTGTAACTCGGGCTCAGGGCTTTAAACTTGCAAAAGTTTAGTCTTTTTCTAGATAGCGTGAGAGATCTAGTCACGCCTCTGGTTCGATGTTGAACTCATTTACTTAAAAACTTTTTTCATGCTTTTGAATAAAGAATCCTGTATCAGTATGTTCTCTGTAAAATTACATGCTTTAAAAATACTTTGTCAATAAATAAATAAATAAATATCTTTGAAAACAATTATAGCTTAAACTGGCTGCGACTATATTGAACAATTCAAACTCGAACTTGTGGAACGCTCAAACTGAGTGTTGCTAAAAGAAAAATATTGTCCCTCGGGAATCGAACCTATGTTCACCAGGTAGAAGTACCGTACGTTAACCATTAATGCAGCAGATCAGTGTTTACAGTGAGTAAGCGTTCACTGACTGGGAATACAGATCAAATGAAAGAACAACAGTCTCCTGCATGAGTTGATAGTTAAAACAAGAATAATCATTATTGAATATATGACAAACAGCAATGAGTACTTAGACCGATTCCATTTCAAATCGTCCAGGCAAACCACAATTGGTCCCCATCATAGTTTCAGATTTCGTTTATTTATTTTTTATATGGGATCTACATACAATATTATTAGACCCATATTTTTTCTTCTTGCTGAAAAAAAATTTTCCTTCGATATACAGCCTTCCAAAATGACTGCCCTCCTCTCAGATTGCTCGAAAAACTGAAAAATATGTCAAATTAAAAATTTTATTTTAGAGAAACGAGTAACATAATCGCAATAGCAGGAAGCAATTTTCAGCTTTTCATTATGCTATAACGTGGAATGTAATAATCAGAAACGTAAGTCCTTTATATTTTGAAGAGACCTTATAAAGTAGATTTCAATGCTAGAAGCAGATGGTTGATATTGCTCGTGAGGACAGAAAAAAAAAAATATTTGAAGTTAGCAAAAATTTCACCAAAGTTGGCAACATTGCGAGTGAATTGCGCAATTCCTATTGGACCAATAGACGAATTTATTCCCTCCACCGAAACATACAACTTTATACTCTTCCTGCTATTGCGATTATGTTACTAAGTACACTCGTTTCTCTATTTTTTTTTTTTTTTTTTTTTTTTTTTTTTTTTTTAAGCAATCCGAGAGGAGGGCAGCCATTTTGGAAGGCTGTATATCGAAGGAAAAATTTTTTTTCAGCAAAAAAGAAAAATATGGGTCTAATAATTTTGTATGTGGTTTCTTATTTTAAAATATAAACTAAATCTGAGACAGTCGTGTAGACCACCCTGAACGATTTGAAATGGAATCACTCCTTACGGACTTTTTACCAAGTGTGCATTTTGATTTTTTTTCGCAGTCTACTGATAACAGCATTCTTTACCAGTGCTACTGTGGGTCTAATACAGTGAGTCACAACTAGAGGAAAGAAACGAGCTTGGGAGCCTTGACTAAACTAACCATTCATTCTACTTTATTTTACTTCACAACAACGAGTTCCCGGTTGAATTTGTAAACAAAACACCTCTTAGAGTATGACGTCGTTCCCTAATACTTTGACCCCCTTCTGCTCCAAAAACACAAAACGCGCTGATGTTTGTGTTACGGTATACCAAAGGAGTAACTATTCCTGAAGTTAGATTTTTCTATCCAGGCCCATTCGAGAGATTGGACAGGGAAATATGCCGAATTGGCATAATTCACCAACTTTTTTTCTTCTTCTTCTTCTTCATGTCTTTGAGAGCAGCTACAAGTCTGTAAAATTTTGTGTATGAACTTATGACTCCGTACTACATACACACGTAAATTCAGATCCCTACGTCAGTTGCTTCCTCTTCTAAACATGTCTTCAATGTCCAAAATTCTGATTTCACTCCTTTCAACTGGCTTCAGGCAAAAATGTTAAGGGATCAGTTATAGCTCTGCACAAGTGGGAAACGTCCAGCAGTTTTCAATTTGCTAGGACAAATACATGCTGAGAAATTCAAAACAACGTAAACGCCTCAAATGGATAAAACGCAAAATGGCGGCAGTCGCCGAGTCCCTACGAAATGTTTCAAAAATCCAGTGGTCGTAGTTTTGAAGTACTCTGATATAGTATATACATTCATGAAAAAAATAAGATCTTTTTGGAGATGGTCGAGACACACATGCATGATCACTTAGAATGGACTGACTGAATTGTGAAACCAATAGGTGTTGGTGGAAGCCTGGTAGGTCAACAGTTACAGGTTAAGTTGACTTTGTCCCTTGGGTTTTTGTTTGAATTACAAATTTTTTTGTTGCATCTCATTTTGCTTATATGAAAGGGGTGGGGGTAATTGAGATATGCTAGATTAATGTATTTGAGAAATAACTGGAATCTCTCGGTATGCTAGAATTTTGAGTTTCAAAAAAGCTGTATTTTGTAGTTTAGGTAGTCCTATAATCATGTTTCTTAGCAACTTTCAAAGTTGTAGATCTACAGTATTTTGTTGGAAATAGCCTAGACTGCATATCAATATATTTTATAAAACAAAGAAATAGAAATAGCCTAAGTTATTTTTAGTGAGCAGCCTAGAAACTATGTCTGAATTTGTTTCATAAGCCAGTTTTGTAACCTGAAACTATGTAATATAGGTTATTAGCAGGGACGTGAAGTTTTCGTTTTAACGATAGCATCGAAAACTTGAAAATGGGAAAGTAAAGTATATAGATATACCTAAATATATGATACAAGTCAGTTTTTGGGATTTTTAAATCGCGAAATAATGCGAATTTGATTTCAAAATACACCAAAATGCACTGCATAAAGCGATAGTTTCGCGAAATCGCCATGTTGGTCGGTAACACTAATAAAATAACACAAGTTAGTTGCCAATGTGAGAGGAAAAGAAATGGACAAACTGAAGTTATGGTGAAAATGAAGTCACGGATTTTTGAATACACGGAAAACGAAGCATTTGTATTTTCAGTTCCCCCAGGAGAAATACACGAATGAAGAAAAAAGCTCCTTTGTTACTTCCTAGCCCCGTCCAGACACGGCGGAGTTTGTGCTGTTTTTTATTTAGCAGCTTGCATAGAAGATGCTGTGGAATTCTTCCAAAGAAAGGACATGAGATGTATTTCAAATGCTGGAATGGGTTTTCTTTCCAATCTGATCCCGGAAGAAGTGAACGCGATGAAAGCTGCTCCAATTTTTGTGCAGGATCATGCCTCGGATCTAGTTCAGACCATTGAATTTCTGGAAGGATCGACGTACGCCAGTGCCCACCTTCTGCGTTAGTAAGCTTCAAGACCTTAAATATGACTTCCATTCAGTTAAAGATTAAATCATTTCCGATTTAACGACTTCAGCATTGTCGAATTTACCACAGTGTGTGAGAGAGAATCTTACAAGTGTGGGTCTGGTGTCAGTGAAGAAAATGGAAAATCTCATGGAAACTGGCCCTTCTAAAGACACGTTCCAGTTGCTACACCAAGTGTTCAACCCTCAGTGTACTCTTGAAAATAGTGATACCTGAATTTTTAAAACAACTGAAACGTGTTAACGGGTTGAATACACTGCCCCCTCCAGAGCTCGCTAAAGTGTACTTATCCTTGATAGATAGCGTGAGAAGATCGGTAGATAACGGGAAAGAAGTGAATCTCCAGAGAACCCTCCTTGTACTGCGAAGTGAACAGATTTTGCTGCATGTGCTCTTGAAGCAATACCTTAGCCAGCTTCCAACGTTGATTCTGAAAGATATTCCGGAAAGGAGCAAAACCTTAAAGAAGAAAATGTGAAAATATTGACAGTTTTGTTCTTTGAAAAATAAAACATTGAGGAAACTATAAATTCGGCATTAAGTGAATATGTGTATGATAATCATATGGATTAAGTCTTAAATAAGTATATTGTGAATTTATTTTTTTGGAAGTGAAGGAAATGTAAACAAACACTGCAGTGTAGTTTTTAGTCGATATATGCAGTCAAATCATACATTAAATAAGTTTAGGAGGGATATCGAGCCATTTTTCCTCAGATGTAAGTCCAAAAATATACTTTATTTTTTAAAATTTAAGAAGTCAAAATTTAAAACTATTCGTTTAATTTTAAAATTGTTTTATTTTAATTAGTTTTCACAGACCATTTTCTGTGTTTGCAATAAATTTACTTTCCAAAACCATTATAAAATAAAGCAAATAACCCCTATTTGCTTGTATTAAATCGCGAAAGATAACACCGATTTTTGGCCAAAATAACCGATTGTAGGGATAAGATAAAACTAAAACTTCGTCCCTAGCTATTAGGCTATAGGCTCATTATAATCAACTCACAAAAATGTTGGAATAACATCAGTAGCTATTTCCACTTTCTTAGTTATTTTCTTGTACACCCTCCATTCCAAAAGAAACCGAACTTTTGAAAACAAATAGTACCACTAGTGCCATCTGTTGCAATATTTTACCGGTAGATGTCGTAGTCCCTCATTGACAACTGGTATAAATGTCATGACATTTGGATGCACGGCAACAAAGTTATTGCGTTTCAACTGTCAGTGTGTTGTGTACATCGGTCGGAAAATGAGTTTCAAACAACGAGCTGCAATTGAGTTTTGTGTTAAACTGGGTAAAACTTTTAGTGAAACGCACCAAATGCTACAAAATGCATATGGTGATGAGTGTCTATCCCGTACGCAAGTTTACGAGTGGTTCAGGCGATTCAAATCGGGTAGAGAGACGCTGGATGATGACGAAAGATCAGGCCGTCCCAGAACCGAATTATCGGAAGAAAACATCGAAAAAGTGAATTCATCAAACATAACAAAAAATCGTCGGTGAAAGTTATTGAAATGGAATTAGGCATTCCTCAAACAACCGCATACCGCATTTTGACCGAAGTTTTGGGCCTTAAGAAGGTTAATTCGCGGTTTGTACCACACAAACTCGCCGAAGAACAAAAAGTTAATCGAATTGCGCATTGCAAAGACATCGTTAAAAGTGCTCGGCAGGATCGAAACTTCTTGAAATCGATTGTAACTGGTGACGAGACGTGGTGTTTTGAATATGAACCCGAAACAAAGCGGCAAAGTGCTGAATGGAGAGCGCCGGATGAAGGAACACCCAAAAAAAAGTCGCTTGGTGAAGTCAAAAGTTAAGGTGATGCTGATTTGTTTTTACGATTCAAAAGGAATTATCCACAAAGAATTTGTTCAGCCCGGCCAGACAGTCACTGGAGAGTTTTACTTGGGCGTCATGAAGCGTTTGCTGGCAAGAATTCGTCGTATTCGGCCCGAATATCGCGAAATCGGCAGTTGGACTCTTTTGGACGATAATGCACCATCACATCGTTCGCGACTTGTAACTGAATTTTTGGTCAAAAATCACATTATTCGGTTGCATCATCCGCCCTATTCACCAGATCTCGCTCCGTGCGATTTCTATCTGTTCCCGAAACTGCATTTGGCGATGAAAGGAAAGTGGCACGCATCGATTGATGCCATTGAGAAGGCGACGACCGCCGTCCTAAAGACCATTCCAATAAAGGACATGGAGAAGTCGTTTGACAACTTGTTTGAGCGTGCAAATATGTGTATCGATGCAGAAGGGGAATACATTGATTAATAAAAATGATTTGTTCCAAAATGTACATTGCTTTTTTTTTTTTTTTTTTTTTTTATAACGTTCGGTTTCTTTTGGAATGGAGGGTGTAATTCGGCCAAATATTTGTATATCTTTATGTAATAAACACAAAATAACGAAGACTTCTTTGTTTCACAATTAGACTCCTTCATACCACAATATCACCTACTAGTGCAGTCAAATTAGTAACAAGCTGAAAATTGGTACAGATATTGGGAATGATTTTGTTTACAACATACTAAAAGTCCCTTAAAATCGCACGTAACCTTCACCGTGACCATATTGGAAAATTGCCGCTGGAAGTGTCAAATGAACAATACGCACATAAAAATAACTATCTTCGCTATGGTTGAACATAGAGATAAAATTAGTGTCATTTTATAGAACATAGATAATATAATATTTTTTTATAGAGAAAATTTTTTTCATAACTCATACGTCTAAAAATAATTAGCTCTAAATTCTAAAATTCCGATAACTACCGTCAAACTAATTTAAAATTTTATTAAACTTAGGAAGTAACTATTAATTACTAACAAGTTAAAATTTTTATAGATGTTGGTAAAGATTATTTAAATGACATACTGAAATCCCACTACATTTTCGTTCGCCATATTGCAAAGTGTCCAAACGTCCGAAGTAATTGGAAGATAATATTTTGTTAAGTGAAAACAAAATCTGGACCGGGATAAATATTTAAGAAACTGTAAATGCAGTCGATCCGAAGTCAATTGCGATCAAGGGGGCACGGTGGCTCAGTGGTAGAGCGTTCACCTCCGGTGCTTGGGGTCCCTGGTTCGATCCCAGCTCGCGCCGTGTGGACTTTGTGGTGGACAAACACCGTGCTCGTGGGTTTTCTCGGGGTTCTCCCGTTTCCTCCCACTTTCTTCATTCCACCATTTCACTCATTTCTCATTATCACCGTCTCCTTTAGCCTAACCGGCATAACCGTGGGACGTTACACTTAAAGATTTCATTTCAATTGCGATCAATGCTGGTGGGAGGGGCGAAACACTATGACATGTTTAAGGTTGTCGTTCGCCATCTTGGAATCAACTTGTCTATTTTAAATGGCACATGGTCGTGTGACATATTAAACAACCACCTCGTTCGAAGAGAAAGCCAACGGTTAGGTTATTTTTTCAAACCCTGCAACGGTTTTGAAGTTGTAAATAGATTTAGTATATGTTATATGTGAAATGTCCTGTGCGATGTTTCGATTGTGAAAAACTAGCTTTGTAACAACTCACATTACGTAATCTTGAACGACCAGCAGAGGAGAGAGCAAACTCACATAAGACAATTACAATCACATGACATGTTCAACATGCCCACCGGTCTGCTCTATGGATATCTCTAACCATGCGACCACGTGCTTATGCACTCTGCGAAGCATGGTTGGTGATATTTGTTCACAGGCCGTAATGATTCTCCTTTTCAGGTAACCAATGTCATTAATTTTACACGGGTAGACAACAGCTTTAAAGTGCGTTCAAAGATAGAAATCCAATGGAGTTAGGTCGGGGGACATTGTTGGCCACACAACTGGTCCATGCCAATCTATCCAGCAACCAGAAAAATGTTAATTGAGCCATCGATTACCTTACGACCATAATGCGGCAGTGTCCCATCTTGTTGCCAATATTGATAAAATCATCCTTCCTCTTTCAATGAAAGTGGCATAAGTGTTCGCAAGCATATCTGCATATTGTGCAGCATCCAAGGTATCATGAATGAAAACAGGTCCAATAAGTTTTTTGCCTCTTATTTCACGCCACACCATTACCTTATCTGTACCTTGCATCTTTGATGCATCTATCTAATTGAGATTTGTATTAGGCCAGTACCTAGAAGTCCTACGGGATTTTTTTTTTTTTTTTTTTAACCTTCAACGGTTTTGAAGTTAAATGGATTTAGGATAGATTGTTATCATTTAGACTTAAATTTTATGTGTAGAACATTGAATAGACGGGAACCGACTCTACTTTTTTCTTGTAGGTAGGATAGGATAACTCGAGAGGAAAGAATCGAAATTATCATTTTGGCTGGAGGACGCAGTTCAGAAATAACAGCCATCTTCAAAGAACGACATCCTAATCGCGAGCCAATGACAGTGCTATACGAAAACTAATCCGCAAATTCAGGGCAACGGGAAATGTTGATTTACCTCGATCAGGACTACCACGACATGCAACTGATCCAGACACATCAGTAGCTGTGTTGAGTGTATTGATGAAAATAGTGTGCGAAGTCAATCAAGTGAACATAATGTTAGTGTCAAAAGTGTTCAAACAGGGGAAAGTGGCACCCTTAAAAATTGAAGTTGAAACAAAAACGGTCAGAGGATAATTCTGATAAACCAATGGGGTTTTGTGAGTAGGCGTTGGCCCAGATAGCTCGTGACCCAGTGTTTCCTCATAACGTTGTTTTTAGTGATGAGCAAATTTCTCAGGTGAGATTAACAACCAAAATGTCCGGTAATGGGCTAATACAAATCTTAATTGAATAGATGCATCAAAGATGCAAGATGCAAGTAAGGTAATGGTAAGGTGTGTAATATGAGGCGAAAAACTTATTGGACCTGTTTTCATTTATGGGACCGTGGATTGCTGCACAATATGGAGATATGCTTGAAAACACTGTTATGCCACTTTTGTTGAAAGAGGAAGGGTAGTTTAATCAATATTGGCAACAAGATGGGGCACTGCCGCATTATGGTCGTAGTGTAATCGATGGCTCAATTAACATTTTCCCGGTTGCTGGGTAAGTGTATGGACCGGTTGAGTGGCCAACAAGGTCCCCCGACCCAACTCCATTGGATTTCTATCTGTGGGTGTACTTTAAAACTGTTGTCTACCAGTGTAAAATTAATGACATTGGCTACCTGAAAAGGAGAGTCATTACGGCCTGTGAACAAATATCACCAACCATGCTTTGCAGAGTGCATAAGCACGTGGTCGCATGATTAAGGGTATGCATATAAGAGAGCGGTGGACATGTTGAACATGTCATGTAATTGCAATTGTCTCGTATGTGTTAGCTCTCTTTCTTCCTGCTCATTAAAGATTACGTAATGTGAGATGTTACAAAGCTCGTTTTTCACTATCTTACGAAATTCGAAACATCGCACAGCACATTTCACATATAACATATCCTAAATCTATCACAACTTCAAAACCATTGCATGGTTTGGAAAAATAACCTAATCGCTGAGTTTCTCTTCGAACGAGGTTGTTGTTTTAATATGTCACACGACCATGTTGCCTTTTAAAATAAACAAGTTGATTCCAAGATGGCGGAGGACAATCTCAAACACGTCATAATGTTTCCCCCTTGCACAACCATTGATCCCAATTGACTTCGGATCGACTGCATTTACAGTTTCTCAAATATTTATCCCGGTCCAGATTTTGTATTTCACTTAACAAAATATTATCTTTTAATTACTTCGGACGTTTGGACATTTTCTAATATGGCGAACGAAGACTTAGTGGGATTTTAGTGTCATTTAAATAATCTTTACCAACATCTATAAAAATTTTAACTTGTTAATAATTAATAGTTAAGTTACTTCCTAAGTTCAATAAAATTTTAATTCAGTTTGACAGTAGTTTTCGCAATTTTAGAATTTAGAGCTAAATATTTCTAAAAGTATGCGTTTTATGAAAAAAATGTTTCTCTATTAAAAAAAAAATATTATCTATTCTATAAAACGACACTCAGTTTATCTCTTTAAGTACAACTATAGCGAAGATATTGCTATTTTTATGTGGGTATTGTTCATTTGACACTTCCAGCGGCCATTTTTCATTATGGCGGCGAAGGTCACGTGAGATTTTAGGGGACTTTTAGTATGTTGTTTAGAACATCATTTCCAACAACTGTATCAATTTTCAGCTTTGTTACTAATTTGTTCCCTTTATTATTAAAATTTGAGCTGCATTTACTGCACTATAGAGAAAGCTGGGGACAACAGATGCCTCATAATTACCCTTTTGGAGGGAAATTGAGAACACAAATTTAACATTTACTTATCAACTTATGAGATCATAGGGAATTTCTTGGCTGGAAATTGTTACTCTATTGGCACCATAAACTTCTGCCTAGGTTAACTGCTTTGAAAACTAATGTAAGCTGAGTAACGTGGGAAAGTTGTGAAGTTTCTCATTACCCTCACTTGATCCTATTTCAGTAAAGGACAGTAATGAGACGATGCGTTTGAGACTGACTGAGATTGATGGTAGTTGGAAAGGCTAGGTTTTTAAATTTCTGCAACCAGCTTTGGATCCAATATGTGATCCATATAAACCGGAAACAACTTACGAATTGACGTGGCTGATCCGTCATCCGACATTACCGAGTGTTGTCGGGTCCTGATGTTTACTTCAGTGTCCATTGTGGTTTACCTGTGAACGATAGGAAACCAGAATTACTACCATTCTGAAGCTAGAGGAGCTTCAAAAGTATATTCACGTAATATTTCATCATATTGTAACTAATAAAAATGTTGTACCCATCTGTGCAAAACTTATTAAACGCCCTTTGTGCATATACAGTATATATATAGGGGCCCCATGGTCGGAAAAAATAGTTCCCTTTTAATATTATAGCTGAAAATTGTAAATTGTGATCTGGAAAAGTCCGGGAATATTTACCCGTCGCATCTGTTTTAATATTAACCAGTAATTACAAATGGCTCTTAACACTTCTTCCCCTGTCGTGCTGAAACTGTATACTACTATTGTAATAATTCTATATTCTAATGATTACCTGTGTTATGCTATATGCGGTCAAATATTTGTCGTTACAGATTTCCTGTGGAAAGTAAGAACTTAGGTGGTCATCCAAAGTTGAAGACAACTAAGGCAGAAACTGTAACACAGCCTTGCAATACAAGGGTTACAAGGTCACGGTCGAAGCTTCCTTGTGAACCTAAAACAGATGGAAGTACAAAGAAAGTATCAAACACCTCCAAAACACAACCACAACCAAGCTCTAGTGATAGTAGTAGTTATGCAATTGACTTATCCAAAATAACCACCGAAAGAGGAAACGGGAAATCGAGAAGGCGAAACGCTGCTGCATGCTTGTTCAAGGATTTGTCTACTATCGTAGAAGTACCGTCACCCACGCCTCAAAATATAGCAGAGAGGGATAAGAAATGTATTTCTGAAACAAGGGTAACAAACACTGAAGATAATGATTTTGCATCCAAGACGGAAACACCAAAATCAGATCGTAAAAGAAGATATGCGAGATGTTACAACGCATCGAATTTTGAAGAAGCTCTAGCTGACATAAAAGAACAAGAATCTCCACCGAAAGCTCGTGTGTTAGAAGGTAGGTACCCTTTTGGTTGTTACATAACATTTCACTGATGTTGCCGTATTTATTATTCATTAACTTATTCTTTATTAGAATTATTCTCCTAGCATTAGTGAGGCAGTGCTAGTTGTCAGTTATAACAATACTACAATTTCAATGGAGTAATTATGTAATGAGAGTAAAGTAATTCATGTATGCATGGAAAAAGGTTTTCTTTCTTTTTACATAAGTTGCAAGTCATTGTGGATAAATAAAAATTAGTTATTAAATAGTTGAGGTGCTACATCGCAGAAATCAACGAAAAACTGCAAATTGTGATCAGAACTTTCTCGTTGGTATAAATAATGTTTAAGGTTATACAATGAAATTAAGTCGGGGAAGCATCGTCTAAAATCAAAGAAATCCAAGACGGCGGTCATATTTCAAAATAGCTACGCGATTAGTTTTTCTGTTACACGTCGCAGGAATTGAGTGTTTGGTATCGATTTATAGGTTTTTGAGGTCAAGGATTCCAATTTTTATGTTAAAAACAAATTAAGAATTACTATAGGTGTTTTTCTGTTCCATATACTTTTTAAATTGAAACATAGGCGAAATCATTATACACTATTTTTATCTAAAATATATGATATAATGCTATGCTTGGTCTATGCTGATTGCTGAAAAGATTGTTTGATTTTCTTGTCGCAAACTGTCCAGAAGAAAATGAGCGATGTATGTCTAGTAGCTGAGACTCTGTCAGAAAGGTCTTTCAGATGGACCGGTAGCCAAGGGCATAGTTATTATGATCCAGGACAAAAAAAAAAAAAAAAAAAAAAAAAAAAAAAAAAAAAAATCATGTCTCTTAAATAGTCACGATACAAAAAGTAGTTGTCTTGTCTAATTGAGCGAACAAAGAGAAGCAATAGGATTTCCATATCAAGACAAGTCAGCCAATATTTGAACATGATACTGTCTGCAGCTCGCTCTTCACACCAAATGTCAAATTCAAGCTTGGAACCAGACTGGTGGTAAGCATCTTGCAACAAATGGTATAGTGCTGCTGCAGTCACTTAGTGAATTCCTCTGTCTTCCTTTACGTGAGTTACTTTGAGATAGCTTTCTGCAGCAAACATCACCATGAACTTTTTCTCGCCATACATGTCTGGATAGTTCCACTGAATCACTTTTGATAACGCAAACAGTGGTTGATCCACTACCATGACAGGAATTTGATTTCCCTTAAGAAATTGTGTAACTCGTATTATTACGTTCATCGCATGCTTGATCATAGCTATTGATGATGAATCTTTATAGCAGCGTTTCCCAACCTTTTTCAACTTGCGGCACACTACGGGTATAACTTGAATTCTCACAGCACACTCATAGATATTATTATTATTTGCAAATATAAAATACCATGGTAATTTTTCTTCTGTGAGTACTGATCTTCTTCTCATAGAGATGAAAGCTCGATCACTGGTTTTCCCATATGCTAATTCATTATGCTTATTTTTTATTCTAATTTTAAAATAGAAAACAATTGCAATGAAATATAGGACTCACTTTTAAAAATACACTTTCTTTTTCAAAAACTGTATCCAACCGTTCACTAAGAACGAAGATTACTAAATAACGAACGAACAAACAAATGTCTTGTACTTTTAACTTTGCTGTTTTAACCAAAACCGGTGCATATTATTGCAATCACACAGCTTGCGATGCGTCGGTCAAAACACACCTGTCGAACAAAGTGTTATTCTGTCATTCACGTGCGAATGAGTGTTCTACGAATGTTCACTTGACGCGTGTCGTGCAAGTGCTTCCATTTCTCGGTGTTAGTATGACTCTCAGTTGAAGCGTAACGTAGCAGCTAACTGTGGAAATGTGTACGAGTCGAAATACTGTCTGCTACACAGTAATAGATGTAGAATAATATATTACAATTACAGTATTTTTTTCCATGGTAGAAATTCATAGTAATGTGAAATACAAAAATATACATTTTTCCTATGTCTTGCAATTTGATTGCTATAAAATTAATAATTTTGATTCGATTTCCTCGCGGCACACCAGCGGTCCATTCGCGGCACACTGGTTGGGAAACGCTGCTTTATAGAATAATTGTAAAAGTGACGATATTCTTGGAACAAAATCAGTTGAAGCAAGTTTGTCTATAAGCATGGTAGGTTGCCCACGGTGCCCTGGCTTGATGACATGTTTTAGCCATGCAATTTCTTCTTTCTTCTGATTCGTAGCAGTGGGTGTACATCAGAACAAGTTGGAATAGTGAGTTCTTTTGACTTAAAGATGGCTTTTCCCAGCAAAGCAAACTCGTCCGGAAGACTAGGCACACTTCGCTTTTTGAAGTTACTTATGGCATACTGTATATCTTGTGTAGGCCTTACTGTTCGTAAACATTCAGGTGTCGGATTTTGAAATATTGTCCCATGAAAGGACTGTCCGAAGTTGAATTACAAAGATTGTGGTCTGTTATCGTACGCCCCAATTGAGAATATATCTTTACGTAGTTTTGATGGACACAATACATTTTCTTCTTGGTACCTGACATTTACACGTTCACACATCGCTGTTGAGAGTTCCAGCACACGAGTGTAGGAGATTGAAAGTCCAAGTGAATGTAACTTTTCCACTTTTTTTTTCTTTCTTCTTTTTTTCTTCGTGTTTTTCCAAATATTGAAAGACCCATGTAAACTGGCAGCGGAGATTCTCTATCAGTTTTATGCCTCAATATGTTTCCAGCTGGTTTTCGAGATTGAAAATAAAAAGAAAGCAATTGCGATATTGTTAAAGATGGGGCTGTGTAACAACTTCATTGTCTTCAATGTTGGATCCATACAAGAGCATATTCACATTGGCAAGTAGGGAGCGAGGAACAGATTTACGCTGGGTTTCAGCATGTAAATCACCACTGAATGCGTTCTTTTGACATAGCATTTCTTTCCTTACTATTTTAGTAACACGCAAAAAAGCAAGGGCGTCTTTATCTTGGTCGCTTTTACAAGATTCTAACATGGTATCACCAACAGTTTTATCATATGCTCTCTCTGCCAGATATTTGTGCCGTCATATACGGGAAATGTGCAAGAATTCTCTGTCGTAATCTTGAGGTGTGGTATTTTTTCATCCGTTCCTAGTAGTTGCATTAGTCTCATCTTCTACAGTTTTGTCAGGACACTCATCTTGAAAACTGGTTGCGTTTCAGCTGAACCCTTCATACCTTCCTCCATGAAATTAACTAACTCTGCAAAAACTACCCCTTCACATACATGAACATTGCAAGTTGATGTCAATTGACTACTTCGAGACTTGTTATACAATCCTGCTAGGCACTTGCATGGTGTTTTGCATCTAGAGCAATCATATCACCACCACTAAGTTTTGCTAGTAGATCATTTTATTTTATTTATTTTATTTATTTATTTATTGTCAACACAACGGGCTATAGCCCAATTAGTGTAGTAAATTACGCAATTACATGTTCGTAACTCTTGATAACATAACTTGAGTTCACAACTCATGATAACTCATGATAATGGCATTCCGAAATTTCTTAGGCGACATATCACATATATCAAATTCATTGTTATTTGTACACATTCTATTATATAAAGCTGTTGTCCTCCAGATTGGTGATTTCATCATTATATTAGTTCTTGATTTTCTGCAGTAATAAAGACCAGCGTTTCTACGTACTTTTAATGTGGGGACATAAAAATTCAATAAAGAAACTAAATCCGGACAATCCAAAATATTTTGCGTTACTTTTTGAATTAATAATAAATCCATCATATGTCGTCTTTGTTCTAGTGTAGGAAGATTAAAGTTAGTATGGTTTTAAGCTGTCAAATGTAGGATAAATATGAGTTTCTTTATATGTTAGAAATTTAAAAAAATTTGTTTGTATTCTTTCTAATTGCTTGCGATGTTTTATGTGAGTCGGATTCCAAATAGTAGAGGCATACTCTAACTTTGAACGAACATATGCATTGTACAACTTCTGTAATGTTGAACAATTCTTAAATTCTTTTCCCGTTCTAATTATGAATCCTAATAGCTTGAATGCTTCGCTTGTTATATTTACAATACGATTGTCAAACGTTAACTTAGAATCAAACGTAACACCAAGATCTTTAACTGAGTCATGCCTATTTATTATATATTTATTAATTTCATAATTAAAGTGACGAGGTGATTTGCTCCTAGTGAGTGATAATACTTTGCACTTGCTTTCATTGACCCCAAGTTGATTCGAAGAGCACCAGTTACCAATATGATCTAGACCTTGCTGCAGCTTTATGTTGTCGTCCACAGAATTGATATTAGCATCACTATTTCCTTGTTCAATGGCACACTTCCTCACCTTTTGATCTACTTGTAACGTGGTTACATGAAACAATTGATCCTTGCTGGGCGCAGAACCATCACAAAAGAAGCACATCTCTTTAGAAGTAGATGATCGGTGTTTACGATCATGTGATAATGATGTAGACTCTTTGTCACCTTCATTAAGCTTCCGTTTCTTTGCTCTTTTGAACATGGTAGTTATAATTTAATGCACATTTTTGTGCCATTTAGCTTGTCCTTTTAAAAGAGCTTTTTCCACTCCACAGTTATCTTCATCAAACAGTTTTATATCCAAATCACTGGGTAAGATTGAAAGATAGATTGAAAGGTTTTTTTTTAATTCTTCGCAAGCGTTGCGTATCCAGTGTTACGAAAAGATGCATTTGGGTTATTTGCAGAACATTCCAAATGTTCATCAAATATCTTTTGACACAGTATACATTTTGTCCAATCAACACTTTTATCTTTTATCTTCCAGGTCACATGCAGGAACTAATCGGAGACTCTTTGCCATTTTCGATTGCCACCTTCACGTACTAAAATCTGGAAAAAAAAAATAAATAAATAAAATAAAATAAAAAATAAAAACCGGGATTAGTTGGGTGTTGCATTTCTTACAACGAGTTTACTGTTTTCTAAAGAAACCATAAATATAAAATCCTGTACTTGTGATCAGAACATTTCCTTAGCGCAAAGCAATATATATATATATATATATATATATATATATATATAAAATTTCTTACGCATTTTTAACACAAAAATTGCAATCCTTGACCTCAAAAACCTATAAATCGATACCAAACACTCAATTCCTGCGACGTATAACAGAAAAACTGTAACCGCGTAGCTATTTTGAAATATGGCCGCCATCTTGAACTTCTTTGCGTTTAGACGATGCCTCCCCGACTTAATTTCATTGTATAACTTTAAACATTATTTATACCAAAGGGGATGTTCTTATCACAATTTGCAGTTTTATACACGTAGCACCTCAACTAAAACTTCGAAATGGAAAAGATAATTTACGATAGCCGTGTTTAATAATAATAATAATAATAATAATATAAAGAAACTTTGGAATATAGTACCGTGCAAATATCGACAGGAGGACGCTTTCACATACCATTATATTGTTGCCAATACAAACACAGTGTGCGTTGGTTTTCTCGCGGTTCTCCCATTTTCTTCATTCTATCTTTTCATTTATTTCTCGTCAGTCTCTAGCCTACACGGCATTACCGTTGGACGTAAAACTGAAAGAGTTTTAACCCATTCCTTTTAAAGATATTAATTACCAGAAATAATGTAAATATTATTCTATGCGTACCTGATGTCAGGGACGGAAAGGTTTTCGCTAAACTTTTCATTAGATGGAAGCAAAATTGATAGATTGATATTTAGTTCTTTGTCAAGATGATCCTATATAGGACGAGACTTGCATTTTAAAAGTGTAATCCGAATCACGGTAGTGCTTTTTATGCTCTTTTGCTAGAATCGAACCGAGGACCTCATGCATCTAAGGCATGCGCTCTACGGTTGAGGGAACAGAAGTAGAAAATGAAGAGATGTGAAGCGTCCAGATGTGCTTTATGTTGAAATGCAGATTCTACATTCCGATAAAGCATTTAGGAAGACTATGTGATAATTTTCACTATTTTCTGGTAAATAATTTGGTCACTTCTATTTCGGGATTCCTTTGTTTCAACCCCGAAATAAAAATCTATAGAAATAGTGTTCTTAATATTTTGTACATCGGGGTCCATCACTTAATTTTCAATTCATAATATGAAACTAGCTGAATTATCAGTGTTTAACAGAATCAATTGAATTTAACCTCAAGCCAATATGCATGTTTCGCTTTATAGTAATTTACATAAATTTCGAGATATTGTCATTTGTACGGGCCAGTCGAACATGAAAATGGTTTATAAAAAAAAAATGCTTTAAATATTTGATGGCTGCTATTATAGTTCATTCAATCTTTACAGCTCCTCCAGTAGAGGACAAAGTTACTACTAACCAAATTGAAGAATTGCCTGCGGCCGTAACAGAAGCTGTTTCCAGCGAAATTGTAGAAGATAAGAATGCATCTGAGGAACATGACGTTACATATTTTAGGTAAGTTTTATATAAAGTACTAGCAGCGTTCACCCCGCTTCGCTGCGGTCACCCCGGAACGCAATAAACTTTGTTACTTAGATAATTTTTACTTTTTCGCTTTCAAGTGATATGATAAAAACCATAGAAGATTGCAGTAAATCTTAACATTATATCGCCTGTCATTTATGTTAACCCGCCCCGCTTCGCTGCGGTCATCCCGGTGCTGGCATATTGTAAAAGTGTCTGTAAAAATAAGCAAATCAATTAAAAAATTTTAAACAGAAGATTCAAGCTATTTTCCGCTGTATATCGCCTGTCATTTATGTTAACCCGCCGAGTGACACGGTCATGCGGGTTGCATATAAATACGTTTATTTTTACCTATGATGAACTAATAACAAAGGATTTGTACGTTATGGACACTTGAATGGTCAATTATCTCAAGACACTGGTAATTAAAAATTAAAGTGATATGATAAAAACCATCTAGGGTCCAAATCCTAATAACCCCCCAAAAAGGAAAGAAATTGGTTCAGCCGTATTAGCGTGATGAGCGGATAAAGGATTTTGTACGTTCTCTTTTATATATATAGATAGATTAACTCACTCACTTGTACGATTTAAAGGATTTGCTTAAGGGAGACAAAAGTCTGTCAGTGGTTTCTATTTTGTCGTAGTGCAAACAAATTTAATTGAATTTTATCACTACTTAAAAAAACTAATTGACGCTTTATTAAATATATTTTAGAAGTAATGAATGTAGCACATGCAGTATAGGGATGTACCGATATATCGATATGGGTGATATCGGCCACTTTTGAGAGTATCGGTATCAGCCAATGGACACCGATACTTTTTCCGAATTATTTTCAATTTGTTTAATATTAACAGTGACACTTATATTTCATCAGTTTCTTTTAGACTTAAAATTGGTCTAAATTATTATCAATTGTACAATCGATTTCTTTATGCATATGTACGCCTTTGATTTGCACTACCAGTACTCGACTGACATTTTAGTCCCTCTATGCCAAAATAGTGGTGAAGAAAAGCCAGAGGTCCTCAGTCAGAATCATGGGTGCCTAAAGAAAATTTTCTAGGGAGATCCATTCCATGGTTGCTATATTTATTAGTGTGGTATTTAATATACGTGGCTTACTATATTACGTATAAATTTTCGTGAGCCAGGGGGAAAGCGGGTCCCACTCTACCCTCCCCCTTTGGGCGCCCATGGTCAGGATAGCAGACCCGTCATTAGAATCCCAAACGAGACAGAAGTTTTGATTCAGAAGAAAATGCTATGGAAGAAACTCTCACGACGCTCTGTCATTTTCTCGTACTTACATATTAGAAAAGATTAACGGCGCATGGGGAATATGGAGCTGCTTCACATATTCTCGATCTGTGGAATAAGATGAAGTGGTTAGTCCTACGCTCAACTGCTTTTATCTTCCAAAGTGCCTACAAGTATCAAGGACAATTTGGTACTCAATTTAATTGTAGGCTGAGCACCATAGAATAGACCACTGAAGAAAAATTATCAAAATGTCCCGAGAGGTCTCACGAAGTTTTATGCGTATTAAGACAAGCTCCCTGAGTTTCTTTTGCTACGGGATAATCATCCTGATGTTTAGTATTGTGTCCTTTGCATCGCGAAGCTTTAAGCGCATAAGAGACCTTCCCGAATTTCTCGTTATCGGGGCAGCTTCGACTCGCGTAAGTCTTGTCGGCTCAGTTCTGTTTCAGCACCAAGTGTGAGAGTAAGACCAATTAGTAATTATCTGATTTAGTATTGAAGATACGGTAGACACTTGTCAAGAAAAGGAAGCGTCTGGAGATTTATCGCAGGTAAGTAGGCAAATATATTATTAAATTAGGAATGCACGTGAAATAAGCGATAAGTCGGGCAAGGTTACTTTTACAGAAGATACAATTTTATAGTTTGAAAAAAGGAGGAAAAAAAACGTGTAGTCATGGTATTTTCAATCAATATCAGTTCTTAATTAAAATCATTTTTTATGTCTTTACTGCCTGCTTCTTACAGTTATGAAACTTCTCTCTTTTCATCGAGTTTACTTTTTTTTTTTTTTTTTAGTCAATCTTTCAAACTACCAAGTGGAAACAGTTGTAATTTTTAGTTCACATTGTTCGTAGTACAGTAGTGGGAGAACTCATGTAGAGGTTATGTCTGTCTGTACTCCGTCGCGTTTTTATCAAATGAGGGTTCCAATATAGATAGAATCATTAAATTGTAGCATGTAGGAGATACGCTCAAATTGGGCGTTCCAGGTCTCAAGGTTACCACTAGGCTAAGATATGGGGGTGCAAAGTCCCCTTAAGAATAACATGGAGAATGGGGTGAGATTTTAAAAAATAATCGAAAACGATCAATGTTAGTGTTGAATTCATAGTTTTCGGGGTCGCTGAGATGAATAGTGACATTTGGAAGCTGTAAAAGTTAAAGTTCATCTTCCACCCCACTGCAGGTGGAAGTCGCATTTTAAAAATAATCGGAAACTACCAATATTAGTGTTGAATCCATTGTTCTCGGGGTCACTGAGATGAGTAGTGGTACTTACGTTTTCAGGTTTAACTCTCAGGTGAGGGGTAAATCCATGCCAAGTGATCGAGAAAAAAGAAAAATTGCCGCTCGACCTTTTCAATAATAATAATAATAATAATTTTTCCTTGAATGTTTATACTATATCAGGGTACTTCAAAAACCACAATTTCTTTTTTAAAACATCTCGTAATGATACAGCTTCTGCCGCCCGTTTGCGTTTTCTCGATTTTGGGCGTTTACGTTGTTTTGAATATCTGAGCATGTATTTGTCCTAGTGAATTGAAAATTACTGGGCGTGTCCAACTTGTGCAGAGCTAAAACTTTGTCCTCTTAACATTTTTGCCTAAAACCACTTGAAAGGGGTGAAATCAAGGCCTACAGTAGCAACATTTTTGGACATTGAAAACATGTTTGGGAACAGGAAGCAATTGATGTAGAGGTCTGAATTTGTGTGTGCATGTAGTGCGGGTCCATAAGTATATACTCAAAAACTTGCAGAGCTGTAGCTGCTCTCAAAGGCCTGAAATAATATCATAAATTGGGGTAATTATGCAAATTTGGCATATTTCACTGTCCAATATCCAATGGGCCTGGATAAAAAAAAAAAAAAAAAAAAAATCTGAAATTTTGGGAATAGTTACTCCTTTAGCATACCATAAGAGACAACAAAGCGCTTTTTGTTTTTGGGTAGAAGGGGGTCAAAGTATTAAGGAATGACGTCATATTTTAGGTGTTCACAAATTCAACTGGAAATTCGTTGTTGTGAAGAAAAATAAAGTAGGATGAATGGCTAGTCCAGTTAAGGCTCTCAACGTCGTTTCTTTCCTCTAGTTGTGACTCACTGTCTTATCACCCACAGCAGCACTGGCGAAGAATACCGCTATCAGCAGAAGACGAAAAAAGTCAAAATGCACACTTGGCCAAAAGTCTGAAAGTACTCATTGTTTGCTATATCAATGATATTCAGACATGATTATGCTTGTGCGCCTTTGGCGCGGGAGACCCGGGTTCAATTCCCGGCGGGAGCTCATGTGGTTCGGATTCCACGTTAATCAGTAGGTCCACGTCTCATATAGCCTCGCTGCTGAACGGGACGTAAAACTCAAAAAGCAATGATTATGCTGGTTTTAAGTGTCAACTCATGCCGGAGAC
This sequence comes from Thermobia domestica, assembly GCF_964235325.1. Lineage (NCBI taxonomy): Eukaryota > Metazoa > Arthropoda > Insecta > Zygentoma > Lepismatidae > Thermobia > Thermobia domestica. Next base: position 167,865,585 of record NC_137468.1, on the reverse strand, counting down.
TGTTGTCCTTTAGTTTGATCTACATTCCCCAGTTAGTGAACACTTACTGTAAACACTGACTGGGGAATGTAAATGTAACGAAAGGACAACAGTCTCCTGCATGAGTTGACAGTTGAAACAACAATAAACAGAATTGAATATCATTAAAATAGCAAGCAGCAAGAGCAATGAGTACTTTTTTTTTTTTTTTTTTTTTTTTTTTTTTTTTTTTTTTTTTTTTTTTTTTAGCAAGCGTTTTGATTTTTCTCGCCTTCTGCTAATAGCAGCATTCTTCACCAGTGTTGCTATGGATGATAACAGTGAGTCACAACTAGAGGAAAGAAACGACGTTGAGAGCCTTAACTGGACTAGCCATTCATCCTACTTTATTTTACTTCACAACAACGAATTTCCAGTTGAATTTGTGAACAAAACATCTCCTAGAGTATGACGTCATTCCTTAATACTTTGACCCCCTTCTGCTCAAAAACACAAAACGCGTTTGTTGTGTTATGGTATGCAAAAGGAGTAACTATTCCAAAATTTCAGATTTTTTTTATCCAGATCCATTGGAGATATTGCACAGTGAAATATGCCAAATTTCCATAATTCCCCAAGTTTACGATATTTTTTTCAGGCATTTGGGAGGAGCTATAGGTCTGCAAATTTTTGAGTATAAAGTTACGATCCCGGACTATATGCGCACAGAAATTCAGACCTCTACATCAATTGCTTCCTCTTCTCAAACTTGTCTTCAGTGTCCAAAAATGTTGCTACTGTAGGCCCTGATTTCACCCCTTTCAAGTGGTTTTAGGCAAAAATGTTAAGAGGACCAAGTTTTAGCTCTGCAGAAGTTGGACACGCCCAGCAATTTTTCAATTTACTAGGACAAATACGTGCTGAGATATTCAATACAACGTAAACGCCCGAAATCGGGAAAACGCAAAATGGCGGCAGCCGCTGAGTCCCTACGTGATGTTTTAAAAACCCAATGGTCGTGGTTTTGAGGTACTGATATATTATATGCATTCGTGAAAAAAATTAGATTTTTTGGAGATGGTCGAGCGGCACATGCTTGATCACTTAGAATGGATTGACTCTTATATGAAGATCAAATCACTTAATGTAAAAATCTTGCATTTTTGGTTCAAGGATTCTAAACACGGGAAATTAATTTTGAAGTAGTAAGGAAAATAGGGTCGAAGTAAAACTGTTCGGGCCTAGACAATAATTATTAAATCTCCAGTACCTTCAAAAAAAAAAAAAAAAAAAAATTATCAAGAGGTTAGTTTACTTTTTTTAGAACCTTTACATAAATCAACAATGCAGGATTTTTTCATGAAGTGATTCGTTCTTCATGTGAATGACTTACCTGTTGAAGACCACTGAATAAGTGGCTGAAGCAGTTCAGGAAAATCCTTATAGACGTTCATAAACCAAATAAGTACTGCCCTTATTACATTTATTACTTCTAAAATTACCATATTTGATGATCGTGGGTTTATGAATGAAGAGGAAAAAAAAAGTTTAAGAAAAGTGATTATATATACGAATACAAGGTGTAACAAAAAGGTATGGCAGAATTTCAGAGGTGAATTCCTTATGGGTAAACAAGTATTTAAAAAAAAAAAAAAAAAAGTATGACCATACGTCGGAAAATGCATCGTTAGTTACGGCTATTGAGTCGCCTGACGGTGTGAAATAGTTACATTCTTGACGCCCCTTAATGTGACTCAATTTAAACCTCAATAGCTCAGCTCCTAATTAAGCTAGGAAGATAATTTTGGTATCTATGTCGTCCTGAAGGATGAACTAGTGTAAACCATATGTAGATATGACGTGTATGTCGTCGAACGAGTCTGTCTATCAATATCACCTGCAGCGAGTGCAGTCTGTCAGCAGCCGACTATCTGCCGTGAGTATGATTTTGCCAGTCATACCTCTAGCAGTATGCCGTTAATCTAATTTTCCCATCCGCAATAGTGTTTACAGATGGGGCTAAGTTCACACGAGAAAGCATCTTAAATTACAATAATGTACGTGTTTGAGCGGACGATAATTCTAATGCGATCAGTCCCAAGAGACATCAACAGTTTGCTCTGTATGCGGTGTGGTATTGTCGGTGACACTTTACTAGGTCCACACATACTCCCGCAGAGGCTGACAAACATCTATCGAGACTTTCTGGAAACCCATTCCGGATGCATTGGATAACTTGCCCGTAACTGCGTCCACCCGTGAAAATGCAAATTAGTGGAAAGCTTCATCCTTCTGGAAGACATTATACCAAAATTGTCTTCCTAGCTTAATTAGGAGCTGGGCTTTTGAGGTTTAAATTGAGTCACATTGAGAGGCGTCCAGAATGTGACTGACTACTTCACACCGTCAGGCGGCTCAATGGCCGTAACAGGAATCAACCCCTGAAATTTTGCCCTACCTTTTTGTTACAGCTGTCTTAGTTTAAGGTTTGTTAGGTGATGGAAGTGAATGATCATGAAAGTACATTCATAGTGCTCTCCCACCGGAAATCGAATGTGGAACCACGTGCTAGCCACTAGACCAGCGAGAAGGATTAAGAACTGTGTAATTTCCTTGCACTACCTTACAATATTTTTGATAAAGTGTGCCCGCTACATAATATTTAAACATAAGTATTCTTTAGATATAAAAACATATATATAACTATATATAACGTAATAATTCCAGATATTCTGAAGTACTATATCTCTATCCTTAAAAGCTTCTTGATTAATGAGTTTAACAAGTTTCTTATAAATTTTCAACCAAAGAAAGATAGTCTAGAAGAGTAACTTCCTTAAGCAAATATAATTGCAAAGTTAACACTATGAAGTAACATCATTATTTATCATATCTTTTCGTATATTGTGCAGACACGCTTTGTAATAATTTAGCGTGTTTCTCGTTCGATAGTTAGCAGCTCTCTTGCACGTGATCGAACTACCTAGCAGATGTTCAGTGAGCTTGCTCGGGGAACTACTGAAGCAATGCTGACCAGCTCCGAGAAAACTGCTCAAAATGGTGGTACTGAATTAGCATTCTTGTGTCGAAATTCGATATTTATATAACGAGTTAGCGAGTTGAAAGTGTCAGTATTTTGTCATTTACGAGTATGGTAACTTGCAACCCTACGTAAGAACATTTAGTATTATACTTAGATAGCTACATGAGATTTGAAAGAACATTGTGTGTGTATATGACGTGAATCAGCTATAGTGATGTGAGGTGGAAAATTTTCCGCTATATTTTTCCGGAAAATTTTCAGTTCTAAAAAAATATCAGTAATCAAGTAAGAATTCCTCAGCAATCATGAAATTGATTGAATTCATGTATAGAAATGTTGAAAAGTGAAAGATCAATTAAAGAATCTGAATTTTCATGGCTCAGACAATTTTCAGTACTATGTAGGAACACGTTAAACCATTTTTCATGAATCGAAATATTTTCTGCCTTATATGGAAAAATTAAAGAACTTTTTATGAGTCGGAAAGTTTTCATCATTTTGAAGCAAAAAGTAAAAAAACTTTTTTGTGAATCGGAAAGTTTTATTGCTCTGTAGAAACAAGTGAAAGAAATTTTCATAGATCGGAAAATTTTCATCACGATGTAGAAACAAGTGGAAAACACTTTTCATAGGCCGGACAATTTTGGATATTATGTATAGTGATCTTAGGTGGAAAATTTTCCACTATATTTAACTGCACATAGAGCTATAAAATTGAATTTCAGTAGAGGAAAGTTAGTCAGCAACAAATTATAATTTTCCAAGTAGCTTTCGGGAACTGGAAAATTTTCTAATATTTCAAGTTGGGAAATAAAATTTTACACAGTGTTTTTCTCTCTCTCTCTCTCTCTTGTTCTGCGAGTTCCTTCGTTGCTAAGAGGTTAGCATACGCGCCTTTGGCATGGAAAACCTGGCTTCGATTCCCAGCGGGAGCTCATGTAGTTCGGATTCCACGTTAATCAGTTGGTCCCGTTTTATATAGTCTCGCTGCTGGGTCAGTCCATGTCAATTCATCCAGGTCATGAAACCCATAGTCTCAGAATGGCATGAGGATTTTTCTGTTTACTCTACTTGCCATCCTTATTGATCACACCAAATTTTAATTTGATATCTTATATACTTTTTTAGTTAATTTTTTTTTTTTAGTTTGGTAAAATAAACGTTTTTGTTGTTGCCGAGGGTTAAAGAGATTACAACATTGATATACTAAAAAGATCATAACTTTGTTAATTCTCATCATATCACAATGATTTTTTCACTAGAATGATCACAATAAGATACAGAATAAGGTAAAAATACATTCAGCTACTTGTACTTGAATTGTTGTAGTGAATATTAGCTCAAAACTGGATATTACGATTTTTTTAAAGAAAAAACATAAAATTTTAAAATACAGTAAAAACTTAAAGGCACTACATAAACCAAAGTATTTTATATGTATTTATAAGCCTAAAGGCATGAGATAATGTGTTCTGAAAGAAAAACTGTGGGTTTTTAACTGCAAATATTTTTAAACCATTTATCTTTAGAGTACGGCCAGGTATTTTAAGAAAATCTAAACCTTCACGTTGGCAGCCCTAGCGTTGTCCCTAATTGTCACAGGGACATGAACCATATCACGTTACAAAGTTTATGGAACACAGATTCCAACAAGGTAACTTCAGTGCCCCCTTGTTTCCAACCCACAGAAGAAGAAGAAGAAGAAAAATGGCTTTTTTTAAAAAAAATATTTTGTCGGACTGTGGCAACACTGTTCATTGTCATACGCAGGAAAAAAATTCTCGCATACACACCAGACATTGGGTGGAATCATAAAAAATAAAGGGCCTAGGTACAATAGCTTGCGAGATAAAAATTCGAAACCTCGTATATACTATGGTCAACCTGTATATATTTTACGAAGGAACTGTGGTCTACCCTCAGGTTGGCAACCCTGGCGACTTCCCTAATTGTAACAGAGACGCGAATGATACCTCGTTGCAAAGCTTACGGAACACTGATTCCAATGAGTTAACTTTTGTGCCCCCCTCCCCCGGTTCCCAACCCACAAAAGAAGAAGAAAATTGCTATTCACTATGAGTTTAATGAATTATACATGTTCATCACATACAACAGATTGAATATAATCAGTGAACGAAAAAAGAATTTACCAAATCATCTTAAAGTCCTGAAGTGGTTCATTTACTATTTACACCATAGAGATCCTGAAGTAGAATTACAGAAAATGTTTAAATAAAACACTAACAACATTTTATTTCTGGGCTTGCATTTGTTTCATCTTGTTGCACTGAAGATTGATTGAACCTATTTCCTTTTCGGAAAAATAATACATTCTTCCGGATGCTTTTGTGACTGGGAGGGGGGGGGGGTTACACATGAAATTATGTTACTCATAGGAATCCAGCAAACATCTTCTTTTGGGGGCTAGTGAAAAGATGTAGCAGGCCCATGGGGATGCATAAATTTAATTTTAACGTCTCCTTCATCTTCATGTTTTGACAAAACTAATCCAAAATACCACCGGTCATCATAAAGGCATGCAATGTAATTGTGTACACCCACATCAGGCATTTTCACCGAATGATTTTCTTCAGAAAAGTTGAATATTGTGCAAAAGTTGTCATCTACACTTACTCGTTTTGTTGCAGTGGAGTCTTCAGATTTGGGCTCAAAGTGATGAAGACTACGTGTTCCAGATACTGTCCTGGATTAAGTGAAATGCCCTTCTAAGTTTTTTCGTGCCTCTATCAATGTTTCTTTTCTAATCATTGTGAACTTTGTATTTTCTATATTTTCCTTGCAAAAATAATAAAAAAAAATCGAAATTATCAATAGCATTACCAGAACTACGTTGGAGACTTGCTTTTGTCACGATGGCTGATGGCAAAAAAACACCATGTAGCTTTTAATCCAAAGTCTTTTTCATGAACTCATGTGGTTCCGATTCCACGTTAATCAGTAGGTCCACGTCTCATATAGCCTCGCTGCTGAAAGGGACGCTAAACTGAAATCAACTCAACTCTTTTTCATGAACCTGAGGGCTGTAGGATTCGCACTCCTCAAGATACCGAACGAAATTGCTACCTAAACTGATATAAGATTCCAACGAACTGTTTTGATTTGTGAAATACTTTGTGAAACGATCTTACTTTCTAAATACATTAAATATATTTTTAATTTATTAAAAACTAAGACAGTTATCGAAAGCGCTTATGAGGAAAAATAATAAAATTATATTTTGGTTATTTGATTTTAAAGTTTACTGTAAAAGCTTATGCGCAGTTGTATTAGTTCTAGAACATTGATAAATTTACTGCAGCTTAAATAATTTAACATCTTCAGCTTGATTAAAATGTCATAATTTCATTACGCCTTACATGTAAATCATTCAATGAGTTTTTCAGAAAATAAAATGTGCACTATTTTAACCCTTAGAAGATGCCTGGCTCATCCCTTTCTCTTAGCGCCAGTCGGGGGCCGCGGTGGCTCAGTGGTAGAGCGTTCACCTCTGGTGCTTGGGGTCCCGGGGTCGATCCCAGCCCCCACCAAGTGAACTTTGTGGTGGACCGTGTGCGTGGGTTTTCTCGGGTTCTCCCGTTTCCTCCCACTTTCTTCATTCCACCATTTCATTCATTACTCATCATCACCGTCTCCTTTAGCCTAACGGGCATAACCGTGGGACGTAAAACTCAAAGATTTCATTTCATTTCATTTTTCTTAGCGCCAGTACTTCAAACTTCTGTTGCTCGGCTCCTAATGAATGTAGACTGTGTCTCCCCAGGCCGAATCCGTAGGAGGAAGTGATTTTTCTTTTATGACAAAAAACAGTGTTGCCAAAGTCCCACAAAAGTCAAAGATGATTTTCATCTTCTTTTGTGGGTTGGGAGCCGGGGGCACAACAGTTACCTCATTGGAACCAGTGTTCCGTAAGCTTTGCAACGAGGTATCATTCGCGTCTCTGTTACAATTAGGGAAGTCGCCAGGGTTGCCAACCTGAGGGTAGACCACAGTTTCTTCGTAAAATATATACAGGTTGACCATAGTATATACGAGGTTTCGAATTTTTATCTCGCAAGCTATTGTACAATCCGCGTCAAAAAACCTGCAACATGAGCATATAAGTTTATTGTGAAATGACGAAGTCTTTTGCTCCAAAATAAGTGTGCACGGGAGGAACCCGAGGTTTATCCTGGCGTGATTCGTTCCACTTAGACGTTATGTTCATTCCCTGTGCTGTTAGGCGTAGTTTCACAATAAACTTACATCCTCATGTTGCAGGTTTTTTGCCTCAGATTGTACCTAGGCCCTTTATTTTTTATGATTCCACCCAATGTCTGGTGTGTATGCGAGAATTTTTTTTCCTGCGTATGACAATGAACAGTGTTGCCACAGTCCGACAAAATATTTTTTTTAAAAAAGCCATTTTTCTTCTTCTTCTTCTGTGGGTTGGAAACAAGGGGCACTGAAGTTACCTTGTTGGAATCTGAGTTCCATAAACTTTGTAACGTGATATGGTTCATGTCCCTGTGACAATTAGGGACAACGCTAGGGCTGCCAACGTGAAGGTCTAGATTTTTTTAAAATACCTGGCCGTACTCTAAAGATAAATGGTTTAAAAATATTTGCAGTTAAAAACCCAGTTTTTCTTTCAGAACACATTATCTCATGCCTTTAGGCTTATAAATACATATAAAATACTTTGGTTTATGTAGTGCCTTTAAGTTTTTACTGTATTTTAAAATTTTATGTTTTTTCTTTAAAAAAATCGTAATATCCAGTTTTGAGCTAATATTCACTACAACAATTCAAGTACAAGTAGCTGAATGTATTTTTACCTTATTCTGTATCTTATTGTGATCATTTTAGTGAAAAAATCATTGTGATATGATGAGAATTAACAAAGTTATGATCTTTTTAGTATATCAATGTTGTAATCTCTTTAACCCTCGGCAACAACAAAAACGTATATTTTACCAAACTAAAAAAATTTTTAACTAAAAAAGTATATAAGATATCAAATTAAAATTTGGTGTGATCAATAAGGATGGCAAGTAGAGTAAACAAAAAAATCCTCATGCCATTCTGAGACTATGGGTTTCATTTGATATTTTAGCTGGATGATTTGAAATGGACTGACCCTGCTGGAAAAGACGTTAAACTCAATTCAACTCTCTCTCTCTCTCTCTCTCTCTCTGGGTGTGTGTATGCAAAGTGCAGAGAACACACATCCAGTTCGTAGAGTACAAATATCCCATTCTATTATTTAAAATTTCAATGTATTAAAAGTCATGAATATTTTCCGATTCATAAAAACATACTCCACTTATTCATTCGATTCATGAAAAATTGTTCCACTTGTTCCTACATAGTACTAAAAATTGTCTAAGCCATGAACATTTTCAGATTCTTTAAACGATCTTTCACATTTTAACATTTCTATATATGAATTCAATCAATTTTATGAATACTGACGAATTGTTACTTGATCACTGATATTTGTTAAGAACGGAAAACTTTCCGGAAAAATATAGAAGAAAAATTTCCACCTCACATCACGGCTAAACAACGATGTAGGAATAAGTGGAGTATGTTTTTATGAATCGGAAAATTTTCCGGTAAATTTTCATCACTGTACAGGAGAGAATTTTTCGATTCATGAAAAATTTGAAAATTGTCTAAGCTATGTTACTTAATCACTGATATTTGTTGAGAACGGAAAATTTTCCGGAAAAATATAGAAGAAAATTTTCCACCTCACATCTCGACTAAACAACGATGTAGGAATAAGTGGACTATGTTTTTACGAATCGGAAAATTTTCCGTTTCAAAATTTCCCGGAAAATTTTCATCACTGTACAGGAGAGCGAATTTTTCGATTTATGAAAAATTGTTCCACTTGTTCCTACATAGTACTGAAAATTGTCTAAGCCATGAAAATTTTCAGATTCTTTAAACGATCTTTCACTTTTTAACATTTCTGTATATGAATTCAATCAATTTTATGAATACTGACGAATTGTTACTTGATCACTGATATTTGTTAAGAACGGAAAACTTTCCGGAAAAATATAGAAGAAAATTTTCCACCTCACATCACTGCTAAACAACGATGTAGGAATAAGTGGAGTATGTTTTTATGAATCGGAAAATTTTCCGGTAAATTTTCATCACTGTACAGGAGAGAATTTTTCGATTCATGAAAAATTTGAAAATTGTCTGAGCTATGTTACTTAATCACTGATATTTGTTAAGAACGGAAAATTTTCCGGAAAAATATAGAAGAAAGTTTTCCATCTCACATCTCGACTAAACAACGATGTAGGAATAAGTGAAGTATGTTTTTATGAATCGGAAAATTTTCCGTTTCAAAATTTTCCGGAAAATTTTCATCACTGATCAGCTAACATTATTTTTCCCTCTTTAATCAGGAATCTGGTGAAAACTGAAACCGATAGACTTCTTGGGTTGAGTCGCCAATGGGAAGAGCTAGAAGCTGAAGTTCCTGAGAACGTTAAGGGCTTGATAAACTCGTACAGCGGGCAAACCAAATTATTAATACGAGAGAAATTTGCTCAGTTCCTGGGATTAATTTCAAATTGTGAGAAAAATGATGGCGAAATGTTGACTACTTGTAGTGACTTAGAAGGTTTCTGGGACATGGTTTACGTTCAGGTAAGAATTATAATTTCCTTTTCAGGGTGTTTGCTGACCTGAAATTTAATCAGAAACCTTACCGTTATCACTGCTCATATCCGTTTCCCTTAGGAACTTGTGTTTTGTGGAAACGAAACATAAATGTTGTACTTTAAAAAATCCAGTCTTAAGGTGAACATTATTTTTGTTACTTATGGAATTATTGTGCAAGCACAAAGTATGAAAACAGCCTTGGTAGCTAGGATTGCTTCTTTCAGTTCAAGAACTTCTGAATATTATCTTTGGAACAGGTTTAGCCTGATTGTGTATATAGTGAATCTGGAATATTTTAAACTGAGATTCGTAACTTTTCTATTTGTTTGCTAATTATTCCTTCTTTGTAGCAGATAACTGTTACCGAGAGAGAGAAATCACATGGCAGTTAAGTGAGAACTGCTTACTTTTGTTAGTTACTGCATGTTTTTCTCAACTGACCTTCTTGTAGAAGTCAACAATAACAATTTGTTTGTTTTATAAAATATAAATCTGGAAAAATAATATAAATAGATGTGGAAAAAAATGGAATTTAAAAACAAACATTTAGATGTCACTCTTGCTTTTCATATCGACATTTTGAAATGAAACTAAATTTCTAATTTTGCGTTACATTATTTACCCAATAGGTTAAGACAACCTTCAGGAAACTCACGGACACGTTGTTACCTTCCTGAAACTCATGATCTAGGATCTAACCAAGGCTCCTGGCACCAGCGGACAACGCTCTATCGCTGACTCACCGTGCTCCCTATATACATATTTTGTGAAGTTTGTAGTGTAATATTAGTTTTCACGTGACCATAGTAGTAGTCTTATATTAACCTAGAGAAAAGTCTAATTGATATTTGTACAGCTTTTTTCCTGCATCACAAAATGTGGTTTTGAACATTCGCCTTACTATACAAAGTCCAGATTGCCGCAGTATTGAACCAGGGTGTCTATCGGTCACGAAATCAGAAAACGGTCTAGAAAAAGTAACGAAATTTAGCTTTTAGGTCACAGTTCTTTTTATATGGAGAAATGTGGTATAGACTGGAAAATTTTGTTCTATAAAACGTCAAACGTCATCACCAAAAAGTGTGTATTTTCGGCTTTAGACGCTACCAAATCCCAAGCAAAGCACTCTTCTATCGCATGTGTGAGAATTTGGCCTAATTCGCTCTTGAGAATGTTACTAAATTTTATGGCTTGGGAAAGAAAATATTACGAAAAAGTCATGAAAATTCATTTTGGGATTTTAGTAGACAGCGTGTGAACTGATCGGAACCAAATTTCCAATTTAATTCTATGTTACAACGTATTACTAGTAGGTAATTGGTTTTCATATTTGATTCCACATTTGCGTTAATTTGTACTTTCTCTCAGCCAATCCTGTGCATGTGATCTCAGATTAGATGTGCATTGGTTACCTTGGTTTCCAGTTTCCTTCTACTTCCTTCATTTAATTCATTACCATCAGTCTCTTTTGACCTGCACGGCATAACTATTTGAAATAAAACTGAATGATTTCATTTCACTGCACAAACCTTTTTTAGATTTTGAAAATCTCTACGGGAATTTCGCTATGCATGCAAATTTGTAACCACAGGATACTGACAAACTATAACACTAAGAAATAAACATATCTCCTTTATGATGCCGCAAAAGTATCAAATCGTAAGGCATACAAATAATTGCGATATAAAATGTTAGGTGACCAGTTTTCAGTATTCTTTTCCTCATGTACCGATTGCCCTAATCCTAATATCAACTTTACTGTAATTTTAAAGTGTTTGTGAGAATGTATGCAAGTAAATAGATATGACAAAGTTCTAACTTCGGTTGAAACAATTTCCAAAACTATATAAAAGCCCCCTTTGAATCTAGAAATACTTGTTCGAAAAGCAATGCAATGTGTCAAACTTCACGAAAAGCATTTATTGAAATACTGAAGTGATCCGAAGTCGTTGATTTCTGATAAAAGGAATTTGAAAACAAGACTCAATTTGGAAAGTACATTTTCTACTTAAACTACCCTATACAGAGTCGAGCAAACTAGTCGAAATAAACATATTCATCGAGCAAAATATTCATCCGCGCGCGCATATCTTACAGCAGTTAGTCTATTATGGCGGGAAGACAAGAATTCGTAGGTCAGAAAATATGCAATTAAAATAGCCCCATAGAGCAAGTCTTATGAAGTTATTAACGTGTCAATTTCAGTCAACATTTGCCAGGTCGCTAAATTTCTGCGAAAATGTATTGAATATTTTTAAATTATATTTTTTTCTCTCTCTCTCTGCTTGTTAAGGTTACAATTTCTTTTATAAATTTCAACCTAGAGACTTCAAATTTTTAGAGAAGGAACTTCATAACCTATCAAAGGGAACAATCCGTGCCGATGTTTTATTTAGAATTTTCTTCATTGTTGAAAGAGTTCGATTGTTAAAGATTTGAATATCCATTTCAACTACCAAGCCATTTCAACAATGAAGGAAATTCTAAATAAAAAATCGGCACGGATTATTGCCTTCGATAGAGTATGAAGTTCCTTTCCTAAAACTGAAACTTTCTGTAGGTTGAAACTTGTAAGAGAAATCGTGAATTTTCGTGAAAGATAAAAAAAATACATGGGAGGTACGAAGACTGTAGTGCCATCTATCGGCAAAACTTGTCCCTTTAAACCAACCTTAAAAGCTTTCATCGGAACTTGAATACTAGATTAAGGTTGTCAACTTAACGTATGATAGTTCCACAAGTTTAAACACTTCAACTTTTTTGAGCTAGATTACTCTTTATCTGAGTGAAAAGCAGAGACTTCAGGAGTGAGTGAGTGTGTGACTGTTCTGGGAAGCGTACTCGATGACTTAGTTAACGCATCGACACGATACACCGGAGAGACTGGGTTCGAGACCCAGTCCAGTCATTAACTTTTCACTTATTGAACTGGCACCTACGGAGAATCTGGTGTATAAAAGAGTCGGTTGTTTCCTCCTTTCGTTAATATGTATTGTCACCACTACTTAGGTTGTCAGCAGGAGGCAGACGAGGAAAGTTTTCAGCGACAAAGTAACTTACAAGGGAGAAACTGGTTCACTCATACAGTATATTAGAGATCTTTTGCAGCTCTTCTGAAAAGGTAACGTTTTCTTTTATGAAATTTACGTAGAACTTGTAACAATTTTTAGATTTCATTTTTTTGTTTTGTTTTTTAAGGTACGAGATCTGGACAAAAAGTTCAATCAGCTGGACAAACTGAAGCAAAACGATTGGAAGGAAGAAGATATACCACGTGCCAGAGTCCCTAAGAAACGCCAACCTGCGACACAAAATAAGGACAAATTTAAACATGTGAAGTCCAATATTAGAGCTGCAATTCTGGGTAAGTGTTTGTGTTTTACTTAGAAATAGACTTGGATTTTTTTTTTTTTTTTTTTTTTTAATCAGAAAAAAGAAGAAAGACTTGAGCTAACTGAATTGGGTGATTTTACAGGGTTTCTACAGATCGGGAAAGTGAACGAAGCTACATTTGTCAGAGAAGCATCTAAATAGTAGGGAAATTTACCAAATATATATATCTTATGAATAAAGAAACTGAAAAGGGCTACAGCAGGCTGCTAATATATGGAAAATGTATATTTTAAAAATATTATTTTTAAATTACAAGATAAATTGAGAGGGCTGGCCTCTAGCTCAGTCACTAGTGTCCGACTTCCAATCTAGCGATCTGTGTTCAGTTTCCGGTGAGTGTATGAGTTTTTCTTCCTAGGCGGTAAGTCCGAGAGATTAGCTCAGTCTTGGAAAACGAGTACCGGAGATAACCCTGGGACCAAACTAGTAAAGGAAGGAAAGGTGAGTCTAAAAAATAAAATTTCCGTTATGGAAAACATGGAATTTCTTACGAAGTCTTGGAAGTTTCTTGTAGCAGTGGTAACAGAGCTGGTGGAAAATGGCCCTTTGAAGTTTAAAATTATAAAATTGCATAAACTAAAATTGTACGTAGCTTTTCACTAGACCCTGCAGTAATCAAGCAAACAGGTCAAATTAGGTCAGAGTTGGTTTCTGTGCAAATTCCCTTTCTGTACCAAGTACAATGAATTGTTGGAAGGGATGAAAATATGCTTTATTTTATCGCATGGTAATGCTGTGTGGAAAGTAGCTTTCCTGTTAACAATTCAGTTTTAGTAGAGAACACCCATGAACAAACACTAGTATTAATGAAATATGCATGATATGCTATCCATGAAAATGGTGGAATTAGGCAAATGGAAATTAATAGAAAAATGTTACATTGTGTTCGAGGAGCGAGGCAAAGATATCACGAACATTTAGAGATTAATCGTAAATTACAAGGGAAAGGATAAACTGAAGGTATAGAAAATTAGGTGACTTGAAGAAGCTAGTAACACGAGGAACGTTTCTCATTGAAAGGAAAGTACGAGAATTGCGAAAGAAAATTAGGCGTTAAGGAACGGTTCAAGAAGTAATCCTGAGGACTACATGAATAAGTAAGTTGTGACGTTTGCGAAAAACAGAGTATAAAAATAATAATCCTTGATGCACTACATAGGCAACAATATTCACTCTGTGTAAGTAAAATTCCTTTTTGTATCAGTTCATAAACAAACTAGCACATTCCTTGGAATTGACTTTAAAGTAGTTCAAGAATTGAAGAAAAGAGAAAGCGAGACAAAAGATAATCAGTAGTCATACTGTATTTAAAATTTTAGGTCCTATTAATTTCGTAAGTAGTTTGTGTCAGTCGAATTGTGAATATGTAACTGAAAATTCAAATATAATTCCATGAAATCAGTAGGCCGATACGTGGACTACGTATAAGATTAGTCCACGAAACAACTGGAATTGAAATAAGAATATTAAAATAAGATGTGAAAGTTTTTTTTGGAGGAGATATATATAGATATATAAACATTAAATTGTAATAGGCAAGGTATTGATCGATCATCAGGGGAGAGCAGACCGACAGAACGTCTGGAAAATTAAGATATTTGTAGAAAACATTTTAAACTGAAGTGTGTGAAGAACCACTTCAATTCTATAAGTAATTTAAACTTGCGTACTGGGTGATACTCACGTATGTCGGAATAGTATAATATATATAGTGTACGTGTAATATTTTACTCTGCAAGCTTTGGTTTATTGAATAACAATAATAAATTCAGTGTGAAAACTGTTTTATACAATTCGTTTCATTAACTTTAAATTTTGATACTGGAAATTTCTTGCACTTGGAAATTTACTGTTTTCTGCTGGAGCCCTGTTCACGGAGATTAAAAATACCGTACACGTTGGTAACCTTCCCTGCCGGAACAAAAGAACGTACAACTTGAGCCCATTAGTTGAGCACGTTTCTCCATTTGACGTGTAACCAGCCAATTGGCAAGGTGTATCTTCACTGCTCTTATGTTTTTGTTAATTTTATTCCTATTTTTATGCTCCGTGTGCAAGGCTTCAGGTAAGAACTGAAAGTTTGTAAATGCAAGGCATTTTCAGGAATCAGAATTTAAGGTAAGTAAAATGATCGTTTAAGTTTCTGAGCGTGTTGCCTAACAGTGAATAATTCACTTACCAGGCACTTGCGTTCTATCTAAATTATATATATCTCAGACATGTCAGGATGTTTAATATATTGTCATGTAATATATGGTCTTATCTTTTCACTGTAATGTAATATTGCTAAGTGTCTTGACGACTGACTATTTCATTCTTGAATCACGTTGGACAATATGTAATACTAGAGTCGTTCCGTTCATATAGTTTTTTCGTGATCAGTTACTCTTCTTTCTCTAGTTCAGATGTAAGATATTTGTGATTCAGTCATTGTTTTCTATCTTGTACCATCTTTCTTAAATGCTGGTGAGAAAATATTGATACTTTATCTGAGGCATTAGAGAAATAGGCTACTATAGATGTTCAGTTTTATTTTATTATTATTGAATTCTTTGCTTCCACGGTATTATTGAATGTTTGTTGTTTTTTCTAGCTGCGAAACAAAAGAAACAAGAATCAAAAACTGAAAATAACGATGCTAATGTATTCGAGGGTGGTTTCTTCAGGATTGAGTCCCCTAGAAAATCTCAAGCAACCAGTAAGTGTTTTGAGTTTATTATTTCAAATACTAATTTGTAAATGTCTGCTTTTATAGACAAATAGTATTAGAGAAGAAAAGTATATTGGCCGAAAAGGGGTTACTTTTATAATAGAGAAATATTTTTGAAACAGGTAATATGTTACTTAAATTAAACTCTCCGATCGTTGGTATAAATTTGCAAACTTTGTGTATAATTCATGGTATTACTACTCTTTTGAGTCTTCCTGCAATGTTGTTCTCGGAAGGCAGACTGCCAACTTGAGTGTCCTCGTTATCTATAGTTTAGCTTACAGTAATAAACTAGATTCTCCTCACAAACTCCATTTATTCAGTTTTAACAATAATTATTTATTACTCCACCTATAAGAACTTCTCCTTTCTCTAATAGCATAAACCCCTTTCTGTCGAAATTGCCATTAGCAGTATTCCTTTACACCTATTGTCACTCCCAACAGTGTTTTGTGTCTTCTTTATTCAAACTAAAGCTGATAATTTTATTCTAATTCACATCTAATTCAGCGTTACATCGACTGAATTTTGTTCGTGTTGTCATAGTATTCGAAGTATATTTTCTTGTCTTTTTCAGCATCATCCACTCCAGGAAAGAACAGACAGTCTGGTCTTCTGGAGCAAGTTCTGCAAAGTACATTGGAGACACCCAAAGCACATCAGAATAATTGTCAAGTGAGTGTAACCTATTTACATATTTTGTTGGCTAGAATAGTATCCATTATATAGGAAAGAAGGAAACTTTTTTTTTTTTTTTTTTTTTACCAGATCCTCTATAGGTGCGAATTCTGTAACACACAGTGAAAAAGTAACTCACTGGACCGGAAGGTACTCAGTATATGGACACAGGATTGTCCAATCACAGCAGGGGTCTGTGGTACAACTCACGTTGGCTGGGATGAGAGCACTGACCTCGAGAATGAGTGGCTGTTCTGGGAAGCTGACAGGGTGGTGTAATGGTTAACGCGTCGGCGTGGTATACTGGAGGTCCCGGGTTCGATTCAGGGTCTTTCATTCTTTGTGTTTGAGTACCGACTAGTTTTAATAGTGATTTCGATTTATGAAAAATTTGAAATTGTTCTTAACTCATAAGCATTGATACGAATTTTTTTGTAGAAATAAGTCATTGTAATTGTTAGGAATAGAATAGTTCTTGTGAAGTAGTTTTTGTTCTTTATATGTATATTGATGTGCTTTTGGAAGCTGGTAGGACTTCTATAAATTTCGATATTTCTGTAATCGAGAAGTAAATAATCAATTCATTCTTGGGTGTTTGCCACGTCACGATGATATGTATTTGTTTTAAAGTTGGGAAGGAAAAACTCAAAACTAATAAAACGCGTAATCCTTCAAAAATTTCTTCATTTGATATTTATTTACGTACGGCGTAGGAACTAAAGCTCTGCACACCATACTATTTACAAGCTTTTTTAGTTTAACGTTCCACGATTATACGGCGAGGCCGAGACTGATGATGAGATGAATGATAACGGTGGTATGAAGTAAGTGAGAGAACCCTGAAAAATCCCACGCACATTGTTCAGCAGAGTTTCACTTGGCTTGGATTGGGATCGAACAAAGGACCCCACGCTCTACCACAACCACCGCGCATCCCTTTAGAAGCTTGTGTAGCAGGTGAAAGTCTACCACCATGCCAAGTTTCATCCAAATAAAATAAATTTGGTTTATCTCGTGTAATATATAGGGTGCGGCACGTAAAACCGGCCCGTAAAGTGAACACATAAAATAAAATGTAATGTATTGAATATGATTAACTACAACACACAAATGAAATGTAATGTATTGAATATGACTACTCACCTTCACAGCAGGTGCTGAAAGTGTCCTCCGCCCACTTCAACACACATGTGAGCACGATTGAGGAGATTCATATATACCCTTGTCAGTTCTTGTGTTGTAATGCTCTTGGTAACATCCTGGATCCTGGTCTTGAGTTCTTCAATTGTGTGTGGATTTGTTTCGTATACTCTTCCCTTTAACAGTCCCCGTAAGTAAAAGTCACACGTGGACAAGTCTGGTGACCGAGGAGGCCACAAGCCTTTGCTGATTGTCCTCTCTGGTGTAAACATCTCATGCACAAGGGACAATGATGCAGCTGATGTGTGGCATGTTGCACCGTCCTGCTGAAAGTAACATAACTGACGCTCCTCTTCGGTCAAGTGTGTATAAAACTCCTCCAGGATTCCCATATACACGTCACTGTTCACTGTAGTCTCAAAGAATATGGGCCCAATGACGCGTGTGGCGGAAATGGCACACCAAACACCAATCTTCTCATCATGCAAGGGTACCTGGTGGATTGCGTGTGGATTTTCTGTCGACCAATACCGGTTGTTTTGGGAATTTACGTACCCAGACAGGTGGAACCACGCCTCGTCACTCATGATGAGCATTAGTGGATCCAAGAAACCACTGGCAACATTGCTCAACAGCCATGATCAGAAATGCACCCTCTTCTGCAGGTCAGGCTCCTTCAGTTCTTGCAGAACACTTATCCGGTACGGTTTTAACTTCAGTCCTTTTAAAACACGTCTGCAACTTCTCTCACTCGCATGAACCTGTTGACTCAATCTCCTGGTTGACTTTCGAGGACTTCTTATTATCTCCTCCACCTGCATCTTTAATTCAGGTGTGCAGACAGATGGTCGTCTGTTCCTGGGAGCATTTTGAACCGATCCTGTACGCCGCCATTTTTCAATCAATTCCTGAATGGTGCTTTTTGCTGGCACAGAACGTCCTGGAAATTTCTCCCGAAACAAATTCTTTGTTTTCACAAAAGATCCAGGAGAATGAACCCTTCAACAATGGCAACACGCTCGGGTATCGAATACGGCATTATCACACACTGACACTCACCCGGCTTAACACAACTAGGCCTTTTTCTCAACTGGTTTCGACAAGTTTCACTGGCTGCGGCTGCACGTGACTGCTGCAGGTCACGTAAGTCGACCCGACCTCGACACGTCATCTCTTGGTAGGAAGGTAGATTATTTAAGTGTTGCCAAAAACACAATATACCAGAATATTACGACGGGCCGGTTTTACGTGCCGCACCCTGTATATATATATATATATATATATATATATATATATATATATATATATAATATAGTGTTCAGTGTTTTTTCGGGGAAAACCATATGAGGACTAAGAGAAAAAATGCGGTATTCTTGGTTTAAAAAAATATTCCATCCCCTTAGAATTGTAGATTACAAAATTTCTTTTTAATATCTAAATCTTAAACTCATACTTGAATGTGTATTTGAGTCTTAATTCTGTGAAGTACAGGGTTAGCCTAAATGATTCATTAGGTTTCAAAGCACTGTTGAATGGCAAATATACGATACACGAAGACAGGTATACATGAAATGATACATACACTTACCAAATTTTAAAAGCCCGCCTCGTGACTCGCGTGCATGCTAGATGGCAGTCCTGTGACGGGACTCTACAAGATTTCGGCATTGCAGAAGAAGAGTTGTTGTGTGTTAGAATATGCGAAGTGTTCAACTGTTACGAGCGTTCAGCGTGGATTCGTTGTAGCACTTGCAAACGGTCGAGTTTCAAATGCAAACACCGCCGCAAAACATTCCACACTGTTTTCTACAGAATGACCAGTTCACGGCTTGCTCGAACGGTTGACTTTTGTGGGCTGCGCACAAAGCTCTCTCACGCGCTCTGCAGTTTCCTCTGAGAGACACGGTGGCCCGTGCTTTTCCGTTTACACACACAAGAAGTATAATGAAACTGACGGAACTAACGCAAAATGCTCTGGTGACCAGATACAGCTTTTCTGTAATTGCTTAAGAATGCACGCTGAACACTTATAACCGACAAACTCTTCATAAATTTTAACACACAAAATATCTTCTACATTACCGCCATCTTGTACAATGTCGTCCCAGGACTGCCATCTAGTAAGCATGCGATCCACAAGGCGCTTTTTAAATTCGGCGAGTGTATCTCTTCTCATGTATTACCCGTCTTTGTACGTCGTATTCTTGTCATTAAACAGTGCTTGAAACCCGATGGCTACCCTGTACTTTAAAATTTACACATTTAAACAATTTAACTCCTGAGGTTGTTTTTTAGTATATTATCTAAATTTTGTACGATACATTGTATCCAAAAATATTCAACATATATTAATAAAACAAAACTGAGCAAAGCACTAAATATACTAATATCTATGTAACATATACCAGTGGCGTATTTTGTCGGCTACCGGGCCTACCGGCGGTAGCCCTAGGATATTATAAAAGAGTTATTATAATATAAACTAAATTACATGGATAATTATATACTTTAGTATCTTCTTTCAATGATACAAGCTTTTGAGAATTGTGTGTACTGTGAAGTAACTGTGTATTAAATGTAAAGTCCTAACTTAATTTGCTAAATTCAGTTATATAAGTCGTTGGAATTATCAGGCTAGTGCTCTTCCTTTATTCCTTAACTATGTCCTTTCTCTCTCTCACCTCTTTCCCACAACTAGTCATTTTTCAAATTAAAAACATTTGAATTTTATTTAAATTCAACCACAATTTTACAGTTAAGTACCGTGTTGTGCATCAGTTTCATCCCCATTTAGTTGCATTCATTTAATAAATATTGAGCTACAACTGATGGCACAGCACTTAAAAAGATCCACTAACTTCTTTGCACGCAGTCTGTCTCGCTAACATACGATTCTTCGATATGACAACGCAGCAGAAACCACTCTCTAGCTACTACATCAAAAATTGTATCAGCGCATTCCCCTTCGCTCCACCTCCGCCCACAGCGTACGAAAGGGCTGCCAGGTAACAGCAGTCCAGGGAAATCGGTTTCTTGAGCGTGAGAAGGGTAGGGAAATTATACGAGTAATAACAAAGCATTTTGGGGGTCTCTGGGAATTGTCCCTGACACCTTGAGCCTCTCCGTAGCGGTTTGCGTCAACGCAACGAAAATGTTGTGTTTTATAGTATTTTGCGATAGTTAACATAGCTGTTATAAATACTTGTTTCATTATTTGTTTAGTTGTCAAGGCTCTTAACGCTTCTCCGTTAGCTAATCGCCTATTTCAGCGTTCTTTATTACTTGGACAGCTTCCATTTGCTCTGCCGAGTCTATCCAAAGCAAAATGTAGGAATACTTCATGGAAAAAATGAGGTAGAAACGTACGATCGTTTTTCCGTAATACTAATAAGATAATATAAGTCTTGCTAGTGAAGACAAAATAATATTTATCTACTTCATAAATAATCCGTGTTGTTAGATTTTTCTTATTTTGAAGACTGCATAATAACGTGGAAACTAAACCCCAATAATAATAATAATAATAATAATAATAATAATAATAATAATAATAATAATAATGTGTTATAATGGTTAGTGGTAGCCCAAGCCATCAAACCAGTATACGCCACTGACATATATACAGCAGTTGAACATCGCCTTGGTCAGACACAGTATTGATACGAACTTTTCGGATAATATGTTACATTGCTGAATCTGTTACGCAAGTGTTTTTAATATATTTAGTGCTTTTATTATGTTTTGTTTTATTAATACAAATATCCAAATCTTCAAGTATTACAGTTTTTTGTATTTCAGTTTTGGGGATATAAATTTTACAAACTTCACATTTCCCAATTTTCCTCCATTTTTAGTGTAAAAAGGTAATACTGTATTTCTCCAAGGTAAGAATTCTTTAGATATTTAAATTCCAATTTTTTAAGTATAACGAATGAAATGGTAGTGAAATATTATAGATTGTTTCAAATGTTATTCTTTATTTTTAAAACAGAATGGAATGGATCATACACCTCATAATCCTACTTCAGCAAACAAATCTGCCCGGAAGTCAATCCTAAAGCGAAGTGTCATCAAAGAGAAGTCTCCCGTACAACCAGATACTACTACTCCACGTAAGCGCGTCTTATTTGTTGATGAAGTGGATCGTAACTCGTTAGAAATTGAGCGTATAAGTAAGTGTATAAATATTCGTAATGTTTAACTATCATAAAAATTAGTTTATCTAGCTGAGAATAGGAAGTTACGCATCTGTCGCTATTCATTTATATATATATATATATATATATATATATATATATATATATATATATATATATATTTACTCTTTTAGCGTAATATGAAAGTATTATTCCATAAGCTAGGAGTTAATATTTATATCAGTATGAAATATCGAGTAGAAAATTTATAGCTTTTTCAGTGTTGACACAATGGCGAAAGTAGTTTCAAATAAAGAAACCTAAATGTATGTATCTTTTATGAAATGGACTTGCAGGATATCTATCGGTCACGAAAGTCATGAAAAATTCCGAAATCAGAAAACGGTCATGAAAGTCAAGAAGTCACGAAATTTAGCTTTTGGGTCACGATTTTTATATCCGTGCAAATATAAGTACAGACTGGAAAATTTTGTTCTAAAAACCTCAAAAATCACTGCCTAAAATGTCTATGGTCGGCTTTAGACGCTACAAAATCGCAAGCAAAGCACGCTTCTATCGCATGCATGGAAATTCGGCCTCATTCGCACCCAAATTCCCTCTTGAGAATGTTACGAAATTTAATGGTTTGGTAAAGAAAAAGTCACGAAATTTAATTTTGGAATTTTAGTAGACACCGTGACTTGGCTTTTCAAAGGTATTGACTTGCATTTAAACACACAAGTGTATTTCGTCTTAGGTCGCTAAATAACTTACAGCTTTTTACATGCCATAATCACTAATTATATTAGATAAAAATACTGTTAAATTACAGCTACCATTTATCAACTAAGATACATATTTTACAAAAAAATATATATATATATAATTTTACGCACAAGACCGAAATCATCAAAAATGAAATAATTTCCAACTATGAATTAGCAGCTATGATTTGCTAAAAGTAACCACAAAAGGAAAGATATTGGAATGTAAATAGACTTATTTCTTTTAAAAAAAATTACATATATATATATATATATATATAGAGAGAGAGAGAGAGAGAGAGAGAGAGAGAGAGAGAGAGAGAATATATAATAAAATGTTTTGTGAAATATAGCAAGTTCTTGTAAGTGTAAAAAACTGTGAGTTATGTAGGTGCACCTAAGAAAAAATGTTTTGAAAGCCAAGTTAGGCTTTCGAATAACTTCTTAATACTTGGAATTCCTTCGTGGATAAACGGTTAGCGTACGCGCCCTTGGCGTGGGAGATCCGGGTTCGATTCCCGGCGGAGCTCATGTAGTTCGGATTCCACGTTAATCAGCACGTCCCGTCTCATATAGCCTCGCTGCTGAAAGGAACGTTGAACTCCAAATCAACTCAAATTCTGAATACCTCGAAGTATATATTATACACTCGGTTATTTAAAATAATCTCGTCAGGCTTGAGTACGTTTCATAGAAAATGCACACATTTAAAGTATCTCAATAATGTATAAGAATTTGGAGCATGTGAAAAAGTAACCTTTGCTGACGAAAGAAGGGGGAGGGAAGTAGTTTTTAAAATATTGCAGATGTTTATGCACAATATCCTCAGGAAATATGCACATGTGCGAAATGATGATAGAATTGATACTTCATATCATTTACATCAATTTCCAAATTGTAATGGAAGTATAGGGTGACTACAAAATCCCATTAACATAAACCATTAAACGTGCGTAAATAACTACACGGAATGAAGTGAATGACATCAAAACAGTACTTTCGAGAAGTTTTATTGAGATCGAGAACATTAAGTGTCCAAACGATCAGTCTGTCGACCTCATATTCATGTCGACGCCGCCAAGTTCTGTGCGAAATTTTGCGGAGCATTACAGGTGTAACTTGAGTGAAAACTTGTTTCACAGTTTGGCAGTGGTATCGTAACGGTTTTGTGCAACGATGTCCCTTATGAACCCTATGACGCATTATCACAGATGGTGAGGTCTGCGCTTCGTGGTGGCCAGGGAAGTGGTGCGGGCAGATCCGGATTACCACGACCAATCCAACGCCCAGGAAAGACTTCCGTAAGATATTTGCGTACGGGAAGGGGATAATGGGCAGGTGTTACATCATGCTGAAACCAACATGTCTCAGATTCTGTGCTCTTCCAAGAGAGAAACAAACCAGTTCTGCAACGTGTCCAGATATCGTTGGTGATTCACAACACCGTTGAAAAAGAACGACCCACACACGCGTCTGCTGTCCACGCCTACCCAAATCACATCGGCGGATTCTATTCCAGCTCTTCATAAAAGTGTGGATTGTCTGAAAGTCTGCACGCACTTCTGCCAGTGTCTTACTTGTGGGATTTTTCTCCTGCACCCAACAACTTGCAATAACACGTTCTTCAACTGTAACTGGAAGGATCAGCCATCGTTCACACAATCTGAAACAATGGAAAATCTTACATTATCATTTATCAAGGGGTAACGGGACTTTGTGGCCACCCTGTAGAAAATTATCATTCTTTTCAAATCTGCAAAAAAAATCAAGTATATTATAGTCAAATGCAAAGGTGGATTGCCGTGGAATTTAACGTCCTTCTACAATGAGACTGTGAGAAATGAATACAGCTTAATGTGGGATACGAATCACGTGAGCTCCAACCGGGAATCTAGCTCGAATCTCCCACGCCGAAGGCAATTATGCTAACCATATAGCCACGAGGGAACTCTAGATGGAGGAAAGTGAATCAAAAATTGAAATGAGCACATCTGAAAATAGAATGCAGTTTCGTTATACTCTTTTAAGGTTGCAGTTAGATTACATAGTTTTGTTTTCCTTTGAACTTAATGGCAGAGCCATGTTGTAAAACTACTGGACATTCAATTTCTTGAAACGCTTTTTATCTGGACTCGTAAAATGAAATCAAATTTTTTAACGTACCATGGTTCCGTTCTTTAAACGGAAAGAGACTGATGATTAATGAAAGCGAATGGTTGTGAAATTTAATTTTGTGCTCTCACCGAAAATCACAAAAGGCATATGCTAGCCTTGTGCACCAAAGGCATATGCTAGCCACTACGCCAGTGGGCAGGACTTTTACCTTTACTCATAGATAGGACTATAAGAAAAGCATATATTTTAAATTCTTTCCTGTGAATCTGTCTCAAAATACGTTGTCTTATGGATACAGGCAAAGAATTGCATAAAGGAAAATGGAATATTCCTTATTTTGGAAGCTTGGCTCTATTCCCATTTGACATGGGTACTTGAGATTTTCTAGATCGGAGCCCTCTAATTTTAGTTCATATTATCTTCCAATTGTTTTACGTTATTATGTCAACACTGAAATGTCTCCACCAGGATTCGAACGCGAGACCAGATTGATCATCGCTAATACATTCGTAACTGCTTTTTTCTCCCATGAATGTGATTCTTGAACAGTTTAATGTATTTCTTAATTGACTAGGATTGCAAGTTTTGGACTTCTAGCAAGTCCGATTTATCAAGTATTTCCTATAATTACAACTTTCAAATACAGTATGTTAGATTTCTTGAAGCTAGAAATTCAATTCAATATTTTCCCCCCTTT
The DNA here is from genome assembly GCF_964235325.1 of Thermobia domestica. Taxonomy (NCBI): domain Eukaryota; kingdom Metazoa; phylum Arthropoda; class Insecta; order Zygentoma; family Lepismatidae; genus Thermobia; species Thermobia domestica. The sequence continues at coordinate 167,840,264 of NC_137468.1, read as the reverse complement.
TAGGAGAGTCTGAAACTCCAGTTCCAGAAACCCCTCAAGCAAAGAGTTTGCAATACCGAAAGAGCACGCCACTGAGAAGGCGTAATAGTGATTTGAGTCCAATTTGTAGAGTGTCGATGAAGGCAAAAGAAATCCAGAAGACTCCCGTGAAGGTAAGTGGAGAACTAGGTGTTGGTTATACTATGTTAGTAAGTTTATAATTTTTAAAAAGAAACTCCCATACATCTATATGAATACTGCGCTAAAGTTAGTTTCAGTATTACTGTAAAATTTCCAGATCTTTTAAACAATTTATTTCAGTAGCCATAATTGTGTATTTTGGATGTACAAAGTGTGTTTCAAAAATTGCATATGAATGGTCTATGTAGTCTGCAGTTCGTAGTGTCGCAGTTGCCTGTTAGGCTAAGTAATAAAAGCAAAAGGTAGAATTGGTGAATAGTGATAGGAGGAAATTTGACACTGCTGTAAGCTTAAGGACACTATTCTGCGGTATTAGCTTACATGGTCATGGATTGAACCAAAGCTTCTTTCACAAGCGACAGGGGAGCGTTGTCACCGAACAATATGTAAATATAAAGGTTTGCTTCAATAAAAAATCGTTTGTTAATTATTTTGCATAAAAAGCAATTTGCAAATTAAATAGAAATGTTGATATTAAAAAGTCAGTAACAATAACCTAACATTTCATTTACTATTCAATATATTCATACATTTAAGAAAGAAAGTGTAAGTGTTCAGTGGTTCCGTTTGAAAATCTAGCCACACAAAATTTATTCTGGTAATTTTCTACTATATATGTGTTATGGGGAAATTTTCTTGTTTAAGATTTACAATAATAATGCATTAAACCTACTTTGTTTTCTCAAACGTTATATTGACTCTATGTATAGTTGAAAAATTATTTTGTACAAAATTTAATTACCAAACAATTAATAACACAGCCACGCACAAAAACTAAGGTCTGTGCACCGGACCCCCAGGGTTCGATGTATTTTCTTACGCAGAATTTAAAGTTCGAAACCCCAAGACGATCGACCGTGTCACTTCTTTTATGGGCGAAAGACATCAGCGAATACACGTAAGACAGCACATACGATCGACTTTAGAAACCCCAAACTTTAGCGATTTTGCATAGGGAGAGTACACGTGAGACAGCCATACAGAAAAACAAAATTCTGTGCTGTGGACCCCAGGTCATGGATTCGATGTATTTTGTTACGCAAAATCCAAATTTCTAAACCCCCGAAACGTACTCCTGGGAAGATAATCAAAATATAGGGATCGTATCGGACTAATTAAATGAAAGCTGAATTTCTCAGTATCGGCATTTCAAACTAAACCTTAAAACATACTAAAAGTCCTCATCGATCCCAAGACGGCTTCACTTTCAAAATGGCGTCTAAAAATGGCAGCACAAGAATTCGTTCCTCTCACATTTGTTCCTGTATCTCGAACAAATATACGTGGATTTTCATCTTCTAAACGCCTAATTACGCAAAATAAAATGGATTATTTGATGTTAGTTATTAAATTGAGGTAAATTTTCAAAATAAATTTTTATCATATAATTTTTTTTTTTTTTTATTTTATCTTTGTAAATAAAAATGTCACTTCAAAATTGTAGATAATAAATTGTAATTTCAAGTACATCTTTTCAAATGTTTAGAGTACTTTGATGTACTTATTATGAATAGATTATTTACAATAACGCAGGATGCATTTAGTTCCTAATTGCATGGAGCTACAAGAGTAGTTTATAAGACATCGTCGACAACTTCATCTGGTTCATCAGAAATAACTTCTTCAGTATTAATGCGGGTCATGCCACTGCAGTTTTTGCAAAATTCAGTACAGGACGTTTTTTCGACATTCATATCTTTTGGAATATTCACTACGAAGAGAGATTTTATATTGACAACTAATTTGATTCAAGAGCTCATCAGGCACCGCTGGAAAAATTAACACTGGAACCAATTTTTCATTTTTCACGTACTACCAACTCCATTCTGTAGGTTCGAGCTTATTTCCAAACCAAAACTGGACTTGAAGGTATGCTCTTAGTGAATGTTGTCTAACAGCTGCAGACTTGGGAGGTAGGTTCGCAAGATCAAAGATGGATAACGACAGTCACTCAAGAGTATATATCGTCGCTCTCGAGAAGGGTGTGTCTCATTTTCTTAACTTTTCCAGGAGACAAGTTAAATCTTTTCTCGTAATTTATTCTATCTTTTAAAATTTAGTTTGATCTTTTTCGTGCCAGGTATGTAACTTACGAGATCAAATTAAATTTTGACAGAACACGATAAAATAAACTTATGATAATATCTTTAAGCTTGTCTCCTGGAAAAGTTGAAAAAATGAGATACGCCTCTTTGTCTCGAGAGGGACGATATATATATATATATATATATATATATATATATATATATATATATATATATATATATATATATAATGTGTGTGTGTGTATGCATGTATGTATCTATTGAAGCGAATGAAGATCCTAATCTTCCTTACCGCCGTAGTCTCACCAAGAAATTTTCTCCTGTAATACTTAATTTCCCTCGTGGTAGATTTTGGTTCTACGAAGTACAGGTGATTCTCTGGTTTTGAGCGTTCTATCATAATTACCAACAAATCAGTCTCTCTACCAACAATATCAACTGACTGCTGTGTAGAACGGCATATCAATAGCTGTCGACACGATAATTTCATCAGCACATCCTTCCGCTTGCAAAATGTTGATGTTCTGACAGCAACAATGGAGTAAATTTTGCAATGAAACGTGTCTTATTCAGTGAATTGCAAAGAGTTTGCTATCAAAATGTACATAAAACCACTCCATAAAGGAGGTTGGAAACAATTAAGAAATGAGTGTTTAACCATATATTGTCAAGAGAGACTAGCTTCTTAACATCAAGTTTATCATATGTCTTTGATAATATCCTTCATTATCAAACTCCTAATCCCACATTAACTTATAGTTAGCCTTTTGTTGACTTTTTTTCTTTACAAAGACTAGCAACATGATCTGATTTGGGAACTTCAGTAACTCTGGAAATTTCAGTTGTTTCAATTACTTCTGGAGGTGTGCATATTTTTATTCCTCCCATAGTATGGAACGTATTGTGACAATCAAGTATCCTTGTATTCAAATCTGCATTGTCAAATGCGAACTGAATAAATAACTTTTTGTTGACTCCTGTGCATTTATTCTTGAATATTCGTATCGTTTTATCTCTTGGATGGAACACTTATTCCAAGATTAGTCAAAATATCAATTAGTTGTACACTGCCTGCGTCACTAGACACCTATCGTTAGTTTCAGGAGAGAAATAAATGATCCAGACAGACAACCTGAAATAATAAGCTGAGCTATTACCGAACGCTTACGGTTAGCCCCTGAACTGTCATCGTTGTTTCTCTTCTTGGATATTTCACGAATCTAAAGTTTTAGGGATTTAGGAACCAGTTCATCACCAGTTATTGTTTGTTCATCCAAAGGTGTATAATATTCAGTATTGTACGGATGAATTCGGATGTCTTCTCTAATAATTTCTACTGGATTTTGCACGATTCGAAGAAGTTCTTCCAATTTATTTTATTTTTTTCCTTTGTGCATTGCTACCATGCTTCATGCAACAACTTATTGGCTTGGCCTCTAAATGTGAATATTACTTCTTTAAAATATGAAGTCCGACCTTCTGTTATGACCAATCCCTCTCCATAGTTACGGATAAGCTTTTTCTTTAACTGCTTGTCAGAGTAACCAGACATTCATCATTACACTCAATATGTTCAATGAGTGTATTGAAGGCGTGGAGTCCAGTTTCATCCATAGGTCTCCCAACTTTGCTGATTTTCTCGCAAAAATTGTTGTAACAGTTATAATTATATTTAGCCTCTGCTGCTACAAGATCAATGACACTTTCGATCGCTTTTTGTCTTTCACTCGCTCAGGTTTTTCGCCCTGAATAAAAGTTTTCTGAAACTCAAGTGTTCGGGAATAAAATTTTCTGTGACTGGAAACACAGTTACCAAACAGACTCAAACTATCTTAAACGTTGATACTCCACTAATATATCCTAGAAGTATCATGACGATATCTAATGAACTGAACATGTCATAAAAAAAAAAAAAAAAAAAATCTAGGGGTCCGCGGTGGCTCAGTGGTAGAGCGTTCACCTCCGGTGCTTGGGGTCCCGGGTTCGATCCGAGCCTCCGCCAAGTGAACTTTGTGGTGGACAAACACCGTGTGCGTGGGTTCTCCCGTTTCCTCCCACTTTCTTCATTCCCCCATTTCATTCATTACTCATCATCACCGTCCCCTTTAGCCTAACCGGCATAACCGTGGGACGTAAAACTCAGATTTCATTTCATTTTAAAAAATTCTACTTAAAAAATCACAATTATCTTTCCACTTAGAGAACAAGATCTCAATAGACTTCCTCTAATTATCTAAGTGAAACTTCCTATGGTGTGTAAGATGAAGCTTTTAGATACTGGTACATTTGTTTCAATGTAGCCAACAAGTGGGATATTTTTAGAATTTTCCCCCATAATAGGGAATTAAAATTGTCTGTGGCGGAAACACTGCTACCAAACAGACGCAGACTATCTTAAAATAAACTTTGATACTCCACTAATATATTCTACAAGTATCATATCGATATCTAAGAAAGGAAGCGTGTAATTTAAAAAAATAGATTATGGTGAAGAGAAAAGTAAGAAAAAATCAAGGTTTAGAACCTAAATTCGAATTTTTCGTACGCCCCCTAATTACCCAATTGTAATGACCTATACTTGCTTTTGTTCAGTAAGGACTGATGTTCGACTGGTTTAAGTTGACTTAGTTCGTACGTATAGGTACGGATTTATAAACATAAATTTCGAATTTTTTGACCGAAAAATGGGAAAATTTTAGTTTCCTTAGTTCGCAACACTGATTGTAAGTTGATCCAATTGGTCTGAAAAATTAGGTATATACCTGACAAGTAAGTAGATCTCTCTGAAGAAACTAAAGAAAATTCGAAACTCAGATAAAAATACAATCAGGATAAACTAGGGTCTAACCATATTTCATAGAAAAAATCATCCCGGTATCTTAGTGTTCACACAGGAAAGGATTGTCAGTGCCGTTAGTAATATTTGGCCATCCTGTCTCGAAAGGATTAATTGAAAAATCCAATAAATCTTATTCTCCCTTGACGTGAGATGTTTATTTATAGTTAGGATGTAGACTTTAAAATTTTAAAAAAAGAGAAATGAAAATGAAAATGAAAAAACGTGTAGAAAATGAAAATCCATGTATATTTGTTCAAGATATATGAACAAATCTGAGAAAGTAACGAATTCTTGTGCCGCCATTTTGAGAGTGAAGCCGGAATGGGATTGATGGGGACTTTTAGTATGATTTTAAGGTTTAGTTTGAAATACCAATACTGAAAAATTCAGCTTTCATTTAATTAGTCCGATATCAAAGCATATCTTTCCTGGGTTAACGATCGACCGTGTTCATCTTCGTTTGTGGGCGAAAAACATTTGCGAATTTTGAATAGGGAGAATACACGTAAGACAACACATACGTATTTCGCCCATAAAACAAAATAGGGGTTCCCCATTCGTCCTGGGGTTTCGAAATTTGAATTCTGTGTAATATATATTGTGCGACTGTGTAACTAATAATGCATTTTTATTGCTTGATTTTCTCTACAATCAATAGCTGAAAATAAATTAAATAAACGAATGTGACTTCTTACATATTTACTTCCCTTTGTTGTGAACTTACGTTTTACAATATCATAATGCATGTTTGATTATAATTAAAGATGGAAATATGCATTGCGAGTACTATTGAATTTCATTTGGAGAAACAAGCTTTGTTTTTTACCAGTGTTACATATCAATACAAAGCTCATACATTTGTCTTTTGATTGGTACCATCCATTCTCATACAGAGATATAAATTTCAAAATAACTAGGAAATTGTGACACAATATATGAAATGGCACTTTGTTCTATGTAATGGCGCTCTCCGATATAGATACGGTCACTTGTAGAACAACTTGATCTACTATCTTCAAAACTTTTTTTTTTTTTTTAACTCGTTATTTTATCCCTTCATACTTCATTTAATTTAGTGTTACTTCTTTGTCTCTGAATTTTTTTTATATTCTTAGCACAGAAATACTTGAAATTTTTAAAAAGCCCTTCCTTATCATATTTCTGTGCTAGGCGAATTAATTGTATTTACATAAATTTCAATTGGAAACAATAACCGTGGTTCGCGAATAGCGTTATGGGACGGATTAAGTTCATGACACTTGAATCCACTGTATATTATTTGTATAAACATTGATTCTTGGTGGTAAGATTCTTTAAGCCTAATTTGTGTCTTTATTTTTACAGTTAAGCGACTCACTAAATGAAGAAACCCCTTCTAAATCTTGTACTACACTAGATACCTTGAAGAACGATATTGAAAGCGTTCTACAGGATATCGACATTCGTACTCCGACAAATAAAAGAGCTGTAATCTCCGAAATAAATGGTACATCAGAAAATGAAAGGGAGACAAGTTTGTTTAATGATTCGTTTGGATATGATTCTGACAAAGAAAACAGAGGCGTAAGGAAAGGTAAGATATAGTTTATAACATCAGTTTTTCATCCTCTTATTTTGACCCCTGCTTAAGTTTGTCTTCATACAATTCGACAGTAGTAAGCAAAAGGGTAGAGCAAAATACGGTACATTGGAATTTGCACTTACCCGTCATCTTTTATTATAAAAATCTCCTCTTGAATTCAGTAGGTTACAATAAGTAAAAGTTCCTCTAATTGTAGGTTAACAAAATGAAAGGAACCCAATGACCAGGAGTCTTATGGTGTGTTGGTTAGGTTACTCTCAATGACCGGGCGTCTTAGAGAGAGGAAGGGTGCTCGTAACCGGGCAAGATTGATACTTCCTCATGTATGCTGTCGTTTATCCTAACATGTCGGCTACTTTCGTTGATCTGCGCCACTTCTCCATTGTTGGCAATGGTGGGCGACGTCCTCTTCGTTACTGTCGTGTGTAGAATGTTTACTTCAAGCACGTGAAGTAGGAACACGTGGTTACATCCAGCATGGTGTGAAGACATGTGGAACCTTACAATATATTTTAAATAATTTTCCATGTACTAAAACATAAACATCCGTATTGCTTAACATGTAGTCCTATAACTTGTAAACCTTTCTTTCACTCCGGACTACATGCAACATGTAACAATTGTTTTTACGTCACAGCGTCCTTCTAGAGAACTGAAAAATAACCAAATATTCGAAGCAGCAAAAGATTGCAACTTCAATTCACCCCCATAACAAAGAATTGTGTACCACAATCGTACTCAAAACTAATGGTCCCGGGTTCGATTCCCGGTGGGGACAATCTATCGAAAAAGTGTAGAAAGCTTTTTCAGGCCAGCCATTCTGAACGAGGTTTTCCTAAATGAGGTTCATTCACACCAGGCAAATGCCTGGATAGTATCTAACTTACAGGTCCCCCGATTCCTTCTCTTTCCCTGAATACTGTGCTCTCCGAGTGACGTCATCCTGTACTCAAAACTGTGGGCGACATCACACTTACAGTACACCAGTGTATAAAAGAATGTACTGATATTAAGCCCCATTCATACTAACGCACTGATTATAAATGATAATCAAAAGAAGAATCTGTAATTTTTGTTATATAATAAACAGAAAGTTGGATTAGGTATTGTAGACCAGATGACCATAAATACTAAGTCAGGCCGCTGGCAGAAGATGGACCTACATCTCTTGTAAGTTTTACCAGCAACATGTCGAGGAAAGACAGAAATGTCAGACAAAGAAGCGTAAGGTAAACTAAACTCGGGACTATTGTTTTCGGTGCAAATTCTTCTGTGTATTATACATGAAAGTGGTTCAAAAGTATATGGATTGTTGTAATTGTCCTGAACGAGCAGGAAATACTATAACTATGATAGTCCCTGGTTTTTGTGTAAAACATCACAAGCGTGAGTCTGTTTTAGTACATTTTGGTGTTGAAATCGTAATTTCAGAAAGAAAAATTGGATTTGTTAGAAAATTGCATTGTATTGATATAGGCTTTGAACTTCAGGTGCATATATTCAGAATTTAGGGACGTTCTTGAAATTTGTACTAGTTTGCCTATATTAAAAAATGGAGAAAATATTTTATTGATACAGTACATATTCCTTAGTTTTGTAATTTTTAAATAAACTCTCTTTAGTTTTCAATTATACATTATATACATAGGTGTTAAAAAGACCCCTTTGTTAGTTAATGTATAATTTATTTCCTGATAGTTTTAATGTTGTGCATTTTTCAACATGTTTACTCTCATTATTTGTTTATATTGTTAAGTTTTTAGTATTCTATTATATTTATTGTATTTGTCCTTGAAGGTCAAGATCTAAGGGGTGACATTATTGAAGCGGAGAACAGGTCAATCTTGTGCCTCCTGATGACAGTAACAATTGGCTAACCCTTTGTAACAGTGGCACTTTTGGCCTGCATATCACCATATTGCCTTTTGATAGTTTCACTGCTAAGAAAAATTGATTTAAATGTATATAATAGTCAGAAGCTTTCTTTTACTTCGCCTTTCTTACGTTTAGATTTTTTTACCGGGTTAATTTCGACTCGCAAGTTTTCTTATTCTGAATGTTTAAAAAGAGAAATTTTACTTATTTCACCTTGAAGTGTCCTAATTTTGGAATGTTAAAACAGGATCCTAATTAAAAATTTGTTATACATTTACTACTCCCACTCATACTGACAAGGTACATTCGCGAAGTTTTCCCCTCGGGATTTATGTAAAGCGGCCCAATTTGTATTGTACTAATTTTAGTAGCCTATACTGGTGATTTGCATAGATTTGCATATTCATGGGCATTCATATATCCGGAATTCAATCATATACTACTGTAACAGTCGGACACAAAATTGCTTTTACTTCCTTTAGATGTAACTGAACATGAATGTGGCCATATGCAAAACAAATTGGATCAAATACTGCTTCTGATACAAATTGAGAAAATCATTCCCTCAGGCCCGGGTTCACGTAGGGATCTCAAAACAAATTGAGAAATACTTAAAGATGCACACAATCTATATGCAAAATTTCAATCTGAATTCTTGAAAACTAAGCGTGAAAAATGTTTCAAGTTTGCCGTAAGAGAAAGTCACGCTTTTCCGCCCCCACTTGGCGCCACCAAGTTGACCATCCCTTTCCAAAACGCATCTGGGATGTTCTTTAATTCATGCTTGACTTGACCAATAATAATAATTAATAAATAAATAAAAGCTTAATGCCTGTTACAGGACCTAAATAAGTGTACAAAATCCTAATAATAATAATAATAATTAAAAAGCTTAATGCCTGTTATAGGACGCAAAATCCTAAATCCTAATAGGGATATTCATTTAGATATGAGTGTATAAGATGATTTGGTTAGTATCGTGTTGGCTCGAATATAAGCTGCTCCCTCAAATTTGAAGAAGGGAGAGAGAAAGAAACCCAAATATAAGCCGAGGGGAGAAGAATTGCCGATAATCATTTAGCGGCTGATTCAGGGCAATTTACCCAACTTCGTCTCATTCCTAGGATTGATGATCTTTATTCTCTGCACGAGCATTTACATTAGGACATAGATCCACTTCAATATAAATAAATACCGGTATAAGCTTAGAAAACAACAAGCACAATCTTGATGAAATCAACGAGTACATTATCAAGAATGCCGATAATTTTGACAATGTTGTTTATTGATGGTACATAAAGGTATCTACAATACGATCAGTTCTATTATTGTTGCGTTATCGTTATATCGAAATTAGAAACGATCACAATTTTAGTAGCATACAATATGATTGCTAATTTTTAAGGTCGCGAAAATAACTTGCATTCTAATTTTTCGCAGGTGAAATTGGGAGCAATATTCAGGCAATTACGGTAATTCTACCATATCTCCATTATTATTTGTAAACCGGTTACAGCAGAAATACTGATATTCCTCCATTTCTGAAAGGGATTTGACACTTTGCAATGATCCAGTCTCTGTCTACGTCCTGAACTGTAACTCAATTTTGATTTCCGTATACATGCAGATGATTGCAACTAGTTAACTAACGTTAAAACGAAAGATTTGAAGATACCAAACCAAAGACGCTGTTAGATAGTATTTACTCTCTTTTACTCATATCTTTTGCCTTTTGCGACTATGTCGACCTCAAAATAGGAGTAAAGAATGCTCAGTTTTACTTTTTCATTAAGAAACTGTGGACAAGTTTTCAGTTTTTAAGACAATTGTGCTGAAAAGACTTTTTTTTCTCCCTCTCTCGTGACTGCAATGTCTTTTCTGTTGCGTGATGCACAAGAGCTGATCAATAAAGAAGGATCATAAATGAATAAAACACAATTACCTGTACTAATCCTGCAAATGTTGGTCTTTTTCAAAATAGTCCCCATTACACCAATGGATTTGTCTCAACGTTTTTTCAAGTCATCAAAGACACGCTGGAAGCAGTTTTTGGACAAATTCTACAAAATCGCCTCAGCAACTTTCACCACTGTCACTGAAGATGTGAAACGCCGTCCCTGGAGATGTTTCTTTGAAGTTGAAGAAAAAAAATCACAAGGGGGCTAAATCAGGACTATATGAAGGATGTACACACGGAACGTTGCTCTTTGCAAGATAATAAACAGAATTTCTATACTGTTCTCCGCGTGTCATTTCCATGTTGCCTCATGCAAAACTGAAACTGTGTGCGCTTGAACGGCTGCCAAGGTCACATTCCTGACGTCGTGGCCTTCAAACTTGCTCGTTCTATTCATCACTTCTCCCATTACACAGACGTGCTTAGTTTTCTGTACTTTGCTATTGATGATCAGTCTTTATTGATCAACCTACGTAGTTTGTAATATGCTAATCTTAACTTCAGATCCTAAGCGAGGCGTTGAAATATGAAGAGGTTATAGTATGTTAACGCAACCTGTTAGATTTTCAGAAATCTGTATAGTACATTTAACCTAACAGTGTTTGTATTGTTCACTTCTACCAGGATTCATCGGCATTCTTATCTACGTTCGTCACCAGAATAGGTTCTGTTTGTTGTCTATAATTCTTTCATACTTTATTTCCTTAAATTTGTCTCCCAGCATTCATATTTAACTACAATATTTCTTAATCAAGCCAGAAGATAGATGGTGATTGGGAAGAGGAATGGGAAGATAGCTTGTGATGTAATGCAGTTATAGCGCTGCTAAATTAGTTAACTTGTTGGGAGAAAATCAGAAAGGTTATATTTGCTGATTTACATTAATTGGCATTGTCATTGAGCTAGACAGTTGTATGGGCTCTTGTACCTTCTGGTATTATTCAGACTACGAAAATTACTCAAATTGAATTTCTGAATTGCTGGTAAATGTTCTTTTTGTGCGAAATTTCGTTGAGTTTTGTCATGAATTGTAAAATCGTAACTACTTTTCATTTTCAGTTAAGAAACCTGAGTCGGTAGCGAGGGATCCTCTTCTATCATTGAGTCCTGTATATAGAACATACAGCAACAAACAGGAGATAATACTTCCAGATCCATTTGACAAACTTCTGTCATCAAACAAAGGTATGAAGTTCACTTTGATAACTTATATCATGTATATCGTGAATTAAAATTCAGAATTTCTTACTTTCGATACGTTTATCTTTTAATAGTTCAGAAAGTATACTAACAGAGTTCCTACTCATCTGGAAGATTCAGAAATTCAGCTTACTCGTAAAAAGTTTCGAAGAAGTCAGCGAATTTTTCAGTACTGATTTTTACTTCTCAGAACTCACTTTTTTTTCGCCTTACCCAGTTATTTGGTAAGGGGTATTTTATAAAAGAAATCAGTTATTTTGCAAAACTTGTACACCTATACATATACTGTATTCATCTACATGGATATTATATGAAGAATTTCCTGCTCGGGAAAAATAGTTGTTCTTTACATTATATTATTGACCTGAGAATGTGTAAATTATAACCTGGAAACGCCAGGGAATTCGTGCTTGGCAAATGTGGGAACTCTGATGATTCAGGCGATTATAAGAGGAGGTAGTTACACTAACTGCCGATTAGGGGAGACATTTACGGGGGACATTTGACCCCCCTGAGTTCGATATATATATATATATATATATATATATATATATATATATATATATAATCAATATAGTAGTACTAAGTCAGTGGAAAACGCGAAATTTTACTTACATCAACGGGTCTCCACCCCCACCCCCCCAGCCAAATCTGAAATGACACTACTGCTGCCAATGAATTTATTAAGGCAGTATTTTTAAAAAAACTGATTTTATTTTTGCTCATATTGGCATTAAGTTTGAATTTCGTTAATAATAATAATAATAATAATAATAATAATAATAATAATAATGATTATAAAGATATTAGAATGCAATGCGTCTTCTAAAATAGCAAAAGTAACCCCAACGAGCACGAAGCATGGGTTGGGGGATGTAAAGTATGTAGGATACATCGGGGGGGGGGGGAAGGTAAACAAGATTGGGAATCACCGTTCTAGATCATAGGATGCACATGATCACCTGAAATGTTCACAGAATAGCAGTAATGAATCCTATGAGTGTAATCATAGACCCCGTAGAATAGTAGGAAGTAGTAGCCCAAAACAACATGCCGTGTTTCGTGGTTCAGACATTTCGGTTCAGAGCATAACTTTCTCTGGGCATCTGTAACCTGTTAGAAATAAGATGAAAGAGTACTCATCGTACCTCATTACACCTTTCTAATCATTGTCGGTCCACATTCTCTGCATAGTAAAACGTTCTTGGTGGTAACCACTGGTTGTGAAATTCCAATCCAACTGCAGATGTTCAGGTTATGAAACTCACGCCGAATTGTGATTGTTACTGTACCGGTAGGCTATTACAGGGTCTGATTTGAGTTCCGCAGTCTCTCTATAACCTTTGTATCAATCCTCTTCAATGCTCGTCGATCCGTGACACTGAGACTTCTTTCCATACTATATTAATCTTCGCCGATGTAGTTTTGCCATGAGTTGAGTAGATTATTACCTTGGACACTTCGTGATCAATGCCGTACACAGAATTTGCATTAAGGAAAGAGAGGGAGAGATCAGGTATCCAAGCTCTTAGGTGCTTGAAAAGCATGTTTATAGTTCAATCCTATTCCAGCCTCCGCTAAGTGGGCTTTTGGACAAACACTCTACGCATGAGTTTTCTCAGTTTCCCCGCTTCACCCGACTTTCCTGATTTCACGATTTCATTAATTATTAATATAGTCTCTCTCTCAACCTCGAAACATAATTGTGGGACGTTAAACCAAGAGTCTTGTATGAAATTGTACTTTTCGATCATGATATTGCTATCAATTTGAGGTGGGTGCAAAAAAATTCCCTGTTGGTAGTCCGTGGTTCTTAATCATTAATTTCCTACTTCATGCTTTGTGACATTTTTGTGCTCGTTTTTCAGTAAACCCTTCACACAGAGCAAGAAGAAAACAAGGAACCTAGCGTTGATGGAAGACAGTGGTGACAGGCAGACAGTGTGTAATCTCTAATTTTGTAGCAACATTACTTATTGATTCATGACTAATTAAACACTGCCAACCTTGTTTCATTCCATTCCACCTACCTCGTTTCCTCCCCTTTCTCCTCTCTGTTCATAGAAGTCAGGTCCTACGTCATACATTTAGGAGTTGAAAACGACTGTTCTAGATAGTGCAATGATTAATATTGTTGTTTATCAGTTTCGTTCTTCCTAACTTTCCTTCCATCATACCTTCTGATCATAATGTTATAATAAGTTTGCATATCAATATTCTACTTTGTTTCTTTCAAACTGTAATAAACAAAATTGTTTATATCCTTTCGCTTTTCATAAACCTAAATGCCTAGTGATGCTTTACAAGAGAGAAGGACAAATTAGACACGTGCTTTGCATGGGTCTGGGGTGTGGAGGCAGGGTATCTGCTGTTGAGGAAAGTCCAGAGGAAATAAAGAAATTGTCAAGTTTAGATCAAGAAACACAAGCAAAAGTCAATAAATTAAATGTGTGGCCCAGAGTTTTTCTGTCGACCGTGATGAACAGCTGTAATCAGTGATGATAGTGTATAGAATAAAGACTTGATAAAAGTTTTCCATCATACATTCAGGCAAGAATAAATTGCTCGGTTTTAGAATGTAGGGTTGTGTTATATATAGAAAGTAAATTTCTGAGGCGTAGAGTTTTTTTTTTTTTTCCTTTCTTTTTTTTTCTCGAAGCTCTAGTATTGATATAGGCCTTTCATTATTATGTAGTACCTGAACATTAATTCAAAAGGTCTTTTATAGTGTCAAGAAATGGGTGCAACTAACCATTTACTAGATGTAACATCATTCGTAGTATGTGATTTCATTGGGTATATAATCTTGTAAGTTTCTCATGAATGATCCTGATGGACTGAATTCTATCCGCAACGTTTAAAAAGCTCATAAAAAGAATTATTATAGTCGTTTCAGATGACAGAAAATTCTTAAAATGTGATGCAAAAATATAACTTAATATTTGCATTTATTGTAGATCTGGCAATTCCTAATGGAAATGCGACTTCTAGCGAGAAGAATCAAACCCCTAAAAGTACAAAATCTTCAAGAAAGGTGCGATTCACCGGTAAGTGTCTTTGCTTTTTTCAGTAATCATAGAAAGATGCTTATGTTGAGTTATGAGTATAAAGAATTATATGAATAATCATAATCGTGAATGTTTTAGGTTGTAGAACACCATTTAAAAAATTGATACCCAGTTGAAATATGCTCGTAGCACTGCTATTAAAAATCTTACTTCTTAAGGATAAGATGCCAAAGAGCCTTACACCAGAAAATTAAGAAGTATGCAAGTATATATCTAAGTAATAAATGTAGCCAACATTATGTAATTCTTATACGCGCCTTCTGCTCAGAAAACTCGAATTCGGTTTTCGGTGGTTTGGATCGCACGTTAAGCTGTGGGTCCAAATCTCATATAGCTTCTGTGCTGAACGGAACGTTATATTCCAACCAACCTATTGGTCGAGTTGGGCAACACTGCTTAAAATGGCGAATTTGTAGGGAATGTTTAAAATGATTGTTGCTTTCTTTTGCATCAAAGTATAACGTTACACCAATAGTAATTGGTAGTTGTAACTGCAATAATTTTAAGCAGAGTTGCAAACCTTACCTATGTTTATCGTATCGGAACGGTTTGAGATATCAAATTGCTGTAAATCGTATTATTAATTTGGTTGTTTGGTTTGATTATTAATTTGGTTTTGATTTTATATATACCAAAAGTGTATATATATGATGTGCTTTGCATGAAATTTGAAATTTGGAATTTTCTGACAGTGCCAATTTTAAAAAAATAAACTTTATATTGAGATGGCAACACTGTTAACCTGGTGATATTGCTGAGTATATAAAACGTTTTCTCTCTTCTAGTATTTTCTTCATACAAAATTTCAATTATTTCTGTCAATTAGTTTGAGTTACAACGAGGGGTCACTTTGTGGTTCAACCTATATATATTTATTTAGAAAAGCTTATGCCACGTAAATATAATGTATCATGTAGTAAATACGAACTTAAGTACAAATTGTCGTGATAATCTTGAAAGGAACCAATATGTAATAAAACATTGATAAACGTTACAGAACAATACCAACCTTATATACTCTACAACTGATTAATATTTGAATTTCTTTATCTCCTATTGATGTAGGTAAGAATTGCATTTTTGTACAACAGAGAGCAGCAGTAATCAATGCTGCAACATGGATTCGCAGTTTAACTCTCGGGAAACAGAGGAATAATTCCAGTCAGGGGCGGGTTAAGGCTTTTGGGGCCGTGGAGCCGACTATTTCAAGGGAGCTCTATGTTAAGAATATCAAGCGCATCAATTTTCTTTGCTGTCTTCCACAGCCTCATAGGCTTATCGAAACACCGAGAACTGTTTTTTAGAGCCCAGACGAGTTAAGTTGATTTTGAGTTTAACGTCCCGTTCAGGCTATATGAGACGTGGACCTACTGATTAACGTGAAATCCGAACCACATGAGCTCCGCCGGGAATCGATCCCGGGTCTCCCACGCCAAAGGCGCGTACGCTAACCGCTTAGCCACGAGTGAGCTCTAGAGCCCAAACGAGAAATCAATTTTATCCTAGAGGAAATTTTCATAACAATCAGTTTCAAACACCTATGTATAGAAATAATTATAATTATTTGATATTATAAGTATTTCATATATTAATTGATATAATTATCAACAATTTTCGAATCTGGCACAAACTCATCCCATTTGCTCTTTTTGTGGTCATGGTTTACACATAGAAGATGCGTGTTAGTTGCGTAAACAGTCTTTAAACGCATAATGTCTGTAAATCTGGGAAGTACAAATAACACTATTAGGAAATAAGGGTCATGTTGTAAAATCCGCCATTACTACACGAAATATGATCTTAATGCCGCTATTGATTGAAAGTAAGAATGCTGATGCTGCATTAGATTATGCTTCGCAGATATCAATAATTAGAGGATTTAGATTGATATAAGGCTAAAATATTAAATATAAACACACGAATGTGTAAGATCTCTCCACATATTCTTATATAAGTTAACACCTCTGTATCATTTCTAATTGTACTTTGTTAGATTAGATGGTAGAGCAGCCTACAGCTGAACCTCGCCTCATGAATAAAGGTATTTTCAATTCAGTTCAATAAAAGAAATTACTCAGAATTCATTTGACAAAGAAGATAGTAATAAATGTTTCAAAATTTATGGGAGAAAATTTCATCATGCTTTTCGCGTGTTAAGTATTTTTTCCCAAAACAATGTTAGGGAATGACTTTTTAGTATCTCAAGAGAGCTCAAATTGATTTGAATAGGAACATTTTATTGTTAAGGAGGTTTGGAAAACCTCGTAGATTTACTCTAAGTAATAAGAGACATTTCAAAGGAATTGTCACTACAAGCTAATAAATCGGTTTGTAATAGAGGCCCAGAATAACTCACTCCCTCACAAAATAAATATCGTGAAGACGCGGATGGAAGAAGACAACTCTAGCGATACCGCGAGCGGGAAAAACAAATAGCATGGGTCTGTATCCTATAATATAATAAGTTGATTGCTCTATTTTAGTGTTAGAGAGGGCTTTTGGGGAGGGGGGCTGGAGCCTGGGCTCCATTGGCTCCGCCCTTAATCCGTGCCATGATTCTAATAGATAGTTTCATGGCGTAACCAGTGGGATACAAATGGTTACTCGCATGTGGCCGACAGATTAAATATCCTACTTGAGGATATACTTAACGAAGTTTTAATATTCAGTTGTTTTCTTTCCATACATTATCCGATCACGTGCAAGAATTCGACTACGAGCACGGCGGCATCGAAGGTAGGAGCGTAAGCCTTATTGTGATTAGCGAATATGAACTCGTTTAACTCCAATTGGAAATGGTTATCTGTAGGTACAGAGTTGGTCCCAATTTTCCCATTTTCTCCTACTCAATTTCATTCTATCAATTCGTTCATTTTCATTCATCTATCTATGTAGATCTACGTATTATGGAATGTTAGGTTTCATTTAACAGTGTGCCTAGTACCACTTTAAAAGAGTTCTACACTGCGATCTCGACCAATGTTTGTGAAACTTGTAGTTTGTTGTTTACATTTCCTGAATTTGAAATGTTACCTTCTACTCCATGTCTCTTACTTATAAAGAAATAAATTCTTTATTATTCCTATTTATTTTATTGCAGGTTCAATCGAGAAAAGGCAGAGTCATTCTCCATTGCCTGTAACTCCATATGTAAAAGTTAATGAAAGTAAGTATCAATATTTACATAATATTAAAAACTTTATTCCATGCTATGTCTTTAAACTCTCTAATCCTACGCTATGTCTCTGAAAGTGCAAGAAAAGTGTATATAAATTCTTTATAGATGGTTGTCACGATAATGGAAACACCTAAGAAAACTGCAATGTAACAAATTAATATGGTGTTGTACCACTTTTTGCCATCAGAACAGTTGAAATATGGAATGGAATTAAAATGATCGTGAATAGTAGCAAGAGGAATATTACCCCATTGTGCGTGCAGTGTATCACTCAGTCCCGTGAGAGACAATGAGGTGGTAATCTGCACCGGATTCATGTGTCCAAAACGGACCACAGATGTTCAGTTCCAGTAATTGGGCGAACTAAAGGAGGTGTTAAACTTTATCACGACATTCCTTAACCCTTTCGCTGCGAAATTCGACTTCAGTCGAACTAATACAAAATATTTCGTAGCGATAATACATTGCATTGTGCTGCCAACGACAACGATTCTTTGAACTAAGACAGCGTTATACGAATTATTACGAGATTCTTGCTTCATTTGGTAAGATGTGCTTTAGTGCTAATTGGAACAGTAAGTTATGGCATCTAAAGAAAAGACAATCAGATAACTGCGTTGGTGTTTAATTCCGCATCGAAGTGATGATTTTTGACCACAATTCAACTAAAAAAATTTTCTTCCTGATAAGTGGCAGTACTGAAATCTTAGGGCCTACTGGATGGATTACTATAGAGTTCTTTCTTGACGGTAGCAGGAAATACTCTTGCCGAACGTCATGCGGAAACTATGAATGTTACATAAAGAATTTTCAGAAAATCACTTTCGAAATAGGCTGGCAACACTGACATATGAGATGCATGGGGTGGATGAAATACAGAACAGACGTCTTTTGATATTGGAAAATATACTGATATCGGATTGGCTGCGAAAAAACTGAGGGGTTCAGAGAATCATAAGAACGGTCAATAATGAAATTTACCTAGAAAATATCAAAACTAAGAAAATAGTATAATAGGGTGGCAACACTGGCAATAGGAATGTGCAGAGATATCGGGTACAACAAATATACCTTTCTCAGTTCTTGTAGTGATATTTATATTAAGTTACCTACTCCTACGTTAAGAAAATACTACATTCTCTAGCAAATAGTTATACACACTGTTGTAAATAGGTTGGCAACACTGACAATCGGACGTGTCAGGAGCGTAACAAACTAAATAATTTGCATACTGTGGTGACGGAGTATTTGTACAACGTTTGGCTTCGATTCTAAGACTTATTTTCTTATGAATAAATGTCGAAATGTGGGGATTGGCCTCAAAAATAATAATGCAGTGAAAGGGTTAAGCCACACCAGAACAGCTCCAGCTATATGAATGAGCGCATTATCATCTGGAATATGACGTCATTGCCTGGAAACATCCGGACCGTAGAATACACATGGTCCCCTAAAATGGCGACATAATCATGGGCACTGACGCGACCGGTAAGCGTCAGCACAGGACACACTGAAAACAGGGTATTGTGGCCCACAGTAGTACAAAGCCGTTGCCGTGTTTCATGGTAGTGCGTAGATACTGTGGATCACGCTTCTTCGGGGTCCGCCACACACAAACACGTGCCATGGTTTATTAGGTGAATGATGACTCATCTAACCATATCACACATTTCCAATCAGCGGTCCATGTTGCATATTCGCGACAGTATTGGCATCGCGCCAAAGCGTTATGGTCCCTTATCGTTCCGCTTATGCAACCTGACGTCATGTCTGTCATGTAATTCACGGCGGACTGTAATTATTGTCGACACAAGATGTGGGAGGGGCTGTTTGAGTTTCTCCAGCACTTGCAGCGCAGTCCCCTGAATTTTGGGCGGAACTTGTCACTGAGGATTTTCTTCCGACCAGTGTTCCTTTTCGTCGATGTAGTTTAGCCTTGAGTTTTGTAGACAGTTACAATCGTAGGCATAGTCCCTTGCAATGCACCTAATATACTTACCACTTTCGTTATGCTCGCATCACTTAACCCAGCGCCAACAATTTGCCATGTTTGAACATCAGAGAGATTGGCCTTTTTACGCTAACACCGTCTACCCACTTCACTGAACGCTGCCGTTCTCCTGCTCACGTAGTACGGAGTTTGCCCTAACACACCAACACCCCGGCGCTACCACCATACCACTCTTGGCAGTTGCCAAAACCAATGATCCTCCCCGATTCCGGTTCCTCATTTTATTACAAACTTTTTAGTCATTAATATGAAATCAGATGCTAAAATTGATTCTTCTGCAATTAAAAGTACTATTTGCTTATATCACCCTTGTCACTTAGGATGTCATTTTCAATAGGAAAACATATTAACAGTTTAGTCTAAAGGGTTTTCCTTTCTTTCTTACCATCAGCACTAAAACTTTGTAACATACTTGCATCTTTTTTTTTCTTCTTCTTCTTTCTTCATGAAATCTTTGTCCTCAAAACAATACTTAGATACTAAGCTTTCATATGAACCCATATTCAAGGTGTTGTGTGGACGGAAGGGCAAAATCGAAAACTTTTCAGCCTCCTCTTAAAATGTCCGTATCTTCGAATCATTTATTTTTAGACATAAAAGTCAATATTTAGACTTCCCTTTAAAATAAACTATGATTTCAGCGTTTTTATATTTGATCTACAAGGGAAGGAAGAAAAAGTAGTTGAGTGGTTCACTAAGATTTGCATATCTCTGAATTCCTTGGGTTTAGGGACTGGCCGTTCTTCGCATGCAGCTGCTCCTAGTAAATCTATACAGTAGGCTTCTAAACTGAAATCGCGTCACGCTTCATATATTATTAATATCCAGAGAGTGAGAAAAAAAAAAAAAAAAAACGTGACTTATCATTGAATTCGCACCTATAGAGGAATTGTTGTGATTGGTTATTTCATCCATTTATCATATATGTACATTACTAGCTTATACACTAGACTCTCGCTAATCCGGCGCACATCGAACCAAAAACACGTGCACAATGAATTATCGTGCGCATGCGCAACAATGCTTATCATTGCGACAGTTAAAACTTAGAGGCATGTTTCATAATGAGTGATACTACTCAAGGACTAAGTTTTCTTTGAAAATTAATGCATATTTGGATTTAATAAAGTACAGTACACTATATCAAAATAAGAAAACAAGATAAATAAATCAATTGTCAGACACTCAATAATCCGACACTCATATGTGCCAGGAATGGCCGGATTAGCGAGAGAGTAGTGTATTTTAAATACAGTATTACAGAATTGAAAGAAATTGATAAAAATAGTTAAATTTGTGTTCTACTTTGTGTTGAATTTATTCATTATTATTATTATTATTATTATTCTGTACTTTCGAGATACGTATACGCATTTATGGAGAACTACAATTTTCTGAGTTTTTGTGGCATATATTCAGCAAGCTATATACAGTCACGAACATAAATAAGTACAGGTAAGAATCTTTATTTCTTATGGCTCCAACCTCTGCTTATTTATGTTCGTGGATAGTCCACCACTCTATTTAATAATATACGCATTGATTGGGTGCCATTTGTATGATTAGGTCTATAAAGGAAAAAATACTAATAGATACTCTTGTACATATTCATTTTTTTTTTTTTTTTTTTTTTTAATAAGTTAGTCAGCATGATTTTTCTATTAGGAAAACTATTATTATTTATTTTAATTGCAGAAAATCGAGCGAAAGTCAGTCTTCTACCAGGCATGGGAGAGGTCCCTAGTCCATGCAGTGCCTTTGCGTCTGGAGATTTAATTTCGTGGGATTCGCCAGGTGATATGACTATATGGCTATTATAGTTTTTGTTCATTACAAAACTTTTAACTTTAAAACTATTTGTCACTCGAATTCAATTCATATTTCTGAGATTATTATAAACATGCAAACCTTTTTGTAATATATTCTGTAGTTTCATGTCTTTTAGGATGCTTTGTTCTCCAAAGTCCATAGTTCTTTGTTTTACGATTTGAAGGAAAACATGAAAATAGCGCGAAGTCTATTGGGAATGATAACCTCTCGAAAATAACTCTTAACACAAATTATTTAATGTACTGATGGGATGCAACTCACTTTAGCATCCATATTAACTAGACTCCTTGTCATTCTCAGTACATGCCCATCACTGAATTTGTACGTTGATTCTGCACTTACATTACCGGTATCATTTCTGTCCCTAGATAAAACATGCAATTTGTTTTCCCCAAATACTACCATGAATTTATTTTAGAAGAACCCTCTTGAAGATTTGATGCACTAAAGAGCAGTCCCACAATGTGTAGTCTGTTGCTGCTTTGGTTATAGAAGTAGGTGGTGAATGATAAACTCATTTTGAATCTATCCTATGCTGAAGGTTTTAGCTAGAATTATTCGAGGGTGAAATTCAGAATAATAAAAATCACTTCCTGTTGATTATGTGATATTCAGTGTTTGTTTCGACGCTACATATATATATATATATATATATATATATATATATATATATATATATATATATATATATATATATATATATATATATATATAAACACTAGTACTCATACCAACTCTAACATTGACTATTTAGCTTCACTTTAAAAAACTTTTCTTTTAAAACATTCTATATTCCGTTTTTAATAAAATAACTTCAGATCAAACAGCTGTTCATCAAAACTGGTTTCCTTATGTTGTTGAATCTCCTTGTTTTTGTGCATATTTTTTACAATTGTTTGGTAATTTTGTTTCTCAATGTTTCAGATTCTGTTCCACCTCGAGTGAGAAGATCGTCAAGAATTAGTGTACAGAAGAATTAGCTGTAATACAAGATATTTGAGGAAAAATACTGCGATTTTTATTTTTAAAAGACTGATTGCTACAAATTTTGTATTGTTTAGCTCTAGGTAGAAGTTGTTTTCTTGTTTACAAGCTATTTCCTATGAAACAAAATTGAAATGTTTGTTTCAGTGTTCAATATATGATGGTGTAAACCGCAAGATCTAAAGTGTGAAGTTCTGTATTAAAATGAAAAAAAGTTTTATCATGGATACGTGATATTTAGCTCATAATTTTAGCAAGTATAATGTGTGAGGGGCTATGTTATATATTTTTTTCTGTAAGAAAGGAACAAAGATTTTAAAAAGAAATGTATATCGTAATTGAATATGTTTTCTTACAGAAAAAAGCATATTTTTTAAAAGATGAAAATGTATATCGTAATTGAATTTCTTTTTAAATAATTAAACTTTTATTTACATTGATGTTTTTGAAAACATAATCGTGAAGTCATTTATAATTAATAGAAAGTAATGGGTTTTATTTTCCTCAAAAAAAAATTACTACCTAGTTTCTTGATCACAGTAGTAAAACTTTAATATTGTTTGGATAGGTTTTTTTTTATTATTATTATTATTATTTATTTTTTTTTTCATTGGAAATGAAAAAAGATAGTGCATTAATTCTACATGACCGCATATGATTTAAGAGAGAAAGAAGTAGCAATCTGAGTGAGTGTCATTTTGGTTTGCGAGCTATCTTTCAGTTGATAATTGCATAATCAACGTTTAACCTGTTTTGGGAGATTAATTTTGGTTATCACAATGAATTAACAAATTTTTAGATCGCTTTTCGAGAATGTAGTTTCTAGATAGTTGGCAATCTTCCCTGGCGCACGTATTTTAAGCCCATGGTCAGAGATGTCCAAGTACGGTTATAGCGCAGCTTTCATGCATGACTTTCAACGAAAAACATTTTACGTATTAAGAAACTTCGCTATCCTCGAAGACTTAATTTCTCGTAAGCAAATAAGTAAGTTCTATGTGATTATCAAAATTAATATTATCGAATGCCTGCTTTGCATTAACTCTAACGGATGACTTGTCAGTGCTTAACATGGGATTTTAAAATACACACGCTGGATTACAGTCATTGTTTTACACATAGGGTGGCAACAAGTTCTTATTAAAATAAGACAAAACAAATTTATAAACGAGCCATGAAGCATGCAGTGCAAGAATTGCAATATGCCGAAAATGCATAAAATCCAATCAAAAGCATCGAAGATGAAAATTTGACTATTAGAAATCTTAAATTTTAAAATTCGTTGTGCGGGTACTCGACTATTTTGAATCCATGTATTTACACTTTTGCTAATTTGTATCTCTGAAAACACTAATTTTTCAACTTATATTTTTGGGGTTTTCTACTTCCTAAGTTAAAAAAGTTAAACTACCTTTATTATTAAATTACTAGACGAAATGATGTTTGCACAGGGAGAATACTTTATGTAAAATATTTGGAACACCTCCCGTGGGAGATATATGTAAGGGGGAAGAATTTTGACTTAAACGGCATCAGGAGTGTCAATCAGCAATTCCGAAAAATGTTTTTATTTTTATACGTTTTCCCTTCGTCTCCCCCCTCCCCTAATGCGAAAAATGTGCTAAAAACCTAAGTTAGACTAGAGTCCATTCACATACTCAAATTCATCAAAATCAATCCCGCAGTCCAGGAGAAGTTTCCTGTCGTATATTATATTTCTATATGAGGATGAATAAAGATGTACATTTGTACAAACGAGCGAATTTCAACATTAAGCAATTCATCCGAGGATGGCAAGGAAACATGTCACTCTCTGGCCATTTTCTGCTTTTCGCTCCGGTAGTTGGCTATATTGAGAAATATATATATATATGCTGGAAAAAGTTGATGATGCTTCACTCTATTTGGCCCTGTTGCTTACGAGCAACGTCGCTTTCTACTACATTATACGCACACTTGATAACTTCACTGTCACAGTATTCCTATACGTGATTTACGGATCACGTGTTTAGATAGATTTAATCTTCTACAAGGAACAATCAAATTCAATGCTGCAGAAGCGTTATTTCCAGAGTTATTCATTTTCTACTTTCTCGGTCTATAGGAAGTTACTTCGAAATACTCAAGATTATAATTAACCACGTTACGGATATGGTTTGTTCACAGCAAACATGATTAGCTACTTTAGGGCAGTGTTGCTTAAAATAAACATCCCGTATGTTGTATCTAAAATACAGAAGTTTTAGGAAAATTACGAAATTGTGGTAAGGAAGACCTGTTTCAACCATAAAAACAAACCAAAACATTTTTACGAGAATTTCTCAAATGCTTAAAACTCCCTATTTAGTAACGTAAATTGAATTCATAAGATTAAAATTTGCTTATCTGTACAAATGTACACTCATGTCCAAAATGATTGTCGCATATCTATAACTGTCTTCTTGTAAGAATATAATTTGATAATGACTTTATAGGGTACTTTTAATACTGATACTATGTGTATAATCGGGAAATGTATATTTGAGGTAAATTTCATAGGAAAAGAATTATAAATACGAAAATTAGAATGAGTAAAACAAAATGTTGCTAAATGGCCAAGAAAGTTTTATTTTCGTTTTATTGTTCTTATTTACTGCTCTTTTGACATGAAATTTGCCACATACATGTCTTTGCCAATTATACACACACTAACACTAAAAAGAAATATCGAACGAATTCGTTATCGAATTATATTCCTACAACATCATATTTACAGATATGCGACAATAATTTTGGACATGTGTGTACATATTATGTTTTGCCATCCTTGTACTATATTTACGTTTATTAGCAAGGAATTTGTCTTCACCGTACCAAGATAAACAGATGTACAAGGGCTATTTGGGTAGTGATACGTAGGTTTCTACTATTTTGATAGAATTGTCGTACAGATGGCGCTAGTGTTTATATATATATAATATAATATAAACATTTATAACAACTAAGTTTTGCAGATTAATAAACTTCTCAGTCTATAGTCCCAATTAGTAGTTTTTATTCTTTTGTTCTTTTGTCACGAATGCAGTCTGTGTCAGTTTTATAAAATACTTTGAAACCTGCGTCTGGTTTTCCAAGCAGCCGCTGTTTACCTGGGTACTACTGTACTACAGAATTATGTGTAGTGTTGAAAGTACAAACCAAAGACTACTGTTTTGTCTCAGCGATTGTGCACAAGTAGTTGTCTAGCTGGCACATTTAAATGTAGCTGTAGTTCTAGAGATCATGATTTTATTTTAAAAGTAGATTAGATGAATAAGAAAATCAGCTTCTAGCATGATCTCCTTGTATTTAAAACAAATTACATATATGTTTATTTATTGTATATATATAATAAAGAGGAAAAACTTTTTTGCCAGTTTAAGTAGAGAAGTGGTCTTTCTTCTTCGTATTATGTAACCCTTTATTGATGTACAGGATATCCCGCGATGTATTCAAAAGTGTTTGTAGATGTTTTTATTACGTAATAAGTTCGTTCTGGAGAAAGAAAAAGTATTTAAACTTTTCCATAACTTTATTTTCAAATACTTCTTGTTTTTACCTCTTCCATGAAAATAACAATTTTTATAATCCTTGTATTCATCTCTTTTGCGGTATTTAGGGTAAAGAATCCTCGGAAAGGGGGGGGGGAAGAAAGGGAATAAATATTACGGTGTATTGCATAAGATAAAGATATGAAATTTTTTACGTAAAATAAGTAGTATAAACAATACTGTGAAAACCCATGGTGATTAACATCGATTTGTTTTTCTAAGAAATGAAAACGGACATTTGTCTTAATTTGTAAATATGGAAATTTAGCACTGGAAGACTCATCTATTGCAATATAAACAAGAACATAGTTTGAACACTGTTACAGAAAATTTGATCAAGCGAAAACGAAGTTGTGCGTGGTGCTTGCTATAGTGTAACATTTTCGTGCGTTTTTTCGTAGCATGAGAATGAATTTTGGTTGAGTATAGTAGTTGTAATCAGTCGGAGGAACAGTGGAGTGATTTTTGGTACTACAGTTATTAATTCTCACGATTTAATATTTATTGCCAGAAAGGCTTGTGCATATCATTGTAGTAAATTATTATTATAATTATTAGATTTGTTATATATGTATAATCTATTACCAGCTTTTCAAGAATTAACAAATACTGCTACTAGCCAAGTGTGGATGATACTGGTACTTTGTATAAAATTGTCAACTTTACGAAACTTTTATTTTTTTCTAATTAAATTATTAAAATGTACTTTTATTTGTGGTTTTTACTTCCGTAAATTTTTGACTCGGTCAAAATGTAGAGGTATCAGTGTTGTCAGAGATTCTGCTTTTACATAAGATTTCTTTCGTGTCCATTAGGTTTCAGAAAAAATCTAAAATTGTAGAATAACACTAAAAAATAATTGATTTCACACTAACACCATTCGTACAACAATACTACCAAACTTCATTAAAACGTCTTAAATTTCATGCGTCTTACACTGATGTAGTTTGAGGTGTAAGAGACATGAAATTTAAGACGTCTTTATGAAGTTTGATAGAATTGTACAGATGACGCTAAAGTGGAATCTGTTATTTTTCAGTGTTAATCTACAATTTTAGATATTTTAACTGCGGCATGCAAAACAATTTAATGTGTTATCAACCATTAAACGTATTAATGTAAATGCTATCCTATATCTCTGTTGAAAATAAATAAAATACATTCTTACGACTTCACTTGTAACGTTATAACGTATGTTACCAGCTTTGTACATCCTGTAAACTATATTCTTCCTCCTTAGATTAGTGTTATAGTGCCTAACATTATATACTTTTTTCGTCTAGTTATCACATATACCACACAATTTTGGTTGCCTGCCACGATGTTTTCTAACCTTTTGAGCTTTCTAGATTAATAGCCACTACGTTACTCCAAGTTACCGTTTGTTGGCTACTTCAGTAACTACCCTCGTTTTCTGAGTACGTGATGAATACATCGCAGGATATTGTGTATATGTATCTGTAACATTTTCTTAGAAACAACTTGAAACATATCAACACACATATCAGTTGTAGTTATTTTGTTCGATATTGTATATATGTAAATATATCTTTTATATACAAATTGCCTTTATGTAGGCAGGAGTGCATATTATTTTGAAGGTTTTTTTTATATGCAAAACTTTATTATTTTTACTTCATAATCAAACAATTTTATAGAGCTAGAGAACAATGAATGCGATCTACTATGTATGTAGTTTGTGCTTTGCATTCTTAGAGAAAACATTGTTCGAAGTGAGGTAGGAAGTTACCTGCTAAACAATAGATTTTGTATTGTAAAATGGTAGATGATGATATGAATGTGCTGATTGAGAATTATAATGTGAAGTAGAATAGAGTACAAACATTGGTAGTATCATTGGTAAAGTTTCCTTATTTTCATGTTCAGCTCAGATATGTTAATACCTTACAGCCGTGTGCACCAACGAATTTCAACTGTTGAACGACATTCAATTTTAATTTGAATGGCAGATTTTTGGAGTTTAATTTCGTTGATCTTGGTTAGTCTGCATTACTGAGCATAATTTTCAATGACGCAGCAAAATTCCTTGAACTGCGTTCAAGCTAGAAAGTTTGAACTCACATTAACATTCGAACTTCGTTAGTATACATGGCTAATAGTAGTGGATAACTGTACGTATGTAATGTGTGTGTGTGTGAGTGTATGTATTAAGACAGCCCACGTAAATTTTGTCGATATGATACTTCATTTTGTCGTGTAAAATTTAGTAATATAAAATAAATCAAAATTAAGTTTAATTTCTGTCGTTGGATTTAATACATAAAAGCCCTCACTTTGATCCTTCTTGTCAATAATATTGTCTATTCGATTATACCCTACGTTGCAATTAGTCACCGGAGACCCATATCAGTTCGTTAATCCAGTCTCAGCAATTTTTTTTTTTTTCCGCAGTGACATCCACAACCCTTTGAGGAAGACTCACCACGAATTTGCAATGTGTCGACGGGAATCTTGGCTCACTCATACTCCAAAGCGGCAAACAGCTGAGTGGTGGTTTACAGGCGGCATGGCCTGGCTCTCAAGCGGCGCTCCGACCTGTCCCAAAAGTGTTCAATGGGGTGGAAATCAGCTTTGGGCTGGCCAGTAAAGTTTTTCCACACCTGTCCTCGAACCATCTGTTTATATATAAATCCTGCTGTGTAAATGGAACATTGTCGTTCTGAAACAGGTATGGGTCAATACCGAATTATGCCCATAATTTCGGTAGCGCAGAATTGTCTAGAATTGTGTGGTATGTTCCGACATTCAGGTTTCCTCGAATTAAAACAAGAGAACCAAGACCATACCACCAAAAGCAAGACACCATGATGCCACTTCCGCCAAATTTCACTGTGGGTACAATACAGTTCTGTAAACAGCGTTCTCCGGGCATTCGCCATATCTGATGGCGCGATTCATCACCTTACCATGGGATGGATTTCAGTTGTTTGAGGGTCCAATGATGGCGTTCCTTGCATCACAGTACTCACTGTCGATCGGGGTATCCGAAATTGGTTTAGAAATACTACGGGTCGAATGTTCAAATCTGTGGGCTCCAATGATCATCCCTTTCCGCCTCATTCAATTCCCGTTGTCTGTTCATATTGACTGCTGTAGTTGATATAAATGTATTCTCGATCAGTAACGTTTTTTATAGGTTGTGTGATGTGTACGGACGATCTCAAGCATTTTTTCAGGGGTGTCCGATGATAAATGGCCTCATAGCGTAAGCCGAATCTAAAACTAAAATAGGAATGAAATTTCTTAATGAAGCATAAAGAATATATTTTCTTGCAATGAATAGTTACAATATCTGCTAAATTCAAGCATAAATGATATAAAATTTGCTTTTCTCTTGATAAAACTAAAATTCACTATAATTTTTTAAAAAAATCGAGTGACTGCAATATTGAGTCTGCATGATGATAAATACTTGTGGTGGCCTCTGGAGATTTTCTTCGAAATTTTCTGTTACGTCGGTAAGGAATGGCTTCTACTTTACCGCTCGCGTTAACGATACAGATTCTAAGCAGAGCAGCTTTTTTTTGAATCAAGAGCAGGGCTTACAATCGGGTAATTACGGTACCCGCTCAAAATTGTTATTCGATTCCCCAAGATCCATCCGAAGTTTTCGTGTGTATGTCCAAACGTCTTTTTAAAAAAGTTTACCAAATAAAATTTATATCGTGCCCATTCCTTATTTGTTTTTTCAAATGTTTTCTTTAAAATTCGTCGTAAAATTTTAAGCTTTTATTCCTAGCAGCAACTAGGCAACTAACTTTATGTATTAATTGTCAATTACAAACTATAGTATTTTTATTGAAATTTTTATTCTGCATAGATGTGTAGAAGTAACAAGTAAAATATTTTCTAGTTAAAAAAAGTAGTTTCAGCATTTTATAAAAACTTGGAAGAAAAATTGAATCTCATTTGATATATCATGTATCAGTAAAAAGTAGTTTCCTCCCATTTTATTCATTCCATTGTCATCCATCTCCGCAGTCTTCCCTAGCCTAGGTGCATAACATGGTTATTAATGGTAACGGAACTGAAAATATTTTGGATTCTGGCATCAGAACCCAAATAATTGTTTTAATCTGCTGTTATTCTGAGAACAGAACCGACATATATTTTCACATATCGATTCTGTTCATGGAACCGAAAACCGGTGTTACTGGAACCGAAATAAATTTTAATTCGTTGCGGTTTCCGACTTAATGGTTCTATTCAGAAAAGGAAAACCATTATAAACTTTGAGAAGAGAAGCAAAATATATCTACAAGGATCATCCAGAAAATAAATTCATTTAAACATTTGTTGTATCTGTTCCCGAGCTTCAGAATTCATGTTATACTCTTCTGCCGCCCGTTTATTAAACCAGTTGGTCATTGCATTCAAACAAAGGAGCGGGTGAAAAGGTCATAGAACAGTTTTTCTCCCTGCAATTGAACGGGATGTACTGGCGAATCGCAGTGTGTCACTGGCAAAGCTGGAATTACACTTTAATGTCATATAGCATAATATGGGTCATTGTCCATGACTGGGGCTCTGGAAATTCTATTACTTCCACGCCCTTAAAAAAAGTGGAACGTCTTGATATTTATGGATGTGAAACCTGAACTTAAGAAAACAAGAAAGAGTTCGACTTGAGACAGCAAAAATAGGTTTAGGAGTAGAATTACAAGAACTAGTTAGACCGACGGAAAGATAATAAGATAGTACTACAAAAAGTAAATAAGGGAAGACAACTGGTTGAAGTAATAAAGTACATAAAGCAAAGCTAATTAGGCATTCATTCAAACATGTTGCAGGGTCAATCCATACGAAGTGCTTCAGAGCAGATTCGGAAAGTTATAGAAATTGGAGCGTGATGAACCTTGTGTATGAGAAGGTCAATAACACTATTAACGATGTCATATGTACAAATGTTCCTAAATGGCGGCCATCTCTGTTATCGGTGGACTGTCATTTTATGCATTTGGAAGAGTGTACGAAGACTACAGTTGCTCAGGACCTACGAAACAAAAACGAATGTTTAGAGGAGAGACTGAGGTACACGGAGAATATATACTTTTGTTCCTAAATGAATATGCAGAGTTGAAAACCAATACATAAAATCACTAGAAAAAGTATAGAAAATTGCACATTTAAGGGGGCTGTATGTTGAAAGGGCATAAAGTGAGGGGTTCATAAGTTTTGTGCTGAATACTCTTGCATGTAAAGATTATGCAGAAATAGCGACGGCTATGATATTACTGGTGCCGTAGATTTATGGGGAAAGGAATAGTTTCAATAGAGACGATGAGTCAACTGAGTCCTATCTGGTCGATCCTTTTCAGGAACAAAAACACGTTTAACAAAACTATTTCTCGTAGCCTTCAACAACAGCCAATCAGGAGCCCGGATAAGCCCCTAATCATAGCTCTGCCCCTAAAATCATGATTTATATCGTATATGCCCACATGAGCTCAGACAGATGATCTGGGAGATACAAAGAGACGCCGGATACCTTGCTGTTATACTAAGCAGTCATTTACTAAAGCTTTTCGACGCAACTAAGAAGAAGCATGAGAAAAACTTTAGTGTTGTGACTAAATTCGTTAACATAGAATAGTCTTTTCGTTAATTCTGTCTTTCAAAGGAGAGACTTAGGGCCTTATGAAGAGTCGTTTTGAAGTATGATTAGCGTCATACTAATGGCCTTACTACTGCAGGAAATGTTAGTCCAACTCTTTAGTATGGCACTAATCACGCGTGAGAACGACTCTGTATAGGGCCCTTGTGTTTAATAAAAATAACTTACATAACAACCAACACATACCGCTTCCTGGAGAAATAAGTATTGTTTTCCGTCGGCTGGCCACTCAAGATTCGCTCTGGCCATATAAGCTGAACAGGCTTTGCCGACCGTCTCTGGGATAGCATTAGTGAAGCAAATACACAAAAATTAGAGAACTCTGACCCTTTTCAGGGCCAAGATCCCACCTAAACTGCCCAGACCACCAAAGAAGATGCCAACAAGAAGACCATCGAAAAAACTATTTCTTCCTCAACGCAAGCTTGGAAGAGAGAAAATAGAACAGGACACAGAGAGAAGAGCTACCATGTTGACGGAAACAATCAAATGCTGAAAGCGACCAGCCAGATGAGGATACTTGCAAAAAAAGATGCTCCACTGACCGCGGCAGAACCCCAGCCAGACATGGAGGCCTAATCGAAAATTGGGACAGTAGCTATTCAAAAATTATTCCTTAGTAAACGTAACTCAAGAGTGATCCAAAGGAAGATCCACAGAGACGAATTCCACGTAGAACATCTTGAAGCACAATACTATAGGGTATACTTCAAAACAAGTCTCGAGGAGCATAATCTTGAAAATCTTCCAAGGCGCAGACCCTCCAACCACTTTTGGTTTGCACTCAACCATTGTAGATGGCAGTCGACACAGGAACTAGCGAATCATCAGAGCCTAGACTAGATGCTACCACACAGGACGAGAAACCAGAACACACTCAGGGAAACCATGTTCCGGCTCTTATGAGGGCCACTCAAACGTGCAGGTGAAAAACCAAAATACTAAGGTGAAGGAACTACATACATAGGGGAAATTGGCCCTTATGAGGACCAGGGATGAACCTTCCAAGAAGTAACAGTACAAGCACCTAAAGGAGAAGGAAACCAAATAGAAGACATAATTACCAATCACGAACAAGAGGATGACTTCCATATCGTTACAAAGAGAAATAGAAGACACAGACCGAAGAGAGCACGAAAAGAAGATACACCCACTAACAACACCACACAGGAAAGGAGAAAAACAAGATACAACATACACATGTGTCATCAAAGGCGTACCCACTTCAACTGGTATCGATCAAGTAAACACAGCACTTAAGAACCAATAGATACATTTCACAAATCTCATTTGCATCCGAACAGAAAGGGGACCCGCACTAATGTTGAGGTTATTCTTCACAAACACAGATGTTAATCGGCTCATAACCCAGAGACTGAAGTTCAAGGACAAACAGTTGAAAGAAAATCAAAATTCAGACCGAGACCGGTGCCCTGATGGAATTACTACCAGTACGGGTATCCACGTATCCAGTGCATTGTACAATGTGTCTGCTTCCGATGTTGTGGCACACACAAAGAACGTGGTAATCCCATAAACAGATTTTTTGCGGAACTTGCAGAGTATATATTCACAGAACCTGAAGCAGCCCATCAAGACCAAAGACCTTCAACAAGCAGAAATTCCTTTGAGGAAGATACTCCAACAACCTATAATACTGGCCCTTATCAAACCCAGCAAAGAAGAACCTACACCAAACTCAACAAAACACATCAG
Organism: Thermobia domestica; assembly: GCF_964235325.1. NCBI lineage: Eukaryota > Metazoa > Arthropoda > Insecta > Zygentoma > Lepismatidae > Thermobia > Thermobia domestica. The sequence continues at coordinate 167,806,595 of NC_137468.1, read as the reverse complement.
AACAGTAATAGAAATCGCAACAGACAATATAACCTGGGCTACCACAGTACTATCTACACCCCAAAAGGTTCATCATCAGCTAATAGAAGCAGTTCAAACAGCGAGGAAGATCGTCAATAAAACAATAGCAACTCTCACAACAGGAAAAATACTAATCATATAAAGCCCACGTGCACCGAAAAGGTCAAATAAAAAAAAAACAGCAAACACCAGCATAAAAGTCAGCCCTCAGGTAACACGCAGAAGCAGCAGCAGGGGAAAGCTCAGGGAAGGAAAAACTGCATCCTTCAAACCGACGACGTCCCAGCACAGATAATGGACAACGCAACGGACAAATTGCATGTTCAAGAAGTATCAGATATCCTCACTAACAATACACCTCCCCCTACAGACAAGATAGTCTAACATATTCAGATGGGTTCATTAATTTAAGATAGTTTAATAATTTTTTATTACAGACAATTTTCCACCCTTCTAATGTGGTTTTGCCATTAAATAGTTAAGAATGCAGCATGATCGATATAGGTTTTTTCAGGTTTTTGTCCCTCTATCAAAATAAAACTTCTTTTGCGCTTTCCTATATTCTTGTTTACCCTTCTTTCTTTTTACCTTACACAATATAACAGACTCGCATGTAAAGTCTTACGTTAGATAGAAACCGTGGTACACACACCCCACCGATGGATGCTTTATTTACTAACTGCATGAAGAAGAGGCATGTAGAATGTTTGTTGGTGACTTACTCACTGTCCAGGAAGCGGGCTTTCCCGAGGGGCGTCCTTTCTTTTAAATTTTTCTTCTGCTTCTGAGCTCAGATAGAGGAATGAGGAATTAATAAGCAACAGAAAAGTCGACCTGAATGCCCATCAATATGTTGGACGTTAAAAGAAGGATATTCAATGAAGACAACTAGCATACAAGTAGAATGGCACTTCGGGAATACCTTACGGCGTTAACATGGAATTGCCATGAAGAGGAAGGATTGCAATATCCTTCAAAAGAGGCTTTGTGCCTAATAAATATAACTAACACAACACTTTACATACGCTACTTCCTGAGAAAATATGCATTGTTCGTCAACTGTATCCCTTATTGTAGTCCAAGGTTCGCACTAGATATATAGGTTGTACAGCCCTTGGCGACAGTCGGGTGAAGAGAACACAATATTATTTCTTTGGGATAGCATTAGAGAGGCACTATACACAAAATTAGTGTAACCCAAAACTGTATTACTCATTATATCCTAACCCAAAATTAGAAGTGCAGCTCTTATCAGAACCATGGCTAGACCGCCAAACAAGATGATGGCCAGAGAAGGAAGATGAGTTTTGCTACTACTTGGACCATACAAGAGACACGATCACAACAAATGATGGTACCAGGGGTACACAAGAGGCCACAACAAGAAGAGACGCCATGTAGCGGGAAATATACTCCCAAGCAATTGAAGTGGGCAAGCTAGTTGTAGACGCCTTCTTGCAAGTTGCTTCAGAGATCATTCACAAAGCTTATAGCAGATTTACAGAAGACCCAATTAGCATCATCGGAAGGAAGATGGTCCAGGACGAATTTCATCTAGTACAGCAAGAAAAGCAGAGCTTTAGAGTGTTCTTCAAAGCAGAAGCGTCGAGAAACATTTTCCTGAAGATCTTTCATAACTCATATTTCGGTTCGCATGCAAGAATTCTCGGAAAGTACAAATCACAGCCGACGTAGAGAAAAAGCCCAATCGCCAGAACCTCAAAAAGATGTTCCCACGCAGGAATAAAAATCACATCTTTATTTTACGTCCCATGCTTATGCCGGCTAGGCTAAAGGAGACGGTGATGATGAGAAATGAATGAAATGGTGGAATGAAGAAAGTTGGAGGAAACGGAAGAATCGTGGAAAAAGCCGCGCATACGGTGTTTGTCCACCACAAAGTCCAGTTGGCGCGAGCTGGAATCGAACCAAGGACCGTATGCATCAGAGGTGAACGCTCTACCACAGCCACCGCGGCCCCTCCCACGCAGGGCGAAAAACCCAAGCACACAGGTAAATAAGCATGATTCCGACCCATAAAAGGATTAACAGGTGAAAAAACTACGAGCAGAAGACGAAAATGGCCCTTTCGAGGAACACTCAGGAATCATCCACATACAGATGATTGATCAGTCAGTAGAACTTCAAAAAGATCACGCAACAAACGGACAGAAGGAGGAGGATGACTTCCAGACAGCGAAGAAAAATAAGAGAGAAAAGGACAACAAACAACACTGGAAAAGATAGGAAACCAGAACAGCAAACAACATATACATGCGTTATTAAAGGTGTGTCCACCACAAACAGCATTGATCACATCAAAACAGCACTGAAGAAAAAAATATTCAATTCACGAATCTCATGCGTGTAAGATTAAGAAAGGACCAGTACCTATGCTGATATTGTTCTCCACAGGGCCTGATCTATAATCCTGCGAAGTACGCGTCCGCAGGAGCCGCTAGGTGAAACGGGCACCAAACTGGAAAATTAATTTTGTTTTAAATGTGAATATTTATTAGAGGAAATCTTATGATGATTTTTTTTTTCAATTAGCTTCAAATAAATATTGTACAGACTGAAATACAGACAAAATACCTAGGTACATCAAAAAAAAAAAATGGAATCTTAGCGTGGGTAGCTGTAAAATACCCCTTTACAATTGAAATAGACTCGTACATCAATTGGTGCCAATGCTACACTCACAAGTAACACTAGCTTAAGGAAAATTTTCCGCAGTGCAGGGAGATTTAGAAAAGATTTTTTAAAGAAAGGGACATTTTGCGAAAATGAAATAAAATGAAGTGAAATTTAGCTTCTCAATAGATGTTATATTAAACACTACAGTAGTACGATTAAAAACAGCGGCATTCTTTCCACAATCCCACCATATGCACAAAATACAAACATAACGGTCTCTTCACTCCTCTCCCAACAAACCTTCCGCGACCTTGCTAGAGAATGTCATTGCTAAATAAGTCTTTCAAATGGGAATGGATCAACGAACAAAAGGAAGTCAATTGTACGTGTTGCTTATGAATTGGGTTGCATTATTAAAGCAGAAAGAAATGTTTTCAAGGGTGCTCCACCTTGTCATAAACAGTGTCTCCGCATAGTGTTTCAGTTCAATGACCACAGTTAAGGGTTGAGAAAGGTCAGCGTAAATGAAATGCACATTATCGAAGTTCAAGCGACTAGACTTATGTTGTGCATTGGTCTAGCTAGGGGGCGAAAACTAAGTGAAGATGGGCGTATAAATGGAATTTTTGATCATTTCTGAGGGAAATTTAACTTAAGTTGCTAATATCAGTGACTCACAATCGGTGCCCACTACTTATTGGTCACTTTGTTAATGTCTATTAATCCATTTGTCATTCGCCAGCATTTTCGTTTCTATCCTGAGTCGTTTAGTTTTTTCTTTTATTATTTATAATTATGTGTTTTTACGTTTCAATAGTACTTTGTTTTTGATGTAATAATAATAGCCAACGATAAAGAAAACAAGTGAGCATTTTATCTGAAAAGAAAACTACGAAACTTGAAGGAAGATGAGAGGCAAGCGAAGGCTCTGGAAAAGTTGTTTTGAGTTTCTGGACAAAATTTTGAAAGTGATAATTATACAAATGTTGCGATGGGGGAGTTGTCAATACCAGTTACTATTAACGAAGCATTTACAAGTTGACAATCTTTTGAAACTGTAAGTATATTTTACTTGATTTCAGTAATTTAATTTTTAAATTAAATGAGTGGACACGACCTCTTCGGTGAGGAGTCTGACAAGTAAAACTTCCCAAGTGTAACACTCTGATTTTGATAAAATTTGGCAGGTAGATACTACACATAAAATAAACGAATACGTGTTTTTTTTTTTTTCAATTTTCTGCGGAAAAATGGTTTTAATGGGCAAAAGCCCCACCAAAAATTTTGAAAGTTGACGCCCGAAAGGCAAAAGCAAGTGGACTGAAGTGAACGAAATTGTGCACAGATATTGCAGACGTAAAATGAGGGAATGGGTTTCGTATTTTCCAGGAAAAAACGGTTGGGGGGGGGGCACGCCCATCCAAACCTTTGATCATGAAATACCAAAAGTGCTAGTAATAGTATGTCAGGTATGTGTAAAGGATATAAAGAATTGGAACAAAACTTTGTGTAGGGGCAATAAGCAAAAAATTAACAAATACGTTTTTTTTTTTATTTTCTGCGAAAAAACTGTTTTAGGAGGCAAAAGACCCTACCCAAAATTTTGAAATTTGAGGCCCAAAATGCAAGAAGAAGTGCACTGAATTGATTGAAATTGTGCACAGATATTGTAGATGTAACATGAGGTAATTGGGTTTCGTATTTTCCTGGAGAAAAGCAGTTGAGTGGGCACGGACCTTCTAAACCGTTGATTACGTAATATCAAAAGTGCAAATAATTATACGTAATAAGTTCCTAAAGAGTATGGAGAATTGCAACGAAACTTCGTATAGGGACAATTTGCAAAACAATAAATGAAACATGTTTTAATTTATGCTTGAAAACAGTGTTGGGGCCTAGGCCCCCTCCGAAAAATATAAATATTACCGTAATAGCGCAGGAAGGAGTGGACCGAAGCAATTGAAAATGTGTGTGGATATTATATAGACCCTATGTAAAATAAGGCCTTTCGTGTTTCTCAAGTGTCCCTATCAGTTTTGCTTCAAATTTGGAACAGCAAACAGGAAATTAATCGACATGTGTTTTTGTTTATTCTGGAAAACATTGTAAGGGTTAAAGATGCCTCCTGAAATGCTATAAAATACGCAATACTGTTTGTGCTTGTTGTTGATCTGCCAAATTTAAAGAAATCGGATGGAGACACTTGTGAAACACGAAAGGCCTTATTTTGCATATCCAATATCTACACACAATTTCATTCGCTTCTGTCCACTCCTTCTGCCACTCAATAGTTTTGTTTTTTTTTTTTTTTTTTTTTTCAGGAAAATACGAAACACGTATTCCCTCATCTTACTCTATAATATTTGTGCACAATTTCATTCACTTCGGTCCACTTCTTCTTGCCTTTCGGGCGTCAAATTCCAAAATTTTGGGTGGGGACTTTTGCCCCCCTAAAACCGTTTTTCCGCAGAAAATAAAAAAAGGTATTTGTTTATTTTTTGCTTATTGCCCCTACACAAAGTTTTGTTCCAATTCTTCATATCCTTTACACACATCTGACATACTACTACTAGCACTTTTGGTATTTCATGATCAAGGGTTTGGAAGGGGCCGTGCCCTACCTAACCGTTTTTTTTTTTTTTTTTTTTTTTTCAAGAAAATACGTAACAAGTATTCCCTCATTTTATGTATACAATATCTGTGCACAATTGCATTCACTTCGGTTCATTATTCTTACCCTTTCGGGTGTTAACTTTCAAAATTGTTGGTGGGACCTTTTGCCCATTAAAACCGTTTTTCCACAGAAAATAAAAAACGTATTCGTCTATTTTTTGCGTATTGTCCATACGAAAAGTTTCCTTGTAATATTTCATATTCTTTACACACATCTGACATACTGTTACTAGCACTTTTTATATTTCGTGATCAAAGGTTTGGAGGAGTCCGTGCCCCACCCAACCGTTTTTTTTTTTTTTTTTTCAGGAAAATACTAAACCCATATTCCCTCATTTTATGTCTACAATATCTGTGCACAATTTCATTCACTTTGGTTCACTTCTTCATGCCTTTCGGGTGTCAACTTTCAAAATTTTTGGTGGGCTTTTGCCTACTAAAACCGTTTTTCCGCAGAAAATAAAAAAAACACGTATTTGTTTATTTTATGTGTAGTATATACCTGCCAAATGTTATGAGTGTTACACTTGGAAAGTGTTACATGCGAGTTAAATTTAATGTATTGCAAAATTTGCTTGAATACAATTAGTTTTCAAGCAGTATATTCGTACATAATCGAAAGGGTAACTGTAAGGCTAGTTTTAGACGAAAGCATTTATCGTAGCATTTCTCGTAGCAGATACGCTGCCAAATATTTCATATAATATTCTATGGCATCAAAAGTATATTGTGCTTTTACACGGTAGCATTTTGATAAGCATTTTGTCGTGACGTAGCAAACAAATCACTGGAGAAGAGCGCAATTATGGCTCAAAAACTAAAAACAGATATTTCAGTCACTATTTCTTCTAAAGCCCTTTTTCGCATACGCTTATTATGATACAAAGGATTTTTAACGGTGCAGTTATACTATACAGATCCATAGATTTTGAAATTTACAGAAGAAATTTCTAATTATAATATTTTAATAGAGTAGTGTATAAGTAATGGAAATAAGGGATGCACTTACATCTGAAATGTTTATTTACGTGGAAATATAGAAATTAAAGTCGAACCTGAAATGCACGTAATCTTCAATAAGCTGCCATAAAATTTTGCAAGTCTGTAACTTCCCCATTTTCTATCGAGAACAGAACCCAACAGAAACCCTTTCGGGCCTTCTAACCCGTTCCCACTACTACTACTACTACTCCTATTCCAACTACTACTATTACTACCCGTTCCTACTCCTATTCTTATTACTACTACTACTACTACTCTTACTATTACTACACTTACTGCTACTGCTATTACTCTTACTACTACTACTACTACCTCTACTATTACTACCCCTCCTCCTCCTACTACTACTACTTATACTATGGATCCGTATAGTAAAACTACACGTTGCCACCTGTTAAAGTGAACCTGCACCGGAGAATGCAAGAGCACACCTCATAAATGATTGCTGAAGGTACAATAAATGAAACGAGAATTTTTAAAAATGAATATCTGTGTGGATCCGTATAGTGAAACTGCACGCTTAAAACTTTGTACAAACAAGGATGTTCCTCATATTTTTTAATCAACATAATAATAGTATACCTACTCCAACTCATTTTTCTTTACTACAATTCAATTTCCCACACAAACAGCATGGATATTTGACACAAAATTTTTCGCTTTCTTTTAACACACCACGGCGCTGCAATAGGAGCAGAAATGCTGGGGAAAATGCTACGAAATAGAGCAGGTTCTATCGACAAGAAATGCCATAGGATATGCCATGGCATGGGAAATGCTATAGCATTTGCTACTTTACACGGTAGGATATCGATGATACGATTTTTGCTACGAGAAATGCTACGATGAATGTTTCCGTCTAAAACTAGCCTAAGCGGAAGGTCATTAGGATTAAAGTAACACCTTTTTTTAGAACTCTCACTGTCAATCACAGCAGTATATATATATATATGCTCATTGATAACAGTGTAACAATCATTATCAATCCCTTGTATCAATCCCTTGTATCAATCATTCTCTTGTATTAAATTTAGATGGAACGATATTTTTAAACATTTGGTAACATATTCCTAATGCAAGGTAGAGTTTTGATTATTAGTAGTTACCAGCACTTATGTTCATGGATGCACCGACGGAGGTGGTCTGAGAATCTAGACCCCTCAGAACTTATCACAATTTCAGAGGACAAATACACAAAATTATTTGCATTTCGTAGGCTACTCCGAAAAGCTTCGGATCCAAAAGAGAAAGCTTGGTGCGCCACTGCTTGTGTTTACATTGTGTTATTCATTGCCTGATTTCAAATGTATATGTTGGAAAGAGACATAAAAGGACTGAATTGTTTTATAGGCCTAAGGGGTTCTGAAAATAATTTTTGCGGCGGGGACCTGATTTTGAAAGTCCGCCACTGGTTCAAAGACAAATTAAATATCGATTAAGGCACACATGTTTGTCATTTGTTGTATATTAAACAAGTTCAGCTAAAATTAATAAATAATCATTCGAGATCAACTATAAAAATGTTATCTCAAGAACGATTAAATGGACTAATTTTGATGGTCATTGAAAGTGATATACTCAATAAAATGGATACGGATGCAATAAGAAGAGATTTTGCCAAATTGGAAGCCAGAAAAGTGTCTTTATAACGTATACTTTTCAGTAACAAAGAAAGCGAGAAATTAAGCTAATTATCATAATCGTATCACTAGTACTATCTAAATATACTTTTAATGAAGAATAAGAGCATACATCTTTATCAAAATCAAACCTGTATTAATGTTAGACTTGAAACTTGTGAGTTTTATTCTATTTCGACTTTTATACAGTGAAACCTCTACTAACGGACACCTCTATAAAGCGGACACCTCCCGTAACGGACATATTTTGTAATCCCCAAACAATGTAATAGGATAAAACATATTGGCAAACCTCTCTAAAGCGGAAACTCTCTAATACGGACACGGACAGTCTTTTCTGTCCTTTATAGGTATTATTTACCTCCGTATTACGGACACTTTCTCTATAAATAAGTTGAAAAGTATTGTAAAAATACATTTTTAGTAATTCATACATGTGTCATCAAGAAAGCATTGTGACATTTTGTCTCCTCAACTGTCTACACAACAATCCAGACGAAGAGTCTCTGTTTAACAACTCTCTCATGTCCTTTGCTTGCATTCCACTCCCACCCAAGCTGTTTTAGACACAAAAGTGATTGACAGTTGCCCGCCGTTTGGAATAACACGTTATTCTACTGACCTGCTGGAATCTCTAACCAAGCAGAAGACAAGTTCGGTAGTTTTTGCTCGCGGGTATGCATATTGTCACAAAAAAGACACCACTGGACTGCAATTAACCCACAAATTAAAGCGACATACTGAAAACGTAAGTGTAAAGTGCAGAGAACTATAACATTTTATTTCCATCTTGTGCCTCGAACATAGAGTATTGAACAGCAGAGGAAAACACAGATACGGTAACATTTTGGTAATATTCGTGAATACATGATTCATCCAAAAATATTGTTACTAATTGCATATTACCTTTTTTACTAATTTATGTAAGAAAATATCAAAATCTCTCTAAGACGGGCACCTCTCTATAGCGGACAATTATTGATTCCCCACGGCTGTCCGCTTTAGAGAGGTTTCACTGTATTTCAATTGTACTTGTCAAAACCATCTTAGATTTAGATATATATCTTAGTTGTGCTTATTTAATTTTAAAAAAAAATGTTATTGATTATTAAAATTGGAACTTTGTTAATTATTCATCCAGTCAAATAGTTATAATTTCGCTATTTTTTGTTATATTCACAGTGAGACTACAGATGTTGAAGAAATTTGCAATTGTAACAATTATTTGAAGAATTTTGTTCATTACAACTTTCTACTCTTTTATCATGCTCTAGGTGGGGGCGCCTAAATGTTGTTTGCTTACACTTAAGAAATATCTAGAACCGGCCCTGGTTCTCCACCAACGCTGATGTAAATCGGTTAACATCACTTGGGTTAAAAACACTTTAAAGTCGAAAACTCCGAGCTACAGACTAGACCGATGTCCTGGAATTGCTACCAGTATGGGCATCGACAATCGAAGAGGAATCACAAAACGGTAAATTTAACTACAAATATAGTCAACAATTGGGTATCGTATCGATATGAGACGAGACTGCATAGTATTGGCCTCGTATCGGTCAACAATTCGCTGTATCTGTCTCCACTCGAGTTGAAAATTGTTGTCTTGGTCTCATCTCGATCAAATAGATAGTCTCTATGTTGAGTCGGTCTTATCTCGATAGTCCCGAAAAGAATTATGTGAAATTAAAAGTGTATAAATAATATCTTACCGTCTGTAATTTCTTTATTTTTCACTTTACTCTTGACTGTAGAATTATTGTAGGCCCCGTACTTCTCCATAGCTGTTTTATGCTCATTTCGTTTATTTATTTCATTTTCCGCCGTAAGAACTTAGCGTTCATGGCTTCGTCAAGAAATACAGTTACTATTACAATTAATAATAATAATAATTACAAGAGAAACGTTACAATTAATAATACAATTATTTAAAAAATAATATATAATAATACAATCTCAGGAAATAAGACCAATCTTTTTTGGAGCATCACTTATTGCGCTTAATAAGAAGAGCGGTGGAATTCGACCAATTGCAGTGGGGAACATTTGGAGAAGAATATCAGCAAAAGTTCTATGTTCCAGAATTAAAGAATCCGTCGTAAGTTTCCTTTACCCTCACCAATTGGGAGTATGCGTTCCCAATGGAGCCGAAGCCGCAGCACATGCAGCTCGCATTTACTTTTCTACTCCCCATTCACAACAAAAGGCTTTTCTGAAATTAGACTTTCGTAACGCTTTTAATGAACTGAACCGAGACGCTATGCTACTCACAGTTAAAACTAATTTTCCATCGATTTATCACTATGTATACCAATGTTATGCGCAACCAAGTAACCTATTTCTAGGTGATAAGATTATACTCTCGCAACGTGGAGTACAACAAGGCGATCCTCTAGGTCCCGCTTTGTTCGCCATGACAATTCAGTCCATAGTGTCTAGGATTAACACTGAATTAAATATCTGGTACTTAGATGATGGCACTATAGCAGGAGATCCTGACACAGTTATAAGTGAACTACACAATATTCGAACTATGGCAGCAGACATCGGACTACACTTAAATTTTACGAAGTGTGAAGTAGGATTTTTAGGAATTTGGCAAGATCAAATAAAAGTGTTATATTCACAATTTAAAAATTCAGCACCGGGAATACAACTTATCACAACTTCGTCAGCCTTTCTACTTGGTGCAGCCCTTTCACCTGAGGCAACACGTAATTTGTTAGTCGAGAAAACTAAAAAGTTAGAATTTTTCTTGTCACGTCTGGCCCTAGTCTCCGCACATTCAGCTTTTTATCTCCTTCGTGCGTCGTTCTCCATACCAAGAATAATCTATTTTTTACGCTGTTCTACTTCTTGGCGTGAAGTCGATTTACTAGAGAAGTTTGACACCGTTCTGAAATGTGGACTGGAATCGTTACTCAACTGTAACCTAAATAGCAACGCATGGATACAGGCCTCCCTTCCAGTTGATTCTGGAGGTCTTGGTATTCGTCGGACTGTAGATTTGGCGTATCCTTCATTTTTAGCGTCGTTCTATGGCTCCCGGCATACCATTGAGATACTCCTCAACCAACTGAATGAGCCTCACATAGAATCTGATGTCCAAGACTGCATATCTGACTGGTCTAACCTAGTTGGTTTAAGCCCTCCTGAAATAACGGGCAGAAGTTCGCAATCAATTTGGGATAAGCCAATCATCAAATTACATCAATCAGTGTTATTGCAAGAAGCAGACAGTCAAGAGGATAAGGCTAGACTTCTCGCCTCCTCATCAGCAATTTCAGGTGCTTGGCTACAGGCATTACCTTCACACACCCTAGGACTGCATCTTCCAAACGAAAGTTTTCGTATTGCAGTTGCACTTCGCCTGGGAGTAGACATCTGTGAATCACACAACTGCTCTAAATGTGGTGCATCAGTCAAGCAGAATGGTCTACACGGTCTGTCTTGTATAAGTAGCTCCGGAAGACATGTGAGGCATTCGAACGTGAATGACATTATCTGGAGAGCACTCACATCGGCGGAAGTTCCATCTGTTCGTGAACCTGTGGGGTGTAACAGATCTGATGGCTAAAGACCAGATGGCATGACGCTGGTACCATGGAAGAGGGGAAGGATTCTTCTCTGGGATTTCACCTGCTCTGACACTTTCGCGTCATCTAATCTCACTCTTTCTTCATCTCGAGAAGGAGCTATTGCAGCCCGCAGAGAATGCGAGAAAAGAAGAAAATATAAAGATCTGCTCAATAGATACATGTTCGTGCCCGTAGCCATTGAATCGAGCGGTATTTGGGGCCTCGAAGGGCTCAATTTCATCAAAGAAGTAGGCCACCGTATAGCACACCTTACTGGTGACAAGCGGGCTACTACTTTTCTGATACAACGTATCAGTATAGCAGTTCAGCGAGGAAATGTGGCTTCCATTTTAGGTACATTACCTCCTGGAAAATTATTAGAAGAAGTTTTTCTTTTATAATTACCTGTTCAGAATATGCTGTTTATCAGTCTGTAAAAAAAAATGTCAAATATGTTCCAATTTATAGATAAAAAAGTATTTTGTCCTATTTTTTGTTGTTGTATCAGGTAACTAACATTCTTTATTAAATACAATTTTCCAAATATATATAATAATAATACTAAATATATACGTAACAATAAAACTTAAAGTAAAAGTGTATTTTTAGAGAAAATATAAGTTGTACCTTATTTTATATATTTCAAAATTCAAATAAATCTTAATATTTACATTACAAAGAAAGATCACACTGAAGATATTCATCTAAACCATAGAAAAGATGTTTAAGCAACAGTAACTTGAGGTGTCTTTTAAACTGCAAGTTTGGCATTCGTTTGACACGATCTGGTAATTTATTATAAAGTTTTATTCCTATATGGTGTAACGAATTTTGGGTTCTTGTTAGACAGAAATTTTGTATATGAATATGATTGGTTGTTCTTGTGTTGTATTGGTGTAGGTCAGAATTGAGTTGAAAGTTTCTTTTATTCATATGTATGAATGATGTTGTTTCGAGAATTTATATACACGGCAATGGTAATATTTTAAGTTTCTGAAACAGTGGTCTACTTGGTGTATGAAACGGAACTGATAACATTATTCGTAACATTTTCTTCTGCATTGTAAATACTTTCTTCGCATAACAGGTATTACCCCAAAAAATGATTCCGTACGACAGAAGTGACTGGATCAATCCGAAATAAATTGTTTTCAATGTTTCTGTAGTTAGAATCTTACTAACTTTACGTATAAGATATATTTTCGCGCTTAGTTTCCTCAACAAATCATTCACGTGATTATCCCATGTTAACTTAGAGTCTAATTTTAACACTAAAAATTTAAAAGTGTCAGATACCTGCATGAGTTCCTCGTCTATACGTATTTAATGTATATTTAGAGAATTCAGTTTTCCTTCATTGAAACTCATTATAGTTGTTTTCGCTGTGTTTAAGTTAAGTTGGTTTGCTTTTATCCATTCTGCAATTTTATCTGCCGTGTTCTTGAATATGAATTCCTCGGAGCAAATGTTATTTGGAATTTCAACTAAAATGTTTGTATCATCCGCAAAAAGTACGCTTTTGTTTGGAACTATATAATCGGGAAGATCATTAATGTATATAAGGAAAAGTATAGGACCTAATATTGATCCTTGTGGAACTCCGTGCCTAATGTGTCTTACCTCTGACTTGGTTGGACCTATTTCTACATATTGCATGCGGTTAGTCAAATAGGATTGGAACCATAAATTAGCATGACCTCTAATACCATAACTACGCAATTTATTCAATAAAATTTTGTGATTAACAAGGTCAAAGGCTTTTGTGAGATCCAGAAAAATTCCATATATTTTATTTCTTCTCTCTCTCGCTTTATATATATCACTTAGAAAAGCAACTATAGCATTGTTAATTGACTTGCACTTCCTAAACCCGAATTGGCTCTTCGTGAAGATATTATTCTTTTCCAAAAAGGGCACCAATCTGTTATACATAACTTTTTCTAAAATTTTGGAGAAAACAGATAGAATAGAGATAGGGCGATAATTTCCTGGGTCAGTAATTGATCCTTTTTTGTGTATAGGTCTTATTTTTGCAAGTTTAAGATCTTCTGGAAATGTTCCCGTTTCAAGGGAGGAATTGCATATATCAGTCAACGGTATAAGAAAATATTCAGCACACATTTTAAGCAAATAATGAGGAATATCGTCGGGCCCAGAAGATCTTTTCGTCTTCATTTTTTTAATAATCGATCTTATTTCTAACTCTGTGGTAGGTATTAAGTATATAGATACAGAATTACTGGATAATTTTATATTGTTAGTCTTTTCAGACTCAGAATTTGAGTATGTTTTCGCAACGTTGGCAAAAAAAAAATCATTAAGTAGGTTTGCAATATGGTGTTTATTGGTTATTTCTTGGCCATGGTGTATTATTTTTTTAATTCCTATTTTTTGCGGTTTTGATGCGGTTGATTGTTCGTTTACTACTTGCCATAGTGTTTTGTTCTTGTTATCAGATTTAGATATCCTATTTGATGTGTGCATTTTCTTTGCTTCTTTTATTACTCCTTTAAGAATACTTCTATATTTATTAAAATATTCTTTTAATTTCGTATTATTCGTCCTTTTCACAATTGTATGTAGTTGTTTCTTTCTCATGCAGGAATTAATTATGCCTCGTGTTATCCAGTTGCATCTAGTTTTGTGAGTATATACCTTTATCTTCTTAAGTGGAAAGGCTATTTCGAAATAGTGCCTAACAGTATTAATGAACTGTCTGTATTTATTGTTTACGTCATTTTCTAGTACTGTGTCCGTCCAGTCTTCCTTGCTAAGATGATATTGAAAGTACTTAACATTCGTTTCATGAAAGTTTCTTGCCCACTTACATTCTTTTCTATCAATTTTCCGATCTTGGGGTTGAAGTGTTATGTTTATTTGAACTGCATTATGGTCGGAGAGTGATGTGTTAAGATTATTTGCTTTAAAGGATGTAGTTTCATTATCTATTATAATTTGATCTATACAAGATTCTGAGTTTTCTGTAATGCGGGTTGGGGTGTTTATAGTGTTTTGTAGGCCGAAGGATTGCAGTGTTTGATAATAATGTTAGGTGATTTGATGGTGTCAGGAAATCAATGTTTAGGTCGCCACATAATACGATTGGTTTACTTTCTTTCTTAACTAGAGTTAACAGTTGTTCTAATTTTTCAATAAAACGGGGAAAGGAGCTGTCAGGTGTTCTATACATGAGTATTATAATATACCTATGTCCTGATTTTTCGATTTCTATTACTGCATGCTCAAATGTCTGTTCCTCATTTAGATACATGCTGTTGTTTTTTACTTTATACTTTAATATTTTTCTCACAAACATTAAAGCACCACTGCACCTACTGAAGGTTCGACAAAATCCACCAACACATATATAATTTGGTAGGACTGTATACTCTATTTCACCTTCCCTCAACCAGTGTTCGGTAATACAAATTACATCTGGGTTCATCAGCTCACTGTCGTTTCTAATTAGTATGTCTAGTTCATCTATTTTATTTCTAATGGATTGTATATTCTGATGTAGTACCTTTAGTTCAACTGTATTACATTGGGTTGATTCATAGCATACTGACCTAGAAGAGGTATCTATGTCGATGAGTGGATCATTTGTTGTCTCTTTGATGCTTAGATTTTCATCTAGCTTAGATACATGTTCCCCATTAACTACTTTAGAAGTGATATTATAGTCTCGTCGCATAAAAAATCATTATTCCTGAGTTTTTCGGATAGTCGCCTTTGTCGATTGGTCACACGCATACTACTACTAGGGGCACCTACGTTGAATGTGTATGTTTCTTTTGTGGTGTCATGCATTGAGAAATTGGGAGGATAACTTCTGCGTTTCTTTTGTTGTGCTCGGAAACGTTTTCATTGCCTTCTGTGTTACCATTAAAGAAAGCAGCCATGCATTGCGAACTCACAGTAGATCTGTCTGTACTCCTTTTTTTAGTTACATGTTTGGTTGGGTACTGTCTTTCCACTATTAAGATTTACTTGTGTTACTGATGTACGCCCCAAGTTGTGTAGAATCTTTTTTGCTACTAATAACATTTGGCTATCCTCACTGTGCATTTCGAGCAATCCATTCCCCATAGCTAAACTAAAACTTACGTTGGAGAACTGAAATGTGTTCAAAGCTCTAGAGGCATCTTTTACAACTGTGCATTTAGAGGTTACATTTGTATTATTAGTTTCCTGTTTGCAGGCTAAAAATTTTGTTTGCCCATTTCTGTATTGTACTATATTATATAAATTTGCACTGGACCTATTACTTATTAATTGATTTACCTTGTGTACAATGAAAAGCTTACCTCTGCGGTTTAAATGTAGACCATGCTGAGTATGGTGCGTTCGGTCGAGATACTGAAGATCGACAATATGTACATTAGTATACAGGCCCGTAGCCAGCCTCCGAATTTAGGGGGGGCTAAATGTAAATTAGGGTGGGCACACATACAGAGACAGAAAGACATTATACCGTATTATATATATATATATATATATATATATATATATATATATATATATATATATATATATATATATATATATATATATATATAAAATATAATATAATGTCTGTCTCTGTGTTTGATTATGAATAATTTCTTATGCTCTTAAAACTAAAACTACAGCCTGAAGGAATTATTATTAAAATTTTCCCCTATAGCGCTAGTACAACTGTACCTCAAAGCTAGAATACTATGTGTTTCCTTTTTATTTATTTATGGCAACAAAATATTTCTCCCATTTTCTCTTCTTCAAGGAAATAAAAAGAATATTTTTTTTAAAAAAATATAGTTCGCCGAACGAACCAATCATTAAAATTTCCAAAGAATTAGTACAGGATATTCGTTTTTTTTTTTTTTTTTTTTTTTTAATTTTTGATCGAATGAAAAAGTAATCACTGAATTATCGTATTCACAAAAGACGTTGTGGAACGTATGAAATACACGTATTGTTGAAATTTTTAATCAAATCATGTTAGCTGAAACATGTTACCTAAGGCAACAAAAACCACTTTTATTTTGTCAAATTTGGTTCTATCTGTTAATATCCCGCCAAACAGCAACCAGCTTAGTCTTCTAGACCAGTGGTTCTCAAACTTTCCGATAACGCGGACCACCTGGTAATGTTATCTGAAATTTCACATGGTATTAAAAAATATATATACTGATTAGAATTACCACTGACAAGAAAAATATCAAGAAAATAATGCAATAAGTATTTTATTATAGGTGGAGGTGTGTGTGGTAACACTTAAATCCTTGAAAATAAAAACTTGAAAATGTGAAGGGCAGTTAAACCGTGCTTTTATGATCTAATCACATGATTTTGATACTGAAGAAAAAGAACAACATCGAGTGTAGTTTCTCTTTGTTGCTTAACAATACAGCAGGTCCCAAGTTTAATTTTTTTTTTTTTTTAATTGATCACTCATGGAAAATTAAAGGAGGAAAAAACTTGCTTCAACAATAAGACCACAGTTCTATATTATTGTTTCAGAGTTGTTCTTATCTTTGCTGGAAAGAAAGAGGTTATAAACCAATGTTGTGTGTTTGTTGACTGAAAGTGATTGAATCAAAGCAACGTTCTTGTTTCTCTGTTGCGATCTATCTTCCAAGATAATTTAAAAGAAACCTGAAATTGGTGGTAGTGGTGGGAGCTTTCCGCCACTGGAAGATGAAATCCAGGAAATTTCGTGGTGTCGTGCAATTAATGTAAACTCTTTTGAAAAAAAAAAAATGCCCTAACAAAGAAGGTATTCCTCTCACCTGAAGTAATCCTATATAACGGTAGAGCGGCTTTAGGGCAGAAATTTAGTAAAGAAAATATTCAAATTTACAAACGTAGGTATAATTCCTAATTGCTTTCTTTTTAGTAACTGAATAAATACTTTTTGCATAACAGCTGTGAGTTCCATTTTATCACAACACATTTCAATTTTTAGACGTCGTGGACCCAGTAGCCGGGTCACGCGGACCCCCGGGGTCCGCGAACTCCAGTTTGAGAACCACTACTCTAGACTCTCTGGAACATACTATTAACAATCATTTAGGACGATTGCTACTAAAGTCATGTTTAAATAAAAATAATCTGTTATGTTTTGGTACTCGAGCATTCAAATAAGAAATAACTCCAAAAAGTTCCTTGTTCTAGCGCAGTTACTTTCTTTCTCGAAACGAAATTGATAAGAGAAGTAACAGTTCATTAAATTTTCTTTGTATAGCACAATTCATATCAAAGTATACATGAAATTCTTCTTTACATTGTACAAATAAGAATTTGTGATCAGTTGCTTTCGTAAGTACTAAAAAAGTTTAAGTTAAGAACTAATGATTTAAACAGCTATTTACCTATTTCTATTGAAGATATCTCTTCTTCAAAATAAAACTACATTAACAAATTGTTACTTTTGTGGGCTACCCCGTAGCCTCATGGGTACAGCGCTCGCCTTCGGCGCGTCTGGTTTCGGGCTCAAACCTACTGGGATTCCTCGGATTCAAACCGATAGTGATTTGGGTGTTACTTTAAGCTATAGATCCCGTGTCTATATAGCCTCTCTGGTGAAGAGGGACGCTAAACTCCCCAACGCACCGTTTTAAGTCAAAGGTCAAATTTCAAATTTATAAAGCATTATACATATCATCCAATAAGGTTCAATTTTTAATTGAAAATCCTGTTTTTCCTATAAGTGCAACCACTACCTCCGTTTAGTCCGCTGCATTTTTTTATTTACATACCAGAAGATTGCAAGGTATTCTTTTACAAAATAGTAACTTTGGATGATTAGGCTTACGTCTGATGATCTGCATGAACATTTGATTCTGGCACCAAAGATTGGCAACAATTATTAAATTATTTTAATATAAGTATCTAATAATTCATCCCCGATAAAGATTAAGTGAATCGAACTTATCTTTAGTTTAAAGATATATTAAAAATATTACTTACCTATTCCAAGTTATTTAACAAATAGTCAAGTTGCTGCTACACTAGAATTCTCATTCTTCAAGTCAACTTCGGTGCATCTTCAGAAACCAGCATCGATCAACTTTCAATTATAACTATGTTCAACTCACAATACAGCAAGAGTAAATACAATTCAGAAAATGAAACTTTTCTTACTCCGTTATCACGTGACATAAAACGTAGTCAAAATCTCCCCCTTCCTCTCTCCATGTCCAATATACACAAAACAAACCCATACACCTGTGTGGTTATTAGAGCGAAGCAGTTGCGACCCCCTGTTGAGGGATGCTGTCTTTTCAATCTCTCGCATATTGACCGAAACCCAATGACTCACAGCAAAAGGATGTTTTCAGTTGCAAATTCCAAAAAGGACAGGAAGAAGTAAACTCTTCGTCCGCAGATTAAGGTAAAAGTATGATGTTTCTGAACACAAATGCATGTTTGCCGATAGAATAACCATAAATTATTTTTCTCCTGCAGCGAGGGTCGTTTGCACATGAAGCATTAAAAAAAAAAGTCTCACGCTCAAAGAAATATTAGTAATTCAAAGAAGCGTAGCGCATAAATAGGCCAATACTTTAAATGAGGATAATAAAAGTAAATTTTAATTTAGCACTGTAAAGTACATTTGCAAATACAATTTCTTCCAACATTACAGTCAGTGTTCGAATTAAACTTTCGAACGAGAGGGTGATACTTATGTATTGTTACTGTAAATGTAGAAGGTGAAAATTTATCCCAGACAGGGACTTCTGTGATACGAGCCGGACATAAATTTTTACCGAAGGGGAGTTTCCCCGGCATTCCCCGTTAATTCAAACTATGATTTTAGTTAGGGGGGCTACAAAAAATTTAGGGGGGGCTGAGCCCGCCCTAGCCCCCCCTTGACTACGGGCCTGTTAGTATACTTGTTACATATTTTCCTGATTTCCTGATTGGTTTTCCTCACTTCTAAATTGACACAAGATTTATAAATTAGGTCGTACCGGTGAGGGACTGTACAAACCAGAACATTGGTATTACTTAGTTTACCTAACACACTTTCATAAGGAGCTATTACACTATTTGCTTCGTTTTTAGATACATCATTAGTTCCAGTGATTATTAACACACAATCCTCTTTTGTGAGTTTTTCTGTTTCTTGTACGCAGTCCTTCAACACTTGCTCAGATCGAGCTCCTGGCTTAACAAAGTTAACTGTTCTTACCTTATTTAGTTTGTTGTTCATAAGTGTACCTAACCCACGACCTTGGCTATCTGATAATATAACTAGTTTCTTCAGGTCACTTTCCTGTCTATTACTCCCTTCAGCATTCCTATTTCTTCTGTTGTTTTGACGAGACACGTCTAATTTTGTTCTCAGCTTGTGATAGGTTTCACCATCTTGAAAGAATTTCGGAATATTTTCCCTGTGCTGCGACGTACTGCTTTTAAAATGTTCTTTGACCATTTCATCTTCAAGTACTACAAATCTATTCTGAGTTCTAATGCCTTCTGGTGAACCTACCTGTTGTTATTGTGTGCTATTTACATTACGCATACAAATTTGTGACTTCAGATTATATCGCGGTTTATTTTTATTTGTTTCGACCTTTTCTTTGTCCTCCAATGACTGCGTTTCGTATTTACTGTTGGATTTAACATTTACATTGTTTTTCTTCTGCCGAACATTTCCAACAAATTTTGCTGAGTTTTTAGCTATTGGTTGGTTGACACTATTTTGCACTGAATGAGGTACATTGTTTCTTTTCACCTGTTGAAGGGTATTGCTTTCTTGCGAATTAGGGTGTACATTAATATTGCGTTTTACAATTTCACTCCAGGATGCACATGTATTTTCGTTTTGAGAGATTTGTCCATTATTTTGTAGAATGTCTTTAGATAATATGTCTATTATTCTGTGTCTGTCTGGAGGTAATCGCCAGTGAGTGTTATTTACAAAGTTTAACCCCAATTTATCAAGCCTTGGATAAAGCGCAATTAATGATTTAAACCTCACTTAAGCAATAGATCTTGACTCATATAGAAAAAAAACGCACTGCATTCGGTTATGTTTGGTTGGATTACATTAAGTTACGTTAGATTACGTTATTAGGTGTGTGGTTTTACTATATGAATTCATAGCATAAGGAGGAGGAGGAACGGGTTAGAAGCCCGACAAGGGTTCGTTGGGGTCTGTTCTCGACATGAAATGAGCAAATTAAAGACTTGCCCAAATTATTCTGTGCATTTTACAGTCTATGGATCCGTAAAAAAACAAGTGTACCTCTCCGCGAAATAGTCCATCCGCCTTCACATACAGTGTCGCTTACATTAGAAACAATCAGCAAATACAACCACTTCCTTAACTTTTACTACTCCTCTTACCTGACTTTCACTCATTCTTCCTCACAAACTTAAATAAATTCTCCAATTGACTTGGTAAATTTCCTAAAACTGGTCCGGCGATACAGCAGTTAATCAATCATATAGTCCCGACACTGAAGATAGACATTCAAAGATAAGCTTTGAAGGGATGCCAAGGCATTCTCTCTCTTCTCTGTGTTTATGTCCTCCACAGGCCAGTTCTTAGGTGAGTATCTTACACTATTAATCTCACCACCACTCTTTGACTACACGTCTGTTACCTGTGCATGCTGATTTTTTTTCACAGGGAAATTCTTGCATTGTAAGATGAGGTGGTTGATTGGCGGAGACCTGAAGATCCCCTCCCAGATAAAATCTCTGGTGGTACCGGCCAAAATGAACTTTATATCATCATTCACACTAATTTTCCGCCGAACAGACGACTACATATAATCTAAGAGAGTAATGGGATATGACCATCTTGAGCCAGAGCAGCTCTTATCTACCAATTACACCTACTAGTTGAGGGAACTCCCCTAGCGTCCTCTAAGAATCTTCCAGCATCTACGGTGTTGGTACCTGAGTGTTAAAACAAGCTCATCTCTCTTGTACCGAACCCCACGGTCTGACTCCGGGTCGGCAATCCAACCCAAACTGGGAAAATCTGGAAACCAGAAGGGGGCTTAGGTCCCAACCCTGTCTACCTCTATCACCTAAAAGCAACACCCATCGCGTAGAAGTGTCGCAAACAATTGGAGATGATCAGCATCTCATCCCGGATCCAATTATATGTATTAGGTCACCACTTGGGATTGAGCCAGAACTACCGTTACTTGAGTAATTGCATTCTACACATTAGGATCGGAATGTCCTTTACTTAGTGACTGACTTCCTGTTATCTCTGGGATCGGTAAGCCCAAATCCCTCCGTCCCTCCCAGTAAGATCATCGAAGGAATACAGGACTTCCTCTAATGACACTAGAGGTATGGTGCACATTACCAGCCTCAATGACTGATATAGGTAGGACTGCTTACGCAGTCAGTGTCATTTAGAAGATAATAACTTCCTCTGGTATGACACTAAAAGGGAACCATAAACTGTAATCAATCAACTTGAATATTAGTTTAATTCCTACCTATTGAATGAGTGTTATTCAATGCTACATGCTAGGTAAGGCAGTAGATAGCACCAAAACTGAACACATACAAATTTTCTGTTGAACATCTATGAATTTCAAGTATAATATTATTTCCATATGAAACTCATGGGTAGAAACGTCCATCCTAACACATCTGGATTGCGTTACCTTTTATACACATAGATTTTCCAGAACTCAATTCTGGTGGCGACGTGAATAAGTTAGCAGGGGAGAGGGGGGACGTTGGTACACGTGCACATAGGTACGAGGTAGATATTTTTCAACTGTGACGAGGTAAATGGACAACAGTTTGGTGTTCGCAAAGTATGGTGACAAACGAACATCGTGAGGCACAGTTGATGGATGGACGCAGCGTTCTTTTCTCTGTGCAGAAAAAAACTTAATTTCTTAGAGCAAAAGTAAGCTTTCACTTATGTCTTTCTAAGCTTATATTTGTAATAAGCACTGGATTTTTGAAAGCTTATGTATGTTGCATGAAAGTGTAATTGTTTACAAATAATTTCCTTTATGTTCAATTGCCCTGCGCGGAATAATTTTTCAGTTATAGGAATTAATGATCCTGAAGTTCGGTTGGGGCAAATTAGTACACATTCATGTGGGGTGGATTGGTACGGACCAATGTGCCCCCACTGTTCTGTACCAATCTACCCCTTCCATTTGTAATTATAAGGGTAGACTACTCTTTGCGCATTTCCCATGTACCACAGTTTTCGTTGTGATTAACATCAAGTAGAAAAAGTTACTAATAATATAGGATATCTCATGTGTGATCACTTGATTTCCGTAATCAAAGCATAAAAATAAAGTAACCAAAATAATATGGAAAACTTCCATATATATTTCCGACTTTCCGGAACTATAGGTATAGTCGATAGGTGCACAAACTTTCGAATGGAAAATTGTTTAACCATTTAGGAGCCATGATAGCAAAAATGTGAAGATTCTTTCCCCCAGGTCATAACATGCGAGTGATTTTAATAGGCACATGTCTGACAAAATCAACCTCAAATATATATTTGTACATGAACGCTAAAAGCCAGCATGTAGTAAGCGTCATATTTATTCAAATTTCAGCAACCTATTTGAAAGTTATTCGGCGAAGTTCTTGAAACTTTAATATTATAAAGGTAACCAAGAAAGTTCTGTCGCTTTTTGTGGAGCTCTGTGTTCAATTGGCCCTCACACCGTGAATTGAATGCGAATGGAGATAAGGCGAAGGTCGGTTGTTGATGTGGATATACCCAACATACTACCTGATTATGGCAGTTCAGTTAAGTTACACAGTGAACTTGCGTAAGGACAGAGTAAACATGGGACCTCCACAAAGAGCCCTAAGGGCGAGTATGGTGTACGAGTTTAAACTGGGGTCAAACGCCGCTGTAGGAAGGGAGAAGATATGCCAGGCTTTTTGTGGAATGTCGTGACTACGCGGACAGTGCAATGACGGTTTATCAAGTTTAAAAACGGTGACGAAACACTGGAAGACGCACCACGTGCCGGAAGACCAATACATGTACAAAATGAAGATCTTCATGCAGCAATTAAGGCAAACACTGGCCAGACATGTGAGAAACTGAGACTACAATTCAGTGTGAGTGGAGAAACTATTCGGCAGCACCTCCTTCAACTTGGGAAGCACTACAAGTTGGGTGGATGAGTTCCACATGATTGGATCCGAGCCAGAATGCAACGCGAGCAGATGCCTGTGTTTCTTTGCTGTCTTGTCTGAAGAAGGAGAAATTTCTGGAAGGGTGTTGATATATTATGAGAAGTGGATCCTGTACGAAGCTCCACAGCGCCGTCATCATCGGTCAGTATCCCATGAACCGGTTCAACAGCCAAAACCAGCACTGCACATTGGTCCTCCTGTGTGTTTGGTGGAATGCTCGTGGCATGGTGCATCCGGAACTGCTACCAGCTTGTCAGAGCATCAATGCAACTGTGTACTGTGAGCAGTTGGTTTGTATTCAAGATCAACTCAAAACTCTAGAGCCAGCACATCTGAATCGCAAAGAATCCTCCTGTTACAGGACAACGCTAAGCCCCACAGGGCTAGGATGACCCGGGACACCATTTTATGCCTTTTATGGGAAACACTACTTCATCCGCCATACTCCCCGGACATTACATCATCCGATTACCACCTGTTCTACCGCAATAGAATCCTTGGCCTTCCAGAGCATTGGTAGAAGGTCGTCGATGCTGATGGGACTATTGTGATCTTCCAGGTACGTCTTAGGTGACATGTTGATGTTCGAAGGTTGTGGATGAAAAAGCGACAGAACTTTCTTGGTTACCTTTATAATAACAAAGCTCCGCCTCCTTTGGAGACAAGGGGACGCTGGAACCAAAATTATAACGTCTTTTCCAGTTAGTCGTAGAGGTATGAGAGATTTCAAAATTTTGTAAACTGTAGGTAACCCTTGGGTTATCTACTTCTATTTTTCCTTATAGAGAGAGAACCTCATTTATAGGCCTAGTATGTTTTTATCTTTGTAAATAGCTTGCGGAACTTTTAAATTTTGATGAGAACACAAGCAAGCATTGGACTTTTTTATTTTATTTTTTATTTATTTATTTTTTTTGTAACAGTTTGAACTAGATCTATTGAATTACTAAAGATTCTGACAAATCTTCACATTCTTTTTCATGAAACATGTTTTTATTTTGCATTTTTGCTGCTGTAAGCCCTTAAAGCTATTATTAAAATACTTGAGTTTGTGGACGTTAACTGAATAGTACATTTCAAAATATTTCATGGAAAAATAAAACAAAAAAATACGTTATCTCTCTTATCAAAAAGTCTGTGTGATATTTCAATTTACTCCAGGTAGGACATTAGTAGAAACAATTTTGTACATTGTATATATAGCTAAAGAATCACAGTTTCTCAAGCTGACGATATGTTCTAAAAGCTCGGGTAAGTAAAAATCGTACCAATGTCCTCCCCCCTCGTATACCCTATATATTGCCTCGTGTATGTTCCGATTTGTGGTGAACAACTTGGGCTCAACCATCCTCCATGGCCATTATAACTTTCCACATCTACGGTTCGGAGATCTGGTAAATGCCAAAAATAAAAATCATAAAAATTAAATAAAAAAATCTCCCTTTCCCTTTTGGGGTCACATATTATCTACAGCAACGAGAATATTGGTACAAATTTCAATGTTCTTTGCCTAATAGTGTTGGAAATCTGGCAAAGTATATCTTTCTACAGTCTAGGATCCAATAACTTTCATGGGATGTAGACAGGGTGTGAATTACCGGAGGATATGAGGGGGATTTCCCCCTCAATCACATTTTGTTCCCCCCGAAAGAAGTCAGCTGAAGTATCCCCACCGGAGATGCTCACTTTCCCCCCCAAACTATGCTCAGTATAACTCCAAATTTCTTCGGAATGATAGATGTAAACTATTCAGTTTTGGTCATTTCTACTTACCACCTAATTACCCACTATTTTCAACGTTGTTTAGTTGAACTATATTATTATGACTATGGCTGTTACTTGCAACTGTACCTTCGTACCCTTCAGTTCGTCATCGTTCGTGAATTTGAATGTACTAAAACGTATAACAAAGCCACATATAGATGTATAAATGTTCTTAGCGGTTGACCAAGAAGAAGTAAACAAATAACTTCTTCCATCATACTTGGCGAAGTTCGGACATGTCATATTTATCCTCTACATTTGTATCGATTATCATCTTATTTTAATATTTGTAATAACATGTTATTTCATTTTCCAGTATACTCTGTTAGCACATGGTCTTCATTCCCTAGTAGTTTGTGTGTATGCAACTCAAAAGTTGCATTTAATTTGTGATAGCATATTAATCACTGCCTTTTACAGTTTACGGAAATGAACTTTTGAAACTGTACTCAAAATCTGAGATATAGGTATTCTCGTAAGTATATGTTAACGTACATGCTGGGGATACGCTCCTAGTGAGCAGATATGTTAGTGAAGGTGATTTTTTAGGTGAATAAGCGCATAATTGAAGATTTGTTTCAGCATTTGTTAATACGACTGGTTCTCCGTGTCATTGTCCGTGTCTGTATAAGCATTTCAACTAGAAGCTCTTCATTTTCCCATCTTTCTTTTCGGTGTACAGTTTGCTGTCCACGCTAATAATGTTGTCTGAAAAACTTCAATGTAATGTTTTACTTTATTTGAATAACGTAGCCCATAGTGAATCAACTCATCTGCAACCTAACAGTAAAGTAAATTGTAAGTGTTGACTTCCAGAGCCAAATCACGGAATCGATATTTGGAGGGAAAAAAGTCGTGAAGAGCGCAGCTTTAGCGGGAAATAGAAGCACAAGCTCGAAATTTGAATTGTGAATTTTAAATATTTGGCCTTCGATTTGACGTTGATGTTAGAAATCGGAACCAGCTAAAGCCATTTCTTGTTTGATAAGCTAATATCTAGATTTTCTTTTTTAAAAAAGTATGTCCGATTTAATTGATAATGTTAGTGGTTTTTTGGGCCGCGGTGGCTCAGTGGTAGAGCGTTCACCTCTGGTACTTGGGGTCCCGGGTTCGATCACAGCCCCCGCCAAGTAAACTTTGTGGTGGACAAACACCGTGTGCGTGGGTTTTCTCGGGGTTCTCCCGTTTCCTCCCACTTTTTCCATTCCACCATTTCATTCATTACGCATCATCACCGTCTCCTTTAGCCTCACCGGCATAACCATTTGACATAAAACTCAAAGATTTCATTTCATTTCATTTTTTTAGTGGTTTTCATAAGACTGAAGTATTTTTTCTTTTTCTTTTCTTTTTTCTTTCTTTCTTTTCTTTTCTTTTTCTTTTTTTTTTTTTTTGCTATCTTTATGTAATAACGCAAAGTGGAAGATGTCAATATGACTGGAAAAATTAATATATACTTGTAATCATGGCTATCGCTCGGGCCGAATTATTAACTGAATAAACCTTAGAGAGCTACGGGGATAAGAGTGAGTACATTTAAACACGTTCAGAAAGATTTCGTGGAGTGTGTATGTCAGACAATATATACGTGCATAGTTATTGTCGGTAGATTTATTAAATTAATAAATATCTTTTATTTATTACAGATGTCACACACACACACACACACACACACACACACATATATATATATATATATATATATATATATATATATATATATATATATATATATATATATATATATATATATATATATGGGGAGTAAGGCATTATTGTCTCATTTTGAAATTTGCACCTTCAGACTTTATGTCCTGTTGGCCTAATTTTATCCCCTCCAATATAGATTATCTAATTCGCACACTGGATGTAGAGGTCATGAAACGTGTAAATGCGTTGAAATGTCTCTATCGGTGACGACGCTAGCTTTAATTTATTGGCGAGAGTAAGTAGAGGGACAGAGAAATTTATTAAGGGGGAAGCTATTTTTGTATACCAAAAATAATAGTATTATATCACTTGACCTATTTTACAACACAATATATCTGGTGAGCAGACGATGCCGCCTGTGAGTGCCCGACCCTTTCCAACTCTTCTAGAATCATCACTGTCTCCTATCGTCGTTCGAGAATTACGGCGCGTCTCCATTGCATCTCACTACGAATACGAATTTCCCAACATGTAGTGCCGTGCCGGAAGAAGGGGCTAGCGGAGCCACGGCCCCGGGAGCCGAAGTAAGGGGAACAAAATTTAGGAGGGAAAAAGGAAAGAAAGAAAAAAAAGAGCGAGGAAAAATTACTTGGAATATTTTAGATCAATGGCAGTATTTTTCAATCTAATATTCAATTTGACCAGGGTCAGATTTATACTTGTGCACGCATATGAAATCAAGAATGTTATAAAATATTTTATAACATCCTTGTATGTGCTCAAAATCAAGGAAGAGCAAGGTTTATTTTTGAAAATTTTATTACGCTTCGCGCTAACCATGCTGGCGCTTCGCGAATGGTCTGTCGACCTCATACATGTACGTGGGCGCCGTCGTATACACGCCCCAGGCGCTGATTTTACATGGCAAGACACTGTCCACATGTGTAAATAAATTGGAATGCCAGCAATACATCCGAACTGGCAATTGGAAAAAAAAAACGACGAAAAGTTGCAAATGTTCGTTAGAACTCGTTCGAATGGAGTGTCGTCTGTCGTCGGAACGATACAGTTTTCAGCGAGGGTGATGCCTGTACAAACAGTGTAAGAAAATGGATGGAAAATATCACATCAAGCAATATTGAAATATCGAAAAATCGATTAGTAAAATTGCTCGATGTAGATATTTAAAACGTCGATGAGTATATTGAAATGTCGCATAAGTGTAGTCGATGATCTGATTCGATTTCTAATAGCTGCTCGCCGCTATCTACTACCGTTTTAATTCTTTGGCAGTAAACGTTGATACCAGAAATTGTTGATTTCCACCGCTTTCAGTTTCAATATAGGGTTAACAGAGAAGATGGAGCTTATTCTTGGAAAGCTAAACAGACTTTTAAAAAAATCTCGTCGATATCCCTTACCCTTTTGATCTGATATACCTGTTGATAGACAGACGGATATCGGGGCACATTCCAATAGTATGTTTCAACACAACACAAAATGTACGGAGATGTGGCCCATAGCCGTTCTATAAAACTTCTGATACTTATGCATAACGTAGTTGGACGTAAAAAAAAAAAAAAAAAAAAAAAAAAAAAAAAAACACTATATACCAACATACCTAGAATATATGTACCAACATACCTTCACACCGTATATATACTGCTTTTAGCTTCGCTAAACCCCGTAAAAGGATGGTCCCTGAATTAAATTCCGATCTTATGCTTGTCAAGTGGTTGCGTTACAACTCTTCAAATGAAAGCAAACCATTATCGATCGTTTGCATCGTTATAATTTCGGAAATTTTCAGTTCTTTTGCATTTGCTATGTCAATATGTAGTTATTAACGTTGGTTTGATGTTAACAGAAGTTAATAGGGAACAGAGATAATATGAACTCTCGTTTAAATAATTCAACAAGTTTGCTCTAATCGAAGCGTAATTTTTAATCTTTACTGCACAAAATCATTATAAGTCATTCTCGGGTTCGTTTATTATCATAATGAAGTTTTCTAGTGTTTATACCGAAAGAAAGACTGAGAATGAAAGTCCATTTCGAATAGAAATGGCATTCATCGTTATTAAATAAAACCATGGTTTAAACTCTTCAACATGCTAAATCACGGGAACTCTTGACGTTTGCAGCTCAGCTGACTTAGTTTGTAAACATTAAACAGCTGAGAACTACTACGTAACTCAAATGTAATATTGTCAACGCACGTATTAACACTTTCTGAGAAAGAAATTTCTTTCTTAGATCATTCACGTATAAATAAGTAAAGCAATTACTAATTTAGAACTTATCAAAATGATACTATGAAGCTACTGAACTTTTTCACAGTACGAAAACAACTTTTGTTTATAAGGAAGTAATGTTTCCGGCAACAACATGTCAATCGCGGATGCAGTGTTTCGTGTAGCGGTAGTGCAAGTGTAAAATATTGTGTGTGAGAAGTGTTTGTGTGGGTTTTTAAAGTTAATGTTGCATAAATAAGTGTACATATTTTTTATACGCGTTTTGTGGTGTGTTATCATTCTTGAATAACTCCATATAATAAACATCCATCCTTCACGAAATTGTGACTTAACTCGGTAAGCGAATGTTACGATGACTTCAATATTGCTAAATTATTTTGCAGTATATTTAAGTAAAACGATTTGTCATGTTGTGATTTGGATTTATTTGCATAAGTATTAGCAGTTTGGTCATATTTAACTAACAGAGTACAATTTAAATCGTTGACGATACATGTAACGCATCGTAGTATGTCGGTAACGGGTTGTGTAACGGTATTTACGAGTCATACATGCATTATGTGCTTTAAGTTTTGTAAAAGAGAATTTATGAAAATATGAAGGAAAGTAAGGTAAAATTTACTAAAATGCCAATTACTGAAAATGTATTTTCAAACTATTATATTGATAAATGAGTTATAATCACTTTTTTTTTTTTTTTTTTTTTTTAATTTATTTCAGAATATGACAAGTGTTCACATTTGGATCAATATATATTTGGTCTAGGAATTAATTCGTGCGGGTGGACAAGAGATGGCGCAACGAACGGAGCGTCCCACAGTTCCGTGTATCCACACATGTGTTGCAAACCCCTGTCATCGCGTATCGTTCGTAGTATAGGGCAGTGGATTAAAGCGTCAACAACACCAGTTTGTAGTTAAGTGAACATGGCGCAATTTGTGCCTGATAAAGTGTTTTTGCGGGGTGTCCTGCTGCTTTACTTTAACATGCAGAAAAGTGCGACTGAAAGTCATCGTATTTTGGTGGAAGTGTATGGTGACCATGCTCTAGCTGAGCGAACGTGTCAGAAGTGGTTTGCACGGTTTAGAAGTGGTGATTTCGGCTTGGCAGACCAAGAGCGAGCTGGACAGCCAAAAAAATTTCAAGACGAAGAATTGGCAGCATTGCTCGAGCAGGATTCGTGTCAAACGCAGGAACAACTTGCAGCAGCATTAGGCGTTGATCAAACAACAGTCTCCAAACGCTTGAAAGCCATGGGAATGATTCAAAAGATGTCAAATTGGGTTCCACATGAATTGAAAGACAGAGACGTTGAAAGACGAAAAACCATTTGCGAATTGCTGCTTCAACGACAGAGCAGAAAGGGGTTTCTGCATCGAATTATTACGGGTGATGAGAAGTGGATCCATTACGAGAACCCTAAACGAAAAAAGGCCTGGGTGAAACCAGGTGAACCAGGTCCATCACAACCAAAACGAGATATTCACTGTGCAAAGGTTATGCTGTGCATATGGTGGGATATGAAAGGTGTGGTGTACTATGAGCTGCTGCAACCGGGTGAAACTATGAATGGAGAACGTTATCGACGACAATTAATGCGTTTGAAGCAAGGTCTGGCCAGAACACGACCAGAATGGGAGAACAGACATGATAAACTTATTGTTCAACATGATAACGCTCGCCCACATGTCGCAAAACCGGTCAAAACCTATTTAGAAAATGTCGGATGGGAAGTTTTACCCCACCCGCCGTATTCACCAGACGTTGCTCCTTCGGACTACTACTTGTTCGATTGCATGAACAACGATTTGATTGGACAGCGGTTTACTTCTTCAGAAGATATCGAAACATGGGTCTCTGACTGGATCGCTTCCAAGGATGAGGACTTCTTTCGCCACGGAATCCGTACATTGCCTGACAGATGGGCGAAAGTGGTGGCTAGCGATGGACAATATTTTTCTTAAGGTATTTATGTATTTTGTGTTTGTACTACAGCTTCAATGTGTGCGTACCAACCGCACGAATTAATTCCTAGACCAAATATACATATTTCCTTGAAGATTCTTCGTTGTCATGTTATGTCGGTAGAATTATAACGGATTCATTCAACATAATTTATTATAATTAGCAAAAATAATCTAAGACATTCGATTAAAGTAACTGTTTCCCGTTAGGCTTATGCTTTAGGCGAATAAACTGTATTATAGTGTTGCCAATATTTTAAAAGAAAATAAGCATTCAATGTAAATTACTGTTTCCCAAAGGAACCACATTGAGTTTTTATGTTTTGCGTTCTTATGCAGCATCGGATTTCTGAAAGACGGTACATACGTACTATAATTGTTGGAGTCTGAACCACGGTCAGGTATAGTTGGTACAGTTACAGGATATGGTACTTAAATATGGTACAGTTGACGGATGCACAGGCCAATATACAAGGCATTACTGCTGTATAGCCGGATCACACGAAAATCGAAAAAAAAGTAAATAATATTTAGTTTCTCCCCCAAAATACGAGGTTGTGACCCTTTCTCACTTCGTAGAGATTATTGTTCAAAATACTGTATGGACGTATGGCATAAAAACTAGTGCATAAAACTCGAACCAACTTGTGCTAGCTGGCCACTAAAAAGCACGAATTCTATCTAACAGAGTCAGGACTGGAGCGCAGCATGGAGGCCCGAGCGGTAGGGATGGGATTGCGTGCGTAGAGAGCAGGCACGTCAGCGGCGGTGGGTATGCGTATAAACGAGGATAGTGGAAAAACACACCATATGTGTTAAAATGCATGGCTTATGTGTTGCACAGCTGTGGGGGAGATTCTAAATGCCATCTAAAAAAAGGTACCAAAATGTACTAAATTAGGTTTATTTAGACGTTCGTCTTCTTTTCTGTAGTTTCAATTCGTTTCTACACTTACGACAAACTGTTCGCCTGTTTAGTAGACCGTGCCTTTCACACAATTTCAACAATTGACATTCTTTGTTTTAGTACAACTCGGTAAAACAAGCACAATGCTTGGCAATATAGTTATTTACGCACCATTTTCATACTGCCTTTCCCATAAATCAAAACAAGAGTACCTCTTCGCCAAATAGTCCCTTCTGCCTCCCTATATAGTGCCGCTTACAACATCAAAAACAACTAACATCAATAAGTATTTTCTTAACTTCAGCAATTCCTCTCACCTTACTTTCACTCACTCTTCCTCACAAACCAAAATATATTCTCCAATTCATCTGGTAAATTTCCTAAAATTGGTCCTGCGATACAGTAGTTAACCCATATACAAGATCATTTCTTGAGTATATGACTTTCCTATCACACTAATTCTTATTCAAAAGGGCTGAATTACAGGATCAGGCATCGGCCGGGTCCTTAATGCATTTATTCTTTTGGATGAATTAGTTACACCCTATAATCTTACTAATACCTTTTAAGAAAATTAAATATGGTTTTCTACACTAATATTTATATTTAGAAATTAAAATTTGCTACATATGTGGTGTGCTAAGATGTTTGAAAGAGCTGCGATATTTTGTGACGACGTTATACTCCGAGATTACTTTATGAACATTTTTTTTTTTTTTTTTTTTGTGCGGAGGTTGCACGGTGGCTCAGTGGTAGAGCGCTTATCTCAAGTGCGTGAGGTCCGTGGTTCGATCTCCGCCGAAGTAAGTTTGTGGTGGACAACATCGTGTCCGTGAGTTTTCTCAGGATACTCTCGTTTCTTTCACCATTAACTTGTCTTAATCATCGTTTCACTTAGCCTAAAGAGCATAAGCGTGGAACGTTAAACTGAAAGATTTTATTTCATTTAGTTTCTTTACCGGACTCGTTTTTTCTTGTAGCTATGATAGAAAAGATAACTTCGGCACTAAAAAGCAAATAAAATAAATTAATATGATTGTAAACGTGTACTCTTCTGAAATAAGATATAAATTGTGGAAATACTTAATGTAACATACTCAGTTTTAAACACTGGACGTTTAAAGTAAGCAGTTCAATTTGCCTTCTAAATTTTCCATATTTGCAAACCGTTGTTTCAGTATGTAATCAGTTTTGATAACCTGCTCGTCAAAGTTGACAGGAACCAAGACAACAAAGTTTCCCAGCTGTTTACAAACGCCACGACAGTCTCATAAAGTAACAAATTTTGAATCTTTAAAATAGCCATCAGCTTAAACAACCGATGTGAAATGCAAGACAATTTTATAATAAACCACGATGAAGACTTTAGATACTGAAATTACAAATTATTTTTCTTTGCAACTAGACATAAGGATATTCAGTAAACTTTTAGTTTTTAGGGAGTTTGGTTTACTGAAACTCCTTTATTTTGTAATTATTTTGGTAGAGTCAATAATGGACCGAGATTTATCCCCTTCACCAATTTATTATAAAATTTGTTAAATACAAAACGTCTTTGATTACAAACAGTAAAATAGTGTTTTCTCTTGTTAATGCCCAAGTAAGAGAAGAATAGGTGTTTTGGACGGTGCCCCTTCTCTCAAGGCAGTCTCCAAGGTACCTGCCGCTTCCGGTGAGTCTGGAAGGATAGCCCCCTCGGCTCAAGGCAGTTTTGCGGGGCTTGGTTGTAGAAAGGACCCCTAGTCCAGTGCGACCTCGGGAAGGATAGGTGTACCCCTAGTCCAGTGCGACCTCAGGGCGGTGTAGGTGATTTGATCAGTTGGACGATTGATGCTGGGTCCCTCGGTGGTCCTCCTTTTATTTGTCCTCTTTGGGTCCTTCCGTGGGGTCCGTCTTCTTTCGGTGTTCCTCGGTGTCTTTCGTGTCAGCTTGTTGTCTGCTAGGTTGTTTATAATCATTAGCACGTGTTGAGCTGTCACGTGCGTCTGTTGTGATGTGGGGATCCTTGCACCCCCCACACTGGAAAAAAATAATCTGGAAGATTATTTTGAGAAAATACACAATTGTAATTAGTGAAAGGTAACCGCACCGCTACACTGACACACTTGAGATACTGTTTAGACACAAGAAAACACTATAAACACTATGATACACCAATATCACTATGAAAAACTTGTTGTGAAATATACACATAATGGTAATGACACTGTAGTTCCGTCCCAACTAAGCAGGATCAAAAACCGTTTATCATTTCCAAGGATGTTATAAAATAGAGGATCTGCCCATACGTATCTTCATCATATGAACTCAATGAAGCCGAAAAACAATCGAGCATCGTCTGAGCCGGCACGTCTGATTGGCTACTCTCGTTTCCGCCATGATTGTTGGCTCGAAATATTGCGATCTTAGTGGCGCGGAATGGGCAGAGTAGGTGTGGCGAAGCTGTGACGTATGGCTTCACGATTTTGTTGTATGGGCAGATCCTCTATTTTATAACATCCTTTATCATTTCCCTCAAAATGGGCAGCAGTGATATCACTGTAATTAATGAATATATCAGTAATTATAAAAAAAATCTCAAGAACTGTTTCGTGAATCACTATCAGTTTTGGCTATCATGTAAAGGGTCAGAACTGAGGAATTGAGTTCCTGGGTGTGGGTGATGTTCAAACCGAAAATGATAGAAACCAATCATTGCCGTTTTTAACGTTGACTACTATAGAGCAAAAAGGGTAATAAAGAGCGAAAAAGGATTTTCTGCAATCAATTAGGGCTTAAGTATCCTAAGAATATATTCTATCTCTCCACTTTAATCTCTCTGCCAAAGCCGAAAGTGATAGAAATGTACTACTATTTCTGAGAAAATACCATGGCATATACACAAAATTCCTTCTCGAGATGCACACGTGACAGTGCTACTTGTTAATGTTGATATGATGTTTGGGACATGAAATCGTATTAAAACAATTGATGCGTTGCTATTTTCAGCCACAATCGTTTTATTGGATGACGCTTTGATAGCTAGAGCAACAGATAATATTGTGGTCTCCAGGTCACTTTTCTCTAATTCGGGCCATGGTGCCTTATTGAGAGAACATTCACCTCTGGTGCATGGGGTCCATGCTTCGAACCCAGCTCACGCCAAGCGAGCTTTGTGGTGGACAAACACCGTCTCCGTGGGTTTTCCCGGGATCTCCCATTTTCTCCCACTTTCTTCATTCCACCATTTCATTCATTACTCATCATCACCGTCTCCTTTAGCCTAGCCGGCATAACCATTTGACATAAAACTCAAAGATTTCATTTCATTTGCATTTTTTTCTGTAAACCATTTTGTGAATAATACTGTTTTTTCCCCTATACTTTATATTTTAGTAGTTTAGTATATAAATATGTTGACTGATTAAAAAAAAAAAAAAGCTACAGTAGCAAGAAGATAAAACAACGGAAATATATATTAATATTTATTAGTAGTTGACAGTATTATTATTAAGATCGTTATTATTTGTTCCAATGATAATAGTAATAATAACTAGAATTAAGTTATACAGTATCTTGATATTTTCTGTAGTGATTTTCAAAAATAGTAGTGGAGATTTTTCTTTCGTAAGTATAGGACCTAGATGAGAAGAGAGGGTTTTAAGAACCGGTTCCGGAAATCTGAGAAATTTTAACAACGAGTTCAGGCAAATTGTATAAATGATACCACTAAATATAAATAACTTTATATATTGTTGCTTGTTTGTCTATTTGTCTAGTGCACTTGGTTTGTAAATATCTCTCTTGCTCATGAAATCATAGTAATACTCATTTATTCTTCAAACAACTTCCGAAGTAAAATTTGAAAAAGAATAATAGTCCTGATTCTTGTAATATTGGTCAAGAATTTTATTCAGGAAACAATAAATTACAACGGCACATCTTCTTTGATATCCCGACGGAGGGATCCGCATTATTTTAAAATACTAACAGGGACTAATTTTCTTAACTTTAAAAAAAAGCATAACAAGCAGGGCATTGTCAGAATTCTTTTCAGGAATGGTGGGTGAAAGTCAGATCATTTCAATATCCACTTATCTTTGTAGTTAGGCTATTAAGGAGGTCGAATCAGGTCATTTCAGATTTAATTATCTTTATATATTTGTAATATGTGTAAGACCGAGAACAATCAGACTTGTTTCTTATGAATGTTTATAATATTAAATAACCACAATATCTTAAATTCTCAATGCTGTTGTAGAAATAGAAATAAGTATTTTATTTGGAGAGCATAAATATAATTTTTATACAACTATATACCTCTTCCTGTAGCTTTCTTCCTGCACTGTTATGAATGCCAGTAAAAGTGGCTAGGTTTCACTGCGAATTTATTGATGACTTTATCCACAAAATCTTTATTGTCTTTTACTCGTTCACGGTAAACGCTCAGGAGACGTAGGACATATAGTCGTTCATCACCCACAGTTGATCGGGGCCCACATTTTACACAACAGAGAGTACTCAATGAGCGTTCTTTGGTGCACGTCTTAGCAGGAAATGTACTTCCATCAAGATTTGAAGAACGCACTGTTGGGTAGAACTCGGAAGAATGTATTTTATACCTTTGTAATTATTTTTTCTTCAGTTTCAAACCTGAACAATCAACTGAAAAAAAAAAAAAAAGGTGCGGAATGAAGGTAAATAAGAAGAAAACTAAAGTGATAAAGTGCACAAGACAAGGAAGCTAATGAAGAACGACAGATCATGAAGATAATAGGAAAAAGAAGAAACAGCATGCTTGGCCGTCTTATTCGGCACTCCGATTGGATCACCGTGCTGATAGAGGGAAAGGCAGGAGGAAAACCAGGAAGAGGAAGACCAAGAATGTAATATCTGCATGCAGTTACGAAGAAGAGATTCTCAAAGTATAAACAGCTGTTCCAAGGGAGAGAAAAGCTTTAAAATTTCCATGCTGTCCACCAATCTATGGCTGAAGAGAGAAAGAATAAGAATTATTTTTAGTTTAACGTCCCACATTTATGGT
This sequence comes from Thermobia domestica, assembly GCF_964235325.1. NCBI lineage: Eukaryota > Metazoa > Arthropoda > Insecta > Zygentoma > Lepismatidae > Thermobia > Thermobia domestica. The sequence goes on along the minus strand of NC_137468.1, from coordinate 167,769,337 downwards.
CCGAGACTAAGGAAGATGGTAGTGATGATGATAAACGAGATGGTAAAATGAAGAAAGTAGGAGGACACGGGAGAACCCTGAGAAAACCCACGCACACGATGTTTGTCCACCTCAAATCTTATGTGGCGCGAGCTGGAATCGAACCAGAGACTCTACCAAGAGAAGTTCTTTATATTTTTTTTAAATATATATATAAAGTTCGTACCATGTTTTACCCTTTGAAATAATATTTCAGTGGAATACACTTCTTTGATTCCTTCCAAATGAATCACTGAAAGCAAACGTTTTCAAGAGTTCAGGATGAAGTATCATGACAGAAGATGCTTACTTATTGCATGGAGAAAAGCAGCTTTGCAATGATGCAGTTTAGAGAAACTAAATAAGGAATGAATACTAAACATCTTAATTTTTTCTCCAAATCTTCTAGATAATTACGAGTAAATCAACGTACTTGTCAGGACACTTTTCGCTGAACACTTGGTTCGATGTTTAGTTCACTCGAAATATTTAAAGTACCTTTTCATTGTATTGTTGAATGTCTCATCCGAAGCGCTTTCTGTGATCTTGGAATATGATTATCAACTCATCACGAGACCACAGAAAAATATAAATTTGAACATCTTGAAGTATGTTAGCAACTGGCTCCAATTTGAAAGAATATTTCGCTATAATTTGTAATGACACAATAAACTCAAATGTTAAAGCGTAAGCTAGAAGGTATGTACGCCGGTATCTTACATTGTTGCAGTAGCTGATAAAAATCAGAAAGCTTGAACAATAGGAACATAGTTCTGAGCAAATAATCAAACTGACTTATGCTTTGGATCTACCTAGTTTCACAAAATAAGAATATGTTTCATATATTTAGCAACAACTTTCTTCAAAGTGGACTTTCTGACTGAAAAAATGATTACTTCTTTACGGTACCGACAGATTTCCGTAACTGCAATTTGAAAGCAGATGTGTTAGTTATTAATCTCGAATAAAATTTCACACTCCATTTTCCTTCCCACCTATAATCATACAGTTGTCCTATCCTCACCAATTAGTGTGGTTATAGCAACACCAGCTTCAGTTAGAAATCAAATAATCGTGGTTGCTATACTTACAGCATCTACGTTTTTAAGTGATATAAATCCAAGAAATTCTTTTTGAATAGGAGCATTACTATCTCTATTATCAAGAAAGCAGACTCGAATCGAGAGTTGCTCTTTTCCTCCTATAGCTGGGAATTCGTTATCTAACACTGAAAAGGCGGTGCTATCATTCAGTGCTATCTGTGTTATGCTGAAATAAAAGTATTAACTTTCTTTACGGTCTAAAAATTCATACTCCCTCTCTTCATCACACATAAGCAAGACACAAACAGCGTTGAATACTTTAAATACAATAAAATTAATAAAAGTTTAGATGCAAATAATTAATTACTTCATTCTGATAAGTTGTTCTAAATGTTTCTAATATTAATGTAATTAAAAATTAAATTCCTACTAAAATCCATCGGGGAAGGATTTGGCTTCATCTGCCGACGCCCATAGTAACAAATAAGTATTTTTTGAATGAACTTTTCAGACGCTTGATAAAATTTAATGCTTTTCATACAACTGGAATATCAGTCTTGCCTAAAGAGGTAATGTGGAATGCTAATATTTTTGACGATTTAGTAAATTAGACCTATGTATATATCTATTGAAGAGTAAACAGGAATTTCCTCCAAGCCATGACCTCCCGCAATGGGGGACAAGAAGGGGCATTTGCTTCCCTCTGGATTCCCGAAAGGTGTTCCGCTCTAGAAATTAAGTGCAGAGACGTACTAATTTGCTTACTCACATACTATAGTACTTAATATACGTATATTAAATAGTAAAGTACTATAATTTATTTATCTACTCTAATTAATGTGAAAAAATAATGGAACTTCAACGGCGCGGCAGATATAATCTGATGTCCCAGAAAGCAAAAGAATTAGGAGGGAAAGCTAACAAAAGTATACGAACGTTCGGCATCGAAGATCAAGAAGGTAATGTAACCACTGACCATCAAAGAATCCTTAGAATTTGGGAGGAATACATAAAATATCTATATGATTAGAAGAACCACCCCAAAGATATTGCGATCGAAGAAGAGGAAGAGGTGGATGATGATGATTAAAAATTACTCAGTATATTGAAAAGTGAAGTAGTACAAACAATCAAAGACATGCGAAGGAGAAAGGCCACTGGAAAAGACGACAGATTTGCTCAAGAGATTAGGAGACAACGCGATGAAAGTACTGACTTCACTTATTAACAAGATCTACCTGAGTGGAGAATGGCCAAAGGATTTTCTTGATGTTACAATGATTGCATTGTCCAAGAAAAACCAAGCAAAGAAGTGCAGCGATCACAGAACCATTAGCCTGATTTCCCATACTGGAAAGATCATTGCACGCATACTGAATAGACGGCTGGAAAGTAAGATAGATGAGAGGTTAGAAGAAGATCAATTTGGATTCCGGAAAGGAAAAGGCACCAGAGATGCTATTGAATTGATGAGAATTATATCAGAAAGAATTCTTGATGTAAAGGAAGAGTTGTGTTTGTGCTTCATCGACTGGCGAAAAGCTTTCGACCGAGTCAATTGAACGAAACTTCTGAAAATACTTAAAGAAATCGAAGTCAACTGGAGAGATCGACGACTCATTCAAAACCTGTACACAGGACAACGAGTGAAGCTGCGCTTGAATGAACGAGAAACCAATAGTGTGGAAATTGGAAGAGGAGTCAGACAAGGATGTAGTTTGTCGCCCCAATTATTCAACATTTACAGTGAATGTTTAATGAAGGAAGCTAATGGGAATTGGAGATTTCAGGATTGGAGGGCAGATCAATAACGAGATCAGGTATGTAGATGATACGGTTATAATAGCTAAAACCGAAGGAGGACTACAGGACATGATTGACAAAATAGTTGACACTGAAAAAACTGTATGGAATGGAAATTAACAGCGAAAAGTCGAAAGTAATGAGAATATCCCGTGGAAACACGCCCTTACGGATCAGAGTAGAACAAAGAGAACTTGACGAGGTCGATAATTTCAAGTATCTGGGAAGTATTTTGATGAGAGACGCTTACTGCACCAAAGAGATCAGGTCAAGAATTGCCATAGCTAAAGAAGCATTCAACAAGAAATGATCACTCTTAACTAGCAGGCTCAATATTGGACTTAAGAAGAAGTTGGTCAGGTGCTATATATGGAGTATTGGACTGTATGGTTCAGAGACTTGGACATTACGGTAGTTAGAGAGGAAATATTTGGAGAGCTTCGAAATGTGGTGTTGGAGGAAGATGGAGAAGATAAAATGGACAGAGAGAGCAACAAAGGAATATGTTTTAAAACGGACAGAAGAAAAGGGGACACTTCTAACCACCATCCTTCGTAGAAAGGCCAATTGGATTGAACACATCTTGCGAAAAAATTGTCTTCTTCACACCGCCATAGAAGGAAAGATGGAAGGGAAGCGAGGAATAGGAAGAAGGAGAGCCAAAATCTAAAATTGAAAAAAAAAAAAAAAAAAAATCATTAGTCCCAGGATGTGCCGAAAGGCACAATACTTAATAATAATAATAATAATTAATAAGGATATGTGCGTAAATAACTGCTTTTTTACGTAATGTGTTATGTGTAAGCGTTCATCATAGTGTGTATTCACAGCTGCTTTTAGGTGTTGATCATTTGCCCCCTTCCTGGAAACGGCCTTTTGGCCCTCCCCCCTCCCCTTGGGAAATATCCTGCTGGCGTCACTGCTCCAAGCGATTCTAAGTTCGCGTTTTAATTAAAAATTTTGTTGCCATCGTACAAGTGTAATAGACACTTTAAAAACTAGTACTTTGCTATCATTTAACACTTTTTCTTATAACTTGCATGTGAAAGAGCATAAATACCTATTTGTGGTGCTTATGATGCAATAAAATGCATATTAATAACACAGTAAAGATTTTTGTACTGACTTAAACATCCTAATGTTAAAACGGCGTACTGACGTTTCAATGACTTCTTTTCATTTTCATTAAATAAATAAATAAAAAGCTGCTTGTAGAACTCGTAGATCCACAAATTGTACCGAAAAATGTCAATGTTCCCTTGAGTCAGTGTTATTAAAATTTCTTAATAGAAATCACTATTTCCACGTCTTCCTATTGGAATTTTCAGAGTGAATGGTAAGACGTGGATTTATTTTTTTTTTTTCAAGGAACTTTAATAGCTGCTAGTTGATCTCTTGTGTATACTCATGTCCAAAATGATTGTCGCATATCTATATCTGTCTTCTTGTAAGAATATAATTTGATAATGATTTTGCAGGGTACTTTTAATACTGATACTATGTGTATAATCTGGAAATATATATTTGTGGTAAATTTCATAGGAAAAGAATTATAAATACGAAAATTAGAATGAGTAAAGTGAAATTTTGCTAAATGGACATGAAAATTTTATTTTCGTGATGTTGTTCTTATTTACTACTCGTTTGGCATGAAATTTACCACATGCATGTCTTTGCCGATTATACACGTACTAACATTGTAAGAAATACCGGGTGAGTTCTTTATCAAATTATATTCCTACAACATATTTATAGACATGCAACAATAATTTTGGACATGAGTGTACATATTCATTAAAAAATTACCTCACCTTGCACCAGCAGCTATTGCGTTTTGTCTAGAAATCCATATCTTCTGTATTTCGGTCTGTTCTATGGCCATGGTCATGAACTATCACTTCAGAAGCTACAAGGCACTAGTTAAACATTATTTTTGTAGCTGTCTCTGTGAAAACTACTATGTGTATAATAACACTCTAAGGTTGGAAATGTGTCCATGTAATTTTAGAAATTGAAGTAATCACAATCGGATGGTTTGTTCTATTACGTAACAAAATCACTCCATACTGCAGTTCCTTGCTACAGGGAAACTTCGCCGCTTGTATAGCGAGATGTTGTATGTAAAAAAAGACAAACAAATAAAATGAACTCACACGACCATTGTTATGTAAAATTCTAAGTTTAAAGTGTTAATCATACATAGTTATTTTTGTTTTATTTTATTTTGTTACAGGACAAAGCAACAAAATAAATGTTTAACTAATGTCTCCTAGTTTCTGAAGTGACAGTTGATGATCATGGTCCTAGAACGGACCGAAATATAGAAAAATATTGATTCCCAGAGAAAACGCATTAGCTGCGGGTGCAACATGAGATTAAAAAAAAAAAAAAAAAAAAAAAAAAAAAAAAAAAAAAAAAAAACCGACTCAAGAGAACATTAACATTTTTCTGTGCAATTGGGGATACTAATAAAGACATGTTCTACAAGCAGCATAATGTCTTTTTAAGTAGCGTTTGGATGCTTCAGTGGGTACAAACATTTTAACTTTCATTACTGTTGTATAGTTCCAGACCTTAGTATCAGTACAGAAAGTTCTTACAAAATGTAAGTAGTGATAGACGCTATTATCGATGTAGTTGTAGCATTTGGGTTGTATTGTTTTCAGCTTAGTTCCCAGTTTTAGCACTAAACTATATGAGACGTAAACCGAACAACTTGAGCTCTTACCGAAAATCGAACCCGACTCTCCTGGTATCTAGAATTTGTTTCTACCAATTGCCTTTAAAATCTAACGCACTCAAAACTCGTTTACATTTTATTGAAAGAATGAAAGACACAACTAAATCGGGAATGTAGTTCATTTGAAACTGTAGTGGTTAACACCTGGCACGGTAAGCCGGAGACCCGTGTTCGATTCTCGGTCAAGTTGTGCGTCTTTTACCTCTTGGAATTCCATTAAACTTGTATGTATAGAGGATACGGATAGGATATAATGGATTGCTCCTTCAGACATCATTGTAAAAATAAAATACATTTTTGATTGTACAGAGTGGTGCACGAAGAGTGGTTCTAGTAGGGAAATATGATACCGCCTATTGTGGCTCTCCATGTCTTCCGGAAATGGACACGATATTAAAAATGAATCTCAAGTAATTTTCAAAACCTCCCTTTCTCACTTCCTAAAATGAATATAAAAAAATATTCCAGCTAGCCAGAATAGTTAGCATCGCAACCATTGTTACATCCCTCCCACCGAAAGCTGGAATTGCGATAGGCAGATGCGGGCAATAGATGAAAGCTTTGGGTTAGCACTACTATGTATTAAACTACCTAAATTACGCAATACAATATCAACAGGTTGCAACTAGCGAAACCCAATAATTAAATGTTGTGTATATTGTATTAGAATTTAATAAACTGTCAAATAATATTAAATCTTACATTCACAGTTTACAAAGATGAGTCTAATTATAATTAACCACATTAAAAAATATATATATATAAACATGCAATTAAGGGTTTACTGGTGAGCTCACGTGATCAGTTGTTAATAACTCAACAAGTTACCATTGATCGTCTTTGGTGGCCTTGTATATCGAGAATAATTATTATACTTACGATTTTATTGTTCGTGCAGCAGTATTTCAGGAATTCATTGTTATACAGCACTTTATAGGAGTAAGGAGAACAACAAATCACTGTAGCTGCATCGTCCTCTTCTTGACGACGAAACCTTCTGTCTCCTGGCACATAATCGTGGATTTCGTAGTAGTGTGTGTAATTCAACCACTGTTCATGAATACAAGTGCGATGACTCCTTAGAACATATTTTGACGGTAACACTGTTATGCGTTTTTTTCTTTTCGTAACTACATAACAATTCAATTTAAAACACTGCCACTCATCCACAGTAAGTTAACATCATAGTAAACTAACTTTAACACGGCTGTGTGCTATTATACGTTTTAATTGAGAGGCGAACTAGCTTATAGCTGATGCAGTCCATTCCACGGATTCATATACTTAGAGGCAAAGGTAAAAACTAGTTCACCAACTGACTGCGTATCCATTGGTCTGACACGGACTGACTTTGGTGGATTCAGCCATCATAAAACTGCTTAGGGTATTTGTATTTGTATTTGTATTTGTATTTATTTTCATCCTTTTTCATACAAATTGTTCACAACGTGAACGTATGAGTTGGACACGTCATAAGAACACTGAATGTGTACATATGTATACATTTAGATCTACATGCAATATTAAAATAGTGTGAATGTATGTACAAAAAAAGGTACAATTTTTCATTATTCTAATTTACATACATCGATATAAAACAACAAAACAGTTAATAAAACCTTACATTATAGATATACAAAATATATATACTTTAAACCTTATTTACTACAGGCGAGATATTCTTCTACAGAATAGAAACAGTACTCGAGTAGGTAGGACTTGACTGCTTTATTGAAACCAGATGTTTTGTTTTTTAAAGTGGAAGGAAGCTTGTTATTTGCTTGTGATAGGTGGAAAATATTCGCTTGGCAATAAGGGTATTCCAAATTTGGTGCATGGAGGTCAGCCCCTGAAAAGACCTACAGCACCCTGAGAACGAACTTTTTTCCCCACAGGCAACGGACAATGCACTATTGTTCGAGTTGCGTATTCTTAAGAAGTTATCATACTAGCCCGCTTCGAAATGTCGCATGGAAGTACTTTGCAATGCAATAGCGTTTACTTTTGGTCACTCAAGAAATGTAATGTTCCAATAACATATGAATAAAATTTGGATTTTTTTTTTTTTTTTTTTGTCAAATTAGAGTCCTCAAAATAACGGTCTCAAATGAATCTAATTAGGCTTAAGTACAGTGACATAAGTTTCAGAGGCAAACGAAATGCTTTCTCATCAATTCGTAACATTTAAAGAATGGGAAATTTTACAGTATTAATTCGAAATTTAAAATGCATTTCTCGATTCTGATAAATACTAAATGATTTTTGATCACAATAGAAGCGATAGCGATAGAAGTGTTGATATAACTTAGAAGTCTTATATTAAATACCAACAAGTCATATTCATTGTTTTTCATTAAATTAGGAACGTTTCATTTACTTCTACACTCTGGTTAAACAGCAAAAATGTAAAATATTTAAGAAACGACCCATTCATAGATTACCGGTAACTATTGACTGTAATCTCAACTGGGAAAAACATGTAAGTAATCTTAAGAAAAAAAAAAATGGTTACTTACCATATATCCTTTCGTGTGAAAACTAAATATTCTCCAGACATATTGGAACAACAAGCTGGTTCAAGCTGTCAAGGATAAAAACGGATGAGAGAAAAATGATATGGGAACAGGAACAGGAACTATCAAATGAACATTAAAAATAAAATACTAAAAAGAACTAGCAGAGCACAGTGGAAGAAAGAATGAGTTGAGTTTGAAAAAAGCGTGGTATCTATGCTACGTCATTGTTACTAGAACCAAAATACACATAAAGGTAGATAGCCAGATTTTATCAATGTTGCCAGAATCCAGATTTAAAGTTGATTTATATTTATGAATTTATGAATAAAGGATGATTCTTTAATCTCTCGTTTTTTTTTTTTTTTTTTTTAACCTGTTTTATATTATGTATGTGTTGCTTTAGGTACTGTTGGTAGGCTGACAGAAAAAATCAATATGTTATTATGCCAAAACAGAGATATACATCCGGCATTTTAAAAATCTGGGAAGTGCTTGCTTGCTTGCTTCTTTTTTTTATATATTTTTTTTTATTTTTTATTTTATTTTTATTTTTCATCCGCGCAAACCATTGCCACAGGTCATAAAAACGGTACAATCGATAATTGATTCGTCCCCACTGTTGACTGACTCTGAAAAAGATACGATAAAAATTCACGTACCTTGCCTCCCCATTGTTTGTGGCCTTCCACTACTGCACAAGATCTTCATTCCTCTTCGTCCAGCCATATCAGATTTCAGCCATCGAGCTTACTATCCAAATGCGTATAAAAATAGATATTATCGTTATGCCGATGACGTTTTACTATCCTAGTTGTAATGAGTATTCTAGTTGAAGTTAACTGCTGAGCGTGAATCTAATAACTGTCTTCATTTTTCAGGTTTACTGATTATCCGATCACAATAAATTTATAACAAAAGTTTATCGAAAACCCACTGCACGCACTACTTCCATGTACAGTCAGCTCATTCACCCTGTATATTTAAAGTGAAAACCTACTGTATACTGTATTTGGAAGAATTTCTTTCGTAGGGCATTACTAATTTGTGATCGTCCAAGTGATCTCAATGATGAAATACAGTTTTTATATCAAATAGAACAAAAGAATGGTTATAAATTGCGTACATTACAAAAATAGTTTAATCAAACACGTAGATCGGTACAAGTTCCTAAAAAAGCTGTTTCGAAAGAAGCAAAAATTTGGATAGAAAGTCCTTACTTTCTACAATTATCGATAAAAATTCAACGCATTCTTGCAAAGCATAATATATGCGCTTCCTGTATCCGTCCATAAAGTGCAGAAAAGCATCTCACTGGCTTTAAGAGTTACTTTGTTGGCCCACTAAATAAGAAAGGTATCTATTGTGCGTACTGTGAATGTGACTCTTCATACATAGGTCAAACCAAGAGCAATATTAATACCCGAATTAAAAAAATACATTAGATAATCGAAAAAGGCACAAGAAGAGGGTATGTAGAAATTTCACTTTACTGAAGCAACATAAGTGGTTACCTTTAAAATTCAATTTGCCTATTATTATTTGCAGTCTACAGATTACCAACAAGGACTTCAATATGCTGCTCGTTTTCATCAATATGTAGAGAAGAAAACACTTTTCTCAACATATAAATCAAGTGTGATGAAGCTCTCTTCCATCTGAATTGATTCGTCAATAAACGAATCTGTAGGTTTCAGGCTACAGAAAATTCAAGAGTAGAGAAGATGAACACCCGGTACTGTTACAGTTGAACGGTATAGACCCATGCTTGAAAAGTTTTAAGGTCTGCATTACAATGCATGAGAGATGTGGTTATAACAGGTTGGAGCCATATCTCACACGTCCAAATCAACACTGAAGCTGTTAACAGAGCTTTTTGCTGGACGAATCTTTTCTGTAAATTCGGCAATTCCATATTCGCCACGTTTTCCCTCGACTTAACAGCCCTTGATTTTTGCTGTAGGATTACCTCAAGGAGAGGATCAATAAGCCTACAACCCGTTTAAATGAAGAGATTTTAACATTTGTATTAGAAAACACCTTAGAAAGAGTACGAGTATGTCAGGCACTTGAAGAATGTTATCTTTAAGAAGTGATGAATAAGAAACTCCATAGATTATGCTATCTTTCTGTAGAGCCCATTACTTTAAAAAGTTATTAGCATTTCAAATCTTCTAGTTACTTTTGGGACATCCTCTGTTAAGAAAGACATAAAATAGGATAACTTATCCCAAAGCAACCACTATTCTTTAGTTGTTCCTTAAAATATGATTGTTTTGTTTTTGAGCGGTTCTGCCGAAACGTTAGTTTATATTATCTATTAAAAAATCCTACATATCTTGCAGTTAAAGAGTGCAAGTGAAAAGATCAAAGCTGAAACAAATTTTCCGATCAGATGTAAACTTCGAATAGTGCACCAAAGAATAAAAAATATATCAGTTATTCGCTTGAAAAACGAACTAGGCCTACTTCCAAAGGTAATTTTTATGAAAAATATGAACATTTTTTCTGGGTACCAATATGGACGAAACAGGACTAACGTATGGTCTGAAAAATTTGTTGTATGCAGTTTATCTTAAGCTTCAATTTCTGTATTTTTTTAAAAAATTGTATTCTTTCAATTAGTTATTAACATTTCGTATTTTTATCTATCTTATAAATCATAATGTAAACTGCCTGAGGTCTACTTATCCGCTTGATTCCGCAGGAGTCTACTAAGTCGCATGTAGAGTCATGTGCAAAATCATTGACGCATGTCTATAAATATGTTATCGTAGGAATATAATAACGATTTTGCCCGGTATTTCTTATCATGTTAGTATGCGTATAATCGGTAAATACATGTATGTGGTAAATTTCATGTCAAAGCACCAGTAAATAAGAACAATGCAATGAAAAAAAAAACTTTCTTGTCCGTAGACTTGTGGGACTGGTTAAATTCATTTTGTTAAAGCAGCTGTTTTAACGAAAGTTCTTTATTAACGTGTCAGGTATTTCCATGAGATAAGAAAAAACTTTATTTTGTAACTAAATGATAGCTCTATCCAGGTAGATTCTGCAAGCAGAAATAATGGAAATCAATACAAAAGTGCCTAACATTATTTTAACCAAAATCGATTCTGATAGGTGTAGTTTGGGCTGTCGTAAAAATAGGAAACGCTAGAAAATTTCGATTAATTTTAACAATTGTATCAGGTTTTTTTTTTTTTTTTTTTTTTTTTTTTGGCTGTTTCGGTGTAGGACGTTTTGGTAATGCGTTTCGGTGTACGGCGGTCTCGGTGTGAGGCTGATTCGGTGTAAAAGTTCCAATGTCTACACCAAAACGTCCGCTCTTTAAAATGAAAATTATTCGTTAGGGAGAAATAAATTCATGAACAAGAAAATATAAATTAATAAATAAAATAAAAATTGAATGCTGCTATAATTGGCAGGGGTTACTGTGAGAAGGTTGCAGACCGATTTAAAACCTTCTTCTGTACTTATTTTAATTGGTTGGTTGATTAAAGTAAGTTTCTGCACCTCACTATTCGGGGTGCTTATTTATAGTGAGTCTCCTTGCCTCTCACTATCGGGTGCTTATTTATAGTGAGTGCCCTCGCCTCACACTATGTCTGAACTTCATATACCTTAAAAATTATAATTATGAATTGATTGAGAAAACGTTTTGCGGTAATGATTTTTTTTTTTTTTTAAGTGTGCGATTTATAAACATTGTTTACACCACACACACCTTATTACGGTAATAACTGTGCACAAATCGCAAAATGCTGCACAACCTTTTGTGGAGTGCAGGGAAGGAAAAGAGAAATCTCTGTATGAAACTCATATGTAAATCTCTCTCTTACTACCTCTTTACTTACAGGAATGTTGTATCATCCAAATTTAAAGAAAATCAAAAATTATGCCAAATAAAATAATAGAAATTACTGAAATTTAGATAAAAGTCGGTAGAGCTAAGATTAAAAAAATTAATATATATATAATTTCTATAATGCCATTCCTGTAAGTGTGAGTTCCTTATTTAAAGTCCTGTAGCCCCTTTCGGACTTTCTTTGATATGTGGACTTACGCATGAGTTATCTGCCACCTTGGTTTATCAAAGAATAGGTGTGTGATTACCTTACTAGTTTCGAACATCTGATATTAAAGAGCATGGAATCCAGCAAACCTGCAAGAAACAAACAAATTATTCTGGTACTTACCATGCCAGCCGAAATTCCGTTAGGGAAGTTGATAACTCCATGTAGTTTAATAAACACTTTTATTATAAACACAGCATTTAATCACGTAAATCACAACACTAAATTGATATCGATATAAGATATGCTCACAGTTGAACTAAACTAAATAAAAAGAAAACTCTTATGATTTTTTTTTATCACTAGTTCATAGTTAATAATATGTATTTGTATCTATTTCACAGTTCATCTTCTTTAATTTCCAGGTAGGTGTGTCCGTTACTTCACAGCATTAATCACAATTTTAGTGTCTATTCTTTCAAGAAGATAGTATTCTTTTAAAACAGTTTCCGTAGCATCCTAAGGTAGATTAAGTCCTTGTGTAACCACTTCAAACTTGGTTTTAGTTGCACTTCTATCTCTGTCTCTATATATATATTTTAATGGTTTGTTGCTGCATACGTAAGATTTGTGTATTCGTTACCAGTATTGTCAGATTGGATCTCAAAATGCACATAGTCTAGAAAACTGACACAGTTTAGTTAACTTATTTTGAACACCAATGATGCAACTTATCGCACTTAACTAAATTGAATTTGAATATAAATATATGCACATATTTTCCATTGCAACTAACTCTGTTGAGTCTATAGTTCATTATGAAAATAACTATTTTCACACGAGCAGTAACTTCACAGACCCGATCCAACCGCTAACTTCCTCGTTCTTCCCCAGATTTTCGGTTTTGTAAAAGGGGTTTGACGCACAAGAGTCGTGCTTCGCCTCAAAGCTACTGGCTTTTCAATATAGATAACCTTTTCTATTGTCTATCTACCTGCTAACGGAACTTTGCAAGGAAGTATGCTTATTTTTATTTACATTGACTTTATACGCAAATAGTTCACTTCTTATAGATTGTCACCTAATTTCGAATCAAGCACTAAAATCTGCATTCTTTGGCCTTTCATTAGATACCAAATATGTTATAGTCCCCTTCTGATATAACCTTAAAATTTTGCATTTAAAATAGGCCGGTTAATATGTTTTCCACCACCTGACATGTTATTTTCTTATGTTTGTCTAGTCACTGGAGCCCTCTAGCGGAAAGAATTAACAATGTCACGGACAACCATAATAGTTCGGAGTTTTCTGCTTCCGCGTGACAATTTTACAAATTATTGATTATAGAATGAAATTAAACATACATCTACTTTACTTACAAGTATATACATATCTTTGCTACCATATACATATGTGGTATGGAGTTGTCATCCTCTATTAACTTTATTTGAAACAATTTCTTAGGGTAAGGATTCCCAGTTCCGTCTGTCCCCAGCAGAAAGCCAAAACTCCACCCTCCAATACCAGATAGTACTTGTTATTTTCTTTTTTTTTCTCACGGCTAAAAGAAAGTTTTATGATACGATATACGGAAGGACGGAAAAGGTAAAACAAAACAATAAGGGTACGTGTAGCTTTCCAATACATAATTGACTCTTAAACACACTAATTCCTACATATTTTAATTATTATTAGTATTTGATATTACAAACTGCTTCATCTGGTAAACCTGGAACGAATTCACAGCTTGTTTTGCTAGATTCGCTACGCCAGCTCGAATTCTTGTGAAATCGGCGGTCAACCCAAGATTTTAACACATCATTGTCCTTCTGTTTTTATATCTATGTGTTAAATTTTGACAATAGACAAATATCCGTCTTTCTGTCGCCTTTTAGGTAGTGTTACAACTCAGAGGGTTTTATGGTTTTTTAGTTCTATACAGTATTCTTATAGCTGCTTAACAGAAATAAAACAGTAGTTTTTAGTTTCAACTCACAATATAGTTGGCTAAGCTGATCAAGCATAGGTGACTGACCTTTTGGAGCTTAGTTGTCTTCTACAAGTTTTCCTTAAAAAAAAATCTCTAACTCACTAGAGTCTATCTTTCTATATACGAAATCCAATATCTATAGTTACATTCTCGATATAAACTATAATATTACCAATACTTAGGAAATAAAAATAAATATGATTCTAAGTTAATTAATAATATAAATAATATTTGAAAATAAAGAAAACCATTTCCATTTTGATATGCAAATTAATAACATTTAAATATACTACTATATAAACTTTATTAATGAAACTAATGTGAGACTGCGTCGTACATTTCCCCCCTTTGAGTTATATATTAATGGACAGGACAATTAATATATTACTCACAGATACAATACTTAAGAACTATAATAACTATGTAATGACTACTTGACAAATTAATATTCCTAACTTATTTTCAATAATAACATTGACAATACATATATATATATATATATAGCATACTGACGATACAGACTTCTTACTACATATGATATTTTTAAAATATGTTCATAGACATTGTAATTTCTCTTTCTTTTTTTCTTTTTCTTTTTTTTTTTTTTTTTTTTTTTTTATACGAGGCAAGACTATCTCATGTCTGTTGCTCGGATGTGTTATCTTCCTTTTCCTTGTCTTCTCTCAGATGGTATTTCTTTAAGAGAAATGTATTTCTTTTAATTATCTCTTTTCCTGTGGCTACATCACAAAGTGTGTAGACATTTTTATCTGTTTTATCTACGATACGGAACGGTCCTCCATAGATTAACATCAACTTTTTAGATATTCCCGCCAAAGCATCGGATTTAGGGAATAGTCTGATGAGTACCAAATCACCTACATTGTACTCGATTGTCTTATGATGCTTGTCAAAATAAGCTTTACGGGATTCAGCCTTTTTCTTCAGATTTCTATGTGCTACTTCAATGTAGTACTTCATATCTTTTCGTTTATCCACGTCTGGGATGTCAAATAATTTAGCGATATCACTAGATTGTGACAATCCTAAATGGACTTCGTACGGGGCTAGACCCGAGCTTAGGTGCTTTGCTGAGTTTAGACACTTTTCCACTTTGTTTAAGTATTTTGGCCAATTCTTATGATTACTATTCGTGTACTTCTTTAACATGCGAATAGTGGCTTTGACAGCAGTTTCAGCCATCTCTCCTTGAGGATAATACACGCTACTCATAATGTGTTTTATTCCTATACTCTGGAGGTGATTTTTCCATTGTTTCGAATGGAACTGTGATCCTCTGTCACTTAAAATGAACTCTGCATTTGGGCGTAATTTCAGAAAGTCTGTTAACTTCTGAATGGCAATGTGTGTAGTAGCACGCTTGCAGGGATAAAGTCCAACTAATTTCGAAAATGCATCTAAAAATACTAGAATATATTGGAATCCACCACTGCCTTTTACAAGAGGCCCACAAAAATCGATACAGATCAGCTTCCCAGGTCTATCTGTAACTACAGAGTGTAATTTTCCTGTATAATAGCATGTTGGTGGATTGGCCTTTTGGCATAAATCACATGAACCGCAATATTTTCGTATACTGTGCCTCATTTTTGGCCATACAAAGTTTTCACTTAGCTGTGGCAACAATTTACTTGCTGACAGATGGCCATTTTGATCGTGATAATAATGGAGTAAGGGATACACCATTACTTCAGGGATACAAATACGTACTCCTATTGTATCACGTTTACAAAGTTTTCCATTTATTAACTCGTATGAGTGATGTTTCCCCTTGATGCATTTAGATGTGTCGTTTGATTCGACTTTTCGTTTTATGTTTCCATAGAATGTGTCAGAGGTCTGTAACTCTGACAACATTGCTATGAAGTTTCTCAGTTCACCTGGCAGTTCCTCTATGATGCCCATTAGAGATTCTTTTATTACAGGCTTAGCATCTATCTCAGAAGTAAAATTTCCATCAGGAGGATATCTTGAATGGAAATCTGCCAAGTTATCCGTGGACCGAACATGTTCAAAAATAAAATCTAAATTTGCCAAAGATAAAGACCACCTAACTAAACGTTGGTTCGTTAACCTGCAATACAAAATAAACTTCAAAGCCAAGTGATCAGACCTTATTTTAAATTTTCTTCCTATCAAATAATGCTTGAATTTTGAAACACCCTCTATTAGTGCCGCTAATTCTTTTTCAGTTGTATTATAATTTCTCTGTGCTGCATTGAACACTTTTGATGACATGCCTATTATTCGTTTGTCATTATTGTCATCAATTTGATAGAGATGACTAGAACAAGCTACATTACTGGCATCTACCTCTAAAATCATCTCTTTATTAGGAAGAGGCTTCTTGAGTACTATATCTTCTTGAAAAATCAATTTAATTTTCTCAAGAGCATCTTGATGTTCTTTGGTCCATTTGAATTTAGTATTCTTTTTAAGCAAGTTAAAGAGTGAGTGTAGTACTTCTGAATATTGGTGGCTAAAACATCTATAGAACCCTAAGTATCCAATCAACTTTCTCAACTCTTTCACGTTGCGTGGTGCTCGAAACTGCATTACATGTTCAATTTTCTGTGGATCTTTCCCAATTCCTTCATGTGATAATTCAAAACCCAAAATTTTTATTTTCGGCTTAGCAAACTCGCATTTCTTTAGGCGTAAAGTTACACCACCTTCTTTTAGCAAAGTTAATACTCTATCTATATGTAATAAGTGTTCTTCAAAGCTTGTAGAAGCAATAATTGTATCATCTACGTAATTATTACAATAGGGCCTTACTTCTTGTCCCAAAATTTGATCTAATGCTCTAATGCAAGAGGCTAGACTAGTCTTAGTTCCAAAAGGTAATTTCATAAAACAGTATGAGAGGCCTTCATACACAAAGCCAAGGAGTGTTTGGTCTTCTTCTCTAACTTTTACATTCAAGAAAAACTCAACTATATCTAGCTTAGTAAAGAAAGATTTATCACTTAGTGATTGTAATATCTCAAGTGCTGGAAGAGGTTTATCTAATTCGCTTTTTATCACTTTTGATAACTTACGGCCATCCAAACATAAACGAATAGACCCATTCGTTTTCTCAACGACCACCAACGGATGATTATACTCACTAGGTGCTTTCTTGATAATATTAAAAGCTAACCACCGATGAATTTCATTTTGTATCTGATTTTTGTACTTAAGAGGAAAAGGATACATTTTTGATTTTATTGGTGTAGGATCTGTAAGTTCTATCTTATGTTCATAATTTTTAATTGTTCCTGGCTTTTCGTCAAAAACGTCTATGTGTTTTATTAACACGGACGCTAATTTACCCCTTTGTTCATCAGTGAGATCTTTATAGTTATTTACATGTTCATAAATATCTTTCTCAGTGGCCTTTGTGTTGATTTTCTCCCATTCTTCGGGAGACAACACTCTTTCTTTCAGTTCTGTGGGACTTGGGAATACTCTTTTACCCAACTGCAGTGTGGGGTCACTATCAAATAGCCTCGCCTTTGAATTCCCCAATCCTACCTTAGGAAACTGTATACTTTCTACATTCTCTCCTATCTCACTTTTCTCACTTAACTCACTAATAATGCCACTGTGCAATGATTCCTCTAATTGTCTAAGAACTAAATCATCACTCGATATTTCTTGATCTCTAAAGTTAACTTCAACATAGTGGGGTCTTTGTAATATCAACAGCGCTCTTGAATAATCTAAAATAGCAGCAGATTCTACGAAAAATTGGGATCCTAATATCACATCTTTATTTAATCCTTCTACAATGATGCCAACTGTATAATAAGTTTTCCCCTGTACAATAACCTCAAGAAGAGTTTGACCTTTGACCGTGGCTATCTTCTTACCAAACGCTGAAGTAACTTTTATGTTATTTGCTTTTAAAAATGGTGGTTGTGTTTGGCTACCTAGTATCGTTTGAAATAAGTTGTTATTTATTGCGGATATACTTGCTCCAGAATCTAACAATGCATTTACAGATTGAGCATAAATATTTACATTTATCTCTGGTAAAACTACTACATTGTTTCTAACAACTGGGTCGTCTTTTGTATCTAACAGATTATCAAAAATTCCATTTGCCTCATTAAATGTTTCCCTCTCTAATTCTACCTTTCTACCATCTTTCAATAACAATGAAATAGTGTCTTTAGTATTACTTTCAAAATTTTGAGTATTATTTATTTCTTCACATTTTACACATTTATTTTCATTCTCCTCAATACTTTTAACATATGTTTCATTATCGTCTGCCAAGTCAGAACTATTGTTTGCGAGCACACACAGGGCTTTATTCGTCTGTTGGATATCAGATGTTCTATTCACAAGTACTACATCCAACTTTCCCGCTGTATGTGCTGGACAGCATCAGTTATTATAGTGAGGACCCCCTGTCACACTGGGTGCATTTTGGTTAGTTTGGTAACCTTGTCCTTCGCTATTATGATAGGTTTCTAGCAGTTGTATTTGTTGCTCCGGAATGTAGTTGTTTTGATTTCTACTTCCATTCCGTGTACTGTTGTTATTTCCCCTTCTCGAACCTCGCTGTCCCCTGTGGTTTTGTCTATTTTCAGGTGAAGGGTAGCGCTCATTACGGGGTGATTGACCTCCTTCCCTTCTCCCGTTATGACCTGAATTTGGGCTCTCATTACTATTGCCTCTATTGTCTCTCTGTTGCTGTCCTCGTGTGTAAGGGACATTCCTTCTATTATTCCTACGAGGGTGTGTGTCTACCCTCTCAGAGGACACTTGCAACATATTCATATTTCTACGAGGAGGAAATCTATCTCGGTCGTAATGAGTTGCCTGTACTTCGTTCACAATCGCGAGTAAATCTGTAAGAGATTGTGGTTTCGAAGCCACTAAGGTCCTAAATATATATACTGGAAGTTTTCTCGGTAAGAGTTTCAATAAGCAAGATTCGTCTACAGGAGGATCCAATATTGAATTTTGATGTAGGATGTTCAACAGAAAATCAGAAGGATTTTTATGAACCTTATTGTCGAATTGAACTGTTAACAAATTAGCTCTTAGTGTAGCCAATCGTTCCTGACTTAAGTACGTTTCTCTAAATTTAATCACAAACTCTTCATACGTAACAATTTTCTGACGCATGACTTTGAACCACGAAAGTGCTGGCCCTTTTAACGTTCTACTAATGAATGACAAACGTGCTTCATTCGGTACACCTGTTAATGCGAAGTAATTGTCTAAGTCTAGCAAAAAGTTATATGTTTGGGGTTCGTCCTCTGTACCTTGATAATTTGGTAGACTTAGATCACGATAAATAAAAGGGTTGATGACTGTCGACAACTGTGCTGTCTGATTATCGAGTGGTGAAACAGAGGATGCAGGTAGTGCTATACTCGGCAAAATTGATTCATTAGGAATAGTACGTGAACATGAGGGCATAGCCTGTTCTGGTGGAATGCTAGTGTGTGAGGAGACTTCTACGCGATTTGACTCAATGATATTTAATCTGGCAGAAATCATTTCTTCTATGGCCTCTACTTTTCCAGTTATTCTCGAATCTACACTCTCAATAGTGTTTCTTAATTCATCCGTTACATTCGCGTGTACAGAAATTATGTCACTTAATTTTGTCTCTACTTCTGCCCGATTTCTTTCAACATGACCAATAATATTATCACCTTGCTCTTCTAATGATCCTATCTTATTTCCTAGATCATTTCTAACTTCTAAATTTCTAGCTGTCTGGTCTAAATTTTCAGAAACTTGATTTACTGTTACATTTAATTGTTGTACGGTGTTCTCTATATCGTTATGTAGTTGTTGCTCTGTATTTTGTAGTGACCTACTCAGCCTAGATTCAAGCTCTTTCTGTGAATGTTCTAAATCCCTTCTTGTATTTCTCAGCTCTTCATTTGTATCTTCTAGCTTACTAGACAATGCACTAATTTTACTATCTAACTCCTGGTGAGTTTGTGCGAGTTTAGAGCCTAGCTCTTGCACCTCTTTCCTAATTTCGGTTTTCAGTTCATGCTGTAACTCTTGTTGGGATCTATCTATCCTACTATTTAATTCTTGCTGAGATTTATCAATTTTGTTATTTAATTCTTGCTGCATTTGCATCAAGAATTGCAACACTGGGTCTGATGAAGTAGTTGTGTTTCCTATCCCATCTGTCTCATTGCCTACTTCTATGTTTTCGTCTCTCACTTGAATTTCATCTCCCTGATCTACTTCTGTAAATGACATACTTTGCGCTTGTTTTAAATCTCTAAGTTCTTCATTCATCTTTCTGCTTTTCAGCCTAGTCAACACCATCAATTCTAATTAATCTAATGAATTCACTAATAAAAAGGAAAGAATCTCTATTTTATCTAAATGTTATCTCTATAAAATTATCTCCCCCCTTCAAGTTTACAACTTCTCAAGTATTATATATAAACACATTTCTACACACATTTTACTTTTATATCAATTATGTTTTGGAAAGCATTTGGGACAAAATAAATACATTACACGAGAATTTTACTAATCTTTAAGTAATCACACACTCGGTTATACGCTAGGATGTGAACAACAGTGCGTAACCTGCACACTTCTTGCCAAACACGTAGGGTGTTAAAACATTTAAGTAAAGAAATGATCAACGTGGTTAAGCTCTCACACATGGACGCCAAAATTATGTGATTGTACTGCGCCTTTGCCTGTAATCCTAGCATATAATATTGCTACTACGCTAGGTGCCAAACTAATGTGTAAAATAACTATGCACACAAGCGTAGTAATTGCCCTTACGCTGGGAAGCCAAAATAATGTGGAGTGCAGGGAAGGAAAAGAGAAATCTCTGTATGAAACTCATATGTAAATCTCTCTCTTACTACCCCTTTACTTACAGGAATGTTGTATCATCCAAATTTAAAGAAAATCAAAAATTATGCCAAATAAAATAATAGAAATTACTGAAATTTAGATAAAAGTCGGTAGAGCTAAGATTAAAAAAATTAATATATATATAATTTCTATAATGCCCTTCCTGTAAGTGTGAGTTCCTTATTTAAAGTCCTGTAGCCCCTTTCGGACTTTCTTTGATATGTGGACTTACGCATGAGTTATCTGCCACCTTGGTTTATCAAAGAATAGGTGTGTGATTACCTTACTAGTTTCGAACATCTGATATTAAAGAGCATGGAATCCAGCAAACCTGCAAGAAACAAACAAATTATTCTGGTACTTACCATGCCAGCCGAAATTCCGTTAGGGAAGTTGATAACTCCATGTAGTTTAATAAACACTTTTATTATAAACACAGCACTTAATCACGTAAATCACAACACTAAATTGATATCGATATAAGATATGCTCACAGTTGAACTAAACTAAATAAAAAAAAAACTCTTATGATTTTTTTTATCACTAGTTCATAGTTAATAATATGTATTTGTATCTATTTCACAGTTCATCTTCTTTAATTTCCAGGTAGGTGTGTCCGTTACTTCACAGCATTAATCACAATTTTAGTGTCTATTCTTTCAAGAAGATAGTATTCTTTTAAAACAGTTTCCGTAGCATCCTAAGGTAGATTAAGTCCTTGTGTAACCACTTCAAACTTGGTTTTAGTTGCACTTCTATCTCTGTCTCTATATATATATTTTAATGGTTTGTTGCTGCATACGTAAGATTTGTGTATTCGTTACCAGTATTGTCAGATTGGATCTCAAAATGCACATAGTCTAGAAAACTGACACAGTTTAGTTAACTTATTTTGAACACCAATGATGCAACTTATCGCACTTAACTAAATTGAATTTGAATATAAATATATGCACATATTTTCCATTGCAACTAACTCTGTTGAGTCTATAGTTCATTATGAAAATAACTATTTTCACACGAGCAGTAACTTCACAGACCCGATCCAACCGCTAACTTCCTCGTTCTTCCCCAGATTTTCGGTTTTGTAAAAGGGGTTTGACGCACAAGAGTCGTGCTTCGCCTCAAAGCTACTGGCTTTTCAATATAGATAACCTTTTCTATTGTCTATCTACCTGCTAACGGAACTTTGCAAGGAAGTATGCTTATTTTTATTTACATTGACTTTATACGCAAATAGTTCACTTCTTATAGATTGTCACCTAATTTCGAATCAAGCACTAAAATCTGCATTCTTTGGCCTTTCATTAGATACCAAATATGTTATAGTCCCCTTCTGATATAACCTTAAAATTTTGCATTTAAAATAGGCCGGTTAATATGTTTTCCACCACCTGACATGTTATTTTCTTATGTTTGTCTAGTCACTGGAGCCCTCTAGCGGAAAGAATTAACAATGTCACGGACAACCATAATAGTTCGGAGTTTTCTGCTTCCGCGTGACAATTTTACAAATTATTGATTATAGAATGAAATTAAACATACATCTACTTTACTTACAAGTATATACATATCTTTGCTACCATATACATATGTGGTATGGAGTTGTCATCCTCTATTAACTTTATTTGAAACAATTTCTTAGGGTAAGGATTCCCAGTTCCGTCTGTCCCCAGCAGAAAGCCAAAACTCCACCCTCCAATACCAGATAGTACTTGTTATTTTCTTTTTTTTTCTCACGGCTAAAAGAAAGTTTTATGATACGATATACGGAAGGACGGAAAAGGTAAAACAAAACAATAAGGGTACGTGTAGCTTTCCAATACATAATTGACTCTTAAACACACTAATTCCTACATATTTTAATTATTATTAGTATTTGATATTACAAACTGCTTCATCTGGTAAACCTGGAACGAATTCACAGCTTGTTTTGCTAGATTCGCTACGCCAGCTCGAATTCTTGTGAAATCGGCGGTCAACCCAAGATTTTAACACATCATTGTCCTTCTGTTTTTATATCTATGTGTTAAATTTTGACAATAGACAAATATCCGTCTTTCTGTCGCCTTTTAGGTAGTGTTACAACTCAGAGGGTTTTATGGTTTTTTAGTTCTATACAGTATTCTTATAGCTGCTTAACAGAAATAAAACAGAAGTTTTTAGTTTCAACTCACAATATAGTTGGCTAAGCTGATCAAGCATAGGTGACTGACCTTCTGGAGCTTAGTTGTCTTCTACAAGTTTTCCTTAAAAAAAAATCTCTAACTCACTAGAGTCTATCTTTCTATATACGAAATCCAATATCTATAGTTACATTCTCGATATAAACTATAATATTACCAATACTTAGGAAATAAAAATAAATATGATTCTAAGTTAATTAATAATATAAATAATATTTGAAAATAAAGAAAACCATTTCCATTTTGATATGCAAATTAATAACATTTAAATATACTACTATATAAACTTTATTAATGAAACTAATGTGAGACTGCGTCGTACACTTTGAAAGGAAATTTTCAAGCACAGGTGTTTTTTCTTCCAAATAACCGCCTTTACACCACGCAATCCCAATAACGTTAGCAAATCTGAGAGAAGAAAACTGATTATGAATCAGTGATGGGATCTTAATTATATTATTACAGAGATGTAAATTAATGTTATAGTTGTAGAGGACAGTGTCAGAGAAATGTCTCAAGAAGTTTTTCCACGGCGTTAAGAACACATCAAGAGGCTGAATCCTACCAGTTGTTCGTGCAGAAATGGTTTCTATTATGAGTTACTCCTTTGTTCTTAAAATAGGTTCAATGTTGATGAATTGTGACCATTCCACGAAGCTAATGACAAAATGGACTTTGCATTAAACGCTTGAAGAAAAATCTCTTAAAACCGTGATCTCAAAAGACTTGATGTTAATTTTCCCGAATTTGATGCTTTTACAAGGATATTTTCAAATTTAAACCCATTTAATCTCAACTTATTTTTTGTTTCAGACTTTCGTAATTATTTCTGAACTTACTGATTCTGAGCTCATTCTGAGGATTGTAGTGATAGCAGATGGATTGATACCATGTCTTTATTGCAAAAGACGAAATAAATTCATAACAAATAACCCACTAACAAAAAAAGATAAAAAAAATAAATTGTTCCCAAATAG
Organism: Thermobia domestica; assembly: GCF_964235325.1. Classification (NCBI taxonomy): domain Eukaryota; kingdom Metazoa; phylum Arthropoda; class Insecta; order Zygentoma; family Lepismatidae; genus Thermobia; species Thermobia domestica. The sequence goes on along the minus strand of NC_137468.1, from coordinate 167,745,181 downwards.
GAACAACTTACTTTTTATCTTATTGTGCAGGAGCATTTGTTGTGTTCCCAAATGTTCCTACAAAACAGTTAACAATGGTGATAACAAAACTACATTTGCAGAAATTAAACGCTATATGGTATAGCTATGGGTCTTAAAATTTATTGTCTGGGTCACACTTTCTGCTGTTTGTATCCACTATAGAGCGTCCCGTCTGCATTTCCAAATTAAACCGTGTTCACTAGAGCTATAAATATTTTCTTTTCCAACAACATCTGTTGCTTCACATTCACGACAAATGCATTGACACTGGCTTCTAACTGATTAGCTATAGATTTACTTTAAACAAGCGTCCTGCTAACATAAGTACAGAAAGGGATTTCAAATCAAAAATGAAAATGAAATGAAATCTTTGAGTTTTACGTCCCACGGTTATGCCGGTTAGGCTAAAGGAGACGGTGATAATGAGAGATGAGTGAAATGGTGGAATGAAGAATGTGGGAGGAAACGAGAGAACCCCGAGAAAACCCACGAGCACGGTGTTTGTCCACCACAAAGTTCACTTGGCGGGGAGGATTTCAAATCAGTCTGCACCTTCTTGCAGTAGCCCGTGCCAATTGTAATTGTTCTTGGCCAATTGTAATTGCAGAGCATTTCAAACCAGGAGAGTATTTGTAATTGTAATGACCATATTTGATCCGCCAATTTGAATTTTGTAATTTTAACGTCCCTAGATCTCTTATAATTTCCTTTCTTTTTAACCTCTGATTTCCTATAGTATATTCAAACAATATTTGTTTTTGTTGAGTGTATAAGTCATTACATAACATTTAGAAATGTTCAGTTGGAATTTGTTTTTCATACACCACTCATTTAGTTTATTTATATCAGACTGTAATGTATTACAATCCCTCTCTGGATTTCATTATATAATTTGGTGTCGTCTGCAAATATCAGACATGATGTATGTTTAAAAGATTTTGGTAGATCATTAATCATTATCAGAAAAAGTAAAGGACCTAAATTTGTTCCTTGAGGTACTCCTGAATATACCGAATACTGCTTAGATTTGATATTATTAAAGATAACATTTTGCATTCTTTTAGTTAAATATGAATAAAACAATTTAATTAAATCTCTCGATATACCAAACATTTTCAGCTTTCTAAGAAGTACACCATGGTCCACCAAGTCGAAAGCTCGTTTAAAGTCTGTATATATTACATCTACTTGTGTCCCTCTATTGAAATAGTCATTAATTACTTGATTCATAATCAATAAATTTGAAGTAGTTGATCGATTACACCTAAAACCATATTGAGAGTTAGACAAATATGTAGAAACATGATTGAATAGATGTTTATAAATAACTACTTCAAATATTTTAGCAGCAGAAGGTATCAGATTAATTGGTCTATGATCATTTATCAATCTTACTGGATTAACTTTAGGAACTGGGCATACCGCTGAAATTTTAAATTTTGCTGGAAATTTTCCTTGATGCAAAGACAAATTGAACAAATGAGTCAGTGATTTGATGAAAAACTCTTTACAACCCTTAAAAATATGAGATGGTATACTGTCATGACCAAATGATCTTTTACTTTTTATTCTATTTATTGCTTCTTCAACTTCAAATTCATATATCTTATCGAAAACCATTATATCTGCAGATGAAGGTATTTTAATTGAGTATATTTCAGATAAATCTATATTAGGTCATTCTGAACTATAAACGGATTGAAAATGTGTGGCAAAGGTTTCACATTTTAATTTATTATCGATAATTTTATCGTTGTTGTACTCAAGAATAGAATGTTTCTTAGTTAAATTTGGACATCATCTACTATTTACATATTTCTAGAATACCTTATAAGGGGAGTTTGGGAGGTCGAATCACACTTTCCCATTAATTCTAATATGTTTCTGTTCCGGAGCGCCAGATATAAGAGGAGTTTCGTTCGACTACCGTTTGTTCCTGTTTTATAAGAGGAGTTGGTTCCCGTAACGAAAGCCAGATATAATAATATTGGGATTCGAACCTTGGATCTCTTTTAGAGTCTTCTTAAGAACATCATTCATTTGTGAAAGACTAATAGATCCAATAAGGAACTGGCAAATAAACAAATAGTCTCACTCTCACGGTCCTAAGATTCGGGCGTTATATGTATCAGAGGCCTAGGCCATATACCCACCATCGCTGTTACGTCAGCTCCAAGATACATTGGTCAATACCTGTAAAAAAGTGCAAGGTAGGATAGCCATGCGTGATTAACACCAGACGAGTAGTGGGAGACGAAAGTAAATGTTTGAACTTCTCTATTGATAGATACCTTACCTTCTGACAAACACTTCACATCGTGTACGTTTTAATTGGTACACATTTCAATCACTAAGAAAAAGGGCATAACATATTAAACACATCTGGTTAGCACTATCATCACTTATAGAAATGATAACAAGAATTGTAAATAACTTTGTATTATTATGCACTATGTGGGTTACACTACATGTGATTTAGAACAATACTAATATTTTCATATTACTTTTAACATTTCACTCGAAAAGAAATTGGCCCATAGATTTCGGCACGACGCGTAAGTGCGCACGACGGTTTCGGCGACTATACGAAATAAAATTCACTGGTACACTACCGAAGAGTTGACATCCATTACTGGAAAGAGATGAATTGACTGTCCCATTCCTTGACAGACAACAAGATTCTTTTGCAAAATCGCTGCATTGGTGAGGGAGGTGCTTAAGAACAATTCTTGTTAACACAAGTTCCTTGTTACTATTGAAACATCATTTGTATACTTGTCACTGCTTCCTGCTTTCACTTTGCATTTGATATACACAAAACTCAAATACTATTCACATTCGTTTTAAATTTTGAAATCAACTTATTTCGAGCACATCTTGGATACGTTCAATGTACTTGGTGGGAAGTGACGCTCTTTTCTCTTCTTTGCATATCACACCGTTGCCAGTTCACAGCGCAAGAATACACTGACTAAACTAAAATATAGTTCGTAGAGAGCATTGAGTTTTTGCATTATTATAATATTAATATATAATGAATGGTTTACAGGTTAATAGAAATCACATTAAAAACACTGATTGTTTGAATAAGTTGTACAATCGACGATTATTGATAGACTTCACATTGTCACGTAAAAATCTGTCATCGTCATGAGGGCTTGGTGCGTGGGCGGACAGCACGAGAGTAGCAAAATTTTTCCTCCAAATATGGGCTGACGGGAGGAAGCAAAACTGTCTGGAGAAGTGAGGCACCTTTTGGGTGACAAATTCTTAAGCATTGTTCTCCTCCGACTGTTAGCTGATTGCGTTATATTTCTGAGAATTGACGCTGGGGAAATACGAGGGTTGATTTAAAATTTCAAGCCAATCCATCTTGTTACAACCTTAGGTTCTTTAATGATGTTCTCTTCTATTTTCTGATTATATTTTTTATAAGCCAGTTCGATACTAGATTAATTTGTTTCCTAATATCAACAAATCGTATATAATCAAAATAGTGTTTAGATTTGTTTTAACAGAACTCTCAACCAAAACATGTGGAAAAAATTTAGTACTCAAGGAAATTATAAATGGATAGATATATTACAAGAAATGTTTAATGAGTATAATAATAAAGGGCCATTCCACGCGAAAGTGAGCCTGAACCCAAATTTTCGAAAACTGTTAAAATCAATGCGTTTTTACATATATATGAAGTAAATAGAACGAAATTTACTTTTTCACAAAGAAAAACTTATTTATACTTAGAATTCACGTAAAATTTTAAGTCTGAGTTGTGAATTTGTAACATGTCAGCTGGGAGGAAAATTTTTATTCTTGTTATCGGCCACATTTTACGGTATATTGTGCATGTTTGGCTGAAGTAACTTCGAGCTATTCAAGATGCTTCTTTTTGCTACAAGCTGCAGTTGAAATAGTGTTTACAGGATAAAAATTGGTTATAATATCATTAAAGATATAAACGTCAACTTGAGTGTCCTGCCCGTGACAGAAAACTATCAAAAGTTATTGTACTGAATTACTAAATTTGTGAATGTGGTTCGTACTTAGTAGAAGTAACAATTTTCACGTGTACTTCTCATTTACCAAATTTTGGACTAATGCTAACAATATATTTCGATTTATTTCAATTTGAAAACTTGTCCTGCCCGTGACAGTGGGCATGCCACTCGTGGGATAGTTTGTGTACATTGGTTATTCACGATAGAAAATTATTCCATGTGTACTAAAATAAAGTTTTCTAAGCATGAACATTATTTACTTAAATAGAGGATTATGTATTACTGTCAGTATGATGTTTTAACTTAAAATAAATGTCATATAAATATTATCATTAGTGTCACCTTTCTGTTCGTTTCAAGGGAGCAGTAGATGGGATTGAAGTACGTACAAAACGGCCATTATGGAACTTCGTGAAACAAAACAAAGTAATTGTAGAATGTGCTGCTAATTTCGTAGCAGCTTTAAACTTTTCGTTTCAAAATATATCTGTTTTACTACTATCATCAGCAGAAATTGAAAAAAAAAAGAAAAAAAAAAGACGTTTTGAATAAAAGACGGGAAAATGCTCTTGTCAATGTCTCCAATCAAAACAGTTATTCCTGCAATTTGACAGTGAAATTTTGGTAGTTCGTCGAACTTTTAAATTAGAGTTTCATCCGTATAAAATCTTTCAATTTCTAACAGACTTTTATTCAGATTCTGAAAATGGTGACTCCAAAAGCCATGAAGGTATCCTGAGGGACGACTTACAAGGCTTGTGTTAGACCAGCTGTTGAAGATATATAACAATAAACATTTTTGTTGATGGAATTTTTCTCTAGTGGACAGAAAAAGAAAACATAGACATGCAACTATCGCACAAAGCCCAGTAGAAGAGGACGAAGAAGTCAAGGAAATTCGTATGAAGACCGTAAGCGATTGCGGTAAAATTTTCAAGACTGTTGAAGATGTGTCTTACGTGCATTTCGATCAAATAATACCTTTGATACCAGCAGTGCTGTGCCCCGGGGAGGGAGGGGGGCGAGCGTGGTTACGGCCCCGGGCGTCAAAGTAAGGGGGCGCGAAATTCAGAAGGAAATAATAATAATATATATATATATAAAATGGAAGGAAAACAAGTATTAAAAAGTGCTCAAAATCAACGAAAAGCAGAGTTTATTTTTGAAAATTTTCTTACGCATCGCGCCAACCATAGTAACGCTTTGAGGCTGGTCTGTCGATCTCACTCATATTTACGGGGGCGCCGTCGCGACGCGTTGTATACTCTCGCCCCAGGCGCTGATTTTCCATGGCACGGGCACTGGATACAAGCACCTATTTTATATACTGTTAGACAGTGTTTTGTACGAATTTCCCTACAAGGTGGGTGTAAATGGGCAAATAAAACCATTTCCTAAAGTGTAGGTGGTGAGAAATAAGTGTACGGCATATTATTATTTTTATGTGGTAAAAGCGAGCCTCAACTGAAGTAAATATAATTATTTATGTAAAATGCTATAACAGAACAGCAGAAATTAACTTATTTTCCATTTTATTTCATTTTTGAAATCATTCTTATTGAGATGTTGTGTGTTGATTCACACGGTGTCCTGCCCGTGACAACCATGTGTAATGCCCGTGACACAGTAAAGTTTAGTTTATTCATTAAATAAATATTTGGCAAATTTCTATTATGTGAAGTTTGTTTAAAAATTTCATCATTTATACATTTCCGTTTAAATAAAAACATTTTGAGCTAAGAATTCACAGAGTTTTGTAACATTCACTTGGTGTGTCGAAAGTCACTTCTCTTTTTTGTCCCCACCCGTGACAGACATTTAGGAATTAATATTTTCTACTCTAAACAGAAAAAAAATACTGAAAACATCAGCTACATATACTCCTAAGTCTGTACTGCTCATATATCATACAATTAGCAGAATTTATGTTGTACTTTTAGAAATATACAACTTTAAAGCATCAAAAATGTCGTGTAAATGTCCTGCCCGTGACGATGGAATGGCCCAGTATATAGAACAATTGGTATAAAGCCTGTAGAAGTTAATAAGAAAAAAATTCTTTTAATAAAGTTCATTCTGGCAATGCTCTTGGAGCACACTCAACTGGTTTATACTTAAGTGTAGTAGTATTTATCTGTGTAGTTTTCCACTTGCTTATTTCTTGTTTTACCTAATGTAGTGTACATAACACATACTGTTTCTTATCATGAGCCAATAGATGGTCTAGTCATGACCAATCCTCATCAGTTAGAAATACATATGTAAAGAAACATGAAATCTTTTCACCATCTTGATGATAGTCTCGTCATTTATAAAGAGAATTATTAGTTGGTTCCAAGAATTTCATTTGATTCATCGCAATATTAAAATCTGAAGAAAATTTGAAATTAACATTGTCATCAACTTTCTTAATGTCCACATTTCTAGAAAATAAGGAAGATTCCACGGAGTTCTTTACAGAAAAGACACTGCAGCACTTTTGTAGTTTTTTTTTTTTTTTTTTTTTTTTTTTTTTTTTTATAAATACTTTGTCTGCAAGATTAGAAACAAAATATAATATTTGAAGATTAAATATTAAACTTTAGAAGGACTTCAGAGTTCAGCAAAAGTGGAAAAAAGACCATAATTATTAAATTAATACTTTCTCTACCATCCGAGATATTTATCTGTCTAGCCTGCCATGACAGGCCATTAAAAGGTAAAGGATATTATGTTTTTATGTACGCAATGGAAGTTCGGGGTTGTATCTGTTGTTACTGTGGGGCCGCGGTAGCTCAGTGGTAGAGCGTTCACCTCTGGTGCATGGGGTCCCGGGTTCAAACCCTTCTCCCGCCAAGTGAAATTTGTGGTGGACAAACACCATGTGCGTGGGTTTCCTTGGGGTTCTCCCGTTTCCTTCCACTTTCTTCATTCCACCATTTCATTCATATCTCATCATCACCGTCTCCTTTAACCTACCTGGCATAACCGTGGAACGTAAAACTCAAAAATTTCATTTCATTTTTATTGTTACTGTATTAGTAGGTGCGTACAGTAGAAACATTTGCTAAGGCGACATGCCAAAACTAGTTGTCACATGACAGAGTTTCGCCCGCGTCAGAAATAATTAAATTTAAGAAAATGCGTACAGACAAAACACATTACGAAAGTGCCTCAAACTTGAATAATTCAGACTAAATAGATTAACGCAAATGACTAAATAATTCAGAATACGCAACTGACGAATGCTATTAATGAAGGAAATGGAGTGTTTCCGGTAATATACATTCTTAATTTACTGCGAATGGCTTTGATAGATGAGAAAAACTTATGAGTTAAAAAGGATGGCAGTGTCCGTCGAAATCCTTTCGGAATAGATGAAGGATAGTTAAACTTCATTTTCTTAACAAATTACCAAGGTTAGCTGGTTTAAACCAAGGGGGTTTAAACCAGCTGGTTTTTTTTTTCAAAAAAAAAAAAAAAAAAAAAAACTAGTTTAAACCAAGAAAAAAAAAACGAAAAATGCTTTAAATCGTATGAACTTCATGGTGACGTTTCGACATATCAAACCATCTGCATTAGTTTTATCTCCTTTTCACCTTTTAATCAAGGTGTCCCATGTTCAATTCTCGGTCGAATCATAACCTTTCTTTCAAGTGTAAACCAAGTAGTGGTTCGGATGTCACTTTAAGCAAAAGTCTTCTTTTTACCTCGGTATTCCATAAGAATGTTCAGCCTAAACTTACGAAACGAAACCAAATTGTATATTTCTGCTTCCTTGAATGCCTGTTGTTTTATAAAGAAGCCAAGGTTGCTTAAATATATTGATAGATATTGGCAAAATTTATCAACTACCTACGTAGCTTTCAACATTAGCTTGGATTGGACTTTCAATGTTATTTTAATTGAATGATATCTGCATACTAAATTTGTAATTTAATACCTCAGACTTAGCGTACTGATTATACGTTGACAATACATGGCAAGCAATAACTGGATTTTTTCGTTATTGCTTTACATTTCAAGTAAAAACAGGATTTTCCCAATGCCTGAGGCGGGAGTTTCCGGAATTTATACCTAGGTATATAATTCTGTATAATGGTTTCAATTGTGCAACTGTTTATCTTTTTGTCCATTTGAAATGACTTAACAAGTATGTAAAGATCAGTACAACGTATTTTTATCAGGAGTCCTTCGTGAGTGAGTCAGCAGACTCATCGCATTTGTGGCCAATTAGTCCCAGTTTCGAGTCTAAATGAAGAACAATTTCTCTCGGATGTAAGTCGAGAAGCGGTTTGGATTTCGCTTTAAGTTTATGTGGCCCCTTCCAGCATAACCCCGTTGTTGCATAATAACACCACGGCGATACAAACTTATTTCTGTTCATATGTATCATAACTACATAGAACAAATTATTTAAACCAAAAAAACCTTTTTTTGTTTTTTGTTTTTTTTTTTTTTAATAAAAACCATGGTTTTTGCCAACCCTGCAAATTACAAAACTTAGATGAAACAACTTTTGTACTTACTTATTATCAAGATTATACAAAACAAACGAATAATTTGGCATTAAAGCAACTTTAGTTTCTCTAAAGAAGGAAAAATTTAGAAACATCTGAGATTCTGAAAGTTTTTCCTTTAACTTGTTTAAGATTCCGCTGGAGTCTGCCAGGTCACCTACAGTTATTCATAGGTCTATATACATACAATCGAAAGAAATATACATGTCAAAGAAAAGAACTAAAAAGAAATGCTAAATACGTTTACAATGATCTCAAATATAATATTACAGAAGTAATAAAAACAAATCTTCAACAGATAGGTTACATATAGTACGCAGAAAGCACGTTATTGAGAGATGAAATATTTACTTATAAATACACTGTCCCTAACCAGACACATGTACGGACAATCCACTGATATTTCGGACATCACACTCACGCTCACTGAAACAGTTCGAAACTCCATGTGAAAATGGGTGACTGCTATTGGTCTTTAAGAAGTATGCAGTCAGTAGGATTTCATGTAGAACCAACGTTTATTAGTATTTGGGTAACTTTTTACAAAAAGAAATTTGTATACAGCAGTAGTCATGAAGTCGAAGCCTCGCTCTAATACTCACTTTGTTGATGGAGAGCCAGTTAGTGTCCGAAATATCGTCGTACATTTGTCCGATTAGTTTATTATTATTATTATTATTATTATTCTTTTAAAGTAAGTATTTCGTAGATAGGTAAGTATCTGAAATGTTCTTCGTAAAAGCTACAAAATCAGAAAATCATCATTAAATACAGATCTTGGCAATATAGATAAAAAATTATATGCAAGTTTGTATAGATATACAAAACTTGGCGCCATTAAATATTAAAAGATTCGTTTCGTAAGGCCAGAAATAATCATCTTTCCTTAACAGATGAACAATTTAATCTCCCTTAGCCTAAAAGGCATAATCGTGGGACGTTAAACTAAAGTTTACGTGGGACATTTCACTTCATTTCATTTACAAATGAAAAATTGTTTGCAATTCGAGAAATGGACGCCACAAGGAGATGAATAAGAGAAAACATTTTTTTTTTCATTTTATTTCTTTTTATTTGTCTTTAACATTTACCTTGAATAATCATCATACTGCCCTCGTTGGTAACTGCAATTAGCAAAAATATTAGAGCTACAAAGAGAACTTGCAACGTAGCTTACCATTGAATCATTTCTTCATTTTCAGACATTTTGTGCTCTGGGTTAAAAACTGACTGATTGTAGCATTAGATATAGCAAATAACGTATTATTTCGTAATATATTGTTTCAGTGTGATGTTGTCCTAAAACTCGCATGTTTTTGTTCTAACAACGAACTAGATGAACGATTTCATTTGCCAGTAACGTTGTAATGAATGAGTTGATTTGGGTTCAGTAGTTCTTGATAATTGACTTGAGATCACGTTCTGTGGAAATTTTAAAGACAATTGTAATTTTCAGAGAACGTCTTTTCAAACAATTGCCTTACTCCAACTTTTATCTTCTTTCTCTTTTGTTTTTATTTTTTTTACTTTTAATTTAAATACGTAGAAGTTTTGTATAGATTTAACCTCTCTGATGTACTGGTTTGCATTGAAATTACCAAAGTGAAGCAGTAAGCAGTGGTTTGCAATTACTTGCAGGCAGTGCAGTTTTCGTCCAACGTCGTGAGGAAAAGTGTGGAGCTACTTAAATGGAAAAGTATCGGACTCCAATCAGTATCTGCAACAATAGCGATGGAACTCGCGATGGTTGACCACATATACCGCGATTCCAGCTTAAAGTTGAAAGCTGGCTGGCTTACGATCTTCGGACCTTCGTGCCACCGAGTTGAACTCAGTTTAGGTTCAGCGTTACATTTCCGACTAGGTAAATAGGCAGAGTTGTAGTAGTGCCATATTCATCTATGCCGGAGCACCAGTGTTGGGAAGTAACGTAACGCGTTACTTTTTAAGTAACGTTTCCTAGTAACGCGTTACATTTTTTCCAAAGTAACTGTAGCGGTAACGCGTTACAAATTTTTAAGTAACGTACCTAGTTTGCGTTACTTTTTTCGCGTTACATTTCGGATGAGTAACTACAATATATGTATATTTTTTTTCGGAAACAAATGTTTCTTTTCTGTAAGTGAATTTCTCAGAATGAAACAATCGAGCATGAACTACGTAGTCAGTGACCGACAGTCACAGACACACAGAGAAACAGATAAGTTCGTAGTGCCACTTGCTGTTTTATGAAGATGAGGACAGCCTTAGGGAAATCATGTGTACTGATTGCAAGCACCTGGAAGATTTTGTCGTAGATTTTGACAGCTCCAAATCAATATATTCAGTGAGTGAACTAGGAGTACAATGATACCGGTAGTCTATTTTACTTTGATTGGTGTTGTTTTTATAAAGATGGAGAACGAAAATATTTTACCGTTCGAACATTTGAAAGAATACTTTTTTCTTAAGAGCTGAGGAAGATGGTGGATAGAATTTAAAAGTAAAGTGTCTGAAGTGCCCCGGCGGAAAATATTTATCAACAACTAGGGTGCAATAATTAATGATTTGCAGTAAGGTGTTAATATGAATAAACTGTGTTCTGATGAGCAGGCCTACTTTATTACTAGAAAATAGTTTGCTGATGGTATGTGATATTGGAGTTCTTTCAGATCAGTTTGCTTATCCTAGAGTCCCGTTGATTATAGAGTAGTGTAATGTTTCTCTATATTCTTTATTTTTAATTTTACATAACAACATTTTTATTATTATATAATTAGTTTAACAGAATAATAATAAGCAACCATTTTTTCTAACGTATAGGGATGAGCACGAGTCAAACTGAAACTCGACTCGACTCGAATGCAAGTCGAGTTTCGAGACAATCAAGGATAATATCCTCGAGTCGAGTTCCGAGCCGATTCAGTTTTTCGCGTCGAGTTTCGAGTCCAGTCGAGTTTGATAAATGGCTCGTTCGTTTTAAGTCGTCTTGAAACCATGGCCTGATTACACTGGAAAACGAAAGCCATGAGAAATGTACGCTAAACAGTAATATGGAATACTTTTAGTGTTGCTCACAAGAGAGGACACGGCTCGCATCTCGTCTCGTCTCGATAGCGAGACCACAAGAGATTTTTTATAACAAGCTCATCTCGGCTTGGCTCAACTGAGAAGATGGCTCGAGCAGGCTCACTTGGGGTGAACCATCGGCTCGAGCTGGCTTGGTAGGGATGACCCATTTGCTCGGTTCGGCTCAACTGAGCCGAGGGCTCTAGCCGAGTCGGTTGGGTGAGCTGTTGGCTCGGCTCACTTCTTGGTTCGGGTCGATAGTGAATGAGCTGTGAGTTGAGCTGCTCGAATCGCTGACAATTCTAAACCAGGGCCGAGCAGTTTTGAAGATATTTGGCCAGTGCCCTCTAACTTTTAACAGTGTTTGGCTCGAGCCCGAATACTCAACCTAGACCATCAACCCAAATTCAGAAGCTCGTGAACAATGTCCTTGACTCATAGACTTCACGACTACCGAGGTTGGCAATCAACTAGTTTCTTAGTATTCAAATACAAACCGACTATCTTTCTTTTTATATACAGTGTTGTTATAATAATAATAATAATAATAATAATAATAATAATAATAATAATAATAATAATGATATAAGTTGTAGTAGTAGTAGTGTCATTGATAATAATTATACTGTTTATGTAACATACTTAAAGAATATACTCGAAACTACACACCGGATTTGGCTCGAGTCGACTCGAAACTCGACCTCAATTCGAGTCGAGTTGGAGGAAATTTTTCTAATCGAGTTCTCGGGTCGAACTTAAAGATGTCTGTTTCTAGTCGAATCGAGTGTCAAAGAAAACTCGCTCGTGTCCATCCCTACGAGTAATGCAGTATGGCATTTTATCAATGTTACATGTTGTATGAAAATGTTCATATATCAAGTAAAAACTTGTCCTTGCATTTACATAAAGCGATTCAGAACGTGCAATAATAATAATAATAATAATAATAATAATAATAATAATAATAATAATAATAATAATAATAATAATAGCGGTAGTAATAGTAGTACGGAAAATTGAAGTCATATTTTTTTCTCAATTTTAAAGTTTCGGACCTAAAAGTAATGCGTTAGTAACGCGTTACTTTCGAAGTAAAGTAAGAGTTACTTTTTGGGAGCAGTAACGCGTTACTAACGCGTTACATTTTAAGAGAAAGTAAAGTAACTTGTAACGCGTTACATTTTTACAAGTAACTTACCCAACACTGCGGAGCACTTGGTGGAAGATTAGAGAACCAAAAACACAAGTTAAGCATAAATACAAAACTGAATTCAAAGTATAAATGTTTATTTTAATGTATAGGGAAGCAATACATAACAGAAACAGCCATCGCATAATTTTCTAACTCCGTTTTATTATTATTATTATTATTATTATTATTATTATTATTATTATTATTATTATTATTATTATTATTATTATTTGCCAGTTTCACTTTTTTGTATGTCGAACTACTGAAGACTTCTTTAATTTCTATCAGTGTTCATAAAATCCATCTACTATCTCTATTTTAAGTAGTTCAAACATTATATTTCGTTTAAACACGTGAATTTTAAGTTTTTAATACTACAAAACTCTTATATTACGTTGCAACCATGAAAAATTTAAATCAAGCCTAATTAATTAATTAATTAACTTTCACTGCTATATAGCCTAATTAATTAATTTTTTGTTTCCCTGTGAACAAACATTTAAAACACAACTTTGAACATTTCTGTTGTAAGTTAAAAGTATGTTTTTCATTTTTCACTTCATCTTCCCTGAAATAAAAAAGTATTTTTCCTGATTCTGTAACGGAGGGTCACTTTTCCCTCGAAAGCTGTGCTGGAGTGTCGCTTCGCCTCCACTACACCTCTGTAAATAAGACAGTTTGACTAGGACTGTAGAATTTAGAGGCGCCTCAAAAGAAAAAAAAAAAGTCAACATTTGGAACAACTGTGTTTTTCTAAATAATTATCATGACATTTTATATTTTATTTGGTTTGATAATTCCATTATTACAAATGACAAAACCTAGATTTTATGTCAAAACAACTTCATACTTTCACACTCAACACTGGTCAGAAAGCATTGCATGACATCATCTACTAAACTGATGATCCCCAAAAATACCTTTATGTATTGAAAAATAAATGTAAAATAGTTTGTGCCTAAAGCAAAACTGTCAAAGATATGTTGGGACGATTTCATTAGTCAATAGCTTATCACGGAGTGGGTATGGTGGATGAGGGGCTTCCGGCCATAAATTGCATAGGGTCTCAAGATGCCTAAATCTCTGCGTATATCTTTGACAGTTTTGTTCAGCTTCAGATTGAAAGTTGTTTCTGATTGTACATTCGTAGTTATAACAGATCTAAATAATCAGCATCCAGTGTTTGAACACATATATAACGAATTACATGCTATTATGAACTGCCCTAAGCTTGATATACGTCTACCATTTAAGAATTGCCGAAGTTTTCAACGGATAGCCCCATCTTCCTCACCAGCGTTTTGGCAAAGCCGTAAATTTTAATCGCATCTCATAGCATCAATCGTTACGGTGTTTACGCATTAAACAGAAACCATTCTTCCAAGTAATGAAAATATACAATTCTTCTTAAGAAATATATATAAATATCGGATGTTCTAAATTGCGCCCACGGACAACACAGAATTATTCTTCAGGAAAATGCTGTATAATGGTATACCCTCCGGGGTCTATGGGGAGTCAACATGTCACCATGTGGCAACGTTGCAGATTAACTTGAAACCATTAGCGTTGCTCTACGAATCCATCAAGCAGTTACATCGATTGTTACGCTAATAAGTGGTGCTAGTGGCAACGTCTATCGACTGTAACTGCCATCTGGAAAGAATCGGCGTAACTATTTGATGAATTGGTATATCTTATCTGTGACGTTGCCACGCAGTGCAATTTGCATCTCCAGACGATGACGCGAAAGGTATACAATCAATTTATATATATATATATATATATATATATATATATATATATATATCACTTTATTTTGACTTGTAGAATAGTGCTCTGTAATCCATGAGCACCATTTTTAGAACACCCGATATAATATATATAAGTTCATTTAGTATACGTGACTATGCAGTAAATATATTATCTAATTTAGCCATACTTACTTTTTAGGTCACACTATGGATGTGTAAGTCTCTAGAGCCATAGTCTCAGGCAACATGAATTAATACTAGATACACATCATCGTGTTTTTTATTTGTAACATTTAGAGACTGGTAGATTAATGATGCTTACTCGAATTACGACAGTTTCACAACTATCAGATGCTACAATTCAAGTTATACTTCTTGAATTTGCCACTCCGACAACTCTTAAACAAGCAATTTCTCGTTCTAACTAACTAACTCTATGTCCTATGGATCCCAGAGGTTCAATGTCGCATTCACAAAAACTTTCCATTGACTTCTGTGAGACCCATCTTAATATTGTCCTCCCATCTACGCCTAAGTCTTTCTAATGTTCTTTTTCTGATTAAATCCCCATTTAAAATTTTAAAAGCGTTTCTACTTTCTTCCATTCTGACTACTTGAGCCTCCTAGACTTAATGATCATAACCGTAGATGTTAGGTAAACCTTATAAATTATAAAGTTTCCGCCATTCCCCATTCATGTTCTTCTTGTGTCCGAATATTTACCTCAGGATTTTGTTTTCAGATATTTTTACTCTGTGTTCTTTCCTCAAAGTAACCGACCATGTTTCGCAACTATATAGTAGAACAAACATAGTTTTCGTTTTATATATTTTAAGCTTCAAATTCTTCGACAGAATTCGCTAAGACAAAAGAGTTTGAACTAAGTAATAACACGAAATCTCTCCTGTTTAGTCGATATTTAATTTCTTCGTGGATATGGTGTTGGTCTGTTAATGTTGATCCTATGTATTTGAAAGGATTTACTTTGTCGAAAGATTACTTGACATTTTAATGTATTCACAGTTTGCAGTATTACAGTCACGGCGAATTTTCGTGTATCTTTATTTTTTTTCCGCCTTTACTCCTAAACTAATGTCCCAACAAGCGTTTAATTCTTTTTATTATCCTCATATCATCTCCTATCAGGTTGACATTATCAGCATAAGTCATAACTTGGTGATTGATATTCACCTCTATGCCCTGGCAGCTGTTAGTTTTCCTGGTACCGTACTCCTGAACAAAATTGAATAATAACGACTACAAAGCATCTCCCTGTTTCAGAGCATTCTCGAGGTGACAGCTCGTGGAGAAGTATTCCCTTACTGGGACTTTATTTTTGGTTTCATTTGTTAGTCTAGCTTTTTTGGTACACCAAATTCAGTAAGAATATTGCAGAATGTTTTCCTAACTGACTCATAGACCTTTCTGAAACCAATTAATAACTGATGTATGAGGGGTGTTGTATTTCCATTTATTTTTGAGTATTTGGCGAATGGTAAATATCTGGTCGGTAGTTGATCGATTTCACCTAAATTTGCACTGATAGTCTACAGTAACTTCATTTACGTATGAAGTCAGTCTTACTAACGGAATGTTTCAGAGGATTTTATAGGGTGTTGGCTGGCAAAAGAGAGATGCCTCAATAACTACTACGATCAGTTATGCTGCTTTTCTTGTGGATTGGAACAATGATTGATTCTCTCCACTCTTGTGGCAATTCCTTCTTGTTTCATATAAGGAAAATAAGTTTGTGTATTTCGCTCTACATTTTTTTCCCTCCAGCTAAATTAACTCAGCCGGAATTTTGTCTGTACCCGGAGATTTGTGTTCCTTTAATTTCTTTATAGCACTTTCTATTTCTGTTTGAATGATCTCTGGAATATACGGTTTGCTATATGAATTTCACTTTCTGCACGAACATTAGTCTTTGACTGATCATTTATCAATTTGTCAAACAAATCTGTTCACCTATTCAAAATACTATCCGTGTCCATGAGAATTGTACTGTCTGCTTTCTTTAATACAAAGGGCGAAACTAATAGCCTTTCTTAAATTCATTGATGTCTTCATACATGTCCTGAATATTTTTGCTTTTATTGATTTCCTCAAGTTCAATAAATTAGCTTTTGAAAAATCATGTTTCTTTGTTCTAAAAGTGTTGAAAGTTTCCCATCTGATGTCAATGAAATTTTATGTAGTTCTTTCGTTGGGATTTTGTAGTCA
The DNA here is from genome assembly GCF_964235325.1 of Thermobia domestica. NCBI lineage: Eukaryota > Metazoa > Arthropoda > Insecta > Zygentoma > Lepismatidae > Thermobia > Thermobia domestica. The sequence goes on along the minus strand of NC_137468.1, from coordinate 167,728,443 downwards.
ACGCAGTTTTGCGTGTTTTCTTTTCTCTGATAGTTTGGTGCATTCTTGGTCGAACCATGGTTTGTTTCTATGTAGTACCAAATTTTATCCCAAGTATCCTTAATACTAGTACATTCCGTACTTTCTAAAACCAATAATCTAATTGCCACTTCAGTCTGGCACTCTCCTCTTGTCTGATCCTTCTCTAATTTCTTTAAATTAAACTTCTTTGTTATCAGATGCTGATTATTTCCTTTTTACAATGATAATCTTTTGCTTATAGTCGCTGCTACCAAGTACTGGCCAGTATCACAATCTGTCCCTTCAAACAACTGAATATCAATTACAATAGACTGTCTTTTTCTCTCTGTTAAAGCGTGATCAATTTGACTATATATTTTTCCATCTGGTAAGGTCCAAATATATTTATGAGAATATCCCAATGTGAGAATTTTGTTCTCTTTCCTATAAGTTTTTTTTGGATATTGCAAAATTCGCGTGTCCAACTTCGTTAACATTACTTTCCATGTGCAGACTTTCGTTCCCTATAATCGATTTGACAGTGTCTTCTCGTCCTACCTTTGCATTGAAATCCCTTTTGGGAGTTGGTCAAATACACGTTTTACTTCTGACGTTTTGATCGTTATCCTTATCTTCTATTCGAACATGTACATTTAAAAGAATAACATCGCACTCGTCGTATCTTAATTAATCCATAGTCAGTATAACAGTATGGTATAGTAGGCGCTGTGTGTAAATCAAGCTGTGTTGTTGATTCTCTGACCCACCATACCAGTTTAGGTTAAGGGTTGTGTTAGGTAGATTTTTCCTTATTACCGTCCTTAAGTGTTCAACTGCTACTTTATGAATAGTCAGTATAGTCTGAAGAGAAAAAGGAACATGAAATAATAACTATAAAATAGAGTTCTTTAAAATGAAGTTATTATTAAGATAATTTGAAGTACCATCCTTTAAATTAGTCGGACCTTATGCCCGTAGCCTGTGTCTATGTCCTATAATTAAGTGAAGAACGACTTAAACTCTATGAAATCAATACTGTAGTAAATTATAAGCACAGTATAAACCATACAATGTTACTGTTTTGTATTACATTAAGTTTCAAAATTCTTATGCGTAATTTACGATTTACTTGTACCGCATTCTGAGCCGAAATATAATTCATTAAATCAAGAAAGCATATTTCGTTTTGTTTTACTTCATAAGTATCGGCTGACCTTCCGAGCTTTCATAGACCTGAAAAGTCAGGGAATTTCATTTTGGTTGAAAAGTAAATCGACATTCGGAGAAAGATTGACAAACATGTAGCGGAAACATTTTTTTTTTTTTTTAATCTAACTTCACGTTTTTGAACCTTGCCAAGGATTTTAATATGATTTAAAATATTTCGAGATTGATAGTTTGACAGGCACGTAACGTGACCCACAAGCAGTATTACGATCAGTTGTGTAGCAAAATCGTGAAGTATCCACCCTAGAGATGCAAGGGCTCGGGAAGAAAACGGCTTTTTTGAAAAAACAAACTCAGTTTTTTCTGCTTCGCTTTTTTGCTTGGGAAATTTTGGGCTTTTTTCAAAATTCTGCTTTAAATTGATAAAGCAGACTTTGTTTCGCCTCTCTATAGCACAAAAAGTCATTTAATTAGTGGTTGATGCCGATAATAATATAAAACCTTGAAAATAAACCATGAATTTCGAAAAGATATTTCAAACAATTCAACATATTTACATTATGAATTACAAAGGATTAACCAATGTATATAATAAGAATTTCTTAACCTCCTATATACAAAAGTAAGCAGGGTTGGCAAGAACCATGGTTGTTTTTGAAAATGCCAAAAACCCGTTTTTGGGGGGAGTTTAAACCAGTTTTTTTTTTTTTAACCAGGTTTTTTGATTTAGATATTTTGCTTTATGTGTTTATATTACATATTCACAGAATTAAGTTTGTTTTGCCTTGGTGTTATTATGCAACAACAGACCTATGCTGGAAGAGGTCCCATGAGCTTAAAGAAGTTCAGTCAGTAAATTTCTCAAATTGAGAAATTCCCGCCCTAGCCATCGGGAAAATTCCGTCATTACTTTAAATCTAAAACAATAACGGGAAAATCCTGTTATTGCTTTGCATGTAAAATTTAAAGGTCAACGTATCATAATCAGTACGCTAAAACTGAGGTATTAAATTACAAATTTAGTATGTAGATATCATTGAAAGTCAATCCAAGCTAATGTTGGAAGCTACGTAGGCAATCGATAAATTTTGCCAATTTATATCAATATATTTAAGCAACCTTGGCTTCTTTATAAAACAACAGGCATTCAGGCATGCAGAAGTATACAATTTGGTTTCGTTTTGTATGTTTAGGCTTAACATCCTTACGTAATACCGAGGCTATCAAGGAGAAGACTTTCGCTTAAAGTGACATCCGAACCGCTACTTGGTTTACGCATGAAAGAAGGGTTGTGGTTCGACCGAGAATTGAACATGGGACACCTTGATTAAAAGGTGAAAAGGAAATAAAACTAATGCAGATGGTTTGATATGTGCAAACGTCACCATGAAGTTCACACGATTCGCATTTTTCGTTCCTTTTATTTATTTATTTATTTATTTATTTATTTGGTTTAAACCAGTTATTAAAAAAAATCTGGTGTAAACGAGCCAACCCTAAAAGTAAACACTTCTTTAAAAAAAATGCACAAATAACCAGCAAAATTGTATGTAGTATTTTTACTTCAAAATATTCCATACTCTCTTTTTGAAACAAAATAAAATTAAAATAAAACATAAGAGAAATACTTAGATTTATATGATACACTTAAAGGCTGCACATCTAGAGCTTTTGGTTCTGTATATTATTGAAATTCTACAGTTAAGTTTTATATAACCACCATCACGGTTTACCCAATCCTCAAGTTTTCTGAATTTTTAACAAGAGGGATTCAACATATCATTACGGAACTCCTCCCCCTCCCTCCCCCCAAAAAAACTATGGAATATATTTAAGTTAAGTTAAATAGAACTGCACAACAAACATGACTGAGTGGTTAGCTTTTGCGCTTCTATCAGAAAGTCCGGGATTCAACCCAGCATTCGACCATTCTGACAAAGCTTTTCTTCATTCCATCTGTGAATGTAGAAATAGTGCGTGTATTGTGAGTTGGCCGACTTCCTTTCTTATTTTTTTTTAAATCATTATTATTACTAATTACCAGCAATGACGGTTTTGCGAAGGTTAGTAGGGTAGTCTTTCGGACTAAAGCCTGTTCCACAAAGTTACGGAATGTCTAAAACAAACAAAATATCTATTAGTTATGCCTTTACTCATAAACTTTAAGCTCTCGTCAAATAAAAATTACGAATGTTTAGAAAAACTAAACATTAGTAAGAAAAACCTCTCCCAAAATACTTTTCTACATCCGCCACTGATTCTCAGTATAAAATGATCTTCAAGGTTGTATCCGGAAGATTATTGCTAAACATATAAACGAAACGAAATATTAGTTATGCCTGTACTCATAAACTTCAAGCACCTCCCAAATAAAATTAGGACTTTTTACAAAACGAAACAATCAGAGAAACCCCTCCCAAAGTACTTTTCTAAATCCGGTACTGATTATTTGTATAAATTGGTATTCAAGGTTGTATCCGGAAAATTATTGCTAAATCATTGCACAGCTGCAGTATAACAGAAATGTGGAAGTACGGTTTGACGGATATATTGAAAAACGTACGCTTTGAAGGATATATAGAAAAACGTAAGTTTAACTTTTGCGCTAGAAGCTAGAGTACTAAGCCTTAGAAATGAAACACGGATGACAAACTAAAATGATCTAGAGAAGAAAAAATGTCGATAACTCAAAAGCTAAAATAAAGTTAAATAGCCTCTAAAATTGCCCTCAAATACTACATTCTTCATGTTAGCTTTAATTCGTAAAACATGTGTTCCATCCATCTTAATGGTGAATTTCAGAGCGAAATATGGTATTTAGGTCATGGAATTCTTATCTAACTATAGAATATACTATAAGAAAGCTATTTAGATAGAAAAATCATGAAAATGAAAAAAGCCAAAATATCCAAAATTCTCGTTTTTTCCCCAAAAAAGCCGACTTTTTATGTAAAAAAAACGAATAAAAAAAGCCGGTTTTTTTTGCATCTATAATCCACCCATAATGAGACCCTATTTACACTCAATAACAAAAATTTCTGCCTAATTTTCGTGGCCAACTTTGACCACTCTTTCCTAGTTCTTCACGGAAGTATAACACAACGTGAACAAGGATGCACATTGGCCCTTCCTGGAAACAGCATGAACATACCATCCTGAATTTGAATTAGATTATGTAAATGATAGCTATAGATAATCTTACAATCTCCATGCATATTGGCTTTCTCCTTATTTGCTTTCCTGGGCCCCACCCGGCATAGTTAGCAATAAATTTGGTCAAATTAGTACAGTCCTAGTTTTTAATTCAGTAATAGAGACGTCAAGCTAACTAAAATAATTTTGTAGTTGTTAGCTTCAACCAACAAAAGTAGAAAATATCTATTTATTGTCGAGATATTTATCTACAAAAGTGTGATGACAGCAGACGCTCGTAACGTAATATATAATAACCTGACGTAATGCCATTAAAAAAAAAAACCTTATGTTGGCAACACTTTTAACCTTGTGGCAAACAATGTCGCCCTGCCGATATGTGCATGATAAGAAAAAAATAACTTTTTTTTTTCTATAAGTTTAAAAGCTACAACAGCGTATCAGGATAAATGGTCCACAGACTGTCCCAAAATTCATGTGTAAATTTTATTTTCGTGTTCCATAGAAATGGAAAGTGATATGTGTTGAGATTATAGACGAAGGTCTTAAGTTTTGTTTGACATTAAAGCGAGGTCTGCAGTATTAACGATTAATGAGTTACGAGGTCAAAGGTGAAAATTTGATTTTTTTTTCCTTATGGAATTTCATTGTTACGCAACTTTTCGAAGTTTTGATTTTTAACCGCATAAGTTGGCACATTTGCATAACTTCTGATGTGAAACAATGTGCTACAGAGGAATTTGTGGGACTACCTTTGATCACTAGCAGCTCATGCGTGACTTGTTGTAACAGCACTTTTTTTTTTTTTAGCAACTTCCAGCAATAAATCAATTCAGTCGAATAAAGTGTAGTTGAACATGCAGATAAAGGACTTACATAAGATTACCAATCTTAAGAAAGCTCAAAGGTCACGAAGCTTATGCGTACTATTTCAGGTACTGAAAAATATCAACATTCTCGAATGATAGAACAATAAATTGATTATGTATGACTATTGAACAGAAAAAGTACTATTCCAGTAGATGAACTGAAAACTGTGACTTCTAATCTCTCGGACTGTAACAACGCCGGAAAATGTGGCGCCTGTGAGAGCGTTCATCCAGCAATCTCCCAAGCATTCAGCACTTAAACAGGTCGACCAGGCAATTTTTTCTCAGACCTGATGCTCTGAAGTTCGATAGTTTTTCTATCCGGAACAGAATCATGTTGGTCAAGTCCGAACCGAACTTGTTACCGCGTCTCATTGCCAAACGTAAGACGAACTGCAGGAAACTGTATGAAAACCACCTGCTGTGTTCCAAATGGAAGATAGTTGTCACAGTGGATGAATCATATATCCATCTCACTGCTGATAGTCACATTCGGGTAATCACATACTATGACATTGACAGCAAGAGGCGCGGCAACTTTGTTCGTCAGTGCAGGGAAAATTTCCCTCGTGGCTTTATGGTTGTTAGGGAATTCAGGTATGAGGGTAAGTTGCTGATACGAAAGATGGACAAAAACGTGAAGGTAAATGTAAGATACTTCCAAGAATCCATTCTGGCGCCTACCATCTATCGGAGAGACACCCCACAATTGTATGGAATGGACACAAACCAGGTGATAATCCATATGAACAAGGTTTCGAGTCATACTGCTAAAACATCACTATGCTTGTATCAGGAAATGGCAGAGGATTAGGAATTCGTGTCATTCCGTTTGAAGACATTACTATGAAAAGCTCAGGTGCCAGTTCCAGTGGATTTCAATGCCATTTCCAGGTCTATAGAACATGATTGGTGGTAGTGACACGGTATTTCTTAAAACCCTTTAACGCGCCATTTTTCCCATCAGACTTTTTTTTTTAATTTGGAGTGGTTTCAGTGTAGGAGTGGGAATTCTTTTTAAAAAATAATGCAAATAATATGGGATCTATGGGATATTTTATGGTGTTTGCATATAGGGTTTACGCAAAGTTTCGTGTTGACATCTGCAAAGTCCTCTAAAACCAGATAAAACCAATAAAACGCGATGAATGTCAGCGTATTTGCACTCATCACACTTCTGTCTAACACAGAAAAAGTCAACAGTTCAAAACCTGTCCAGCTAAACAAGCTAAGAAAGCTCGAAAATGACATTGTGGTGTAACGCCGGGTGCAAGAAGTAAGACTAAAAGGGTCAACGCTGGCTTACTATGACATCTAGCGGAAAATTTAGAACTTCATTAGTGAAAGGGGATCTTAGCTGATACGCAAAGCTACTTTTCTATGTCCGAACTAGAAACTACATGGTGCAATACAATTTCAAAATAAACTTTGCATATATGCAAAGCTGCGCGCTAAAGGGTTAAGATGAGTACCCGTCAAAAATGGTCGGATATAAAGCAAACAACCTTCTGCATGATTTCTGCGTGTGTGCCTGAATAAGGAAATTTGATCCTGGCAGTGTGTATTGCAGTGGAGCTAAATGAAAGGAGGAAAATAAAATTTTAAAAAATCAAGAGAAATATACTGCATTCTTCCTCGCATTGATCGGGGAACCTTATTGTTTGTTTACCCCACTTCAATTTACAGCATATTTTTTTCTGCTTCTGTTCCCACCCTTTTGATTCGTCTGGTGTATTGCGCTCACATCAATGGTCCTTTTGTTTACTTAAAAGGGTGGCTTGATTCCTGGTGCAAGTGCCTTAAACTTCGAACGCATTGCAATGATTTGGATTCCACCTTAAACGGTAGGTCCACGTCTCATAGCCACATCTCAGGTACTTAAAGGAACGCTAAACTCCAATCCAACCAACGTTATAACCCTGCTTATACTTCAGTTTTGCCTAGACGTATATTCTTTATGGATACGAAAGATCGTAATTAACATAACAAGATGAACACAAACTAAGGATATTCGAAAACAAAGTATTCAGGATTTCTTTTAAAGCTAAAAGAAACAAACAAAACTGATAAATATGGAAAGTTACATAATGTAGAACTTCATTACATATACATAATGCAAGTAGATCTATTTTGTTCGTTTGATTTTAGGTTTAAAGGTCTACAATGTACTTATTCTGGTGTACCACAGGGATCCAATCTCGGATCAGTGTTTTTTCTTTTGTTTATTATACTTCATTAAAAATAGTGTGTACTATTTTCTTGTTAGTGTTTTAATGAAGGAATTTGTAGAGGTACATTTTAATATCAGATTTACTCTAATAGGTTTCATAGTTCTCGTATAGCATCAGTTTTCATGTTAAAATTCACTGCCAATTTTCTCGGAAATTACGCATAAGAATTTTCTCATACATATAACAGTAAGATTTATCGATTGATACTTGTCTTATCTTCGGGAACAGTTTTCCATCATTCGCTAATAATATTGCACAAGTGATAAGTGTTATGAAATCAAGATGCCGAAGATGGACGACGCACATTGCTCGTGGGGGAATTCTGGCTGGAATGGGCCACCTTTGGGTAGGTCTAGAACAGGCATGTGCAAGTTGAAACATGATTTGGGCCAATTACACAGGACTTACTGGCGTTGAAGGCCGTACGAGACAATGTATAACATTTTCACAAAAATTTAATAGTCATACTTGTCGTATACTAACATTACAGAAACACAAAAACAGTAATCAAAATATTTTGCTAGAGGATAATAAAAGGAAAAATCTAGTACATTGCTTTCGACGAGATTCGAAGCACAAATATCAGGGGAAAGGATGGGGGTGTAGAGAAACGTTGGTTTCTGTGTTGTATTCTCATCGTTGCCAGGTTGCAAAAGATAAGTCTCACATTATGCAGTCGACGATTGGGAAAAAAATTCAATTTAGTTTAAGAGATTACGTAAAAAATACGTTTTAAATACCAGGGAAGGCGGGCCGGTTGAAAGAGTTCAGTGGGCCGGAGTTAGCCAGTGGGGTGTTGCACATGGCTGGTCTAGAAGATGGTTAGGGTTGCCATAATTTTTTGATCCAAAATACGGACAAGCCTTAAAATGACGACCTATCAAAGATAAGGTGACTAAACTCAGAACAAATATTTTAAAATTTCTTACCTAAAAATCAACTTTTTTAGGTTATCACACAATTGTTTACTGTAATACTTAAAACACTATTGGAAACCAACTTGTTTTATATTTTTTTTCGTTACACAAATATAATAAATCATGCCATTAAATTACGTATATTAAATCTAAACAAAAGCACCCTGGAATGGAAAAATGAGACTTTTTTTTTTTTAAAAAAAAAAAAGATAATCTACTTTATTAGTAGTAACTGAAATATAAGTTATATGGTGAAAACAATTCTTTTCACCCCAAATTTTAGCGATTCCCGACTCGGAAACTTTAAGGGAACTGCAAAAGCTGTCAAATACGGACATTTTCCTATTTCATGCTTTGTACGATACGGACACGGACATGGACCCAAAAATACAAACAGTCCATAATAAATAGGGACTATGGCAACCTGAAAATGGTAAGAATATATATATATATATATTTGGTCTAGGAATTAATTCGTGCGGTTGGTACGCACACATTGAAGCTGTAGTACAAACACAAAATACATAAATACCTTAAGAAAAATATTGTCCATCGCTAGCCACCACTTTCGCCCATCTGTCAGGCAATGTACGGATTCCGTGGCGAAAGAAGTCTTCATCCTTGGAAGCGATCCAGTCAGAGACCCATGTTTCGATATCTTCTGAAGAAGTAAACCGCTGTCCAATCAAATCGTTGTTCATGCAATCGAACAAGTAGTAGTCCGAAGGAGCAACGTCTGGTGAATACGGCGGGTGGGGTAAAACTTCCCATCCGACATTTTCTAAATAGGTTTTGACCGGTTTTGCGACATGTGGGCGAGCGTTATCATGTTGAACAATAAGTTTATCATGTCTGTTCTCCCATTCTGGTCGTGTTCTGGCCAGAGCTTGCTTCAAACGCATTAATTGTCGTCGATAACGTTCTCCATTCATAGTTTCACCCGGTTGCAGCAGCTTATAGTACACCACACCTTTCATATCCCACCATATGCACAGCATAACCTTTGCACAGTGAATATCTCGTTTTGGTTGTGATGGACCTGGTTCACCTGGTTTTACCCAGGCCTTTTTTCGTTTAGGGTTCTCGTAATGGATCCACTTCTCATCACCCGTAATAATTCGATGCAGAAACCCCTTTCTGCTCTGTCGTTGAAGCAGCAATTCGCAAATGGTTTTTCGTCTTTCAACGTCTCTGTCTTTCAATTCATGTGGAACCCAATGTGACATCTTTTGAATCATTCCCATGGCTTTCAAGCGTTTGGAGACTGTTGTTTGATCAACGCCTAATGCTGCTGCAAATTGTTCCTGCGTTTGACACGGATCCTGCTCGAGCAATGCTGTCAATTCTTCGTCTTGAAATTTTTTTTGGCTGTCCAGCTCGCTCTTGGTCTGCCAAGCCGAAATCACCACTTCTGACACGTTCGCTCAGCTAGAGCATGGTCACCATACACTTCCACCAAAATACGATGACTTTCAGTCGCACTTTTCTGCATGTTAAAGTAATGCAGCAGGACACCCCGCAAAAACACTTTATCAGGCACAAATTGCGCCATGTTCACTTAACTACAAACTGGTGTTGTTGACGCTTTAATCCACTGCCCTATACTACGAACGTTACGCGATGACAGGGGTTTGCAACACATGTGTGGATACACGGAACTGTGGGACGCTCCGTTCGTTGCGCCATCTCTTGTCCACCCGCACGAATTAATTCCTAGACCAAATATATGTCACCTTGGGAAATAAGTTGTACCAACCCCAACTGCTTTATCGAAATGCAGGTATAATGTATGAAGGTTTACCACATGGGGAAAAGATACAGAGAGTTGAGAACCTAGTCCGTTAGCTATTTAGTCTTCACATGCTATTAGATTGAGTACGAACTTTCTCATGTATAAGAAGAAAAATGAAATCCTGAAATGGATTCAAGGTTCTAAAACATACTGTATGTAGTGATGAGCAAATGCAAGACCAAGACCACGGTCTTGGTCTTGGTCTTGCACATCCAGTCTTGGTCTTGCATTGAAACTCCTGGTCTTGGTGTTGGTCTTGTACACCCAGTCTTGGTCTTGGTGTTGGTCTTGCTTGCAAGAATGTTGCAAGTCTTGCTTTTAAGAAATCTAATGATTTTCAAAGGTAAATTTTACTTTGGATATAAGGGATAATAATTTCTACATTGCGCCAATAGTAATGGAAATACAATGTATGTTTCTAAATGTAATATAGTTTACCTTCGTGTAAGTATGATGATAGTGTGCAACATAGGTGATGACCTTTATTCGTTTTTAATGAATGCCCACGCTTCACTACTTATAAGGCAAATCACAATGTTTCGTAATCTTTTTATATTTTTAAGAGATCCAGTTCTCCACACTTTCCCAAACTGGAGAGGCTACCCTTGAGACGCATGAAAGAAAATCAAGACGGCACAGATTACTGAAATACCATGAATTGGAAAATTATTTTTACACTCTAGAGGTGTCAGATTTTTTCTTTTCAACCAAGATTAGCTAATTTTTGTATTGAACAAACTTCCAATTAAATATTGAGATTTTGTTTTACTGATACCAATATATACTCCTTGGGGCAGAAACGTGGACATTACGCAAAAGGGATAAAAAAAAAAAAAAGTTGGAGGCTTTCAAAACATGGGTATGGAGGGGGAAAAAAGGAGAGAATTATCTGGGTTGAACGGAAAACAAATGAGAAAGTGTTAGAAATAGTAGCAGTAGGGGAGAAAAGAAAACTTTTAGATGTAATTAAGAGGAGGAAGAGGAATTGGTTGGGACACTGGCTGAGGAGGAACTGTATTATGAGGGACGTGCTAGAGGGTATGGTGGAAAGAAAGAGAGGGAAGGGCGAAGGAGACTGTAGTTCAAGGAAGATATTAAAACAGAAAATTGCTACGTCAAGACAAAGAGACTGTGTGAGGGCCGCCGTACATCGAAGCTTCTCAGTTGCAGCAAGTGACCTGCCAATAATAGCAGAATAACTATGATAATGATGATATGTTTAGCAATATTGGCTAAAAAAGAGAGAAAAAATAAAATAATAATGATTATAAATCAAACCTCTTAATATTTTAGAATAATTTGAGTAAAAACTGAAAACGACTCAACTGTATGTCTTTTGTGTAAACTTTATATAAATACTTTTGACCTATATTAGAAATACAAAATAACGGCATCAAACTCCAAGTAATTTAAAATAACTGTACAAAATCACTCTCACTTGTGAAAATGGATTATTTATTGTTGTATAATGTTAATTATTCAACGTATAAGCATCCGGCCATGAAATCGAGCTTGCGGTCACATGCACTAAGTTTTTATCAATATCGTGAAAATGTTACTTCGATATTAATTTTATGAGTACACATTAAAATTTCCAACGGATGCTTGAGATTCAGAGCCAAGGCCATACCCATGTACTCAGCACCTATAGTGTACGGAATTACCGATGTTCAATACTACGGAAAAAGAACGCCACTAATATGTTTTTAAACGAAACAATATCTAGTTTAACGTCCCACTATTATGCACCGAAGCTAAGGAAGACGGTGATGATGAGAAATGAATCAAATGATGTAATGAAGAAAGTAGGAGGAAACGTGATAACCCCGAGAAAACCCACGTGCACGCTGTTTGTCCACCAAGCTAACATGGCGCAAGATTAGATCGAACCAAGGAACTAGGGAAACGCTCTACCACTGAACCACCGCGGCCATAACATGTTTTAGTTTACTTTTCGCTTATCCACTTCTTATGGACACAACTATTCTTCGTATGATTTCCCAAAATCCAATCATGGGCTGTCGTAAATGAATCAAATGATGACCAAAGTAAATCAGACACTCAAGTTCTTATACCTTGTAACAGTTCATAGAATTATGCTCTCGGTCGTCTTCTAAACGCAGGAATGCATCGTAATTTAGCACCAACGACACGTTTCGTTGTGTGCAACAAGTTTTGATTAGAATGACACCTGTGTGGCTTGAAAATGAGTAATAACTACAGAAAACGCGAACAACCGATTCAGAAAACGACATACTGTAGCTACATGCTACAGGGGGCGATCGGCTCACACGGGTTGCATAAACTACTGGGAACACATTCACTCCAGCGGCATTTTTACTTAAGCCAAGAAATTCATGTGAAAAGTGTAATGATTTCCCCCCTTCTTTTCCACATTCTAAATATAAAAAAAGTTGTCCCGGTACTTATGCAAGGCTCTTGGTCTTGGTCTTGCAGGTATGGTCTTGGTCTTGGTCTTACATGCAAGACTCTTGCACAAACTGCAAGACCAAGACTCTTGCGCTCATTACTAACTATATGTCCTGGAACTATTACAAGTATTAGGTGTGTCACTGTTAGGAGTGCATAGGGTTGCCAATTCTGGAAAATAAAACAACCGGCACCCCCTCAAAATTCCCTATGACATAGGTCTAAGTGTGAAGTATCTCTGTTCGGACCTATCCATGGGAAGGAAAATGTACTATCGTGAACAAAAGTGCATTAGCACCTGTATTCTGCATATCGTTAGTACATTCACTAATAAGCTTAAAAGATACATTGTAATATAAATCATAACTAAATCGGCATTGATCATTTTATTGTACTTACCAATAACTTCTTTACTTACCACTTACCACTTCTTTAAAATTATCGAAACAGATGAACAAAATATTTTAATTGTTGATAGATAGTGAAAGGTGACAGTTTTTGGATTTATAGAATGAAAATTACCTTTTAAATCCAAAATTGCTTAAGTTACTTCTAACTAGATAAAATTGCTTGGAACTAGATACAAATTGGAAAAACACTGGTCATAAAGGGGCTAGTAAGAAGTTTGTATACTGGCCACCGGCTTTAATCAAAATAACAGCAATATTTCCGGCCAGGCTGGTGAAAAACCGGCTAGTTGGCAATCCTAGGAGTGCACGCCATTGTTAGAAGAAAACAAAACAACATAAACAGATATAATTGTCAGCTAATGGTGTGTTTCTTACATATGCAGTACATAAGTAAATAATCAATACGATCCAACACAATAAAAACCGTCAAATATTATTATCAACGAACGACAAACATTTTAGCGCCGTAAAATATTGGTTTTTCTCGAAAGCTATGCATGAAAATCGATCCTCAGTATACACGACTCCAAAAGTGCATTACCACCTGCAATTCTCGTTTTCCTGCAATAGCAGGCAACCCAAAAAGCTCGGCGGGTGGGTTGGTTCCGAATTCGAAAGGCGTTGGACCAAACCTCAATTTTGTTAAAAATATATCAGTGTGGCAAACTGAAAAATAAGGAAATAAAAACAAATTGTTAAGAATGACAATTTTATTATCGTGACGGAGTTGGATGGCATCAAAAGTTACAAAATGATCTTACTTAAGCAGTTCAAAAAAGATGAATGGCAAAAGACACATATCAGAAAAAAACATTTCTCTCCTTCTCCCCCCCCCAAAAAAAAGAATTAAAAAAAGAAAAAGTTACATAAAGTAAAGGTTTAATATAAAAGACTCACCCAAAATTTTGAAAATTGACACGCGAAAGGCAAGAATAACTGAACCCAAGTGAATAAAATTGTACACAGATATTGCAGACGTAAAATGTGGGAATACAGGCTTCATATTTTCCTTAAAAAAACGGTAGGGTGGGGCACGGACCCCTCCAAACCCTTGATCACGAGATATCAAAAATGCTTGTAACAGTATGTCAGATGTGTGTAAAGGACATGAAGAATTGTAACGAAACTTTTTCTATGGACAACACGTAAAAAATAAAGAAATACGAGGTTTTAATGTTCTGCGGAAAACAGTTTTAGGGGGCAAAAGCCCCCACGAAAAATTTTGAAATTTGACGTCCGAAAGGTAAGAAGAAGTGAACCGAACTGAATGAAATTCTGCACAGATATTATAAACATAAAATGAGGGAATACGGGTTTCTTATTTTCCTTTAAAAACGGCTGGGTAGGGCGCGGACTCCTCCAAACATTTGATCATGAAATATCAAAAGTACTAGTAACAAATGTCAGATGGGTGTAAAGGACATGAAGAATTACAACGAAAATTTTTGTATGGACAATACGCAGAAAATAAAGGAATACGTTTTTTTTATTTTCTGCGGAAAGAGTTTTATAGGGTAAAAGAACCCACCCCAAAATTTTAAAGTTGACGCGAGAAAGATAAGAAGAAGTGAACCGAAGTGAGTGAAATATTGCACAGATGTCGTAGGTTTAAAATGAGGAAATACGGGTTTCGTATTTTCCAGCAAAAAAAGGTTCGGTGAGGCGCGGACCCCGAATCTTTGATCACGACATGAAGGTCAAAGGACATGAAGAATTCCAAAGAAACATTTCGTATCGACAATACCCAAAAATAAAGGAATACGGGTTTTTTTAATGTTCTGCGGGAAAACGGTTTTAAAGGCTATAGCCCCACCCAAACTTTTGAAAGTTGAAGCCCGAAAGGCAAGAAGAAGTGAGCCGAAGTGAATAAATTGTGCACAGATACTGCAGACGTAAAATGAGGATACGGGTTTCGTATTGTCCTGGGGAAAACGGTTCCGTAGTGCGCCAACCCCTCCAAACCTTTGATCACCAAATATCAAAAGTACTAGTAACAGTATCTGAGATGTGTGTAAAGGACATGAAGAATTGCAACATATCTTTTTGTATGGACAATAAGCAAAAATTAAAGGAATGCGGGTTTATTATTTTCTGCGGAAAGACTGTTTTATGGGGCAAAACAACCCACCCTAAAATTTTAAATTTGAAGCTGGAAAGGTCATAACAAGTGAACCGAAGTGAGTGAAATATTGCACAGATATTGAAGGCTTAAAACGAGAGAATACGGGTTTCGTATTTTCCTGGAAAAAGGGGTTGGATGAGGCACGGACTCCTTCAAACATTTTGATCACGAAATATCAAAAGTACTAGTAACAGTATTTGAGATATGTGTAAAGGACACGAAGAATTGCAACATAACTTTTTGTATGGACAATACGCAAAAAATAAAGGAATATGAGTTTCTAATGTTCTGCGAAAAACGGTTTTAGGGGGCAAAAGACCCCATCCAAAATTTTAAAAGTTGACGCCCGAAAGGTAAAAAGACATTAGCCGAGGTAAATGAAATTCTGCACAGATATTACAGACGTAAAATGAGGATATGAGTTTCGTATTTTGCTGATGAAAAAGGTTGGGTGAGGCGCCGACCCCTCCAAACCTTTGATCACGAAATATCAAAAGCGCTAGTAACAGTATGTCAGATGTGTGTAAAGAACATGAAGAATTGCAACGAAACATTGTGTATGCAAAATAACCAAAAAATAAATGAATACTGGTTTCTTATTTTCTGCGGAAAACTGTTTTAGGGGTCAAAATCTCTCACCCAAAATTTTGAAGTTGACACCCGAAAGAAAAGAAGAAATGAGCCGAAGTAAATGAAATTTGCACAGATATTGCAGACAGAAAATGAGGTTACGGGTTTCGTATTTTTCTAGAGAAAACAGTCGGGTGGAGCGCCGACCCCTCCAAACGTTTGATAACGAAAAATCAAAAGTGCTACTAACAGTATGTCAAATATGTGTATAGGACATGAAGAATTGCACCGAAACTTTTGTATGGACAATGCACTGAAAACAAAGGAATACGGGTTTTTTATTTTTGCGGAATAACGGTTTTATGGGGCAAAAGACCCCATCCCAAAATTTTGAAATCTGACGCCAAAAAGTAAGAAAAAGTAAACGGAAGTGAATGAAATTTTGCACAAATATTGTAGACATAAAACGAGGGAATACGAGTTTCGTATTTACCTAAAAAAAACAGTTAGTTGGGGCCCGGACTCTTCTGAACCTTTGATCACGAAATATCAAGAGTGCTAGTAACAGATTGTCAGGTGTGTGTGAAGCCCACCAAGAATTCGAAAGAAACTTTCTGTATGGACAATACGCAAAAAATATAGGAATACGTTTTTTTATTTTCTGCGGAGAAACAGTTGTAGGGGGCAAAAGAACCCACCCAAAGTTTTGAAAGTTGATGCCCGAAAGGCAAGAAGAAGTGAGGCGAAGTGAATTAAATTGTGCACAGATATTGTAGACATAAAATGAGGGAATACGAGTTTCGTATTTTCCTGGGGAAAACGGAAGCGTGGGGCGCCGACCCCTCCAAACCTTTGATCACGAAATATAAAAAGTGCTAGTATGTCAGATGTGTGTAAAGGATATGAAGAATTGCAACACAACCTTTTGTATGGACAATACGCAAAAAATTAAGGAATACGGGGCTTTTATGATCTGCGGGAAAACGGTTTTAGGCGGCAAGAGATCCACCCAAAATTTTAAAAGTTGACGCCCGAAAGACGCGAAGAAGTGAACCAAATTGAATCAAATATTGCACAGATATTGTAGGTTTTAATTGAGGGAAACGGGTTTCGTATTTTCCTGAGAAAAACGGTTAGGGGGCTCGGACCCCTCCAAACCTTTGATCACGAAATATAAAAAATGCTGGTAACAGTATGTCCTATGTGTGTAAAGGCCACAAAGAATTCCAACGGAACTTTTTGTATGGACAAATACGCAAAAAAATAAAGGAATGCTTTTTTATTTTCTGCAGAAAAACAGTTTTATGAGGCAAAAGAACCCACACCATACTTTTGAAAGTTGACTCCCGAAAGGTACATGTTGTCTCAAAGGTCGAGGGCATTCTTTATTGCTTATTTAAGGAAAAAATTTTCTAATTCCAGCTTCGGGTATCTTCGGGAAAAAGTAAACCAGGTTCGAACCTCGAAGTCAACCTTTGCAATCGGGAGAAATTTTCCAGATGTTTTTTTCTTCTTTTAAATATAATAAGACTTGTTATTAATTGTATAAAAAAGCAACATTGATTGAAATACTTAATAATTCAATTTCGAAACTTTGTATTAATATTCCTTCTTGCATCCTACCGCCATTTTAGGCGAGATGGGATTAAGTAAGATGGAAATTCCCATCTCGCCTAAAATGGTAGACATTCTTATTTTGTAGATATAAGTGGCTGATAAATCGTTAGGCGAGGTGGGATTAGGCTAGATGGGATGGAATCATCTGAAAAGGTAGGGGTACGGTAGGTAGCGGCATGACGTCACGCCGTCCCCCATGCCTATCTTTGCCCATTGTAATTGCTTAGGAAGTGGGAGGACGCCATACACAGTTTTTTGGAGGTGGGGATAGGGTCCCCCGCGTTCCCACGCACTTTAACCCCTGCTGCTAAGTATTAATTGCTGTGAGGACTAACAAAAAATATTATGTGATAATAATAATAATAATAATAATAAAGTATCTGAATGATACTGATATTTTTTCAACTTTTATTACAATTGCTGTGGGTTCCCGTGAATCTGGTTATATTGTTTTTGTAAGGAATAAAGAGGCTTCAAACAACATGATTTGTATAAAAGAAAAAAGCCTTATCAGTTGCAAGAACTGACAAGTGGCCTTGTGTCTGTTTTTTTAAACACAATGTTACGAGGCACAGAAGCCACATGCGGTGTGCTTGCTTTTTTGCCTCAGGCAGCTTCAGTACTAAAATTAAGACTTTGCTTGAGGCAGACAGTACTAAAATTCTGTCAATTTATGTGTAGCTATCAGCAACCACACAGGTTCTTTGAAACGCTGAATTTTACAAGAAAGGTTTTGTCCATCGGATATTAAGCGAACGAAGTCCATCGTACGTTGTAATCCCTTCCCCTCTTTTGCACACTGTGTGAAATTTAACTTGTATACTGTAGTAAGTTACAGAAAAGAGAATGCTATTTTTTAAAAAATGACATTATCGAATAAGATTGACCATTATTACAATATATTCAAGATGAAAAATATTCTTTTAACAGTCGTCGTACTTAGTTGTCTGCACTGAAATTCCCATAATGTGCTTTCTTCTTTTCTAATATGAGCTCCGAGCTTCTTCGTGGCTAAGTGGTTAGCGTACGTGCCTTTGGCGTGAGAGACCCGGGTTCGATTCCGGTGAGAGCTCATGTAGTTCGGGTTTGTCAATTAATCAGTAGGTCCCGTCTTATATAGCCTCGCTGCTGAAAGGGACGACAAAATCAACTCAACTCATATTGAGCACTATAGGAGATATAACTCCGAGGTGAATTTTGTCCCTGGAAAACCTCCCAAAATCATCAACGGTACGAAATATGTCTGCAATGCAACATGTCCATCATTTCCAACTCTATGCTCTGTGATCTAGTTTGCTTTTCATGTTTTCAGTAAACTAGACAGACAAAAGGAAGAATAGAGGCTTTCTTCCAGAAAATTGTGTTCGAGGGTGGGGGGTCACACAGGCTCGTATCCACGGGGAGTCTAGGGGGTCGGGCTCACCAAAAATTTTTACATTAGAATGATTTATGAGCATTAAAGTAGTCAGCCATTAGGATTTCTTTTCGTTTTAGGATGATACCAGATTCGACTCCTGGTGTAAGCTCAACTTTCATTATTGTGTCATTTGCAGGTTTTGTCTCATACAGATTCGTTGAAAAACCTCTAAACATGTGCTATGACTAGTATGCGAACTAAAGTTTTTTTTAGCAAAAGAGAGAGAAATTTCTTGCTTTAGACTCTGCCCGGTAATCCAGTTTTTCTGGAGGCGAGATAGTATGGTTGGGAACGACCTATCAGATTCAAGTTCCGAACCCACATATAAAAGACCTTCCTTTATAACCTTGGTGTTGTATAAAGACGAAAAACAAAAATATACTGATAGCTCCAGTAATAGATATTATAGCAAAGAGATTTAAAAAATAGGTGGTTTTGAAATAGAGAAAGGACAGTACCTGAGCTTTATTAGTATTACTAGCATATATTACCCGCTTTGCTAAGTTAAAATGAAAATTTTAAAGCACAACTCCGTATTTCATGTGTTTAGTACCCGTGAAATATGCTGTTTTCGTTTTTAATGGCATCGATTTAAACAGCATCGGAAAGATCATTGATCATCTCGGCGACCCCAAAAATCATGGATTCGACACCAATAATTGTCATTTTCGGTCATTTATATATATATTTCCTCCTCCCCTATGTTGCGGGCCATGGCAACGAAAGTGTCACTGTTCATCTCAGCGACCCCCCACAAATGTGGATTCAGCACTAATTAACGGTCATTTTCCATTATCTTTAAATATCTCTTCCTCCATTTCCCCCAAGTTGTGGGGTTGAATTTGAATTTAAACATGATCGAAAGTACCACTGCTCATCTAAGCGACCCAGAAAACTATAAATTTGACACTGATAGTAGCCATTATCGATAATTTTATATATCACTTTCTCCCCTTCCCGCAAGTGGTGGAGCTGATTTTGCATTTAAACCCGATCGAAGATGTCACAGTTCATCAGAATGATCCCGAAAACTATGGATTAGGCACTAATATTGGTTATTTTCGATTATTATTATTATATATAGCTCCCCCTCCCCCGTGCTGCGGCACACGAAATCAGAATTGTCACTGTTAATCTCAGCTACTCCTAAAACTATTGATTCGATACTAATATTACTCAGTTTCGATCATTTTTAAACGTTTATCCCCCTCTCCTCCATTGTACCCTCCCCCTTCCCAACTATTAGGGCTGAACTTGGATTGAAACAGCATCAGAAGTGTTACTGTTTGTCTCATCGGGCCCGAAAACTATGGATTCAACATTAGTATCGGTCATTTTTGATCATTTTTAAATTTCTCTCCCTCTCGCCCTCCCCTACGCTGTTTCGTCAAAGTAAATAGCCTAAAGTAATCCCTGCCCCTATACTCATGTATATTGAAAATTTGATTTAGATCGGTCGGGTGGTTCAAGAGTGATGAAGTCACAGAGACAGACATTTTTATTTTGATTTTTTTTACATATATCTGCCCCCTCTCCCTCCCCTACGTTGGCTTCGTCAAAGTGAAATGATAAAAAAAAAACATCCAAGGCCCGACCCTCATATTTGTTGAAAATTAGATCGAGATTGGTTGGGTGGTTCAAAAGTTATTAGGTTTTATTAGTTTCTATTTATACGTTCCCCCCCTAGGATGTACCGTTAAAGTAAAATTACAAAAATGTTTCCAGATCCAAACCTCATATATCTTGAAAGTTTGATTGCGATCGGTCGGATATTCAAGATATAGTTGAAGAGTTATTAAGTTACAAAAATAGTGGCTTTCAGTCTTATATAAATTGATTTTTATATATATCTCTCCTCCTTCTCCGCCCCCACGTTACTTCGTCAAATTTAAATAACACGATCCCAGGCCTGAGCCTCATCTATGTTGAAAATTTGATCAAGATTGGCCGAGTGGTTCAGGAATTATTAAATTTTATTTATTTGTACACCCCTCCTAAGTTGTACCATCAAAGTGAATAGCCTAAAACCAGCCCAGCCGTAAAACTCATCCATGTTTCAAATTTGATTAAAATCAGTGCGGCGGTTCGGGAGATTTATAGTCACAAACATAATGTTTCTCAATTATATATATATATATATATTAGTAGTGTCGAATCTAGATTTTTTCCTATGGGGGCAACGTAAAATTTTACGGCACATTC
The DNA here is from genome assembly GCF_964235325.1 of Thermobia domestica. NCBI lineage: Eukaryota > Metazoa > Arthropoda > Insecta > Zygentoma > Lepismatidae > Thermobia > Thermobia domestica. The sequence continues at coordinate 167,707,546 of NC_137468.1, read as the reverse complement.
CACCAGCCCCCCTTCCAACAGAACGGCGAATATGCATCGTTTTTACCACTAGCAATCCTCTACATTGAGTCTTTTCCCAAATAGGCAGTACTGGCTTCGATAGAAGGAAAAAAAAGTTTGAAGGGCCGGATCGGGACAGTGAAGAGAAGAGTGGCAGTGTTGGGCAAATTTAAATTGAATTGACAATTAACAATTAATCTGTAAATTTAATTGTTAATTGCAATTGACAACGGAAGTAAGTAATGGTTAATTGTTAATTGCAGTTGCCCATTAATAAAGGAGAATCAATTGCAATTAATCAATCGATTGAAAGTAATTGCAGTGGAAAGTAATTGCAATTGAATTCAGTCATTTAATTGCAATTGAAATTAATTAGCAATTAATTCAATTGCAATTTTTGATTTCCACAGCAATTACTTTCAATTGATTGACCAATTGCAATTGATTTTCACTGATTAATTTTCAACACTGTAGTTCAGAGAGAGTGTGGGGCAATGAAAACTTTAGCCACGACCAACTGACCCACCACCCATCGTGACCCATGACCCACCGTGACCCACTCTGTCCCACCACCCACCATGAACCACTGTTACACACTGTGACCCAAGACCCACCGAAACCCATTGTCATCATCTCTGACCCATGAATCATGCCCTCTTCTCTACTGACTAAAGAGTTTAAACTTGTAATAAAACAAGCCTATGAAATTATCACTCATTGGATTTTGAATTTCTACGATCAATCACTCAAGCACCGCTCTATTACAATAACGGTGGATCTGACCTTTCTAATATAAATAAAATAGAGTTTGCTTGAGTGTCTGTCTCTCTATCTGTGTGCGGCCCGTGGACCAGACGAGCGGACGAAAGTTTTCAAAATTTGGTCGCGGGTAGCTTGGTCTAGGCCACAGATCAAAACGAAGAGTTTTTTTTTCAACCGGGACCGGCCTGGGAACCAGACAAGTTGGCCGAGAGTTACCAAATTTTGAACACGGATACCTTTCTTCAGGTCCCAGACCAAGGTGAAGCGTTTTTGACTAAATTCGAACCACGGGGGTCTCAGGAGGGCGTTAACCCAGACATGTAAAAGTAGTAGAAAAGGACCGATATTAGTGTCGATTTCATAGTTTTCGCGGTCGCTGAGATCAATGGTGATACTTTCATTAGCGATGATTTTCTAATTCGGCCACCATTGTATGTGGGCCGGGAGTCACCGGGGTGGAGAATTGCGAGACATGTAAAAATAATGGAAAATGACCGATATTAGTCTCAAATCAATAGTTTTCACTGTCGTTGAGATGAATGGTGATACTCACACAGGCGTTGACTTCCAAATACTGCCCCCATCAGCTGCTGGCCAGAGGCATGGTTTTTTTCAAAATTGGAACCAGAGGATCATAGGGGCTTTTATCGGAATATGTAAAAGTAGTAGAAAATGGCAGATTTTAGTGTCACATTCATAGTTTTCGCGGTATCGGCTGGAGGCCAGAGGCGATTTTTTCACAATTCGAACCAAGGGGGTCTCAGGGGGCGTTTACCGGGACATGTAAAAGTAGTAGAAAATGACCAATATTTGTGTCGAATCCATATTTATCGGGATTGCTCAGATGTATAGTGACAACCCCGATAGTGTTTACGTTCAAATTCAGCCCCCATCAGCCTTCCCAATGAAAACACATGTATATATATTATTTTGTTTTCCATGTAGTTAACATTAATGTCATAGTAGATTAAATGATAAAATTCGAATTAGTAATTCTGTTTTACATTGCTCCATACATACACTGGAGCAGATCCCGGGGGGATGAAGGGAACATGTCCCCTCCAATCTTGGAACCTGGGAGATTGTCCTCCCTAATAATCCGATTTGAAATGTGTTTTTTGGGAGAGAAATTTGATTATTTGTGTCCGATCGCTAGAAAGTAAAGTGAGATGAAATTAATGTCCACTCAGAATAAGCCTCAAATCTGCCCGCCTCCCAATGTTGAAGACAATTCTGCTCCCCTGATCCTCTACAGCATTGTTTCTCGGCTACAGAAATATTTTGAACATCGCTATATATGTATATATATAATATGGGAACGATCTTACCCGTCCCCCCCCTAATGTTGAAGACAGTTTCTCGTTTCTTTTTGTCCATGAACTCAAAATCCTGGACAAGGCTTGCATAAATTTCTCGCCGTGCTTTTTGCTTTTCAATTCTGTCCTTAAAAGAGTCTGTTATCTTATCCCATATGCAAAGTCTACATTCCACAAGTTCAATAACGGTTAAAATATCGAATGGAAAAATTCCTGCCATCTCTAAAAATCTAAGCAAAACTAGAAAGGTAAGAATGCAATAATACACAACCTTTTGATCCAGTCACTGTAGCTAAAATGCAGATCTCTATCAGGGGGTCGATCCCGGTACAAAGGGGAGAGGGAAAACTTGGATACATAGCTTTGGTCTTTGTTTTCAATTGCCATTCTACACATTATTTTTTAAAATGGGAGATTTGGGATAGTTTTGGAATTGAGAAAAAAAATCTGTAACAAGTGAAGCATGAAGTCACATCCCTATTGTTGAGATCACAATCAAGAAAATGCCAAGTGAGTAATTTGTCCTTGGAGCTTGGGAAAGAGTGTTTGATTGTGTTGGTTTCGTTTCAAAATAATAATTCTACTTTGACTTGTCAAAAAATATTGTATTCAATCACTGCTTATTGAGTGGAACCGGGAAAAGTGATCTGCACACAATTCTAATGAAAATAAAAGGAAGTAATAATAATCAGGATTTTTTTTCCATATGCTTATGTTCACAGTGTATCAAAATTTGAAAATTACGCTTAAATTAATTTCCAGAATGTATTGAAATTTAAATGCATTAATAGATTAAAAATATACCATCAAAGAGTGTGTGTGTGTGAGAGAGAGAGAGACAGAGAGAGAAAGAACAAAAATTAAAAATTAGTGGAAAATAATCAAGAACTTGGTTATCTAAATTTTCTATATTCTATTTGGTAATAGCTATTTAGAGGGAAACCAGTACTCTTCAAACTTCCCACATTTTATACTTATTTAATAAAGGGAATTAGCTACTCCAAAACAGAGACTGTAAAAAAATAATAAGGTGTTCCGAAGTTGTTTATAGGACAAGATAATAATAATATTATTATACAATTATAATAGAAAAAATGGAAACAACAAAATTCCAAAGACAAGAAACGAAACAAAAATATACAGCGCCTTGTCACTTACTCTCTTCATCTAACCCACTGGCCGGCCGACATTATCGGCCACATGTGCATCCAATCATAAGAAAACATTGCCACCGACAAAATCGGTGTTGGCGATACCGGCGACATTATCTGGGGCTTGGCCGACAGCATCTGCGTGTCGTAGGATCGGCCGATAATATCGGTGGCGTGTGTAAGCTACGATTTGAGTACATTGTAGTCGATTTCACCGCCGACATTATCGATGCTTCCACCGATATTATCGTTGCCGTGTGCAAACGCACTAAGACTTCTCTGATCTGTATGTAAACTTTTGTCAGTTGATACAAAAAATAAGTGAGTTTGTTCTACGCTCTACAGTTCGAAACTGATTTTATAAGATGAACAGACTCCCCACACTTGAAAACAACAGATTTTCTGAAACTTTCGTACGTTGTTAGCTGCAATATTCCTGTACAGGTAATTATTCGCGGAGATGTTTACATAGAATCAAGGAAATCTTTACGATCTATGAAGAGAAAGAAAACAGACTTTGTTCTTATTTGCTGTCAATCTGCATTCCATCGGTTTCTTTTTCTCCGCGGACAATCCTAAGTTCACGCACGTGACCTAGCGATGGAAGAGAGAGAAAGAAATCTACCTGGTTAGATTCCTATCTGCTGTTCTGCACTGTTGCAAAATGCAGCCAATATCTTAAACAGCTTTTAAATGGAAGAAAATTAATTTTTAATTAGCGCGCTATAATATTACCTTAGCAAGAAAAAGTAAAAGTGAACATGCAATATTAATACTAATAAACATTTGGTCGAATTTTGAACTCTATAAAATAGTTTTTATAAAATTTTGGAAAGAAATATGCTATATTATTATATATATTAGGGATGGCCAAAAATTTTCGGATCCGGATATCCCGGATCCAGTGAGATCCGGATCTTGCCGGATCCGGACCTAGATCCGGATCTCGGATCTGGGTCCGGATCTCGGATCTGGATCCGAAATTCGGATCTCAGATCTTGATTCGTATCCAAACCTACATCTGAAATTGTGATTTTATAAAATAGAATATCAAAAATTCGTTAAAACTTTTTTCGGATTCACTGATATAGTAGGTTTCTGTGCTTTTAAATGTTTTCGTAACACGTTTGTGCTACCTTTGTTCTTTATTTTATTTTAACCTTGCAATATTTACATGTTGCACTTTCTGTCGAAGTCGCTTTAGTAAAATGTTTCCAAGTTTGATTTCTTCCCACTTCAGAGTATGGTGAACTGTCTGAAAACTGATGTAAATGGTAACAAATTCTTCTGTTTAGCTCCTCTTCGAAACTTAATGTTAGCTTCACATTCATAATATTTATTTTATTCTTAGAAAATAAACTTTCTCCTTTTCTCATATACAAATGAAATATCTTTTAGATAAGGCCCTTTTAATCGCAGGAATACTAGACAAAACAAACTCTTTATTAATAGTAGTTTCTGACTCACTAGAGTCCAACCATCAACAAATGTGAATGAATATCTTTCACTTCGAAGGTATTTACAACAAAAAATAGACTAGTTGGCGTGGAACAACAGTAGATTTTTAAACACACACGAGAATTTCAGGAGAGCGATATGGTTGTGTTCGTTGTATTACTTTATTACCTAACTTATGGCTTGCCCTTCTGGTGTCGGTCGTTTGTTGAAGGAGTAAATATAAAAGAGATTTCTATTATTTTTTCTTCACCCTCCATGTTTCTTTAAACATACATTGCAGGAGGTAACCAAAACATATCCATGCGTCGTATCATTGAAGCGTTTTGTGTTTTGTATATTAAAGTGTTCAAAAATATTCGCATTTGTTCATGTGATCTCAGGTTCAATTCTCGGTGGGAACATACATGAGAAAATTGAAAGCTGAAACAATATGAAAATAGTATTTAAAAGTCAGGAAATTGATATTAAAACTTTAGCTATATATTGGGACTGTAAGGCTGTAGTTAAATTAACCCACACGTTTCGTGAAGATATATAACATCGTTATTGTTTTTTCACTATAAGCTACCAGATACATCCTCAGAGGCTACTTTACACTGTAGTAATCAACAGATGAAAACATTGGAAAAGGAATGGAAGGAAGGTCTCCAGAGCCTTAGATCAAGGTACTAACCTAGCATTTGCCCAGTATAACTGAGAAACAACCCTGGAAAATCCTCAGTCAGGATGGCTGGTTTCGGAATTCGAATCCGGTATTATCCAATTGCGAAGCAAGAATCATAACAAGTAGCCTGAGTTCGCTCCGTATTATTATTATTATTATTATTATTTAATTAATATAATGTTTTAAAATTAGTGCAAATTAAACCGTACTTTATTTATTGCTGATGTTAAGTTAATAAGTCTACATGAGACATCAGTCCGCTATCAAGAAAGAATACTAGAACTGGAATTCAGGAAGCGGGGGTAAAGAGATTAATGAGGATGAGGAAACTATGTACGATGCAAAAACTGAGTAATTATGACTTCGTCACAGATATATTCACTTACATACGTCAATTAATATTTCTCTGATACAGTGCACTCTTATTTTCTATAGTGGCAGGAAAATGGCCCGCTTTTGTAAACGAACACACTAAGCACGTGGGTATAGGCGCAATGTCCGTGCAAAGAAATATAGGTAAAACTAGAAAAAAATATGGAAAGTGAGGGGAAATGATAAACCGCTCTTCAACTTAAAAAAGAAACTAAAAATAACTAAAGTTAGAGCTACGAAAGACGCGAGACGAATTTTATTGAAAAGATTGTTTTTCCTTAGTGATTAGTTCTTCTAACTATGAACATGAATTAAAAAGAAAACAAGTAGCTAGCTCCGAGTTTCGCAAACTAGTTGAAAAGAAAATATTGGATAAAATTTAATAATAAAGAAGGCATTTATGATAATTAAAACAAACTAAATTCTTGGCACGACAGTCCTTTGGTTCCTACCAGCGGCCTTACGTTCAAAGTGGGGATGTAGAGTCAACGCATCGACACCCGAAGTCCTTATGCCGGCTTTCTAGACTGGAGTCCGCTACCTCTTACTTAAGATAACTCACCTACGATGCTGGGTCAACATCGAAATTGTTGAGTCCCTCTCCGGAAATTGAACCCATGACCACGGGAACCGAAGGCAGGCTTTCAGTCTTCTATAGACGAAAAGCTATAGTTACCCACATTATCTAATACAGAAATAAGTTCTGATTCTCTAATAGCTGCTGATGGTGATAGTCAAGGTTCACCGAAGCATGAACCCAAACACAAACTGAGATATTGATGTCACTGGAACGCCTGAAAAGTCATTGTGGGTAAGTGAATTGCCCCGGATGTCCGGAATTGTCAGGATGAAGGGCGATGGTGATGTGAAATGCGGGGCTGTTAGAGGTACTACTTATGATAATTGGATTTATAATCTATGTTTCCATAAACCCTCTTCAAGAACATAACTGTTAATCTTAGCTTTGAAAATGTTACATAAGGAGTTTTATTGCTATTATTAGGTTGCATTAGGAATTATCGGATTTATTTTAACGCTTAATTTTTACATCTCTTCTAATTTACGAATATTTAAATCGCAATTATACCCTTAAGGTCAATTAGTGATATTTTAAATCATGAAATGAAATGAAATCTTTAAGTTTAACTTCCCGCGGTTATGCTGGTTAGGCTAAAGGAATGAGAAATGAGAAATGGTGGAATGAAGGAAGTGGGAGGAAACGGGAGAACCCCGAGAATACCCACGAGCACGATGTTTGTCCACCACAAAGTCCACACGGCACGTGCTGTGATCGAACCAGGGACCCCAATCACCGGAGGTGAACGCTCTACCACGGAGCCACCGCACCCTTCATTTTAAATCATTTCGAACCAACTTTATATACGGTTAGTCTTACTATATTTGAATAATTGAGACCAGAAGCAGTCTACACGCTAAGTCCAAAAGAATCTTGGCCGACCTCCTGATAAACCACGTCTTTCAGAAAGGTGAATTGTGGCAATCCGATACCCACATGAGGAAATCTTCGGTTCAGTGTGAAAGCTTCCATAAGAACCAGCACTCTCATCAGTGAAATGTGCTTTGCTAATTTTTATTCAATGTGAAAGTACCTAACTTTATTGCTAAAAAAATGGCATTTATTTCAAACAAGTCGCCATTACAGTTTTCGTATTTAAACAGAACACTCATGTAAAGTCATGTTAAAGCGCGACTTGCCCCTGGAAAAGAATATATATCTGTTTTTAGTTTCTCGTGTTCCCCAAAGTACACCCGTACTTAGTGCAAGTGCCTTCCGCTCGCACTACCTAGGTACAAACGGCTACGATCTTGGTACTAGCACTTGTTTCGGTTTCCAGATCTCAAATATTTATCTTTCAGCCTGATTCTATGTATGAATCCGAAATTTCAAATCTAGATAAGGGGCACCAAAATTCATAGTTTATTCTCGGTGCTCATATTGTGATTTATTAAATAATTATTAAATCTAATTGTAAGTTATACATTTAATATTTTGAGCAGACTGAGCAAGATAAATATACGTAAAACCTAGTCAATACTTATCTTAACTGTTTATGTTTTCTTAACTGTCAATGAAATAGGTGTATTGAGGAATTTTAAATATTCGTGTTTTGTATTCCGGTTTCAAATATAAATATGTATGTATTTCATCTCGGTCCTGCAACCGGGTGGACCTAGATTCGACATTTGAACTCTCATCCGGATCAAATCAGATTATTTTTTAGTTAGGCAAGCATTTAATCTTTAGTGTAGATTGAAGGAGACAAATAGATTTGCCAGTATTCTTCTTAATTTCTGCTTTCTTCTTCACTGTCAGGACTTCGTGAAATTTCTTTCGGCGAATTTTTTATATTCAAGTTTATCACAATTTGGGTGGGATGTGGGTTTGGATAAGAATCAAGATCTGAGATCCGAATTTCGAACCCAGATCCGAATTTCGAATCCGGATCCAGATCCGAGATCCGGATCCAGATCCGAGATTCGAGATCCGGATCCGGATTCGGCCATCCCTAATATATATAACGTTACCCTCGCGTTCCCCCTCAGTTTTACCCCTACTATATATGAGAATTAACATTTCCCTTTATACTTATTATGGACATAACAAAATGGATACTCAGAACAATTTTGGTTTTCAAACACTAATGCCAAGAAGCAAGCATATCTCCATGAAACAAGCATATCGTTTTGTTTATTTCTTTCTTTCTTGACTCTTCTATTTAGTCGATTGCCTGAAGGCAAAACATCGCACAGCAAACGAGCTGCTTCGACACGTGCCAACGACAGAACGAAAGTCTTGATTTTAGTACTGAAACTACACTCAGCCAAAAAAAATGCAAAATGCCCGCACGCTTCTGTGCTTTGTAACATTGTGTTAAAAAAAACAGACACAAGGTCAGCTGTCAGACACCTGATAAGACTTTTATACAAATCGTCGTTGTTTGAAGCCTCTTTATTCCTCATAAAAACAATATATCCAGATTCGCGAAAGCCCACAGAGATTGTATTAGAAAGTTAAAAAATATTTTTATCATTCAGATCATTTATTATTATTATTATTATTATTATTATTATTAGTAGTAGTAGTAGTAGTAGTAGAATTACCACATAATATTTTTCGTTAGTCCTTACAGCAATTAATACTTAGCGGCAGAGGTAAAAGTGCTTGGGAATGCAGGGGACGCCGTCCCCCACCTCCAAAAAATGTGTACGGCGTCCCCCCAGTTCCTAAGAAATTACAATGGACAAAGATAGGCATGGGGGACGGCGTGATGTCATGTCGCTACCTACCGTTCCCTTACCTTTTCAGATTCACTTTATCTTTGCTTAGCAGGAAATCGATACAAGAGTTAGTAGGACAGCCACTCTTTATTGATAAAAATCGTAATTTGGCGTTATTAAAAACAATATTTCTGTGTCTAGAGGTAGAAGAGAGGGGACCATGGAAGTTACTGTTGCCACGTACAAAAATGAAACCTGTATTCAACACTGACTACGTATAATTCAAGGATTTTTTTTAAAAAAAGCAAAATGCTTACACCTTTTCAAAAGTAAAATTAAAATAATTACTAAGAAATACATTCATTAAAAAACTCTGGGGTGGCAAGTCTACCGTTTTAAATCCGCTGCAAAGCGTTCGAGTCCAAATTCAAGTAAAGTTAACGCATGGAAGACCCAGGTTCGATTCCCGGTGGGAGTTCATGTGATTCGGATTCGACGTTAATTAGTAGGTCCACGTTTTATATAGCTTCGCTGCTGAAAGGGACGTTAAGCTTAAAATCAACTCAAGAAAAGTTAAAACAATGAGAATGTTTTCTACTGTTTTGTCGTATGCAATTCTATGTTAAATAAAACTACATACACTATTTGATAATGGAAGCATCGTCAGAAATACAGTATCCAATAAATAAAACTTTTCACGGAGGGTTTATCTGAAGATACATACAAATATTGAAAATAGTTTAAAAAGGTGCATAATGCGGAAATACTATTTTATCGCGTATGAACTTAAGGCTTCTAGAACAGCAAGTTCTGACCAGATATTAACACCTCAGAACCAGAATATGATCAAGGGATGGACTAAACCAGCGTTTCCCAACCGGTGTGCCGCGGCACAGTGGTGTGCCGCGAATGGGTCGCTGGTGTGCCGCGAGGAAATCGGAACAAAATTATTAATTCTATAGCAATCAAATTGCAAGACATACAGAAAAAGGTATATTTGTATTTCAAATTACTACTATGAATCTAAAATTTAAAGTTTCATACTGTGTTACTTTTCTGTAGAACATTTTTCTGTACATTTCTAATTTTGAAAAAAAAGTATTTGTCACCATTGTTATGACCATTATTGCTTCTTTATTGTTGCAGACTATTTCGTAACTTGAAATTTTAAAATATTATTCAATCCTTCCGGCAAAGTAAACATGCATACGAATTACCTATATTTGTGTTTTAAAAGTAAAAGAGATTCGTTTGTTCGTTCGTTATTTAGTGATCCTCCTTCTTAATGAAAGGTTGGATACAGTTCTAAAAAAAGTGTATTTTTAACAACTTGAGCCCTATATCTGATTGTAATTGTTTTCTATTTTTAAATTAAAATGAAAAATAAGCATAATGATTTACCACGGGGAAAAAACAGTGGTCTAGCTTTCTTCTCTGTGAGAAGGATGTCAGTAATCAGAAAAAAATACTACAGTATTTTATATTTTCAAATAATAATAATAATAATAATAATAATAATAATAATAATAATAATAATAATAATATGTGTGCCGCGAGAATTCAAGTTACCCTGAAGTGTGCCGCAAGTTGAAAAAGGTTGGGAAACGCTGGACTAAACCATAGTTTCCAACTTTACCCAGTGTAAATAAAGTAGGATTGAAACCCACTCTATCCAGTGTACACCTGAGCGTCATGGGAGGGGGGGCTGTATCCCTATCCCCTATAAAATTCCTCTTGGATCCGCGCCTGTTGAAACCAATTCATATTTCATAACTTCATACACGGCACGATCAAGCACTGAATCTATTGAAATCTTACTACATCAAAAAATTATCGAGTGTCTACACTTTTTCTATTAAAGCTCATAGTATATTCTATCATAATATAAATTGTCACTCATGTAGTGTGTGCTAATATAACTAGGGATGCGCACGAGACAAGATTTGTGGCTGTCTCGTCTCGAAAATGTGCTGTAAAAGTGATGTCTCGACTCGAAAAAAGTATATTTCTCTATTGGAAGTGCCATGTCTCGACTCGAATTTTGTCAGGAAAATCCTGTCTCGATTCGTCTCGTGCGCATCCCTAAATGTAACTCATGACAAAAATGTTTTGTTTTAAAACAAAATTAAACGGTGGAAGTGGACTCTGCCGAGTAGAAGACATCCAATTCATTAAACCGCCTCGCAACTCACTTGGCAGCACACTTAGGTTACATACACTCTTCACCTTTTTCCCATGCTATCTAAAGTATCGGCTAATCTTAAATTCGCATTGCCGACTCGGGTTTTCTAACAAGAATTATTATGTTGCAACTTAATTTGGATGTGAAATCCTGTCTTAATTAGCATTTAAGAACTTCGAAGTCTGCATTAAAATCATGACAGAAATATAGTTAAATCTCAGTTCTAAATTTTATGTCTACCTTGCATCTAAATACTTGTGCTGTCATTTATTTCAATGTTGGTAGGAGCCGAAGTTCCAATTGATCCCAATTTTTCGCTTTAATTCCCTCTATTTGTTCATAAAATTGTAGAGAAATATTATTATTAACAAGCAACACTTCTGAAGTGTAACACTCCGATCTTGAAAAAATTTGGAAGGTAGATACTATACATGATATAAACGAATACGTGTTTCTTATTTTCTGCGGAGAAAACGGTTTTAAGGGGCAAGAGACCCCACCCACAATTTTGAAAGTTGACGCCCCAAAGGCAAAAACCAAGGAAACCGAAGTAAACGAAATTTTACACACATATTGCAGATATAAAATGAGGTAACACGTGTTTCGTATTTTCCTGGAAAAAACGGTTAGGTGGGGACCGGATCCCTCCAAAACTTTCATCACGAAATATCGAAAGTGATAGTAGCAATATGACAAATGTGTGTAAAGGACACAAAGAATTGCAACGAAACTTTGTGTATGAACAACATACCAAAAAATAAAGGCACACGGTTTTTTTTAATTTTGTGCTGAGAAACGATTTCAGGGGGCAAAAGCTATCACCCAAAATTTCGAAAGTTAAGGCCCGGAAGGCAAGAGGAAGTGAACCGAACTGAATGAAATTGTGCACAGATATTGTCGACATAAAATGAGGGAATACATTTTTCTCATTTTCCTGAGAAAAAAAAGAAAACCGTTTAGGTGGGACACACACACCTCCAGAACTTTGATCATGAAATATCAAAACTCCTAATAACAGAAGTGTTTGAAGGACATGACGAATTGGAACGACACATTGTGTAGGGACAATACGCAAAAAATAAACGAATACCATTTTTCTTTTATTTTCTGCGGAAAAACGGTTTTAGGGGGCAAAAGCCCCCATTCCAAATTTTGAAATTTGAGGCCCAAAATGCAAGAAGAAGTGCACCGAACTAAATGAAATTGTGCGCAGATATTGTAGACGAAAAACGAGATAATTGGGTTTCGTATTTTCCTGGGAAAAGCGGTTGAGTGAGGCACGGACCTTCTAAACCGTTGATTACGGAATATCAAAAGTGCAAATAAGCATACGCAAAAGTTCCTAAAGAATATGGAGAATTGGAACGAAACTTCGTAAAGGGACTATTTGAAAAACAGTATATGAAACGTGTTTTAATTTTTGCGGAAAAACAGTGTTGAGGCCTAGGTCCCATCCAAAAAAAAAGGAAATATTACCGTAATAGCTCAGAAAGGAGTGGACCCAAGCAAATCAAATTGTATGTAGATATTATATGTAAAATAAAAGCTCTCGTGTTTCTCAAGTGTTCCTATCCGTTTTGCTTCAAATTTGGCATACCAATAGCAAACTGAAAATAAATCGACACGTGTTTTTCTTTATGCTGAAAAAACATTGCAAGGGTTAAAGGTGCCTCTTGAAATACTATAAAATACGCTATACTGTTTGTGTTTGCTGTTACTTGATCTGCCAAATTTGAAGAAATCGGATGGAGACACGACACTTGTGAAACACGAGAGGCCATATTTTACATATCCAATATCTACATACAATTGCTTTCGCTTCGGTCCACTTCTCCCGCAACTCAACGCCTCGGTTCACTCACAATTTTTTTTCTTTCAGGAAAATACGAAACACGTATTCCCTCACCTTACCTCTACAATATTAGTGGACATTTCATTCACTTCGGTCCACTTCTTCTTGTCTTTTGGGGTCAAATTCCAAAATTGTAGACGGGGGCTTTTGCCAACCAAAACCGTTTTTAACCAAAATTAAAAAATGTATTCGTTTATTTTTTGCGTATTGCCCATACACGCAGAGCTCCTCCGTGGCTAAGCGGTTAGCGTACGCGCCTTTGGCGTGGGAGACCCGGGTTCGATTCCCGGCGGGAGCTCATGTGGTTCGGATTCCACGTTAATCAGTAGGTCCACTCTCATATAGCCTCGCTGCTGAAAGGGACGCTAAAATAAAATCAACTCAACCCATACACGCAGTTTGATGCAATTCTTCATGTCCGTTACACATATCTGATATACAGTTACTAGATATTTTGATATTTCGTGATGAAGGGTTTGGAGGGATCCGTGCTCCACCTGGCCGTTTTTTCCAGGAAAATAAGGAAACTTATTCCCTAATTTTGTGTCTACAATATCTGTCCAAATTTCATTCACTTCAGTTCACTTCTTCTTACCTTTTGCGCGTCAACTTTCAAAATTTTGGTTTTGGGTTCTTTTGCCCCTAAAACCGTCTTTCCGCAAAAAAGAAAAACATATTCTTTATTTTTTATCCACACAGAAAGTTTTGTTGCAATTCTTCATGTCTTTTACACACATCTAACATATTGTTACTAGCATTTTTCATTTTTTGTGATCAAAGCTTTGGAGGGGTCGGTGCCCCACCCAACCGATTTCTAAAGGAAAATACGAAACCCGTATTCACTCACTTTATGTCTACAATATCTGTGCACAAATTCACTCCCTTCGGTTCACTTCTTTTTGCCTTTCGGGAGTCAACATTCAAAATTTTGTTTGGGAGGTTTTGCCCCCCAAAAACCGTTTTCCCGCAGAACATAAAAAAACCGTATTCATTTACTTTCTGCGTATTGTCCATACACAAAGTTATGTTGCAATTCTTTATTTCCTTTACATACATCTGACATACTGTTATTATTACTTTTGATTTTTTGGGATCAAAGGTTTGGAGGGGTCTGTGCACCAGCCTACTGTTTTTCCCAGGAAAGTAAGAAACTCGTATCCTCATTTCACGTCTGCAATATCTGTGCACAATTTCATTCACTTCGGCCCACTTCTTCTTGCCTTTCGGACGTCAACTTTCAAAATTTCGGGTGGTGGCTTTTGCCCCTGAAACCGTTTTTCCGCAGAACAAAAAAAATATTCATTTTTCTGCGTGTTGTTAATACACAAAGTTATGTTGGAATTCTTCATGTTGTTTGCACACATCTGACATACTGTTGGTAGCACTTTTAATATTTCGTGATCACAGGTTTGGAGGGGTCCATGCAGCACCCAACCCTGTTTTCCAGGAAAATAGAAAACCGTATTCCCTCATTTTACGTCTAGAATATCTGTGTAGAAATTCATTCACTTCGGTTCACTTCTTTTTGCCTTTCGGGCGTCAATTTTCAAAATTTTGTGTGGGAGCTTTTGCCCCCTATAACCGTTTTCCCGCAGAACTTAGAAAAACCCGTATTAGTTTACTTTTTGCGTATTGTCCATACACAATTTATGTTGCAATTTTTCATGTCCTTGACACACATCTGACATACTAGCACTTTTGATATTTTGTGATCAAACGTTAGGGAGGGTCCGTGCCGCACCCACTCCTTTTTTCCAGGAAAATAGGAAACCCATATTCCCTCATTTTATGTCTACAATGTCCGTGCACAATTTGATTCACTTCGGTTCACTTCTTTTTGCCTTCCCGGCGTCAACTTTCATAATTTTGTGTGAGAGCTTTTGCCCCTAAAACCGTTTTCCTGCAGAACATTAAGAAAACGTATTCTTTCATTTTTTGCGTATTGTTCATACACAAAATGTTTCGTTGCAATTCTTCATGTCCTATACACACATTTGACATATTGTTACAAGAACTTTTATTTTTCGTGGTCAAATGTTTGGAGGGGTCCGTGCCCCACGCGGCCGTTTTTTCCAGGGAAATAAGACATTCGTATCCTCATTTTACGTATTCAATATCTGTGAAAATTTTTATTCACTTGGGTTTATTTTGCTTTTCAGGGGCCGCCGTGGCTCAGTGGTAGAGCATTCACCTCTGGTGCTTGGGGTCCCGGGTTCGATCCCAGCCCCCGCCAAGTGAACTTTGTGGTGGACAAACACCGTGTGCGTGGGTTTTCTAGGGGTTCTCCATTTCCTCCCACTTTCTTCATTCCACCCTTTCATTCATTACTCATCATCAACGTCTGTCTCCTTTAGCCTAACCGGCATAAGCGTGAGACGTAAAACTGAAAGATTTCATTTTTTCTTCTGCCTTTCGGGCGTCAACTTCCAAAATTTTGTGTGGGAATTTTTCCCTCTAAAACCGTTTTTCCGCGGAAAATATAAAAAAAAAACAATATTCATTTATTTTTTTGTCCACACATAAAGTTTCCTTGCAATTCTTCATGTCCTTTACACACATCTCAGATACGGTTACTAGCACTTTTGATATTTCGTGATCAAAGGTTTGGAGAGGTTAGTGCCCTACCGAACCGTTACTTCCAGAAAAATACTAAAACCGTATTCCCCCATTTTATAACTACAATATCTGTGCACAATTTCATTCACTTCGGTTCACTTCCTTTTGCCTTTCGGGCATCAACTTTTAAAATTTTGGGTTTAGCTTTTTTCCCTTAAAACTGTTTTTTTTACAGAAAATTTAAATAAATGTTTTCCTTTATTTTTTGCGTATTGTCCATAGACGCAGTTTGATTAAATTCTTCATGTCCTTTACACACATCTGATATGCTGTTACCAGCACATTTGATTTTCCGTGCCACGTTCCGTGCCCCACCTAACCGTTTTTTCGAGGAAAATACGAAACTCGTATCCTCATGTTACGTTTGCAATATCTGCGCTTAATTTCGTTCACTTCGGTTCACTTCTTCTTGCCTTTCGGACATCGAGTTTCAAAATTTTGGGTGGGAGCTTTTGCCCCTAAATCCGTTTTTCCGCAGAAAATTTAAAAAGGCCGTATTCCTTTAGTTTTTGCGTATTTTCAATACGAAAGGTTCCGTTGCAATTATTCATGTCTTTTACACACTTCTGACATACTGTTACTAGCAGTTTTGATATTTCGTGATAAAAGGTTTGGAGGGGTCCGTGCCCCACCCAACCGTTTTTTCCAGGAAAATACGAAACTCGTATTCCCTCCTTTTACGTCTACAATATCTGTGCACAATTTCATTGACTTTGGTTCAGTTGTTCTTGCCTTTCGGGTGTCAACTTTCACAATATAGAGTGGGGCTTTTATATTAAAACTTACGTAACTTTATGTAACTTCTTCTTTTTTATGAGATTCTTTTTTTGGGAGGTGAGGAGAGAAATGTTTTCCTCTGATATGTGTCTTTTGCCATTCATCTTTTTTGAACTGCTTAAGTAAGATCATTTTGTAACTTTTGATGTCATCCATCTCCGTCATGATAATATTATTGTCATTTTTAACAATTTGTTTTATTCCCTTATTTGCAGTCTGCCACACTGATATATTTATTACAAAATTGAGATTTGGTCCAGCGCCTTTCGAATTCACAACCAACCCAACCGCCGAGCTTTTTGGGTTGCCTGCTATTGCAGGAAAACGAGAATTGCAGGTGGTAATGCACTTTTAGAGTCGTGTATACAATATTATATTTAAACAAAAATTAAAGTTGAAAGAGTTAATCAAATTTTGGAATATATCTCATTAACCATACTGTATTCTGTTATCTTGATAAAGTCATAATGAAAAACTTTCTGAGAGTATACCTCAACGCCGTTTCATCTTAAGAGGTAACTCAATTATCGTACATAATCATTTTTTAGATTCACAAAATACTCGTTTCTTTTCAGAATTACGTATTAGGATTCACACTCACTCGTATAATTTTCTTTACGCATTAGGATTCAGCTAAGATTGCTATACGAGATCTGTTCAAAAAGTATCGAACCTGATTTTTTTTTTTTTTTTTTTTTTTTACCTACAGCAATGAAGCGCAGGAGATAGTCTCCAGTGTAGATGTAGAGGAGACACTTATGCGCAGTCGTGATTTTTTTTTTCCGCTCGAAGAAAGCGTTAGTCACAACCAGTCGGCCAACGAGTAAAGACGTGTAGTGAACGGTCGTGGGATTCAAGTTTTTTTCTTTTTTCTTTTTCTTTTCTTTATTTATTTATGTATTTTTTTTGTAAAATGTCAGAAAAACTTGAGCAGCGATATTGCATCAAATTTTACCAAAAACTTGGCGATACCCAAACGGAAAACATTCAACCGGATAAATACATTCCATTTTGAACGAGAATTTGAGCATGAGGAGAGTATCCGCGAAATTTGATTCTGGTCAATAAATGTATTTTTGCCAACCAAAGGTTCAATACTTTTTGAATACACCTCGTATGTGTCTTGTTAGGACATTTTTCTTCGTTATCGTAATATTGTAGAAAATATTTGTTCTATAGTTAATTATGTTGATTGCTTTACATGAAACTTTAATGTAAACGTAGACTTATATTGAGACTTTAATGTAAACTTGTGTAAAGTTTAATATAGCCTCTGCTATTTACTTTTATCCGTGACCTTATATTTGACATATAGTTTCCAGCTTGTAATCGCGATAGAAGTCGATACCGGACTAAACCGGTTTTGAGAGTTCTACAAGAGAGCTCAGCTATATTTGTAGAAAGTGCTTTTGATGAACAATTGCTGTTTTTATTTTTTGTTTTTGTTTGCTTGCTTCTTTTGTTGGCTTTATATGAAAAAAGGAACCATCGTAGAAATGATTGATAGTGTTTTGAGATTCTTGTGACATTGTGGAAATGCTTGCCAAGCTAAACGACAGTAAGGCAACACAAACCACGAAAACAAAACAAAAAAAGAAAATAAATAAAGATGGAAAAAAAAGTTAATGCTCTTACGGCCTTGGGAATTCCTGAAGGGATTCAAAACCATTTTCATTCTGTCTCAAACTTGGCTTAGTTCCGCAAAAGTTTTCTTGGTATCTCGATTAGCTTAATTTACGTTCGTTTTACTACTTGGAAGTTTCGGAAAGTGGTTCGCTTGTACGTGCTGCCATCTTTCGAGAGAAAGTGAAACTACGTGAAAATAAATTTTGGATTTGTACTGGGTGTATTAGTGCTGCCACCTCACGTCAACTGCACAAATTGTTGTAGATAGCAAGTGAAAGTCAAGGTTTTTCATAGGATTAGCCTTACGTTGCATATCACCAAAAGATTGTGCCTCTAGTAGAACCGAATGCGATTGCGAATACGAATGCTAATTTTCCTGCAACTGGATACGAAAACCTGCAAATATAAATTATATCAACCTATCTCTTTTAAAGATACAATATAAATTTTAAGTTTGAACATTTTGATTTTATTTTGTTTTCAATTTTGCATCCCTTACAGCAGCGAGGCTATATGACACATGGACTTAAAGCTTAACGTGAGATCCGAACCATATGAGATTCCTCCAGGAATCGAACGCGGATCTCCCTCGCCATAGGCGTGTGCTCTAAGCTAACCGCTTAGCCATGAGGGAGCTTATTGAAAATTTTGAGAAATTGATAACACACACTTAACTAGAAAGAAGTAATTTTCATTTTCTATCATACTGCACTACAGAGATGGAGTACGTCGAGTTTTCTGAGTGGATCAGTGGGTCAACAGCATGTGATCCACTGCGACCCACCAACCACCATGACCCACTGCGAACCACCCACCATGACCCACTGCGAACCACCACCCACCATAACCTACTGCGAACCACCACCCACCATAACCCACTGCAAACCACGACCCACCGTGAGTCACTGCGATCCACCACCCACCATGACCCACTCTGACCCACCGACTCACTCTGACCGACCCACTCTACTCACTGCATTGTAAAGAGAATATCATCTGAACACTGGTAAGTTTGTCTACATTTTACTTTCAAGGCCTCTATTTCCCTTCCTTTTTCATTTGCTTCTGCTTGCTTACCTGAGATGAGTATATCTAAGTGAAAAAAGAACAGGCACTTTTGGATATTGATATTCGTAATTGTAATAATAGCAATATGACCTATACTGCTACTTGGCTTTCGAGCCACACAGCCTGTGAGTTTTTAGAGGAGCCAACTACTGAAAAAATATATTTTTGAATTACTGTAATATATAAATTATTATATAAAAAAATTGAATATAACTGTGTGTGCCTGATCATTACGGCCAAATCGAGAAGTCAAATGAAATGGCTTTTGTTGTATAGTTAGGTCTTAATCCAAACTGGGATGTTATCATATCGCTTTCATTATAATACATATGCTAAGGGGGTAGTGGGAATCCTAATTTTTGCGAAAAAAAATTAGTATCTCTAGGGTAGGGTGACCAGATTCTGACAAGCGAAAGGTAGTACACAAATAACTGCGTCGGCGATACGCATGTCCTTATTTCACTTAACATTAACCTTAGTTAATCATTCGTTTTTGTTAAAAAGAAAAGTACTGAACAAAAGTATTGAAATAATTCAACAAAACTCTAAATGCTTTGTTTTGACAAAATGGTACGTACAGTGATATTTTTTGTGAACGTACAGTGAAACTTCGTGTAGGGCTAAAGACTTGTTTTAAAATTGATTTTCGGAGCGTGGGATTATTTTTAGGAATAAGGAAAAATTTAGACCGGCACGACGGAACTTCTACTTAACTTGGTTAGCATCACTGTCGTAAGTTGAAAAAGAAACCTTTCCTACCTTACCGGTATCTCAACAAGACCTTCTCAGTATTGCAAAACAATGGTTTGTTTATTTTCTCCTTCCCTAATCTTTTGAGGTGTTAAAAAAACACAATGGTCCATCATTCAAGAAAAGAGTGCCTGTGATTCAAAATGTTGTGAATAAAGAATAACCATTAAAGTATTGCAAATAAGTTAACTGAGGACATTTTAAAAATGAAGGACATTTCTTGATTTTCTAGGAGTCTTCGCAAAACGCATGACAGCTCTTTGAAAAACAGTACTGTACTGTGAAAATCAGTACGTCTGGTCACCCTACTCTAGGGATGGGCACGAGCAAGTTTTGTTTGAAACTCGACTTGACTCGAAATAGACATTTTTCAACTCGATTCGAAAAATTTCCTCCAACTCTAATCGAAACTCGATTCGAATTTGGGCTGAGTTTCGAGTCGAGTCGAGCCAATTCGAGCTAAACCCCGTGTGTAGTTCCAAGCACTCTTTTCAAGTATCTTACATAGACAATATAACTATCAATGATGCTACTACTACAAATTATTATTATTATTATTATTATTATTATTATTATTATTATTATTGTATCAATACCGTGTTTAACCATGAAAGGTAAGGCGGTTTGCATCTGAATACTGAAAACTAGTTGACAGTGGATCTCGGTCTTCGAAAATTCTTCAGGAGCCAAGGACATCGGTCACAAGGTTCTAGAGTTTGAGTTCCAGAGGAGTAAGTATTCGGGCTCGAACCAAAAGTTCTTAAAAATTTATAGGGCGCCGGCCAAAGATGTTCAATACTGCTCGGCCCAGGTTTATGGTTGTCAACGGCTCCAGCGGCTCGGCTCAGCTCATTCACTATCGAGCCGAACCGAGAGGTGACCCGAGCCAACAGCTCACCTAATGAAGCTGTCTCGAACCGAGCCGATGGACTCGTTTCAACGGAGATGGCTCAAGCCGATGGCTCACATGAGCCGAGTCAGTGTCTCATCCCAACCTAGCCGGTTCGAACCATCGGCTCAATTGAGCCGAATCGATGGATTGTCCCAACCGAGCCGGCTCGAGCAGCTCGCTCAGTTAAACCGAGCCGAGCCGGTTGACATCACTACCCGGGTTGGGCTTCTGCTTGGGTTCAAAAATTCGACCGTGCAGGTCTCAGCCTTGATGGTAAGAATTACATAGTTATATTGATATATACTTATATTGGTGCTCCTGACATTTGAGGCTGTCACGTTACAAAAATCTATTGTCGTCTCGTTATCGAGACGAGATGAGACACACTAAAAATACCCCACAAGATGCACTAAAAGTACGAGACGAAATGAACTCCTGTCGTGAGCAACACTAAAGATATTCCGCAGTACTGCTTACATTTCTCATGGCTTTCGTTTTCCAATCTAATCAGCCCATGATTTCAAAACGAGCTGAACGAGCCAGCCATTTTTCAAACTCGACCTCAAAACAGTAACTCGACTCGAGAAAATTACCTTTGACTCGATTCGAAACTCAAGTCGAGTCGAGTTATAGCTCGACTCGTGCCGATCCTTAAGTATCTCACAAGACGTTAAATTTACGGAGCTGAAATTCAGTATATTAACTCTTTATTGAAAATGAACAGAACGTTTCCTAGCATTTTTAAAAATTCTTTATGGGGAGTGGCACTTTCTATATATGAAAAATTGGTAGTAGGTTGGTTTGTAAAAATAATCGAAAACGATCGATGTTAGTTGAGAAGTAAATTGAGAAACAAAAAATACAGTGCTTCGCTTCAAAATATTCATTGCTTTCTACTATAATAATTGCTGAAGCTTAGACCCTATGTTTATTATATCGAGCGCTTAGAGCACAGGGCAATCAACCCATAAAATAGGCATAAAATTTGTATTGTAAGTTTAATTACACGAAAATTTTAAGTTTGGACTGTACGTTTAATTATATGAAAAATTTCACTTTTTTCTTCCTTTACGTTGGTCTGCTTATCTTGATTTGGGACTTTCAAATTTCATACTTTTTTTTTTTTTTTTTTACTGAAAAGTATCGACCATTCAACAAGGAAGTAATTATACCATGAATATTTAATTAAAATTCATCGTAATTTGGCCCATCACCACTGGCGCAAATCCTGGGGGATGAGGGGGACATATCCCCTCCAATCTTGGACCTGGGGTGGACTGTCCCCCCAATAATCCGATTTGAAATGTGTTTTTGGAGAGAAATTTGATGATTTTTGTCCGAATGTCACAAAGGAACGTGAGATGAAATTGATGTCCCCCAGAATGAGCCTCAAATCTGCCCGCCTCCCAATGTTGAAGACAACTCTGCTCCTCTGATCCTCTACAACATTGTTTTTCAACTTCATAAATATTTTGGACATCGCAAAAAAAAAAGAAAGAAAAAAAAAGAAAAAAGAAAGAAAGAAAGAACGGTCTTACCCGTCTCCCCTATGTTGAAGACAGATTTGCGCCGCTGCCCATGACAAACACTTTACCATTTTATATCGTAAAGGTCAGATCGACCGTTATTGTAACAGAGCAGTGCTTGGGCGATTGACCATAGAAATTCAAATTCCGATTAGTGATAAATTCACAGCCTTCTTTTATCACTAGTGTAAACCCTTTAGTCAGTGGAGTGGAGGGCGTGGATCATGTGTCAGAATGGACCACAGTGGGTGAGAGTGGTTCATGGTGGCTGGTGGGTTACGATGGTGGTGAGTCAGAGGGTTACGGTGGGTGGTAGGTCAGAGTGGGTCACGGTGAGTGGTGGATCAATGGGTCGTGGTTCACCATGGGAAGTGGGTCATAGGTCAAGTTTTCATTGACCCATGCCATCTTTGCTGCACTACTGTGTCGGAACAAATATAATTTTGCTGCCGATTAAGGAATTTATATTCCGTTTGTAGGGACTTCTCTAGAGAGCCATGAAGATACCACTAACCATTTCATTCATTTCCACATTTCACTTGCACTATAATGTATCTGAATAACGTTCATAATTAATACAATACCTATAATATAAAATGAAAACATAAATAAAATGTAGGTCTTTTAAAAAGGAGAATGGTTAAGCACATACATGTAGTAACGGGTTCGGTCCTCGGCGGAGACCTGTCTTCGTTAATATAAAAATTCAAACTCAAATATTTTGAATTAATATACATAATAAACTACAAAATCTCCCTTGTATTATGATGTTTTCTAAAATATATAATTGCACTTGGTATACTCGTATTTTATCGTACTAAATAAATACTGTTGCTATGGGGATTTCCTCACTGAAAACTATATCACTTTTCCACTTGAGACGACGCTCTATTCGCATGAATACGGACAGGCAATCCCAGAATATTGGAATCATTCACATTCGCAACTTTTCGTCGGTCTTCGCAGTTTGCAGGTCGAATCTACTGGGGATTTCCGCACTGAAAACTATATCACTTCTCCACTTGAGACGACGCTCTATTCGCATGAGTACGGACAGGCAATCCCAGAATATTGGAATCATTCACATTCGCAACTTTTCTTCGGTCTTCGCAGTTTGCAGGTCGAATCTACTGGGGATTTCCGCACTGAAAACTATATCACTTCTGCACTTGAGACGACGCTCTATTCGCATGAGTACGGACAGGCAATCCCAGAATATTGGAATCATTCACATTCGCAACTTTTCTTCGGTCTTCGCAGTTTGCAGGTCGAATCTACTGGGGATTTCCGCACTGAAAACTATATCACTTCTGCACTTGAGACGACGCTCTATTCGCATGAGTACGGACAGGCAATCCCAGAATATTGGAATCATTCACATTCGCAACTTTTCTTCGGTCTTCGCAGTTTGCAGGTCGAATCTACTGGGGATTTCCGCACTGAAAACTATATCACTTCTGCACTTGAGACGACGCTCTATTCGCATGAGTACGGACAGGCAATCCCAGAATATTGGAATCATTCACATTCGCAACTTTTCGTCGGTCTTCGCAGTTTGCAGGTCGAATCTACTGGAGGCATTCCAATTCATTTACATGAGTTGGGAAATTTGTATTCGCGTTCAGATCCACTAAAGAGCTAGTCCAATCGTTAACCTGGCGTCAGTGGTTGAATTAGAAATAAATTACTGCTAGAATGTTAAACCCGAAGCAAAATAAATTAGGTGATCGTGTATTTGTTCATTAAAATCTTTATTGAATTCACTCAGTAATGAACGAATGTACACTTGGGTATTTGATATAGCAGAGCACATTTAAATTTTTGTAACTCGTGTGATTTGTAAATATAAACCCATTAACTGCCATTTTTACTGCATTTCCATCAAGTTATTCCGGAATAGGAAGAAAGAAGCACAAATTTTCAATTGCAGCACACGCATTTTTTTTTTTTTAAATTTCAAAATTGCATCAGATTCCCAAATGGGGATCCCGAGCATACTCATCGACAACATTGTTGATAGTACAGCAAAGTTCCCTGGATCATGTTCATCTCCCTGCTGCACGCAGAATGTTCCATAATATATTTCAAGTTTGTGGACAGCATCGTGTCCATAGGTTTTGTCGGGACACTGCTTTCATCCCGCATTCTCATTCCACCAATTTTCCCACAGTCATTCACTTACTTTAATCATCCGTCTCCCGTAGCGTAACAGACATAGTCGTGATACTTTAAACTGGAAGATTTTACTTCATTATTCCGAACATGAGGAACTGGAAAGCTGGCATCGCATACGACTTGCCGCTGACGCATTCCGTACTCACTACTGTTGAGGCTTACCTTTTGCCTACTTCGTACCCACTTTAAAGTCAGAGCATATCTGATAATTCTGTTGGGAGCATGTTTGGAAATTATGCCATGTAGGGAATCCCTTGCATACACATTGCACATTAATTACTGAAATATGCATTTTTTGATGACATATGTGTGACTTCCTTTATGCTGATATGGACCACCATTCCACGGTTTCTCATGTTCGAAATAACACATATTGTAGTATAGCTTTCTCACGCTTTTAAACATATCTAACTGTGAAACTAACAAGGGATGTATGCGAACCGTGACAGCTAGATATTTATGAAAATTGGTTCTCTGACTCATTATGGATCGCTAATCATCTTGGTGGTAGTCACTCGGTGCGAAAATGTCTCATTTACCTGCTACGTACACAACAGATGTGAGCATCGCCTTAATCAACATCAATTTTGACTGTTCAATTCCCCTCTCTTAGCTTGCATGGAGGTCTGAGAGATCTAACGTAACCCAAGCCTCTTAGCTTGCCCAGAGCTTTGAAGCCTTGTGTTCACTCAGCTTGCCTAAAGCTGTGTTGAAACTCAACTACTCTCTGATAAATACCTAACCGCAACCACCTATCTTACGTAGTTTTCCTTCCCGTCTGACTTGCCTAGAGCTTTGCAGGACTTCAACCTGTCTTTGCTTGCCGAAAACACTAAAAATCCTAACTCACCTTCACTCATCTTGCCTAGAGCTTTATAAAAATCCTTCCCTTAGCTGCCTGAGTCTAAAAACACCTATTTTATACAAGCTACTTAGTAGAAAACTTTGTATTGGTTTTAAAACCACAGTTTATAACATAAACCTTTTATAATAGAAAGTTGCAAGAAAAACAAACAAAAAAAATCCCGTGCATTGGTCTACCTACAGCTCACAGATGACGAGAAGAACCCTAAAACAGGGGAAGCGGGGAAAGGTCAACGACACGGTCAAGTCCATTTTCGGTTTTTGAAGTGTGGTCTGTACTTAGATGTCGTCTGCTACTCCGGGTAGTTATCTGTGTGCTATTCCGTAGTGTCATTTGAAACCCCCGTGCGAAAAATGGGCGAGGCCATAGCTACGTCACACTACTTCTGCTAGGGTTCTTCTCGTCATCTGTGAGCTGTACTATCTTATCAAGGTAATTTTACAATATAAACGAAAGATTAACACAAACCTTCCCCCTCCCCCAAATGGTCTCCGCTCTCTGTCTTAGTGTTCTGGTTACAGATCTATTTCACTACAATACATATTTCTACTAAACGAAGATCTGAAACCACGACCAGGAAATTTGATAAGAATATTCGATTTATAAATTGTATTTTTTAAAAAACAAAAAACAAATGCAGGGATTTATGAAATAATCCATCCAAATCACATAGTTTATTTTGTTTATTTTCAGGTACGTTGAACCGTAGCGGATAAATTTATCTTTGTGTCGTTCAAATATATTATGATAGTTGTAATTTAATTTCTACTGGGATTAAAGGACTTGTGGCTATTTCCACTTTATAGGTAGTTCGTTTATTTTCTGAGTTTATAATGGAGCTTTGGTAGGGGATTTAATAACTAAATAAATGCGAATTATTTTGAGTAAAGCGTAGGATATTTCCAGAATTCTATATGAAAATCCTAATGAATAACCTTTTTAATGTATGTTTTTTGTCTTTTCTGTTTCGAATATAAATCTCCTTTGAAAGAAGGCTTCATCTGATGCTTTTGTCTGCGAAATCGGCGTGGGCAGATTGGCTAGTGTGTTCCAGTACATGTTTGTTACAATCAAGCTGTTACACAATTGATAAATTCATTCTATTTATAGAGAAGAATATGTATTGTGGCACCATGTTAACCGCTTTCCGGTCTACATTTTTACAGAAAAACGTCCCAAAGAAATCATATTTTTTTAGTTCATATTTAAAATCTATCATAAATGCAACCTCTCATGATCTATGTTAACCACCTCAGTGGATTTGTACAGTACACAGTAAAAAATGGTTGTGTTAATTCAACTCAGTTTTAACACAGGACAATGGTTCCAGCGTCACTACTACTATGCGGTGTTAGTTCAACACATACCCCGCGGTGTTGGCATTTAACACAGGGTGTGTGTTACTTCTTTAACACACAACCGGTGTTGTGCCGTGCCGTAAGCGTTAATGAACCACAAAATTACTCCCCCAAAATATGTTAAATCGCCTATATGCGTAATGTGTTTACATTATGCTCAGTCTTATAAAAAAAAACACTTTAAACAAGTAAAAAAAAATGTACTCCAGTGACGGGTGGGCACGAACCACCAACCTTTCAATTACTATCCGCATGCTCTTCCGACTTGGCACGGAGGCAATGAAAAAATGTCGCTTGTAGAGGCTTAAATTGTTAAGGTCTTTTGAATTGGCTAATCAGAGTGCTCCTTTAAGCCGCGTATATTCGACGATAACCGTTCGGTTCGGGATAAGATAAAATCTGCTCGCCATGTAGACCTAATTTTTTAACAAAATTAGGACTGTCTATTTACTTTATTTTATAGTTCTTCCATATTTACTTTCATATGATCGGCGCCAGTTGCCATCTAATAAAGTTGATGCGTTTATTACTTCTAGTACACAATCGCTTAGAAAAAGAAGCAATAAATGCATCAAGCGTTTATTACTTCTAGTACACAATCGCTTAGAAAAAGAAGCAATAAATGCATCAAATGTGGGAGATGAAATTGTGCGTATACCTGGATTTGTTTAAGTATTTCTTTCTACTGTGTTTGTCTGTACCGGTAGCTTGAATTCATAAGCCTTTATAATTAGATGCCCAACATATTTGGCAATCAAGCAGAAAACAGCACCGAAGATTCTACACTTGTGTTAATTTAACACACAGGCTGTGTGTCATTTCAACTACCGGCATTTGACACACAACTCCAAATGGAGAGTGAGTTGTTTTAAACACTTTTTTGTGTTATATTTTAACACAATCATGTTAACAGATAGGTATAGAGTATACTGTACACTCATGTCCAAAATTATTGTCGCATGTCTATAAATATGTTGTTATAGGAATATAATTTGATAACGAATTCGCCAGGTATTTCTTATAATGTTAGTATGTGTATAATCGGCAAAGACATGTATGTGAAAAATTTCATGTCAGAGCAGTAAATAAAAACAATGAAACGAAAATAAAACTTTCTTGTTCATTTAGCAACATTTTGTTTTACTCATTCTAATTTTCGTATTTATAATTCTTTTCCTATAAAATTTATCACAAATATACATTTCCCGATTATACACATAGTATCAGTATTAAAAGTACCCTGCAAAATCATTATCAAATTATATTCTTACAAGAAGACAGTTATAGATATGCGACAATCATTTTGGACATGAGAGTACATCGAACTTAGGTATGCTTTAAGGACACTTATTGATTTAGTTGAGATAAAATTATAATTATTGCTCATCAACATTTATTTTGGACCTTTAAGGCACTTTATAATAAACATTTTAAAAATATATACATCTACATATATTTTTCAAAATGTACACTACAATGTACATTTTCCCTGTAGCATTTGTATGTAGTACACATAAAATGACCAATTGCAGAACACTGTACTAGATTTTTGAGTATGAAAAAGTGTACTATAGAAAGGTCTCTTTTGTGATTACGCACCATAAGAAATCACTTTTGGTGGAATTCATAAACAGTTTCTTTTTTGGTTTAGACATACGAGGGCTATCCAGAAAGTAGATTACGTTTTGGAATAAAAAATCAACAAAGTATAGGAAACAAATTTTATTATATACAGATGAAAGCCACACACAAATACTACTTTTCGACATAGTCACCATTCAAATTAAGGCATTTATCGTAGCGATGTACGAGCTTGGAAATTCCTTCGTCGAAAAATTCGGCCGCCTGCGACTTCAACCACTTCGTTACCTCTTCTTGCAGCTGTTCGTCGTCATCAAAACGCTGCATAGCCAGCCACTTCTTCATTGCTGGGAATAGGTGGAAGTCGCTCGGTGCCAGGTCGGGACTGTACGGCGGATGAGGAAACAACTCCCACTGAAAAGATTCAAGAACTTCACGCGTGACATTTGCCGTGTGGGGCCGGGCGTTGTCGTGAATCAACAAGATCTTAGAGCTCAACATTCCTCTGCGCTTGTTTTGAATTGCTCTTCTGAGGTTTTGCAGAGTTTGGCAATACCTTTGAGCGTTTATTGTAGTGCCTCTTTCCAGGAAGTCCACCAAAATCACACCTTTTCTGTCCCAAAAAACAGTCGCCATCATCTTCCTTGCCGACATTGTTTGCATGCATTTCTTGGGTTTTTGGGGAGAACCTGTGTGCCCCCACTGCATTGATTGCAATTTCGTTTCACAGTTCACGTGTTTCACCCATGTTTCGTCACCAGTAACGATGCGATCGAGTAAAGAGTCACCATCCTTATTGTAGGCGTCCAAAAAGTGCAACGCTGCAGCCATTCGCTGATTTTTGTGGTCCTCTGTCAAGATTTTTGGAATCCATCTTGCACAAAACTTGTGGTAACCAAGCTTTTCGCTGATGATTTCGTGCAACAAACTTCGCGAAATTTGTGGAAAACTCAAAGAAAGTTCCATTATTGTGAACTTTCGATTTTCACGGACTTTAACATCGACTTTTTCGACAAGTTCGGCAGTCACTTTGCTGGGTCTCCCACTTCGATCTTCGTCGTGAACATTGGTTCGGCCATTTTTAAATCTTATGACCCACTGTCGCACTCCACCTTCAGTGATAATGTTGTCCCCATACACTTCACACAGCTGCCGATAGATTTCTATCGGTTTACAGTTTTTTGCTGTTAGAAACCTTATTACTGCACGCACCTCGCAGCTCGCGGGATTTTCAATTAACGCAGACATTTCAAACCGTCACAGTATCTTAACGGAGCACAGCACGAACCTCTCATTAGCACGGCTAGATGCCGACTGAGCTGCGCAACGCTCTGACCCCAAGATGGCCGCGCTAGTCCCGCCCCTAGCGGACACAGACGAAAACATAATCTACTTTCTGGATAGCCCTCGTAAATGTACTTGGTATTTTTGACAAAGAAAGTGAGGCCTGAATTTTCCGTATGTCTGATATTTGCAACAGGTTGGTTCATCCTGACTATCATGAGTAGGAGGATGGTCTACTTTCTCCATTTTTACACTCCGTCAGTGAACTCTGTGGTGGACAAACACCGTGTCTGGGTTTTTTCGCGGTTCTCCCGTTTCCTTTCACTTTTTCATTCGACCATTTCCTCCATTTCTCATCATCACCGTCTCCTTTAACCTAGCCGGCATAATCGTGGGACGTAAAACTGAAAGATTTTTTTTCTTTTTTACCTGTATTGCAACCAGAATCCAACAAACAATACACTGCACGGAATAGAACTTCTGTAGGTAAAATGTACTATATACTGTACATTTTTTTCCTCAAATAACGTTTTAACGCAAATAAAAATATGTGTTATTTGGCATATAACATTCAAAATTAGTCTTGTGCAATACACAAACGAGCAACTGTGTATTTTGATCAGTCCTGTTTACTCAATAAAAACACAGTTTTAAAACACAAGGAAAGCACAATTTTCACAAAGCACAGACAGTGCCAGTAGTGCCCACCCCCCCTTATGTCAATGACGCACCCCCCCTCAATTGTCTATCCACAGGTGTTCTTCCATGAAAAAAAATCTTTTCGATTAATTTTTACACCCCCTCAAACATATTTATATAGATTTTTGCCCCCCCAATATTTCAATGACGCAGTTTGCGTCATAGTCCCCCCTTGTGGGCACCCTTGGACAGTGCCACATTAGTAGTTCAATGATTGATCAACAAGTAGCAACACTGTCTAAGCACAATCTTCAATGAACACCGAACACTGCAATTAAATGAGCACCATGGTCGTAACTTGTGGGGGCAGGGGGCAACTGCCCTCTCAGAGAAGCTCCCCGCCGTTCGAGGGAGCCCACTTTAAAATTTTCTTACCCCATATATGATACGAACATGAAATTATAAATGAAGCATCAAACAGGTTCACACAATTACATAAACAAAACAGCACACAAAAGGTAAATAAAACAAAAATAAGTCGCTGGTCCATTTCAGAAAAAAAACCTACTATTAGGGGCCCTAGAAATAATATTTATTCATATGGCTTTGAGATTTGTCAATATTGTCCCCTTAATTAATTTGTCATGTATGGAACAGGCCTAGGGGCGTAACTAACGGCCCCACAGGGGCTCACAGGCTCCGAGGGGCCCATAAAAAGTAAGAGAAAGGTATAAAGAAGGGGTCTAAGAATTAGAAAAACAACTTTTCTAGGGAGCCCAAATACGTGTATTAATGCTTGCCCCCCAGAAAAAAATCTAAGTTAACGGCGCTGATGAGCACAAATGCATTTGGGTGACTGTTGGGTGGGTTTCCTTGTTAAAACAAATAGTAGAAACCTATGTACAGTATACTGTACATTTTCCTTCAATGAGTGTAAAAAGAAAACGTAAATTTGCCACGGAGGAGGTTAATCATCATTCAGAACTAAATTTCGAAAGTTATAAAAACTCAAAAAAACAACTTCAAGATTATTCGGAGATATTACGGGAACTGTTCAAAATACAAGAACTGAAAGAATAGAATGAATTTGCACTCTAAAAAAAACATGACCTATTAAGAAAAATCTTTATCTACTTATTACTGAATAGAAACAAAGCAAAAGTTCCGTGTAATAATCATATGGAGCTATTAAAAAAAAAAAAAAAGAGTATGACATTCCTTCCGGATTATCCCGAATCATTTCGGGCACGGAAAAAAATAGAAAAAAAAAAACTATGAGAATGAAATAGAATATACGCTGAAAATATGCTATATTTAGTCACACACTTTTCCATATATCATAATATAATGGTTGTGATATTTTCATTTAATAGAAGGAAATCCAATGTAAAAGTTAGTAATAATACGAATGCAAATAAAGAAGTAAAGATAATGTATAAATTACGCTGTTACCAGACCAGAGAACTGTTAACACTACCTCATGTTGACTTTCAATATGATGCATTGTGCCAATTCTTCTGCGTTTCGTCCTTAGCGTAATTTATAAATTGAGTTTACATTTTTATTTACTGTCGTAGAAATTGGAAATGTTAAAATAATAATAATAAAAAAAAATGTAGCGAATTCACTGTCAGTACTACTACTTATATCTACACTAGGGTGACCAAATCGTCAACTATAAAAAACGGGACATCTTTTATTTCTGGATAGGTTGCTCCCCAAAATATGTTTTTTAGCTTCTCCGTTCTCTCTCTCTCTCTTTTTGAATCTCTCACACAAAAAAGAGCAAATTTACACTTCTTTTCGTTTTAAAACCTATTAAAAAGGTTGTGAAATTAATTAGATAATAAGTAACTATCAGCAGCTAACAAAAGTTGAAATATTTGAAAACATTACTAAAAATATATGAGCGCTCAAATCTATCCCCGACAGGATTTATAATTACTCTCAGCATCGGATTCGAACTCCTTTTATTTGCATTTTTTTACTTTAAAACATTATTTCATTTACAGCTAGTTTTTCTTTTCACTTTCACTTTTATAGTTCTATACTTCTGGTCACCTTTCGTAAATGGAAGTATGTTACATTTTAGTCAAAATCACGGAAACACTGCTGTACTGATGACAGCTTCTCAATCTTCCACCGCCCGAGACAAAAACATATTACATTTGTTCTCCACAACACTTTCAGCCCCTTGCATTGTCGTCTGCAGAGTGGGGAGGCCTAGGAGGGAAAACAGTGCAGCCACCACATCCAATATTGCAAACGTCGTAATGACGTTGTTCAGTAATTAGACGTATTCCAATATAATGACATAGCTTAGAAAAAAATAATATAAATTAGGAAATTTTAGCGATTCGAAAGGTTTTTTGTACCCAGTGTACGTAAATACGGGACATTTTGGTGTCCCGGGAGAAGTTTTCGGGACACCGGGAAT
Source organism: Thermobia domestica (assembly GCF_964235325.1). Classification (NCBI taxonomy): domain Eukaryota; kingdom Metazoa; phylum Arthropoda; class Insecta; order Zygentoma; family Lepismatidae; genus Thermobia; species Thermobia domestica. Next base: position 167,674,955 of record NC_137468.1, on the reverse strand, counting down.
GGTAGCGAAAAAACGGGACAATCCCGTTTTTACGGGACGGTTGGTCACCCTAATCTACACTAACAACACAGAAATCATCATCTTCGTCACAGCTCATTGTTTGAAAAATGCACTCAAAATGCAGCCGTAAACACAAAACTTCTTCAAAAGGAAAGAAAAGAAACTAACGCTCTCTCGTAGCGATAATACTGAAAAAAGCACGGGACTATTATGGGAGTAATACACTGCCCTGGTGATAAATCAAGAAAACAAAACAAAAGACGGTTGAATCGTGTGTAAGTATTTGCTCCGTGCACATTTTTTTATCACGACGCAATATTTCGGGTGAATCTAGACAATAACGTATATATATATATATATATATATATATATATATATATATATATATATATATATATATATATATATATATATATATATATATATATTTAATGACCGTAATAACTCGGGTTAATCCAGTTTTACATATTATCCCTAAACGTAAATATTCGGGTTAATCTGGGAAGCGGTTAATATACTTAGTATGCAGTAATTGACAACATGAAAAAATGCTAGGTTATTTTTCTCCAGAAGTTCATGACCGACACGAATATATCTACGTATGATTGTATGCAAGATACATTATTACAGATGGCAAAATCGATTAGGAATACGCTTCTGCAATTACATATATGTGTATTGATAATACAAAGTAGTACATGCGAAATGTAGCACATGGTACACTTAAAATTAAGAAGAAAAAATTCCAGACAACATGCTTCCGTTATGGCTTCATTCAGGAGCCAAAGGTATCACCAAAGATGGTAAGTGGTGAGTTATGGCCCATTCATTGGCTCACCCTGAAAAAGTTAAAATCTATTGGTATAATTCATTGTTTTCCATTGGGTTTTAACTACATAATATCAACATATTGTATCATGTTACGACATGAGGCCATTGCATTTTTGGGACAACGTGTTTGTGTCATTCTTGTGTGTAGGTTACGAAACTTAGAAGTAGAAAACAAGTTGACAGAAAGTATTCTAGCATTTCCAAATACGCATTGCCAGTTTCTGAGAGTCTATTAAGTTTATGCCTCTCGTAATAAGTACCTATCTAAACTGGAATCTAACTACAGAGGCTGTTCCGCGCATATATGACCAAATTGTAGTTACTAACTAGTGAAGGAAATCTATGGCTCCAAGTGCTTCAATGCTCAATGTGTCTTCCCTCATTCCGAACTATGGTCCAGCGACGTAGTTTTCATTGAAATGAGTTCCATTTATGTACTACGAGATAGATCTTATTCCATTTCTCTTTAACAGCTTTCCAGAGTTCACTAATAGTTGTCACACGCCTCTTGTCCAAAGCCGTTTTATACCGTACAAATTCATAAAATTCATTGGACTTGGCGTCTGGAGACTTCACAGGTATCTCGTTGAAAGATATGGTCTGTAATCCAGTAGCCTCCTTCATATCCTGGTAAAATTCGAGGGACGATCTTAAAATGAAGAAGCTTGGGTGCGAACCAGCTTGGTCTCATTTCCGTCCTTGTTTGATAGCTCATGGTCGTAGAGCGGCCTCAGGATGATTTCCTGGCAGCACTTCGAGTTGATTCTGCAGTTCTTCATCTTGCAAATCTTCAAGTTTGTCTCGGTAACACTAGCCGGCAACCACCATGAACCCTTTCGGAAAAGCCTCTTTGCATGCTCGGATCCATCTTGTAAACTGCTTCGCACCTTTGTCTCTATATGTGATGGTTCTTGGTTTTCCATAGTCGGAAAGGCACACTCACGCTTTATCCCTATAGCTACGTGCCGCCACCTTTGATTTGCCAGATGTTGCTCTTACAGCTTCCAAGCGTTATGCCAACCAAATGCTATCGTGAGTTTACGCGCGTAATCATAAAATTCTATACGGTAGGGTTGTTAGCAGCTGTCAAAACGGTAGTAGATGGGATTTTCCGTAATGTAGTTCACACGCTACACTGACAGACGTGCCTGACCACTTACCAGTTCGTTTTACGCGCTGGGGAAAAGTCAAACATACGCGGAACACCCATAATTCTCTAAGATATACGATGGCTATTGGAGACTTGCTATAGAGATTAATACTAATAAAATGTAAATAATAGATTCTTCGGGATGGGAATAACGAATAAACCAACTGAATATTCGAATAAATCTAACGCTACTACTAAAGATCCAATAAACCCCCCTATGTTAAGTCTAATACCGAAAACAAGACACGCTGACTTTAAACCACTTCATCAGAAATATCTTGAAGTACTTGTTCTGTTACAAGACCGTATAGTTAATTTCAGAATTCTTCATTCTGACAGCTACACATGCCTTTCCCTATAGTCTGCATGTGCCTATATATTTTTCCTGTAGTTTAAATTTCATACAACAACTATAATTCTGCTTTAAATGTGAACAACCATAGAATAGTCTTTCATGTGATTTTTCTCTTTTTTAAAATATCACTATTTCATGCAATGTCGATGAGCTTGAGAATAATACGCATATAAGATGCTGTGAAATTTTATTCTCAGGGTCAAATTTTATTCTCGTTAGCTGTGGTCCAAAACTTCCGCTGGAGCAGCTAGCATATAAGTGGCATTTCTGTCGTTGATTTTTGCACGTTCCAGTGCTGAAAATAGCTCTTTTGTAATGAAATTGGCTGGTCGACATAACTTTGGCTTCATTGTAACGGATAGCCTTCGGGATGTAAGACCTGTTTCGTACGCATTTTCCGTCAATTCTCTCCAAAATTTATTTCTAGAAAATAATCTTATCTAAATAATAGCGTCTCTCAGCGAGTTCTCCTTGGAAAGAACAGAAATATAGCGACCAAGGTCTTAATAGAATTTTTTCCCAAAGTGTATTCATGATTCCTAAAGTGTATTTCACATTGTATCTTGTTTTCAAATGTCAAATAGTTGTAATAAATGCTAGGTTTGAGAAGAAACTCTCAGGTAAAATGAGAAAGTCAAATTAGGCCACAAGCGCCCAATGTAATATACTCGTCACGCACCCTATGTTTGAGACCTCTGAACTATCATCACCAAACTTTACAATACATTGTGAATACATCCGGAGATCATATACTGTAAGTGTGAAAACTGTAACTCAAAGAGAAAATGTTGGGCTGATCCCGGTTGAGACACGCTGTTTCGCATGTTTAAGTATTGTAAACGTAGCTATAAGTTTGAGTGCGTTGAGCGACCTTTAAATATTAAAATAATTTCATGGAATTTTACACATATGCTTAAGTCATCAAAAGGAATAAATTTAGGGGGTGAGACACTGTTAAATAAATTTCGAAATCTTCCCATATAACTGGTTGCCTCCCTAATATATATATATATATATATATATATATATATATATATATATATATATATATATAGAGAGAGAGAGAGAGAGAGAGAGAGAGATTCCGTTAATCCGTACCAGGCCTATAAATCGAAAACGGTCCGAGAAATGTACAAACTGAAAAACACGTATCCCATTAGTTGCAAAGGACAACAGAGCGAAGTAAACAGTTTCTCCCAGGGTCCCAGACGGGGTCCAACTCAAAATTGTCAAATGGAAAGAGTGGTCAAGTGGTATATCGCTTGAAAGCTCTTGTAAAAAGAAAGAAGCTACAACAAGTCCCGACTCTCTACGATCACCCGATGCAAAATGGCGGCGGCTCAAAATGTCATCAAAATTTGCATTGAAAACAATATGGCCACCCTATAAATCTGAAACGGGCAGCCAGACGGAAAAACTGAAAAACAAGTGTCACATGATGTTCAAAGGACAACAGATCGAAGTAAAACGTTTCGCCAAAGGGTCCCCCGCAGGGTCCAGGACGGGGTCCAACTCAAAATTGTCAAATGGAAAGAGGGGTCAAGTGGTATATCGCTTGAAAGCTCTTGTAAAAAGAAAGAAGCTACAAGTCCCAATTCTCTACGATCACCCTATGCAAAATGGTGGCGGGTCAAAATGTCATCAAAATTTGCATTGAAAACAATATGGCCACCCTATAAATCTGAAACGGGCAGCCAGACCGAAAAACTGAAAAACAAGTTTCATATGATGTTCAAAGGACAACAGATCGAAGTAAAAAGTTTCGCCCCAGGGTCTCCCGCAGGGTCCAAGACGGGGTCCAAATCAAAATTGAATGGAAAGAGGGGTCAAGTGGTATATCGCTTGAAAGCTCTTGTAAAAATAAAGAAGCTACAAGTCCCGATTCTCTACGATCACCTACGCAACATGGCGGCGACCCTATGCTAGTTGCATTGAAAACAATATGGCCACCCCTATAAATCTGAAACGGGCAGCTAGACGTAAAAACTTGAAAACAAGTGTCTCATTATTTCAAAAGTACAACATATCACGGTAACCAGTTCTAGATATCCAGGCAGGGTCCACCTCCAAAGTAGCAGTTGTTTGATTGTGCTGAAGGGAAGACCCTAAACATTTTGAACAGCTATATTTCCTTGGTAACATACGTTTTCCGGGTACAATACTACAGAGACTGTTCAGTCCTCTTTCGCGACACTACTGAAAAGTGTTTTCTTGTATCGTCTGGTATCGTCTCGTAGTCAACACTGGTAACATACACAGTATGGAAATAGAAGCGTTATGGTGGACAGGTAAGCATATTATATTGAAACGTCTAACGTTGTTCTAAGAATTAATTTACCATCACATAACGTACAAAGGACCTTGGAGACGGCTGCTGTCCGTTATGTAACAGATGTGCACTGCACACAGCACGTTTTACATCACGTTTTACCGAAATTGTCGTCCATGTACAGCAAGACAACGGCCCAGACGGCGATAATAATTATAGCCCACAGCTTCAAGCTCTGCCTCTCCTATGGTTCGAAATGCGGTCATTATACGTTGCCTCATATCTTCTGGTGTAGTTGGTCTATTCGTGTAAACAAGCTCCTTGAGTCGACCCCAGAAATAATAGTCCATGCATGTAAGGTCTGGAGAGCGAGGAGGGAAAGGAGTATTGGACCCTCTTCCTAACCAACGGTGCAGAAATGAAGTATTTAATGCACCTCTGCATATACGAGCAGCATGTGCTGGACAATCATCCAATTGCATCCACATATTACGCCGCACATGAAGTGGGATGTTTTCCAGCAGTTGCGGTAGATGTTCTGTCAAGAATTGATGGACGTTAAATTTCCATCAATAAACCAGGGCCCAACTGCATGTGTTCCAATGATACCACCCCACACATTGATGCTCCAACGTCTTTGTCGGTCGATCTGTAATGTCCATGCGGATTCTTCGCAGCCCAATAATGCGCATTGTGTAGGTTGACATGACCATCACTTGTAAATATTGCTTCGTCTGTCTACAGCACGTACATACTGAAAAACGTTGGGTTTGTCCTCAATTTCTGACGGGCCCAATTACAAAACTGGAGGCGCTTATTACGGTCGGCATCTGTTAGCACCTGGCACAAGGAGATATGATATGGGTGGCGTTTATGCTTCCACAGTATACGCAGTACACTTGTTTGACTAATTCCGCGATCCCGGGCAATATCTCTTGAGGATGCATTGGGACGTACTTCGACAGCAGCCGAAACATCAATAAGGACATCGTTGTCATCTACAATTGGAGCATGTTTGTGACCCCCATATTGAGGAGGTATGCGCCCTGTTTGTTTCAGACGATTTGCTAACCGTCGAAGTGCATTATGGGAAATTGATTGTCGCTGTGGGAACCTTGCGTTATAAATTCGGGCTGCAGCTCTATAGTTTTGCCTACATTCCCCTAACACCATTAACATGTCAAATACCTCCCCGTTCGTATATGGCATTGCTCCAATACAATGCTATCTTTAGCTGACACTGCACTAACACACGATATTAGGGTAGTACGTGCTACCTTCTACAATGAAATGGAAGCCTTCTGACACACACACACACACAACTCAATTCGTAGCGTGTATTACTGTTGCACAGCACAAGTACTTCACTACAATTCGTACTAACGACCCTTCAGCAAAGCCTGCTCAACTTACTGTGGAAAAAACTGTGTTCCAGCGTACCTCACGTTCGTGTCTTTCAATTCAAGGTCCTCTGCGACTGTTTCTCTCGAAAGGCGTATGTTTTGTACAACAACATAAACCAGCAAACAGCACAATCCAGTTTCAGTAATCGTTATCAAAGATGTGTATGTTTATTCATTTCGGTATTTCATTTGAAGTTATACGTTTCACGACATTAATGTCTCATGAATTTCACTTTTACACGACGCATAGGGAAGAAAAGGGCAGGTAAGGACAGGGCTGGAACCTTGCGTCAATCCCATTATTCGCCTGTTGTTACTGAGGAACACTGAGCTTAAGATAGGTATACAGACGAACCAGGCTGTGACATCATTCAATCCTAGGTCGGGAATTGGGGGGAGGGGGAATGTATTCTCGAACGGAAATAACACAATAACGCGGATAGGGTCGCAACGTGACACTCCGGGATTAGCAAGATATATACGTCATTGGATAGCACACGGCAAGTCCAGAATACAGATCTATTTATACCACCGTTTTGGGTTATGGGCTGAATGCGGGCAAATGGTGCAAAACATGTCCCAGGGGAATGTTCCGTATAATTGCTGTACCCTGGAGAGTTATGGTGTGCATCATGGAAACAAATCATCGCGTAGTGCACACAGCCGAAATATTTCGTCCGTTGCACTAGCCAGTCGGGAGGGTACAGTGTTCAATTTCCTTGATCCCATAGTGTCGGAGGTCTGGGAGGGGAGAGGCCACTCTAAGAAGCAACATCACAACTACCGACAAAGGGCTTTCAAACATACATCCTGTGCGGACACCAAGGTCAAGATCTGGGAAGAGCCCCAGATCTCTTACAAAACAGATGCAGGAAACATTGGTAGAGCATGCTTGCCTCGTTCCACATCTCGAAGAATTCTGTGCAAGCAAAGTGAAAATAGTTGTTTTCTCCCGACCGACTAGTGTCATTGACACAATATTTCGGCTGTGTGCACCACTCGCTGATGTGTTTTTATGATGAACACCACAACTCTCCAGGGCTACTGTCCAGCAATTTTACCGCCAATTCCACTGGAAAATGTGTTTTTTCACATTCATTTGAAGGCAACTTTGATGACATTTTGACCCGCCGCACATAGGGCCAAAGTATCGAGTTACGACGCTAAAAATAAAAAAGTTGATTTTATTGGATATCCTGCTCAGAAATCCTCATGAAACGACTACGCCTATATGCGGAATACGATTAAATTTATTTGTCTTATTGCCGAGAACGATTATTAGCTGCATTTGCAATATTTGTGTTTGTACTTCGTCATACTCTGATTTCACATTGTGAACCGTTTAATTATTTTTTATTTATTTTTTATTTTTATTTATTTATTTATTTATTATTTTTTTTGTCTCAGAGGCAATTGGTGGGGACTACCTTGTCGATGATGGAGTCATGTTCTTCCAAAATATTGTTGTGTTCTTACAATTAGATTGACACACGTACAATGGCCTCTAAGATGGCACATAAAAGTATATTGAAATCCACGTATTAGGAATTATTCGCGAAAGTTTGTTTATATATGCTGTGGCCACCGCTACCATCTAGGCCCATTTATAATAAATGTCGATAATATCACAGTCCTCCGAAATGTTCTGCAGTATCATATCACTCTGTACTTGTACTAAACGCAGTGTAGTATGATTGAGCTCATCTTGCAGTGGGACCACAGCCTCGTTTTCAGTTACCGTAATATTTGCAGGATAACATTTCTTTGTCTCTGCTAGCACATGATATAAGGGATAAATATTTGCTCCTCTTTATTTTGCTCCAAGTCTCATTCTTTTGTAATTTTTTTTTTTTTTTTTTTTTTGTCAAGCTAAGATCCACTAGAAAACCTAAAGTTTCGTCAGGGCTGCACGGTCATATAGTAGCAGATGATGTATCATGGATCGCTTTCATATTTTTCAATTTCTTAGGCGAAGACTGGATCGCTAATTTCACAACTTTCGCTGCATTGCAAAGATTTCACCAAACTTGATTCTGCATCCAAGCACAGCTTTTCAGAACTGGTATTCTTTACAATTTCCTTCACATATCTTTTCTTACTTCGTTGCGAACTCTCTTCGAAAACTTTTTTTGATCTTCCTCTTCTCATTTGCTCCGAAAGCCGTGATGTTGTTGAGGGACGCTGTGATGGTTGTAACACCGGCACTGTTACGTCTTGATCAAGTCACTCCATATGCTTATTTCCCACTCGTACATGTAATTACATGCCCACCATTTTGCCAAAACCTTTGGCACAAATACTTTCACTACAGTTTTCAGTTTATTTCCACGTTGTTCAGCAAATTCCCTGATGCCACACTTGTTTAATGTATACTGTAATAATTGTTCATTACATTTTAATGAAAACCTATTGTAAAAATGCTCTTTAAATAACACTATAAAGAGCTATCTTCTCTTAGTTTTCATGTTCTTCACAGATCGTTGCCACAACTGTGTGTAAACAATACGCTCCAATCAGGAAAGGGGGAAAAGGGGGAACGTGTGTATTCCTGTTCTATGTTCGATATAAGATATATTGTCGAATTGTCCAAGAATAGTCGCGGTACTCTTTGGAACTTTTTTTATAACTCTATGTATAGTAAATATTTCTTTCTTGTTTCGACACCGCACTAGTCCATCATACCACCTGTACTGTATTTACACTAGGCTCACTTGTTAGGTTCACAGTCATTTCAGATGAGCACTATATATATCTAACTCTTCAATAGTCGTATTGAAATCTCGTTACTGTCACTTTGGGAAAATTTAGCACGAGCTGTTTCTCCGTCAGCAAAACAGGCACAACTAACTCCAGTTGGCCGTTCGAAATAAACTCCATCTTTGCGCACATACGCTGGCTACTGTGTTGCGTTCACAAAACAAATTCTTACGGTACATCATGGACTGGTATATAGGGACTGTTTTGAAGGCATTTCTGATTACTTTCATCACAATATTTTTTTCTATTTTTGGCGCCGTAATTTCGTTTTTCGGCCTTATGTGCGCCGCCATATTGCATAGGGTGATCGTACAGAATCGAGACTTGTTGTAGCTTCTTTCTTTTTACAAGAGTTTTCAAGCGATATACCACTTGACCCCTCTTTCCATTTGACAATTTTGAGTTGGATCCCGTCTGGGACCCTTCGGGGGACGCTGGGGCGAAACTTTTTACTTCGATCTGTTGTCCTTTGAACATCATGTGACACTTGTTTTTCAGTTTTTCCGTCTGGCTGCCCGTTTCAGATTTATAGGGGTGGCCATATTGTTTTCAATGCAAATTTTTATGACATTTTGAGCCGCCGCCATTTTGCATCGGGTGATCGTAGAGAGTCGGGACTTGTTGTAGCTTCTTTCTTTTTACAAGAGCTTTCAAGCGATATGCCACTTGACTCCTCTTTCCATTTGACAATTTGACATTTGACAACGTGGATATGGCGGAAACTTGTCCATCGTGAACAAATTCCATGGTTTCAGCTAAGAAAATAGGTTATACAATGTTAATGTTTTTGCATAATACGGAATATACCAATTCAAAAACAGAAAGCTAATATTGAAGAATTCACTAAAAACTATGTGTATAATATGGAAATACAGAATAATCAGATTCTCGGAATATCAGAATAATCCACAATAGAGAAATGTATTTGTAATTAGTAGTAAGTTACACACTACTTTCATCTTGTTACAAGTTTTAACACTGAGCGTCATGGCTATGCCACATGTCTCATAGTCATTTAATGGTAAAGTTTTCGAAGCTAAAGAGAAAGAAAATTTTCTGTACAGGAAATAATGACGGGGCGGGGAAATTCAAATTTAAGATGCGCTAAGATGGAAAGATAAAACAATGGATGAATAACTGGAAGGAAATTATCTAATAAAGAGGAAACCAAAGAAAACAGGAAACGAGGAAATTAGCGAAATGATTTGGAAATGATTCACTAATACAAGATCAAAGAATGTGCATATGTCTGGACCAATCCTACTAATTCAAGCTCTTTCTGTAGCCAAATCTCTTTCAAATGATCAATTGAAGGTATCAACGTGATGGCTGGATAGTTTCAAGAAGAGACACAATATCGTACAGGAGAGAGGTGTCTTTGACGCAGGAGACCCGGGTTCGATTTCCAGCGGGAGCTCATGTAGTTCAGATCTCACGTTAAGCAGTCTCATACTAGAATAAAGGAGCTCCTGCTGTTACTCTATGAGCTCCCACATAGCTGTGTAGTTAGCGCACGGCCGGTTTAGAAATTTGGGTTCGATTTCCGACGGGAGCTCATGAGAGTCGGATCTCAAGACTAGTTATAGGTCTACGTCTCATAACCTCGATGCTGAAAGGCATGCTAAACTCAAATCTATCTCACCCTCCGTTATCAACGTAAATCAGCTCAAATTTAATCAAAGTATTTCCTTCGTTCCTTCTCAAAACGAATGTGGTAGAGAAGTGTTGCCAATGAAATTAGTTCTTCCTTACTCCATTAGAGTTTAGTGTCCCTTTCGGCAGCGAGCCTATAAGAGATGGATGCTTACAACTTAACGTGGGATCCGAAATATATGAACTCCCATCGGGAATTGATCCCAGATCTCCCATGTCAAAAATATCTACCCTTGCAAAAAGTAATAAAAAGAATAACTATCGGATCCAAATTTAAATGTGTAGTATATAGCAGTATATCTACAGACTTTATGCGAATTACATGCGATTATTCACTTATTTTGAAAAGTGTATATACTAGATACTTTAATTTTAGACTTTAACAATCTGCTGGAGCAGATAAATCTCGATGTCTGGGGAGTAATACTTCCGGTCATCCTTTTGAAAGAAACACTGGATGTTACTATACTATTGCATTGCATTACAGTGTGCATTTTCGCGGATCCCAAGAGTTTCAGATATCCTTTGATCTTATTGGCCGATACAGATAGGACGTCAAGAGTCATGACCTACATATAGTGGAACGTAAAGGCTAACTGCATGTCGGCTCTGGTAGTCGAGCGTGCTAGCGCAATATGCTAGTAGTGAAAACCATTTTTGGTGTGGGTTCAAACCCTGCCCAAGGAAAGTTTTTTATTTTTTTTTTTAAATTTTCATAACACCTTTTTTCATTAAAGTAAGATTGAAAATAATACTTAAAAAAGTGATTTACCGATTATTTCTTTAAATTTTCATAACACTTTTGTCATTAAAATAAGCTCGCAGTTTTACTATACGGATCCATAGTAATAATAATAATAATAATAATAATAATAATAATAATAATAATAGGAACGCAGGGGTTTGTTAGGTTCTGTTCTCTTGCCTAAAATTTTCTGTACATTTTACATGACCAATTTCATACAGTTGGCTAGGGTAGAGCGTAAAAATAATACAGGGTAGCGCGCGAATACTGAATCTCTTGGGATCAGCGTAAATGCTTACAATGTTTGAGTTTGATCTTGTTTTTTCTTCGTTTTTTATATCATTTATATCCATATAAAAGTAGTTAAACAAATAAATTTCGTCTAGTGCGTTGTCAGTTGCTGTGAAACCTTCAATGCCGATACCTATTGCGAAACTCTACCAATAATGCGTGGTACGATCCAAAAAAGCGACGTGGTATGTTGAACTGTGTTGTTTGTTTTCATTCGCGACAATGATCGTGCACATATGATTGCTTCTATGCAACAACTCCTTACAGACTTCAGGTGGGAAGCATTTCCTGTTATTCCTCGAATAGTCCAGAACCTCGCCCCTTCTGATTTTAATCTTTTTTTGCATCGAAATCTTTCCTTGCTAGCTAGAAGCTGTGCGTTCGGGTGTTTTCGGAGATGACGAGATGACCAAATAAGCTGTTTTCACTTGATTATCATTACAGGCTGCATGATTCTTCGAGATAAGGATACAAAATGTGGTGTCTCGTTATAACTCTTTCAACAGAGAAGGCAATTATGGTGGATAGTCCAAGGCCTGTAATTCAGTATACATTAAGTGTTTTGTCCCAGTATGTATATTATTGGACAACGAAACTTATCTTCTGGTTGATTCATGTATACTCACCTGTTTCATTTTATTCAGTTTAACGAGCTGAAATGTACAGAGGTTCAGCCTACGTTTGGCCGATTTCGTTCCTTCCCCCTCCCGGGCAGAATGTACTCACCCGACCTGGCTCGTGGCGTCCTGCAGTGTTGTGCAGTTGCTTCCTGGAAACGGAGTTGTTTTTCCGCGCGGACGACAATAACGCACAAAACAGGATCATTGTTGTGAGTGTTGTGTTAGATTTGTTTCCAAGTGTGTGAGTTTCCGCTCTGTGACCAAAATGCCGCCCAAACTAAGCCGGTTTTGGACAGGCTATGTTGCGGCTCTTTATGACGCCTTTAGTATTTCTGTCATTAGAAAACAGTGCAAGAAGAATGCTTGCAACATCAGTTAAGTGGAATAAAAAATGTTATTAAAAAGTACAAGTGCAACAAAGCTCCACCATTTGGATCAGAAACGAAGTTGCCTAGGAAGCGGGAATGCACCAAGGCCACCTCCACCATGCAGAGGAAACTTTGAAAAATGGCAATGGAAGAAAATCCGCCAACACAAAGGTGTATGGCTAATCGTCTTGACGTGTCTTTGGGGACTGTGAGCAGGACGTTACACCATCAACTCAAGCTGAAAAAAGTCATGAAAGCTCGCGGCCATCTTCTCACGGATGCCCACGAAAAGGAATGAAAGTGTAACGCCCAGAAGCTGTACGAACGGCATCTAGCAAAACAAAGGTGGATGTACGTCGTAACGCTCGATGAAGCATGGATTTACTTTTCCGAGTGCGGCAAACCGAGAGCCATCATGTACCGAGAGAAAGGCGCCGAGAAATTCAGAAGGTCCGTAAAGAATCCTTCCCAAAAGGGTTCATGGTCGTTACTGGCTACTGTTACCGAGGTAAACTGAAGATTCGTAGGATGGCGAAGAACTGCAAAATAAATTCGCAGTATTTTCAGGAGCAGATCATGCGGCCGATCTACGAGCATGAGATTCCAACAATGTACGGAAATGACGCCAATCTGGTGCGCATTCACATGGACAAGGCTTCATCACATACCTCACGATCGTCTCTCGCTTCTACATGGAGATGGAGGAGGCAAGTGGTATACAGGTGATACCTTTCAACGAGGTACCTGTTAAATCTCCAGATGCAAGTCCTATGGACCATTGTGGATTTGGATTGCTGAAGCGGGTTTTGAGAAAACGGCGTGTGACAACTGTGGAAGGGCTTTGAAAAGCTGTGCAAAGGAATGAGACAAGATTCCCTTCCCAGTTCTTTAGAGAAGCCTATTACAGTGGAAATTACGCTGTCGGACTATTGTTAGGAACGAAGGGAAACACATCGAGCACATACGGACCTGGCGCCATGGATTCTTCTAAACTTTTGGTAAGTCGAAATTGGCCAAATGTAGACTGAACAACCTCTGTATCAATTGGTATTGTCTCATCTTTGGACGTGTGTTTTTTGATAAATGTCAATAATATTGTAGAACTTGGGGCTGTGTGTTTTGAATAATATGAATCTGTCATTTATTGCACGCATATAATAGGGTAACATAGAGGCACGAACATAGGAGGTAGGAGCTGTGTTATATCCACTGCTGTCTCAACACACCGGTACATTTGTTAGTATGACTAGAAAGAACAACATACAATCATAACATCGATAGGATAACAAATTAATAACAGTATTCGAACGAGATTAACTGCATGAAAAAATTGAACAAATCCAGCAACTTTGTAAACTCAGATGCTTCCTAAACGAAGCAAAAGAGAGACTGATAAAATGTCATTTGTGGTCGATATCACCCTAGACACGCCCTTACGGTTCTCTTGGGTAGTTTAGTAAGTCAAAATCATTCTTTAACTTAGACTGGAATAACTATAGCTAGTATATACATAGTTTGTCCGGGAAGTAGTAAGTTAGGACTGATTTATTCCTGCCAAAACTTGGTGAACGATGGGAATGTTACTGCGCTGCTTGGGTGGTGGGGATCTTAGGTACTAGCACACCAGTCACCAGTTGTCTCCAAGCCTTCTCGGAGTGTAGATTGAGTTTAACGTAAACTCCTTTCACGGTGCCTTGTTATCTCCACATTGCATCGTTTGTTTGAGAAGCGTTACGCGGTGAAGTTTGGTATCAACCTGGTAAAACTGCGAGTGAGACTCTTGATACCTGTATAATCAAAACTGCTTATGGGAGTGATGTCATGGGTCGATCAAATGTTTTTGAGTGGCACAAATTGTTTCGAGAAGGAAGAGAGCAAGTTGAAGATGAGCAACGGTCAGGACGCCCTTCAACAACAAAAAGTGACGAAGCTTAGTGCGGATGATATCAGAACAATTAAACTTGCCAAAAATGAGTCGCCCGCGTCCGTCTAGCAATCGCTGGATCATGGAAGTTTCATCACTACAATGCGCCGAGCCACACCGCCTTTGCCGTCATGGACTTCCTGACCAAACTAGGCATCACACACCTTCCCTAGCCACCCTACAGCCCAGATGTTTCTCCTGCAGACTTCTTCCTCTTTCCCGACTGAAAAGGGTCATGAAAGGACGGCACCATTGCTGGGTCCAGGCCATTCAAGAGGCCGTAACGAGGAAGCTGAAGAGCATTCCAGTTTTTGCGTTCTAAGGAGCCTTCAGTGAATGGCAGAGTCACTGGAAATGCTGTATTGATGCAGAAGAGGCACATTTTGAAAACTATCAAGTCGATATATATATATATATAGGTTGCTGATATCAATTACATGAAGATAGAAATAAATACAGAATCAGCTTCCTCCCTGTTCAGCTTCTAAATTTTCATTCTTTCGTACGCTGCGTGGATGTTTTTGTAATGATCCACATAGCTTTGCCTTATTACGTACAAATGATTTGATTGTTTCTGTGTTGCAATTGTCGCTTCAGTGTTGTTGCGGTTAATAGTTCTGTGAATTAAAGCTGAAATGTTAAATGTGGGGATCCATTGTCCGTGAAATTCCTGTGGCTCAAATTCCCGACATCCTGCAGTGGCAACCTACCAATCACTGTCAGAGCGAGAGAATAGTGTCAGGCACTGCTATTGACACTGAATCTTTTTTTTCTTCTTCTTCTGCTCGTTCTGTATGTGTAAACCCTGAAATCGATATATTGATTCATTGACCGTCTCTCTTGTAAACCGTGGGCCACTGAACTCGCTTCTGCAAAAGCTTGATCCATTGATGGAAAGAATCGATATTCTATGACTCTAGCCTCCTTTTTCTGTTACCTGCCACACGCCCATAAAAAGGACGCACCTAAGTGGAAGATGCTTTCATTTCAGGAGAAATTGTCAGCTGGGTGCGAAAACCTAAGAGTGGGAGGAGAGGCGTTGATGGCAAACCGTTCTCCGTTAGCCAATTACTCGTGTTTCGCTAAAAAAAAAAAAAAAAAAAAACAAATAACATTTTAGATAATTGTGACATATATAGCTATTTATTTACGTATCAGAGGTTGTATTAAAGCAGCAATTATCAACGTTTTGTAGCCCGCGGTATACTGAGGGCCTGTTTTTAAAAGGCAGCAGCAGGACACTCATCGACTTATTTAATTGAACTTTTAACGTTTCTTACAAATACGTAATAGGTCTATTAACATACATTATATTTATCGAGCTGAACAAGTAAAGGCGTTTTGCGTTCACTCATTTTTTTTTAAATACTACATTTTGCCTAAAATTGATGTTAAATGACCCAAATTTGCCCGTTGATAGTTTTAAAACGAGATAGTTATGATCGATTACGACCTTTAGCAATGGTGGTCGCAAAAGTGTTCCTTCTTTACCATTGGTTTGTTCACCATTATTTGGGATAGAGTGACCAAAGTATGCACTTCGATAATGGTCGTACTTGAGATGGTTTTGAAGCACGAAACCTATTCTAAGGGATGATAAACCAAAACTTTCATATTGTGCTATTGATTTCTTCAAGACTGTTTTAAAATAGAATTACTAAATTTTCTAGTTGTTAGTAGTCATAGTATAGATAGTTTTAAAGCAGATGTCTATGGTCTGTCACATCCTTGAGAAATAATGGCCAAAATCTTTCATACACCAACATTTGATTTCTTTTAAAAAATTGGACTTTCGTTGAACTTTGGGTGGTGGTTTCGGGTATAGGTCAGTTCATCCTAAATCTGCCTATCTTTTGTGTGTGCGTGTGTTAGGTTTCATTAAACTTTAGTACAGTTTAGAGATTTTATTTTATATTATTACCAACATATTTACGGATATAAGCAGTGATTTATTTGTGGATTTTGTAGAAGGGGGGAATATTTATGCAAGATTGTGTTCCGTATAGCAGAACAACTTTAAAGTGGGGTTGGGACAACGTTATTTTTAAACCTACCTACTTTGAAATTATGGTACTAGTTTGATAGACGACTCCCAAGTTCATCATTTTTTTTCACTTTTTTAATGCGGTCTATAATGCGGTTTCCGACGTTGCACTACTTTCAGACGAAAGCCTGTTACTTTGTGTACTGGAATTACTTGCCTTTTCATCCTCAGGAGCTCTTCTTTTATTAAAATATAGTCTAATATTCATTTTCTTATGTTCTTTCTAACGTGCTTGTCAACGAAGAAGCTACCAATTCACAACTGCAGTGACTGCTCACTGACCACTGAAAATGTTTGTTATTACTATTATTATTATTATTACTCTGCTACTCAGATGAAGAATGATAAGCAGTGGTATCGGCTGCAAGATTTTCCTTTTACAAACAATTCTATAAACAAGACCAGCATAGCCCGCGACAATAAACATACTAAAAAAGTAAAACAAATTGTCACTAAGACATGAAGTTGAATCATTGTACACTCATGTCCAAAATTATTGTCGCATGTCTATAAATATGTTGTAGGAATATAATTTGATAACGAATTCGCCCGGTATTTCTTATAATGTTAGTATGTCTTTAATCAACAAAGGCATGTATGGGCAAATTTCATGTCAAAATAGCAGTAAATAAAAACAATAAAACGAAAATAAAACTTTCTTGTTCATTTTGAAACATTTCGTTTTACTCATTCTAATTTTCGTATTTATAATTCTGTTCCTATGAAATTTACTACAAATATTTATTTCCTGACTATACACATAGTATCAGTATTAAAAGTACTCTGCAAAATCATTAGCGAATTATATATTCATATAAGAAGACAGTTATAGATATGCGACAATAATTTTGGACATGAGTGTAGGGGAAAGTGGGGGAATGCCACGCAACAAAGGAATACCACGCACCGTATTTTCTCAGTTGTACAGCTTCAAAACTGATTAGTGGTATTATCTAGTTTAGACTATGAAAGACATATTGCATCAGCGAGGCGCCACTTGCTGCTAGGTGTGGTTCATGGCATGGCGAAATGTTTTGCTCTAATTTCTTCTAATTTACATCGTTCGCAGATTTAGAGGTGTGTATTGAAGCACTTAGTTGATTTTTATATTGTGTATACAGTGTTTTAGCGTAGTGTGTTAGTAGTAAGTTCATGCTAAATCTGTTTATATGAAATGACGTGAAACTGCTGAAGGTTCAATTTTTCTTTCTCGGCTTGGAATGGGGTAATTGCACGCATGTCGTCCATTGTGTGTGGTATTGCCCCTCCACGAAGCAGTTATCAAAAAAGTTTATGCTGCGTTTCTTTTCCTTTTTTATGTATATTGCTGATGCCATGACACTATATTAGGCAAACAGAGAAATGCAAATGGGCATTGGAACAGCTACCAAACGCCATAGGAGCAATAAATGGAAGAAAAATTAGAGAGGTTGCAAATTATTTTGGGATACATTAAGAACAAAAATGAAAGCTGGGACTCTCTGCTCTAAGAAAATGGGAAGGAAAGCTGTATTCAGCTCTACACAAATAGCAGAACTTGCTGGCCCCGTTTTACATTTAGTCAAGAGTTTTTTACGGAATGTCTCCAAATGAACTACGCAGAATAGCTTATGAATACGCAGAAGCTGATAATATCAAACACAATTTGAATAAAGAAAGTCGAGTTGCTGAGAAGGATTGGTTGGAATTGTTTTTAAAGAAAAATTTCACGATAAGGTTAAGGAAATCTGAAGCAATTAGTATTAACAGGGTCGATGAATTCAATGAACAAGATATGAATGAGTATTTTAAGAACCTGACAGAAGTTACCGAAAAATATCATTTTTGCGAAGATTCGATCTTTAACGTTGACGAAACAGATATATTCACAGTATAGACATCAAGACATATTTTGGATCCAAAGGGAGTGAAACAGCTCGGAACACTAATATCATGGAAAAGGGGTAAAACCGTAACAAAGCTGCCATGTCTTACACACCCCCTTGTTTATCTACCCAAGAAAATGCATGTCACCTCAGCTGCAGAAAGGAGAATCTACTGGATCTGTATATTCGTGGGTGGAGCAATGAATCTAGTGGCTGCAACATTTTGCTCTTATTGCGAAACCGATAACAGATGATCCAGTCCTACTTATTTTGGACGATCACACGAGCCATATTTCAATAGAAATTTACAATTTTGAAAAGAGAAATGAATTGTTATGGTTACAATATCACCGCATACCTCACCTAAACTGCAGTCGCTAGACCTCACCTTTTCTGGTCCACTTAAAAAATATTTTAACACAGAATGCACACTGCAAAGCGCTACGTTAATGAAAAAATTCTCTATATGACTTAGCTGAGATCTTTAATAGAGCTTATCTGAAAGCAGCAAATATGGACAAAGCTGTTAATGGTTTTAAACAAGCGGGTATTTGTACTTTGGAGCTGGACACTTTTAGAAAAGAAGATTTTGAAGCTGCTCAGCAATTCCAGGCCGTAGAACTTAAAGATGAAAGAGAGAATTCTGAAGAAGTGAATTCCCAATTGCTTTCCGATGCTCGAACTATTATAGGCCTATGCCAAAATGAACAACCATATTCGACGAAAATAGGGCTAAATCGAGAAGAACATCAAGTACCCGGAACATCATCACAACAATTACCATTGCTTGTCCAACCGTCTTCTTTACAAAATAAGACTGTGAAAGTCTCACAAGACTAATCCTATCCCCAGGCCTGCCAAGTCAGCTCCTCGAAATAACAAAAAGCGTTCAGATATTTTAACTTCCATTCCAACCAAACGAATATTGGAAGATGCTGAATTTAGAAAGAGCACTAAGCGAAGAAAGCACCAAGAAAGCAAAGTTGAGAAGAAAACTCGAAAATTCGATGCTGGTGGAAAACGTGAAGACAACCTGAGGAAACAAATTAGAAGTAGACCTAAATGTATAGTCACAAAAAAGTGAAGTTTTTGGAAAGTGATTCTGATGTTTCACGTTAAGGAATTTGCGCTACTAATTAATGCGTGCCAATACCCGATGAAATGCGTGTGATTACCCGATGTAGTGGGGAATACCACGCGTTTGTCGTTTTCTACAAAATTTATTTTTACATAACCTATGAAAATCAAGGAGCAGCAACGACCGAATATGAAACTAGAATGATTAACTTACAACATACATTTTCCTCATGTTAATTTCTTTGATTTGTAGTGAGATATTGAAAAATGTATCTTAAGTGCGTGATATTCCCCCACTTTTCCCTACTTTAAAACAGGTTGTATAGCCTAAGAAAGGTGGCAAATGTCTTCCCAGACTGGGAAGACTAAATTAAACATAGAGACAGGGAAACCAAAACTTACAAGGGGGGAAATTCCCAGGCTTCCCTGGCTACAAATAAATCCCTGGATATAAGTGGTCATATTTTCAAACCTTCCTCAGTCATTACGTCACTTATTTGCCTCGCAACTTCACTAACGAGAGATATTCCCCAACTGTAAAACGAGGATGAATATGGTAAGGTTGATTTAATATGGTCCTTGAAGTTGTGATTTATTGGAAGATGTTGTAGCTGTTAATTGATATAAATAATAAAACTATGGCTCAGCAAGGGTTCGTATATCGTTAATCCACATAGTGACGTTTTTTAAATGATAAAGGCAATATCTTCAAATGTATGTAAGCAACCATGATAAACTTTGGTGGCACACTACGTCATGTACAAGCTCTCCACGTGCATAATCATTAATGTCTTACATAATGCAGTGGTACCAACAATTAGAAACTCGTTTGTTTTTAATGATGGTACATTGTTACACATTCAGAATGTCTGTATAATGATGGATCAAATTAATGTCTTAACATATTTTTGTAGTGTTTCATTTTTATTATGTTCCATATGGTTTTTCAATAATATTCTAGTTTTATGATTTGATACATCATCATCTAATTCAGACTTCTGATTTCTCCATAAATGTTCAGTATGCTTATCATATGACCATGACATGTACTAGCAAATTTATATTACGTACTCACTTTCAATATTTTTTTTCTGAATCCCTTCCCTTTCAATTGGACATTTATATGTTCATCTCATAGACTTTTAGAGCGATAATATTTGAAGTTCGGTTGATTTTTCTTTTACGATTGCATAACTCAGTAATCCCCTCATGATCCTTGTCTACTTGATTCTTAATTTTGCCTATGACTAGCATTGCAGTAGCTGTTTTCTCCTTTGTGTCCTGGGTCATCAGATTTCCATCCATTCTTTAGCAGAAAAAAATAGGAACGAAGGTGGTTAATGGCATAATACTCTGATTATGAGTTTTCTAAAACGACTGAAATGTAAATGTCCTTTTAGTATGATTATATCAGTTGCTCAAAGTAAGTTGCTCAAAATAGGCCTGCTAACTAACCAACTCTATGGCCTATGGAAGCCGGAGGTTCAATGCCGTGCTCACAAAAGCTCTCCATTGACTTCTATCCTTAACCAATTAGATCCAGTTTTTACTTTGTATTTCTATTCCTGTAAAATCCATCTTAATATTGTCCTCCCATCTGCACCTAAGTCTTCCTAATTTTCGTTTTCCGATTGGTCTTCCAATTAAGACTTTGAAAGCGTCCCTACTTTCTTTCATTCTAGCTATATGATCTACCCATCTGAACTTCTAGACTTGATGAACCTAACAATGTTTGGTAAACGATATGAATTGTGTAATTCCTCGTTATGAAGTTTCCGCCATTCCCCATTCCTCTTGGGTTCCAATATTCAGTCTCAATATCTTATTCTCAATACTTTTAGTCTACATTCTTCCCTCAGAGTAAGTGACCATGTTCCGCAACCATACAGAACAACATGCATTATTATCATTTTATATATTTTAAGCTTCAAATCCCTCGATAGAATTCGCAGCGACAAAATATTTTCAACTAAATAATAACACGGATTCTCTGCTTTTAATCGACATTTAATTTCTGCGTTAATATGGTTTTAGTCTGTAAATATTGATGCTAATGTAGCGTACGCGCCTTTGACGTGGAGACCCTTGTTCGATTCCCGGCGGAAGCTCATGTTGTTCGAATTCGACGTTAATCAGTAGGCCCGTCTCATATAGCCTCGCTGCTGAAAGGGACGTTAAACTCAAAATCAACTCATCATTGATCCTAATGTTTCGTTTCCAGTGACGATGCAAGGGAGAAACTGATCACCTTATTACTGGTAACGCAGCAGGAAGGTCAAAATGAACGCTAGCCCCTTTTTGTACTCCGTTGTCAATTGGTTTCAAATCCTTCGTTTAAGCACACAATTTGCGAAACTGCAGTTACTGGGCGATGATCTCATATGCGGAAATTAACATATGAGTTCGGACATTGTGAACCGCTGTAGAATTGCTTGCTGCAGACTTTACCAATTCAGACGTAACCATTGATGCTCGACCATTATATCGTCATGCATATTGGTAAAGCCTGCTGTGAATTGTCTACAGCACCTTCTGATCATATCTTCATTCATGACATATGGTCCATACGCTTCACACAACTACCGGAGGGTCTGTGACTTCAGTATGGAGAACTTCTTAGTATGAAAAACCTGATCAACGAACTTAAAACGTTCGTTACTGAATTATCTATGCCTTTCTGTGTGTGTGTGTTATTTGCGATTTTTTTTCTATTTTAACCCCTCAATTCAATAGAGCATCAAAAACTATCTCAAAGAAGTGATGAAATTTTTTGCGTCACTCTTACCGTTCCCAAAATATTGGCCAAAGAAAGTTCCGATTTCGGGAGATTTAACGAACCATGTCTCGGTAACTATAAGTCATAGAGAAATAATATTGGTGTTGATCAATATCTAAGAGGATGATGAACATTTTGGTACCAAATAGTAACCGGTGGCCACTGTCCAACTGGCCACTAGTTTGTCCAGTGGCCACCGGTTACTATTTGGTACCAAAATATTTACAATCCTCTTAGGTATTGGTCAACACCAGTACCATCTCTCTATGACTGTCTGACTTCCCGAGATATTGGCCGAAAAAAAAGTTACGATTTCGGGAGATTTAAGGAGCCATATCTCGGGAACCGTAAGTCATAGAGAGGTGATATTTTGCGAATTTTTCAATTTTGAGCCCTCCATTTTGAGCATGTGTCTTCGTTAAACAACATATCGTAGAACATTCTAACAATTCTTAAACAAAAGATGTGGATAAAAGTTTAGTATTCAAGGAAATTATAAGTGGATAAATATATTACAAGAATTGTTTGATCAGTTTAATAATGAAAGACATAAAACAATTGGTATAGAGCCTGTAGAAGTTATAAGAAAAAAATAATTCTTTTTAGGTCCTGGCAATCCTCTTGAAGCATTCTCAATTGCTTTTTTTTTTCTGGAGTTACTTTTTCTATCTCAAAAAATAGCTTTGTAGCTTTCACGTAAGTTTTTCAATGTTAAGCCACTAACTAATTAACTAACTCAGTAGTTTATTAACGTTTTTATAATTAGTTTTAAAAGTAAAGGAAATATGGTAACAAAAACTTGAATAATGCCACAGAAACACACTTAAGCTCCAAAGGAAAACAACTACGTACATTGAAGAAAGACACTTAAGTCAAATTGTAAACAACAGATTTGCAAACTGTAAACGCTAGTGAATTCCATGGCAACGCTAAAGAATGTAGTTTAGATGTTCTAAGAATTTTGTTAAAGAAGGAAAATGTCACCAGAGGTACGTTGAGCAGCTGACAACGAACAATTCGTTCCTGTTTGATCTACAACCCTGCAGCCAATTTATATCATTGTCTCTATCTCATCTTAGGTATACATGAAACAAGAACTCCAGTTTGACCTATGCATGTTCTGTCCAGTATTCCAGAAAGAGGATACTTAATCAGGAGCGTCATTTTAGATTTTGCTTGGGGGGAGGGGGCAAGACTCCTTGATATAAGTAAAATTTCACGTTTTTCACTGATTTACTACTATTCTATTGATGATATATATAAATCTCAAACTCAGGGGAGTCAATTGCCCCTTCCTTCCCTTCTAAATGACGCCCATGTACTTAATGTTTCAGTGCTTCAGATTTTTCTTTCTTTTCTTTTTTTTGCTATATTTCTTCCCAACTTCAATCATTTAATTACCAAGTGAGAAGAAACACACACACACAAACTAAAACAAAATTTACACAATTCCTGCCAAGCCAATCGTACGAACTATTATCGGTATTGGCCTATAAAATATACAAAAGAAATGAACTTGCAGCTGCAGTTGTGTGCAAAACTTAAGGGCGAGATAGTTTAAAGTAACAATATACGAAGTGCTATCCAGAATTTTCGGGACTGGTGCTGCCATCTGGAAAGTAGTAGTAGTAGTAGAGTTTTGCATCGATAGGTAGCAAGACTAGCATATCTGATGAGTGAGAGTGCACAGTTTCATGCAGCTGGGTTGATGTGTTGAGTTTCCACAGTGCTTTTCATGATACTTTCTGTGTGGTGTGTGGCGTTTTTACGATGGATCCGAGAATAGAACAACGCGTGTGTATTAATTTCTGTGGGAATCTCGGGGAAAGTGCTACGTAGACCTTTGCAATGATTCAACAAGTGTTTGGAGAACACAGCATGAGCCGTACGCGTGTGTTTGAGTGGCATGCTCGGTTTAGGTCCGGCCGTACAGACATCGAAGACGATGCCCACACTGGAAGGCCCGTTAGCCGCATAACGCCAGTCATTGTTGCCAAACTTCAACAACTGGTTCGTGAGGATCGACGTCGAACCATTCACGACCTTGCTGATGAAGTGGGAATTGGTTACGGGACATGCCAACGAATTTTGACTGCTGATCAAAAGGCACAGCGTGTGGCAGTTTGCACGGAGCTTCGTCAGACCGCATCTGATGATCGAACTTTCTTGTCACGGGTTATTATCGGCAACGGCGACGAGAGCTGAAAAGCAAGTTGAAAGGCCGTCGGTTCGACACACTTGAGAGGATTCAAGAAGTATTGCTGGCGGTGCTAAACACCCTGAAAGAAGAGGACTTCCAGGATACGTTTGTTGAAGTTTGGCAACAATGTCTGGCGTTGTGCGGCTAACGGGCTTCTAGTGTGGGCATCGTCTTCGATGTCTGTACGGCCGGCCCCGAACCGAGCATGCCACTCAAACACATGCATACGGCTCATGCTGGTTCCCCAAACACTTGTTGAATCATTGCAAAGGTCTACGTAGCACTTTTCCCGAGATTCGCACAGAATTTAATACACACGCGCAGTTCTATTCTCGGATCCATCGTAAAATCGCCACATACCACACAAATAGTATCATGAAAAGCACTGTGGAAATTCAACACATCAACCCAGCTGCATGAAACTGTGCACTCTCACTCATCAGATAAGCTAGTCTTGCCACCTATCGGTGCAAAACTACAACTACTACTTTCCAGATGGCAGCACCAGTCCCGAAAATTCTGGATAGCACCTCGTATTGTGTACTCGATGGAAATGAATGAACACGAAGAATTCGACTGGAAGAGGCGAGATAGTGTATGCCAGTTAGAGAGCTGTTAAGGTGCATTGTGAAAATGTTACTCACAACATGATTCTGAGGCGAAATTTGGGTAACTGGTTGATAATGAGCTACTGCATCAAATACCGCAGGTGTCAGATCTCTTAGAACGAATAGACTGGCCTATCTTTCCCCCCGACTTG
The DNA here is from genome assembly GCF_964235325.1 of Thermobia domestica. Lineage (NCBI taxonomy): Eukaryota > Metazoa > Arthropoda > Insecta > Zygentoma > Lepismatidae > Thermobia > Thermobia domestica. The sequence continues at coordinate 167,649,867 of NC_137468.1, read as the reverse complement.
AATGCCATCGAGCACGTACGAGACACTATGAAGAGACATCTTGTAGCACATCCAAGTGTGCCAATGATCATCCAGCAGTTTTCAACAGTGCTGGTGGAGTAATGTAACTCCATATCACTACAACTCATCATAAACTTAGGAGCACGTTGCAGAGCATGTATCGCTTTTCAGGACATTTCCACTTCCATTCAGGAGGCATCATGAGTCCCAAGGCTTTCAGTGTGTTATTGCCTCTGGATAGAAGTGTATTTCTTGTTCTTCTAATGTGTTTTTGTTATTTCGCGTATCCTAATGTAGGACTACTTTCTACGCATGGTTCAAATTTCACCGATCTATGTCACTTGAGTAGCACAGCATGTGAAACTTAATTTCATCATTTGTCATTTCAAACTTGTTTTACTGTCAATTGCAATAGTACACAATAGTACAAAACAGGAACAGTACTTGTGACATCTTAGAGTTTCTGCCATTTTGTAGATTCTTGGGGGAAACTGCTGATGGTAGGAATGCACGTAGTTTGCAATGTACTGTTGTTTACTGTTGCAATTGACAGTAAAACACATTTGAAATGACAGAATTTTTTCGTCTTTTTTCTCGTGCTATATCTTTATGCTGGTTTGTGTGTTCATCCATCTCCCTACGTGTGATGTTTACATATGAACTAACCTTCCATTTGCATATTTCAGAATTTGTTAATTCGTTACCATTTTCGAGAAAAATATAGTTGCCATGACTTCTGCAATGACCCTTGTGTATATATGTATATGTATGAGTACATGACGTCACCATGACTGATTTTCAAAGAAGACGCTATCTCATCATGATAACTCGTATATTCGCCAGATCTCTTGAGCTTGCTTAATCTTATCGTCCGTAGTGAAGATGAACGGGCCACGCGCTTTCTCTTCGTGCGTAAAACATATCCGATCACTTTTTAACTTCTCGACCAACGAAGAAGTACTTTTATTCTATAAAGTACTGTTCCCTTACTGTGATAAAAAGTCTGCTTCATCTGGTAACGGTGCCTAGACACAGACCGCAACATCGTTTATCTGCTGTTAGTCATACACACAAAATTGTTGACATGCTTTGTCGCACCGGTAATATACGAATAGGGGAAGGTTCCACTATATTGTACCGGCTTCTAAATGATACCGCTGTGATTTCTTCTAAATGATGTGTATGGTGATGCTGCCACAATGTCCTTATATTTAAATTTATAAAGACTTTGACAACACTAATACATTGAAAAGAAAATATGTTACATACATTAAATTGCATCTACTGCTCCTAAACAGTTACAAGGATTTGTGTTTGTTACTTAGATGCAGTCATAAATGTAATGTCGAATCAATACTACATTGCCTTTCTGGATATTAAACGTTAATTTCCAAAATTACTTGCCTGGTATAGTATAGGGAAATGTTGGTATAGTTTAGGAAATGGTTTCCCTACTTCTTAACTTAAGTGAGTAGGGCCTACTGTTGGTACTGTAGTGTTACTTTTTCAACAATTTGGTACACTACCTGAGTCAAAAATTAGTAATGCGGGGTAGTTTAAATTTTCTTTAATTTTCATTATAGTTAGGGAATATATGTCATTTACTTAAAATGGAACAATATAGGGACTTTTCCCTAATTGTAGTAAGCACGTTTTATCTTTTTGTATCAATTCATCTGGTTCTCTGTATCCGTATCACTTACCTCCAACTTTGTCTTTTTTTTTTTTTTTTTTTTACTTTCTTTCTCTAACTCTCGCACACATGTGCCTCTGTGTGTGTGTTCAAGAACTGCACGGAAAGGAAACTCTAATGTGATAATACGTAGTGACTAGACGATTGCTAGGGAAATTTAATTTTACTGAATCTATGGCTTTGCGTGGCTCTCTGGTTCTGCGCGAATCTTCTGGTCTTTGAAGCGAAACCTGGACAAACGTCTCTGATAGCGAGACTAGTGCTATCACGGCTACCATAACATGCTAGCCACACCCAGAACGACTAGAGTTCAAGCATATAAACCTGCCCACTGTAACCCCTGTATAAAGACTGTAATTTGAAGTTCTAACATGCTGCACTTCTTTCTTATATGATTGTTTGAATCACAGTTCATGCGAATGGACAGTGTTTAATTAAATGTGACATAATTGCAAGTGTCGTCCAACTGGAACTGTGCTCATTTAGCTAAGTCGAGTGTAATTGTAACATGGTCATTTTAAAACGTATTGTCAACTATTTCAAAATTAAATTTCATTTTTGCCTGCGGACATTCCTTCTGTATTATTTCTCGTGTTTCTAATACGCCCTCACAGATAATATTAAATGCATTCAACCAGCTGGAAGGGGAAGAGTATGAAATATGAAACGTTGGCAGCAGTTGGAAAATGAATTATTTTATCATTCAAGTTTTATCTGGCGGTTGAGCAAGTATTTTAATGTTTCTGGCATATATGTGTGAAAATGGTGGATATGGCATATTTTGTATTTTCGCCATTCCAGGTTAATGGTTTTATTACGTTCTGCTGGGAATCATAGGCCGAAAGAGTTTTTGCGTGTAGTAGAATCGGAGATAGGAATGTACAGAGCTTCAGTGAATGAAATGAACCTACGAACCACAAAATGGTGTTTCGAATGCGCATTTGAAGTCAAAGTTGACAATATCTGTGATAATGCCTGCTGGGATCTAAACTTGAACTTTGGGTTCGGCCTCAGGATAAATGGTTAGCGTTTCTACCTTAGTGTCCGGGAGATTAGGATTCGTTTTCTGCTGAGAGCTCGTGTGGTTTGTATAGGAAGTAGGCATCTACCAACCTCAACAGATATGTTCCTTGGACTGAGATAAATTGAATTATCGATATTTCCTGTCCTTGTCGTCAGTGTGGCTATAGGACTGGACTTACAGTTTCAATTAGGATCTGAATTGTTGTGGTGCGTTCGATACTGTCCTACCGAAAAAGAATTGAGATGCAGACAAGACAAGGCGCCTCCTTATTAGTATATCACTCAATCTATTTTGCTCTCTGTCAAAAATTTATTTCTGTTATAATAGGAAATCGAAGTGCCTTTTTTTTTATAGCATTACCTAATTTTAATTTATGTATATAAGTGATTACAGAATTAAGCTATGTTTATTAAGTTTTTAAACATGGTATCGTAACTTTTAATAGATCAGTCCGCTACAGATTCTTCAAATTCACTATTTACCGTTCTCGTTGTGTACTATTCACATGGTTCAAACGCCGTGTTAAAGTGAGTTCACCAGCCCATTCAACTTAATATCACGTAAATAATTCGAAACATCTTAACCTCTATAGAATTACTGCATTTCACTAGATGATGTCACTAAGTCTACAGTGTCCTGTATCAACGTAGAGAAGATAATTGCTCAATTGTAAGACACTCACTTGTGTTGGGAAGATTCTCTGAAACGATTCCAGGCTGAAGTGGACGTTATGTACAGTGAAAGTCGTAAGTATTCGTACACCGACTGCAAACTATGATAAAGTAGCTGTAGCTCCGACTTTGTTGGAGATAGAGCATTCAAACAAACGGGACTGCATTCTCCATTAAGTTCTCTACTATTGACAAAACAAATGTTCCGTGAATGCTAAAACATAGACTAATAATGGCAAAAGAAACAAAAATGAAGATGGTTTTGATTGTCAAAAAACTATTCGTACACTGAAATGAAAGACAAAAACGTCCAATTGTTCAAGCTGTTGTTCACATGGAACGCCCTTTGGCGGTTTGCAAAGCTAAACACAACCACAGACCAGCAAAATATCATTCAAGTTCCACAAGTGATTCAAGACGGAAGACGCAATGAGGGACGGAAACAGATGCAGAAAGAAAAATAGTTGTAAGGCTACATAATGATCTATAATTGACTGCAAATTCTTACGGGAGGTACCAAATATTATTGGAAGACCACATTCGACCGTGCAGTCGATCGTAGATCGATAATGAGAAACAAACACAGTCAAAAACATGCCGCGAAGTGAACATCCACGGAAGATCTTTGGACGATGTGAGCGTATACTGTTGAATGAAATTAAGAACCCAAGAATCAGTGCTCCGCAGATGGTGGCAGAAGCAGCCAGTGGCGTAACTAAAGGCTTGGGGGCCTCCCCGCAGACAGCGTGAAGTGGGGCCCCTTCTCTACGTCCTACTTCACGATTTGGGAGCCCCTCGATGGCTTGGGCCCCCCGCAATGCGGGGTCTGTGGGGCCCTTATTTACGCCACTGGAAGCAGCCAAATCAGGTATGTTAGTTTCGGAAAGCATTGTGTGTCGTGCGTGCAACAAAGTTATAATGGGCATGTTACTCGAAAGAAATTTTTTGTTCTGCAAAAGCTTACTTGAACAGAGAAGCAGTTTTCTGGAAAAAAGTGATATTCTCAGACGATAGCAAATTTAATGTATTTGATTCCGACGGTAGACAAATGGTGTTGGGGGAAAGCAAACACAGAGATGGGCCCGAAAAATCTACGGCAAACCGTCAAACATGGAGGTGGATTAGTGCTAGTTTGGGGGTGCATGAGTGCTTCGGGAGTGGGGAAGCTGACAATTATCGACGGTATTATGGACCAGCATATGTACATTGATTGACATCTTGAAGAAAAATCTACGTCCTAATGCTGATCAAATGGGCCTGTAAGACCATTTTATATTTCAACAGGACAATGATCCCAAACATACGGCACACAATACAAAGCTCTGGTTACCATACAAGGTGCCAAAGCAACTGGCCACTCCTCCTCAAACATCTGACCGCAGTTCGATTGAGCATTTATGGTACTTACTCGAAAAGAAACTCTGCAAGTGCAGCATTACGAGTAACTTTCTTTGCAAACTGAACTTGAAGAGGAATGAGTTCTATAACAATCGAAGATATTCGACATTTGGTGCACTCGATGCCAAAGCGCCTTCTAGCTGTAATTAGGGCCAAAGGGTACCCGACTAAGTATTGAATCATGCACATTTTCTTTCTGGACGTTTCGTAAGTGTGCGAATACTTTTGACACATCAAAACCATGCTCATTTTTGTTTCTTTTGCCATTATTTGCCTATGTTTTCACATTCACGGAACGTTTGTTTTGTCAATATTAAAAAACTTAATGGAGAATGCAGTGCCATTTGTTTCAATGCTCTATCTCCAACATAATTGGAGCAACGGGCATTTATTCATAGCTTGCAGTCGGTGTACAAATACCTATGACTTTCACTGTAGGTGTACCAGTATATAAGTTTCCTCAATCTTCTTGAATTTCCTTCTGTTATGTTTATACCAGTGACGACGCCAGAGGGGGAAGACGAGCGGTTGCCCTCCCGGAGACTAACCTTCCCCATACATGTATTTTAATGTAGGGGTGTGGAAAATAATGGAAACAATGGAAAACATTCGTAATTTGAATAATTGTTCGAACAATTGCAAAAAAAAAAAAAAAAAAAAAAAATGCTCTGGAATTGAATTATTCTAATTGTTCCAATATCGCTATAACTTTACAGTATGACAAAATTGCCTAGGTACCATATATATATATATATATATATATATATATATATATATATATATATATATATATATATATTTTTTTTTGCCTTTAGTCTTATGGGTTATATAATTGCTTATAAAATCAACCTAATTAACAAATCAAACGAAAATGGATTTGTCCTTAAACTTCTATTAGTACATTCGAGATGCGAAAAAATGAAATGGACTCTTTCAGTTTTATGCCCCACGGTTATGCTATGCAAGCTAAAAAGATATAATGATGATGAAACTGAATGAAATGAAGAAAGTGCAAGGAAATGAGAGACTCCCCGCCCCAAAAAAAGAAACACGCGCACGGTGTTTGTTCATCGCAAAACTCACTTGGCGGGGGGGGGGGGAGGCTGAGGTCAAACCAGAATTCCAGCCCTACCACTAATATTCGAATGAGCCCCTACAGATATTCGAAATATTAAGATTGATAATTAAAAAACAACGTATTTCAGATCGTCTTTGAGTAAATTCCACACATAGGTAGCTAATTCACTTACCTTTTAGTAAGAAACGAAATGAAATTAGTTTAACGTCTCACGGTCATAACCTTTAGATTAAATGAGTCGGATAATTACTGAAAGTGAATAATGATGAAATTAAATTTTTGTGCTCTCCTGTTGGGAATCGAATCTGGGATCATCTGCACCAAAGGCACAGCGCTAGCCACTACACCAGTGGGGAGGCTTACTTCTTTCTCTTTCATCTACTCAGTACATTTCCTCTCATTGTGAGAAGTTCTTGGTGTGGGTAAGGAACCCAGTACACCTGCTTTAGTACTCGTCTTATTTTCTCCTTTTGTTTAAGCTCCGCCCACATTCTCATGGATCAGTTTTCGGAAACGTTTCTTCCCAAACTATGTAGATACCCGCTGTCTCCAGTATCGTATAAAGACATAATCACACAGTTTCGCATATTATCTATGCTGGGGAAAGGCAGACGTGGATTGCAGGGACACCTATGACGTGGACCAATAAAACTGCGCATATATATATATATATATATATTTTCGAGGAGAGAATTCGGATGTATTTCTTTCCTTGTTGTCTCCAAGTATTGAAAAGTGTTTGAAGAAATATTTTAAGCAACATTTTATATCAGTGTTGTACACTTATTTTGGAATTTAAAGATCAAATCCATATTTTATTAGAAATACCATTATGAGTTCTATACCAATTATCGCAAGCTGAAATGTATATTTTGCGTTGCGTTGACGCAAACCCGTACGAAATGAGCTCCAAGGTCAAGTATTATAAAATTATCCTTCTCGCTATACAAAAAAATAGCTGCCCGTCCAAAAATGTCTCTGGCCCACCTTTTCGTGATACAAAAAATAGTTGCCAGTCCAAAAAATGTATCTGGCCCTCCTCCTTTTCGCGATACAAAAAATATCTGCCCGTCCAAAATTATCTCTGTCCCTTCTCCTTTTCATTATTCAAAAAAATAGCTGTCCGTCCAAAAATGTCTCTGGTCCTCCTTTTCGTGGTACAAAAAATAGGTGCCAGTCCAAAAAATGTATCTGGCCCTCCTCCTTTTCGCGATACAAAAAATAGCTGCCCGTCCAAAAGTATCTCTGTCTCTTCTCCTTTTCATTATTCAAAAAAATAGCTGCCCGTCCAAAAATTTTTCTGGCCCTCCTCCTTTTCGTGATACAAAAAATAGTTGCTAGTCCAAAAAATGTATCTGGCCCTCCTCCTTTTCGCGATACAAAAATAGCTGCCCGTCCAAAATTATCTCTGGCCCTTCTCCTTTTCATTATTCAAAAAAAAAAAAAAAAAAAAAAAAGCTGCCCGTCCAAAAATGTCTCTGGCCGTCCTCTTTTTTGCTATACAAAAAATAGCAAAATCAAGTTCGTCCAAAAGTGTCTGGCCCTCCTTCCCCTCAAAAGTAAAGCTTGCGTTGTCATTGTCTACTACCAGTTCTTTTATTGTTTATTCACTTGCTCTTAGCATCCATATCCTTACAGAGGATATTGCACTGCTATGATATATTTATTTTAGACAAAACAGGTCCAGCTGCAAGGAATATGAATGAGAAAATAGTGCATGTATATTACTTAGTAAAATATGTAGTACAACTCTCTTGTATGAATCGGAAGTAAAAAAACTTGGATTTCTTGTTTCTTTTCTCTCCGAATGAATTTGTTGTATCGTAAACTTGATTTTATTTCGCTCTATTTCCGTCTGCTTTGTATTTGTTGCTATATCTTCCTTGGGTTTAGTGTTTGGTGCCGCTTGTTGAACGTTCCTAGTTCAGGCGGAAGAAAACATTTCGCATCACTTTCACGATTGGTAGTTCGGTCATTGGAGATAACGAAGCAACCATTTTGTGTTTCGCTTGCCATTTTATGTTTTTTGGGATTCGTAGGTGGTCACCAGGGATAAGAGTTTTACGCTCGCATGGTCTCTTGTGTTCTTTCGTGTAATCTCGTCTTCCGTGCCATGTCTTTCATTCATTTCACTTTTCGTTTTATCATAGGAGGCCATAAATTTTCCTTCCAGCAACTGATATTGTTCTTATCTTTACTGTAGAAAACTTTTATTGAACTCTAGCGCTGTTGGTCGAAATTGATTTCTTAAGTTTTGAGGTGAGTAGAATGGTGCTCAAGGTTCCTATTATTTTCATTCATTACGCTACTGACCTAGAAATCTCAGTGGTCAAGGTACTTGTTCGAATGTATAAAGGGTTCCAGTGTCAAGTTGTCGCGAAACCTTACTAAAAATACGTATTTGTGAAGTATGATCAAGCAGCAGTGAAGAAACTATTATGAACTTACTGACTCGATTCAGTAGTAAATATTTTGCCCGTTGGTTATATCTTCTTTATAATAATAATAATAATAATAATAATAATAATAATAATAATAATAATAATAATAATAATAATAATAATAATAATAATAATTATTATTATTATTATTATTATTATTATTATTATTATTATTATTATTATTGCTACTGATATTTGTCCGTCCTTAGACAAGTATCAGAGCAAAGAGATATCGAGATGCGATTTTTTTTGCAATTAAATACGAGGCCATGTGCAGCAAACGCGTGTGCGCTAGCCACTAGACTCGTGATTTCTGACTGGTATGTCGTAGAATATTTGCGAAATTTTACAAGTTGCAAACCATGAAATATTTAATAATTCACTAAAATCAATTTTGAAATATACTGCACCAGTCTATGCCTCCAGAGGTAGTAACGATGCTCAGCATTAGATATTCAGTAAACCATATACTATTATTATTTATTATTATGTATTATTATTAATTTTAAAAAATCAAACAAGTGTCTGGCGAGGTCGTGAATATTGAGTAAATCGTGTCGTCAATCAGAAAAGGTTGGGAGCTACTGCACTAGACTAGCAGAGAGTGCTGAATATAATGATGGTTTAAAAGAAATGTTATAATGAAAGTGCATGCTCCAGAAATAACACAGCTAGGATACCAATTAATTATCCATCTCACTTTAAGCACTTACACTATTCCTGTAGAATTGACTGAAATTTTTTATGTTCCGGTTATATCCAACGAAAGAAACTAGTAAACCTTGTTTCTCACGCAGTTGTACGTTTTCGTTTTATCGTTGTCAAATTCTATTCATGAAATGTCTTCTGCGTAATGAACAGCCTTTTAATTTCAGTGGATGCGTGAGCTAAAAAGTCATGCAATAAGTACGTAGAATGTGAAGAACAAAATCACATTCGCCTCACAATGCCTTATCTAAAGAGGCAATTTTACTGAGTAGGGATTTTTAGACGTATATAGGAGTCACCAAAATAGCATTTGGCTTTACTGGTTTCTACTAGCTTTCTTAGGTTTCCCAGAAGAATCCTGTATTCATCCTTCGTAGCAAAGAAATCGAAAATATAATAATAATAATAATAATAATAATAATAATAATAATAATAATAATAATAATAATAATAATAATAATAATAATAATAATAATTCTGACTGTTCGTTAGGTAATACACTACATATACGTAGGACATCAATGCTTAAAAGGAAACCGATAATAGTTAAGAACTGTAATTCTTTTTCTGTAATACGAAAATACTGTAAGGTAAGGAAAATCCCGTCTTCAGGCTACTTGATAATAAATGTAACTTTCAATTGAATTGTTGAATATAAGTACCAAGTACGACCAATCTCTACTGTTACCAATGATTAACCATTTTGATTCAACTTGAACCCCAGGATAGAAATAACACATCTTTAACAATGTTCTTTTACTTCTAAACGAGATAGTTTATGCGTTTGTCTCTAAAGGGCCATCACTGAACTTTTATTTGACATAGGGTTACCACCTTTCATCTGAAGAAATCCCGGACATAACGGGAATTGAAGTCAAGTTGAAAGATAGACATGCAAAACTAGTCATAATGCATCCCTTTTACACACCCACATGCAAGGGTAGACTCTCAATATTAAAACACGTTTTTATTTGTTATTAGCGTAACAAGGTAAAAGAGAATAAGTGAGAAATTGTGAGAGCAATCCTGGAGTTGCAATGCAAAAAGGAAAAAGTAAAAAATGCTTCTTTGCAAAAGAGTAATTATTTCTTTCTTGAAAATATTTTTTCTTAATCCCTTTTAGCATGCGACCTCAGATTTTTTACGTATTCTCTTTTACTTTGTGACTCCAATTTATCGAAGTTAAACGTGTACAGGTACATAGCATGAAATTCAGTTGCGGTAGAAATATGCATTGTATGAAACATTACTAAAATGCTTACCACGTAACTTCAAATATGATCTCAAATCTCATATTATTACTTATAAAGTTAATTGTCGTTAAGTTTGCTTACACTTGAATGAATACTTTGTTATTTTTCGCACCTTCAAGAAGCAAGGGTTTTGTCATTAAATAGTTATAAACCTCCGAATAAAGTACAAAACAGTTCTCTATTAAAAGAAGAAGAAGAAGAAGCTAGCGTTATTTAAAATTTCTGAAGAAGGAAATTAATGGACAAGAATGATGAAAATATTCTGTAGTGCTTGTTCGAATCACTGCGGCTTACGTACTTATTATGATACAGATATGAAATGTAGATTTATAAATTTTCATATTCCCGGACATTTGGCGTCCGGAGTAGATGTTGCTTCGAACTCCGGACGAATTGTTTAATTCCCGGAATGTCCGGGTCAAATTCAGACGGGTGTTAACCCTAATTTGACATGTTTCTCTATTGGTTCATACTCAGCTCCTTCGTAATCTTTCTTTCTTTTCTTCTTCCTATAAAGCAGTGATCGCCAAACCTTCGTTGATTGCGAGCTACTAGTTGCTCGCGGGAACATTTTCGGTAGCTCGCGTTAACGCTCCGGTTGGCTAATCTTCATTCCTCCACTGAGTAAGATTTCTTTTTTAAAATTCGTAGTTCTTTTGGCTGGTAGTTCACTGTAGGATTTTAAACACGTACGGTAGCTCAGAAGCTTCGTAAGTTTGACGACCACAGCTATATAAAAAAAAAAAAAAAAACTATTTGTTGAATATACCAATCCGTATCGTTGATCCGTTAGAGTTTAATTTCCAAAGAGTTTGGTTTACCAAAAACTGTATATTCACCCTGTCTGCCCGTCCGTCCAGGAGACAAAAAAAAAAAATCTCAAGAACTACAGAGTGATTACAAAGTGCTGTTACCCTCTATCGCGTGTCCACATATTTATAGGTGATCGCATTATATTAATGTTGGATTATGGCAGAGGACAACTTTGAGGTAATGTGACTATTCTTTAGTATTTATTTCACAATGTCTGTGTGTACACCGTTATTTTCATAACAGAGTATGATTCTCCTCCACATGCGATGTGAAATTTTCCTCAACATTGCTAGCGTGATTGCAGTAAATGCACCTTGAACAGCATCCTTAAGTTCGTCAACTGTCTTGTAACGGGTGGCAGAAATCTTTTGTTTAATGAACCCCCATAATGCATTGTCACAAAATGACAGATCAAGACTTTAGGGTGGCCACTCCAAAGATGCAGGCAGATGGAGAAAACCATGTCCAATCTTTTTATCAGGAAATGCCTCATTGAGATATTTTCTAACGGCAATAGCATAATAGGCTGGTTCTTCATCCTACCGGAACCATACACGACCGAACAACCCCCGATCTAGCAGATAATGAACAAACTAATCACGTAACATAGTGAGATACGCAATGCGATTTACAGTACCATCAAAGAAATATGAACCTACCAAGTGGGTTGCAGACATTGCAGCCCAGATCATGACATGTTCTGGGCTGTGTTCAAATTCTTCATAAAAATGTGGGTTTTCTTTATTCCAGAAATAAACACTTCTGGCTTTTGCACTGCGATATTTCTATCTCAGCACCTGCAACGATAAGAAACAACAATTCATTAACTTCTATGTAATACCTAGGAGGCAATGGGAATTTGTAATCATTTTGTACTTGATGATCGTCATTAATTTAACCTGGAGATAGAGGGTCAAAATTTAGGAATCGACTTTGATTAACCATTTCCGGTTTTACCGTTGATCACTATAGAGCAAAAGCAGTAATAACTAAAAACGGTTTGGTGCAATGGACTGAGTGTACATATATATGGCGGATATATAAAGTGTACATTTACAGTAACAAGAATCGTGCCTGGATTTGCTTTTCACCGAGTAAGGTCCAGTGGCAATATTTTGGTTGGCTAATTAAATGTTTATTGGTTCTTATTCAGCAGTGAGGCTATATGATACTTGAACCTACAGCTTAACGTGGAATTCAAACTAGACAAGCTCACACCGGGAATTGAATCCACATTTCTTGTGCCGACGCCACATGTATCCACAAAGGAGCTGTAACGGAGAACTTTTGTTTTGGTATCCTTGTATCTTAGTACCCGGCTATTTGAGGCGATCGCAAAGCGTATTTATTGCTCATGCGTACTCTTGGAATACGCTGACCATGTATTTAAATGTAGATGGCTAATCATAAACGCAAAAGCAATAAAATCGCTGAGGAAACGTCAGCTCGAGCGTATTTGGTGCGGGTCGGAACAATAGACCGCCTGCTGTTTAAAAGATTTCAAAAGGAAGGAAAAAAGGAAAGACGTGTTGCCAGGCAAAGGGATTGTAACAAGAAACAGCTGCTTGGAAGATGGTTTGTGCAGAATATTGGAACTCTGCTATTACACACCTGGACCTGGCAAAAAGACCTGGAAACCCTGACTGGCTCACAGTATGATTTACACATCTGGTGAAAGTAAAATTACTGAATAGCCACTTTGGCCGCGTTCGCTACAGGGGGTAACGCTTACCCAAATAGCCTAAGACTTAAGGGGGCAGACTACTGAATATTTTTGAAATACTAATAATTTTTCTTTTGCCCGTTTTTCGTAAATGTAAAAAGGTAATAAAATGTAACTTACCACAATAATAGATAATGCTATTTTACACCCGAAAATACGGATCGAAAGAATTTTCAGTGTTGCCATCCATAGAAATAACAGTGTGAGCAGAATTTGAATTACTCAAAAATCTAGATAAAGGCAGCGACTAGAAAAATAAACTCAACGGTAATTGATGACTTATCATGCTGTCTATCCTTCTTGTTTACTACTTTTTAAGTAATATTTCTATTTATTTTATAAACTTTACATAAATTCTTACAAAATAAATAAGTCATTGCAAAATAAATAGAAACATTATTTAAAAAGTAGTAAACAAGAAGGATAGACAGCATGATAAGTCATCAATTACCGTTGAATTCATTTTTCTAGTCGCTGCCTTTACCTAGATTTTTGAGTAATTCAAATTCTGGTCACACTCTAATTTCTATGGATGGCAACGCTGAAAATTCTTCCGATTTGTATTTTCAGGTGTAGAATAACATTATCTATTATTGTGGTAAGTTACATTTTATTACCTCTTTCCACTTACGAGAAACGGGCAAAAGAAAAATTATTAGTTTTTCAAAAATATTTAGTAGTCTGCAGCCTTGGAGGATCACCACTCGGAACTCAGTACATATTTTAGCGTATTCACTTAACTACTGCGCAATGAAATGTTACATATTATGAATATTGTGCTATAAGATAAAGTTATGTTTCAGCTACAACACAAGACACTGATTCATTTGGTTGTGTCTTCTGATATCGAAAAAGGTAACAAATAAAAGAAAATATTTTATTCGTTTTACAATGAGCACACAAGATGGCACTTGCTCTTAGATCTTACTGGAAGTGCTCAATTTTATGAAAAGTTTATTTGAATGTGTAAAGTACTTTAAAGTAACGATCCTATTACAAAATAGATATATTGTTTGACCATTTTTCGTGTTATGTTTCACATTTTATTTAAATATTAATTTACATTTAAAGAAATAGATTTTGAGGAGAAACTTTCGCAGAACGCCATGATGCGTTGTTGACAAATTTGTATGTTTAATTTATGGATTCTAGTGCTGCAGTTCGAGAAGCGGAACTTAGCTGTGAATTGCGGTATGGATCGAAAATTAATTTCTCTAGTAAGCATCCAAGCAGAATTCCATGATTACTTCCTTTATTATTTGGCATAAGTAAACACTCGACACTATCTGGCAACGCCACACTATACAAACAGCATTTAGCATAGCACCCAGAACACCTGGTGATCCACCTTAACCCTCAGAATTAGATATGCAGTCAAATTGTAATAGTTGATGACAGTAAATTAAGGTATGTAATTGTAGTGAGGAGTAGAGTAGTCTTTGTAATTAGTAAAGAGATTTATTTATAAAGCATAGAACATTGTTTAATAAGCAAATCACAAGCTAGTGATACTTCATATCCCTGATGTGCTTCTTTAAATATTCTTCGTGCGTGTTGTATAATTTTTCTTTGTGGTTTTCACAAAGTTTTCCCTCCAATGAATGGCTTCTATATATGACTCATCACGAAATGCATTAGGGTTCCTATGTATATGCTCAATAAATCGCACGCAATAAGGATACGTACAAGCAAATTTGCGTTATCCCTTTCATATATGTAAAATAGATACATAGACGGTATTGATCTATACATGTAACCTTTTGATACTCATCGTGCTAATGAATAAGGCACAAAAAAGCTGAAAACAACCTCCAATTCCAGTAACCTAGAAGTTGTGTTTTGGTTTGGACATGAAATTACTCTTCCCTTCTGTATGTCTTTTTTAATTTTTTTTTATTTCTTGCAAAACTTAGAAGTTTTTTGCTTACTATATCGCGTGCCTCTTTATACATATTGCATGTGCGAAATCCCAACAAGAGTGGATGGATTCTATCTCCTGAAGGGGAAAAAAAACGAAAGAATTGGCTGCGAAACATTCAGTTCTTGGAAGCGAATTCTTTACGTGATTTGGTTTTTCATATCATTTATATATATATATATATAATATGCATTTACGTACTATAACTTGTGTAGGTCATAAACCTTTCTTTGACTCAGAGCAGAAAAAGAAGCGCGCATTTAGTATTATGTAAATATTATTGTAAGTTTTATTTTGTTCCATTTAATACATAGATTGTGCTGATGGAATATGCTCGCTATATTATACACCTTCAAGGTACAGTAGAAGTGCTCATTTCTTATAACAGCTCTGTTTACTTTTTCTAATTATATTACACTGAGAATCGCTTCCGCATTCACACCCATTATACAGGGTGGCCCAAAAGTAGTATATACCCCTGTATTGATCAAATATAACATTCTAGTTTATGGGTTTATTTGCTTCGGCTGTTCCGAGCTTAAGGTATAAGTAAAAATACATTAAGAACAAATAATAAAGAAAATAGGTCTACCTGTTTGATAACAATAAGAAATTATATAAAATACAGTGAGCTGATCAGTACCGGACTGTATACCTACTTTTGGGCCACTCTGTATACAGACCTAACATACCTCGTATAATTAACTGTTGTCACTCCATTGCTGGATGAAAGTCTTTCCAACTCTTCTCCACAACCATCTGTCTTGGGTATTTCTCTTCCACCTTACTCCGCAGTACTTGTAAATTTCGTTACACGATCTTATATGAAGAGGTCAGGGGGAAAATAGGATGTCCATTTTTATTAATTTTTCAGGAAACGATTTTTAAAGTTCAAAGCACCTTATTTCCTAAACTAATCGTGGAAAATGCTTCAGATTTGGTTTACAAGTTCGTTATTATCACATATTGGAAACTAGATCGCAAAATCTTATGCTCAAAGTGTATTATTGTAAGTAAAAGAATACAAAAAAAAAAAAAAAAAACTTACATGAGATTGGTTTGTACTGCGGAAAAATAAAAAAAATGCAGTCAAAAAATGGAAAAAGAGGCGATTGCTTTTTAAAAATCATAAACAATATTATTCGAAATAGATTGTTTTCTTCGTTGTCGTTTTTATTCTCATTTACTTCGCTTATTACTTCTTCTGAGAGTTCCATGTAGAAGGTTTGAGGATCTGGGCTGTATAAGACTTTAAGGCTTTCAGATTCTGCCATTTTTCTTCGGAGATAGGCTACTTCCCTTTAAAAAAGAGGAAAAGAACTTGTAAATCACACCAATAATCATCGTGTTGATCATAACATCCTATTCAAACTGTTCTCAACCGACTAAACCTAGTACTTTATTGTATATACAACGAAAACTCCTCGAATCTATATCAAGTATGGTAGAGTAGGGTAAGGAGAACAAGTGGGGTACAAAGGTTCATTGACTTCGTTGACCTGATAGTCAGCGTCGTATCAACGACTATCTGACAATGCTTACGGAAAATTGCAGTTGCTTAAGCAGGTTTGACGTCATTTGAATGTTAAAAATCAGCTTTCGGGGCACGAGTGATACATTTTTAACTCATTTAATATATAATAATTCAGTGGATATACCTGTATTGCACGCATATCTGTGACAGAACAAGATGGCCTGAAAATCTAAACTTTGTCCAAAAGTGGAAATCACCCCTTTTTCCACTGGACTCTTCACATATGGGCGCTTTCCAAGTTCTCGTTTTTTTGAATTCTATCAAGAATTGTTTGCGTTGTGTGCTGATCATAATTTCTTCTTGCAATATGTCCGAAAACTGCTGTTTCGACGCCTTTATTTCACGATAATATCTGCGACTCGTGTCATCTATTTTGATCCTTGTCTTATTTTTGTACCAGTATTCCTAATGTACATCTCTTGGTGCTTTGTTCTGTAGATTTGATACGATGAATGGCAGCTTTTGTTAGTGTTAATATCTTCAAGCCGTATGTGAGAACAGAATGCGTTTATTGAATGCGTAGAATGCGTTTATTGAAAATTTTATACTTCGAAGTTGAGCACATTGGCACTTGACTTCTCAATATGAAGATGTTGCTTCCGAATACTATAAAATTCAGTGGTGTGCAAAACTTAAGAACGAAAGTAAGTTTCGCATGCTGTGTCACTTCCTAATGGCATAAATCAGTGAAACTTCAACCTATATTTTCTAGAAAGTAGTACTACAGTATGATACAAAAAACAATGGGGATTAGAGGATTAGAGGAATGAAAATGATAGTTTTATACAGGAACAGTAATTTACACTGAAGTCACTGTGACTTATGATGATTACCCTGAAATTACAGATTCACTGAAATGATTCTTTAGAAAGGTGGCTCAGTTGTAGAGCGTTCACGTCTGGTGCATGGGGTCGTTGGTTCGATCCCAGTTTGCGCCAAGCAAACTTTGTGGTGGCTAAATATGTGCGTGGGTTTTCTCGGAGTGAGTTCTTTATTCCGCCATTTCATTCATTTTCACCATCACCGT
The DNA here is from genome assembly GCF_964235325.1 of Thermobia domestica. Classification (NCBI taxonomy): domain Eukaryota; kingdom Metazoa; phylum Arthropoda; class Insecta; order Zygentoma; family Lepismatidae; genus Thermobia; species Thermobia domestica. Next base: position 167,632,586 of record NC_137468.1, on the reverse strand, counting down.
CTCCTTTAGCCTAGAGAACATAAACGTAGGACGTAGAACTGAAAGATTTCATTTCATTTTTTAATTTGGCTCATCAATGCCTTCACTACACTGTTAATTCAACACCAACCACATCGCCTTCTGAGCATACCAGAAGTAACTCGTTACTACCTGAGAGAATTTGCATTGGTATTTATCGTTTAATATGAGTAAAGCTTTGCGAAATATATTTAGCACTTGTGACAAGTAACGAATAATGTTCTATGTTTCCTGTTATCGATCACAATAATATTGTTGTAAACCTGTGAATCATCTGACAACAGTTACATAAGCAATAGTTCTGTCATCTTCCGTTCATACGTGCTAAGACACAAGAATAACAAATAAAGAAAATAGATGGAAGCACAGCTATCTGAGTAACTGTTGTCAGATGATTCACAGGTTTACAACAATATTATTGTGACCAATTACAGAAAACAGAATGTTATTAGTCACTTACCATAAATCCGAAATGTATTTCGCAAAGCTTTACTCATACCAAACAGTAAAAAACGGTGCAAATACCCACAGCCAGTAACAAGGTATTTTTGATATGCTCTGAAGGCGATGTCTTGGTGTCGAATTGACACACAAGTAACACGCTAAAGTGATAGTCATTTTGTGTTGTTTCAACACCTCATTTTTTGCTGTGTACATCGATTCGTGGATGGAACATTCCGTACAAGGAGTTTGCCCATCTTGAATAAATAAATTAGTACACTATTAGTAACAGAAAATAACAAGAGTCACTACTGACTGACAATCAATATTCGGACTACTTAAGATCACAGCTGAGGTAGAACTGAAGTAATTGTAAGAGGCGAGACCCCCCGCGTAGCGTACTCGCTAACGCTCTCTCCTTTGGTAGGAGGTGCCGGGTTCGATTCTCGTTGGGAACACTCGTCAAAAAAAAGTGTAAAAGGTTTTTCACGCCAGCCACTCTGAGTGAGATTTTCTTGGGTTTTCGTAATTTACAACATTACAAATGCTGAGATTATCTTACTTAATGGTCGCAGGCCGATGTCTTCCTTCATTTTATTCTTCCTCCCCAAATTACTCGGACAATGTGATCGCAGAGAGACGTCATCCCTCATACATGACGGGCTAACATGGCCAGAGATGCCGAAAGCCCAGAAATCTAATTCCTAATTCTAATCTTGGGAAAAACTGATAGTATACGCGTATGATTCCAATGTTTTTAAACTGGTGTCTCTAACAATCGATGGGTGCATTGACACAGGAAGAATGTAGTAAAGTTGAAGAAACACTGAGGAAAAGAGACAAATACCAAAACATCGTAATAAATTAATAAAAGACAAGGAACATTTTGTTAATCCCAGTTTAAAGGGCGTGCATAGTACATATGGTATAAAAAAAAGTCACAAATCACAGCAATAGAACAAGAAATAAAATATATCTGTAATGAATAAACCAACCTACGATATAATAAAACTGTGTGTTAACAATTTACATTTAATTACCTAAATGCATAGAAATTCACGGCATGTAAAATAATGAACATGCGTCATCGTAATCAGTACAGCGGCATAGAACGATATACAGTAGAGCGTCGATTATCCGAACGTCGGTCAACCGAACGACCGCTTAACTGAACTGTGTACTCGCTCGCACCTGTTACTCTCCCACCCTACCGTCCATCATCCCCCTCACTCCCAAACCAAGTTTCCCACAGTAGTCGCCGCACTGAGCCACCGCTGGCGGAACATTGCTTCTAATGGGGCCTTCATAAGGCGCTGCTGACCGGCCAAGCCGCCAGTCGCTGTGTTTCAACAATCAGCACACTTCTTTTTATGAATAAATTTACTGTACAGTACTTCTTTTTGGCAAATAAACATGTACAGTTCGATTATCCGAACAAACCAGTTTTCCGAACACCCATGTCCCCCAATTACTTCGGATAATCGACGCTCTACTGTATTATACAAGTATATAAACACATTGCTTATTATAAAAATGGAGATAGATACAAAGTATAAAGAACTAACAGAATAGAAAAATAATCTTTTCTGTTAGTTTTACCAGAGTAGTTTTGCCTTGTTACGTGCACATACCTAGGGGAGTAAGGATTAAGTTTTTTTTTCTCATATATGAGATGATCTATATTTACTTGAATGTCTGATTCTGTTAGTAACAACTAATAGATTAATTGTGTTCTATCTAGAGTTTACATTTTTTTTAAAATCTTTCTGCTAATATTTTACAGAGAAAAGAACAGAACGTGCATTTTGTTATCTTAATATACTATTCTTTTTAAATCTCTAAAGATTATCTGCACATACAATCGTGACACTAATCATATGAAGAGGAATAGATTTTCATATACACAAGTTTTATTTTGTTATCTTTCTTCGCTTTATACACTTATAGATCATGTTAGTACTTTAGAAAATACAAATATTGTTATTCCCGGAGGTAGGCATTTTGACTAATCCCATATCATCGTTTGAGCCTTCAGTACATACTTAGCCACTGTGAACCTGAGAGCTTATTTTCAATAAATGATTTTAGGATAATCCAACAATTAAAATAAAATAATTTCCAGAATTAAGCTTGGAAATATAAATTTTGTAATTTGTATAATACTATCTGAATTGTGTTTTTTTTTTGTTTTTTTTTTGCAAGCTTTTGAATCGTGTCCCAGGGTTTTATATATATATATATATATATATATATATATATATATATATATATATATATATATATATATATATATATATATATATATATATAAGGAAGGATCAGAAACTAAGGTTACAAGTAGTGGCGGAAATAACTAAGGTATTATTTATACTATTTTGAGGTTTATATAAACTCATGGTATACATATGATAGTCTGGATTCTGACTGCCGCTCCCCATTGTTTACCTTCTAAATCCGCAACTGGTTACAAAGCCGATATTTCTGGAGTTTGGTCTGCTATAGAGGAATGAAGAGTTTGCGATAATTTGAATAACATGGAGTTGGCAACTGTGCAGAGCTTAAGCCACACGCCACCTATGGCACTAGTTGTAGGTAAACACAAATGGCGACTCTTGGAAAACTAGTCTCGCGAAGAAATCTGCTGTTATTTGATTTCTGTGGCTGAAACATGTAACGGTGACTGAAATTTACTGGCAGCTGGTAGAGATTTACGGAGAGACTGTAATGTCTCGTCAGCGTGTCGCAGAATGGTGTCGAAAGTTTGCGGCTGATACGGAAAACGCGCTCCCGCATGCAGCCTAGAAGACTACTATGCTGTTGAAGCAGCTTCACTGTGACATCATCGACTACTCTCCCTACAGCCCGGGCTTCGCTCCAAGCGACTTTCACCTGTTCCAGCACTTGAAGGATCACCTAGGTGGTTATCGCTTCGCTTCAGACGAGGAGGTGAAACACTTCGTGACAATGAACACGCAAGGACAGAATTTTTACCTAAGGGAATCTTCAAACTCATCCCACGATGCGACAAATGCCTCAGCAGATGTAAAAACTTGTCGAAAAATAGCCTAATGTATGTATTATCTGTTATCTGTATTGGTTGTATGAAATAATGTATTCACGTTTCACTGCATACTTCGTAACCTTACTTTTTGATCACTCCTCATATATATTTCTCGTGGGACTAGATTCAATAAGTTTATATCATCCAAACCTACAACAAACTTTCATGTGTGGAATTACGCGCACATTCAAAGAAATTATGCATTCAGTGACAGTAGGTACGATACGATGGCATTTTCAAAAGTTTCCTGGCTCGTATTGAAATATCGCGTCACTAGTAATAAGCCGTTCATGACTTATAGAGCCATTTATGGGATAAATAATGTATCTGTTTCAACTGTCTAGCTGCGTTAATTTTTTTAGAGATAGTTGTCTGAATCAGTCGCAGTGCGTTGAGTTTGCATGCTCTAGTCTATACGATTGTTGTTGCCGGGGCTGCAGTGCTAAATTTGGGCTGTAAGTGGGTGCTGACCTCTCTGAAAGCTGCAGTCTTTCGTGAAATTAAAGGAAATCTTTCGGTTATGACCCTATATACCATGCAAGGCTTAGTAGCAGTGGCGCGAGACTTCAGTGTCAGGCAGGAAGCTTTTGGACATACTCTCGTACATATGAGTAGAATGAAATTTACATCACAGATTTGCTTCATGATTACAATCACTATTGTAGTTTTAGAACTGCAAGAACGGTAGGTCCCAGATTCAAACCCCGAGGCCATCTGTTCTGACAAGTTTTTCCAAGGTTTCCCTTCAGTATCACCAGATGAATGCCAGTGTTCCAGTGTCAAATGGCCCTTGAGTCAAATGTATCTGAAACCTTGGTCAAATGACCCTTCAGTCAAATGTATCTGAAACCTTGTTAATAAATGAATAACATATGATTAGTTTGATGTAAACTCTCAGCATGTTGCAATCAGGGCCTCTATATGTTGTGGCACGTATGTTTGTCATTTTTGTGTGGTATCACCTGCCATGAGAATCCACAAGTTCATGAGAGTCTGCTGGAGAATCCTGATGAATAACGCGTGTTATCAAAGACATGTTCGATTGCAAATACAGGCCACTGTGCAGTCCAGGGAAGCAGCTTTATCTGTCATTTCTCGAAAAAAAAAATGTACATCCTGGGACCCATGTGGCCTGGCATTGTCGTGCTGAAATTTCATGTCTGATGTTGTGTAAAGGAAGGGTATATTCTCGACCTCTAGAACTTCCTTGATATAGGGATCACTTGTGACATTAATGCGTAGCAGCTGAGAGCGCATAATCGAATGGTATCCCACAACATCACACCTGGCACTTGCCTGTTATGACGTATGACAATACACGCTGGCAGATTGCGCTCACCGCCATGGAATCTATCGCATTTACCGCCATAACTAGAACAGTTGAAAACAGAACTCTTTCGAAAACACAGCAAATCATAGCCTCAAGCGTGTGTGATTCTGGTTGGATACGAGCCGACGCCAGATCATGCGTGTGCCAATCCGGCGTTTAGTAAATTTTATCAGGCCGTCGACGAAGATCATTCCACACCTGTTACTGTACTTCAGCATCTAGTCATGAACGTTTGTGGTACGTAAACGTTGAAGCGGGCGATTACAAGAAAAATACCTGTAAACACAATTAAATTTATATGAAAAACCGTGAAGTAAATGGGAAGCTACTTAATGTAGCGGGATCTACCACTACAATCAAGCATATATTCTTCCATCGCTGGTAGGACACTTGTTATTTATTTGTAAGTTTCTGGGTATATGCTAGATCCTTAGAGTACTTAGTCCTGATTAATATTTAGCATTATTAATACTATCCATTAATTTTATATTTTTCTACTACCGTTGTTTTCCTTCTATCACATCACTCAAAGTACCACTTTCTTCCCCAACAGTGTTCTAACATCTTTTTAATTATTTCACATTATATTCTTTCACCCATATTATTTCTAATACCCCTTATTCGTTTGTCATACTCTTCAACACCAATGTCCTAGCACTCAAGTACAATATTATTTATGGTCTTCTGCCCCGTACAATGTAATCATCACCATCATAAATATTCTGCCATTATTGAGGTCACTTGTTGCAACTGAGAAGTTTCCATGCTGCACGGTCTTTTGCTTCGTCTTCACGTACAATTTTTCTGTTTTTATATCGTCCTTTTAATTGTAGTCTCCTTCTCCCCCTCCCTCTCTTTCCTGGCAGCATACTCTTTAGCACGTCCCTCAGGATACAATTCCTTCTTAGTCAATGTCCCAACCAGTTTCTCTTCCTCTGAATAATATCGAAAATTATTCTTTTCTTTCCCACCATTTCTAGCATTCTCTTATTCGTTTTCCGCTCGATCTAGCTAATTCTCTCAGTTTTTCTCCACATCCACATTTCGAAAGCTTTCAGTCGTTTTCCATAATTTTTTCGTGAGTCAGCAAACTAAGGAAAAATAGAGTGGTGGTTTCCCATTGCCTTCCACCCCGCAGTATCCCAGTCGTTAAAGTTATTCCGACCACGCCTAGAACTAATGTCCAAGTTGCCGTACCAGACACTGTGATTTCCGCCAACTTGGCTACTAGAGAACTGATGCCTTCTCCCAGAACACTCTTCGTCTGGGTACTCCGTTTAGACCAATTCAGCAGACCTTCTGGTAGTAAACTACTGCCGATATAGCTCTAAATTTCACTGTAGCCCGCTATCCTCCCTACCCGACACATAAGTGTCTTCGTAAAGATGGTGTTTATCGGGGAGGATACTTAACATTTATCACGGAGGATATTGGGGAGTACAATGTAATAGTTAACATTTAATTCCTTTTTGTAACTCTTCATTCAGTGGCTCTTATAGTATGGTCATCATATAACCATAATTATCTTATAAATATTTCACCATTTCTCAAATCAATTCGTTAACATTTACACGGGTAATGGTGACTTTAACGGTAGCTCTCCATATATATATATATATATATATCGTTTTCTACTATTGAAACGATGGTAGAAGAAGTTACATATCTCGCCGTTAGATGGTAGCAAATATATTCAATCGGTTGACGACATCTACCGGACGATAATAGTGACTTGCAGTGCGTGACGCTCTTTATTGTCTACTAGATTTATTTTAATTTTTATTTGATTGGTTTGTTTGGTTGAGTTGAGGTTTGGCGTCCCGTTTAGCAGCGAGGCTACTATGAGACGTGTACTTACAGCTTAACGTGGCATCCAAAACCACGTAAGTTCCATCGGAAATCGAACATAATTTTTATTTCAGATCTTGAATTAAGATTGCTCTATATTTCTATTCCGAAGGTATGTCTCGTTACGTAACATCAAATATTTAGTGACCTACATAATTTTACAATTTCGGTAATGGAAGCTGCAGTATAACTTTTATTCTGGCCTTGTAGAACAAGATTAAATTTATCATTGTACTGAGTTTCTGTGTTTTCTTTCTTCTGCAACAGCGAAGTTATAAAGGACGGGACCTACTTAATGTTAACGTGGATTCTGAAGCACGACCGAGGCTTGAATACGGCGCGCACTAGCAGCTGCATAGACAAGTGGTTCTCAAATTTTCCGATAACGCGGACCCCTTGTTCATTCGGAAAGTGATCTCCGATCCCCCTTGCGATGCTATCTGAAATTTCACGTGGTATTAAAAAAAATATACAAATTAAAATTACTACTGAGAAGAAAAAGATCAACAAAAATAATGCAATAAGTACGGTAATTTATTCTAAAGATACATAATTGTTTCCTAGTGAACGAAATTTCAATTGAAAATACAGTAACTTTCAAGACTGAAAATCAGTGAATCCACTTGATAAACAATGTTCCAAAATGTAAGGTCATCAATGTGAGGAATGGATTTTTTTTTTCATCATATCATTGAAATCTGGTATAAATTTTGTTACCATCAATCTTAGGTCCGATTTCACATTAAGACGATTTCGCTTTAAAGTTTTAATACTGCAAAGAGCAAAAAAGGTCTGCGCACATAAGTAAGTGGTAGGGAAAGGCATCAAATGTTGCAGTGTCTTTTTAGACGACTCTTCATACTTAAAATCACACACAACCAAAAGTCACAAAGTTCATTTTCTTTGGAAACGTTTTTCCGTGAGATATCGCAGGATAAGAGATTCATAGCGTGTATGTAATGGATTTCTAAAAGGATTTTCAATCCAACCATTACCAGGTTGTGAGACAGGGAAATATTCTCGAACATTTGTAGCTACAAGTGTTTTGTGAATTTCAGGAGAGTTTTACACCTGAAGAATCAATGAAGTCGTTGAGCACTGGAATTGATGAATAGTTATTGTTTTGTACTCGTACTGCCCACAGCTGCAGTAACCACTGGCATAGACCATCATAAATAATAGGACCTCACAGTATAGGCTGTTCACCATAAGACTATTTAGCTTTCAAAAGAGGTGGATTACCGGAACAGTTCTACTGACCTCGGCTACTTACTGTTCGAGTCACTTGCTTTAAGCACGGGTACTTTGATATCAATACTATGGTAGGAAACAGTACAACCTATCTCGTTAGTAGCCATTTTACTCATATAAAGAAATGTCACTGAAAGTGAGTCTACTTTCCAAGATTAAGAGGTCAGTGTTTCTTGAAAAGTCACTTTCTGGATAACTTCACTTTATTCGTCAAGTTCATGTCTGTTTTAGTTAACTAAAACGGAACTTTTGGAAGCATAAAATTTCACAGACATGTCGGAAATAAAATCAAAGGAATATCATTGTATTGTGTTCTGTAGCAAGTACGAGATATTCTTCCTTACACTGAAAATTTTACTTTTTATATTGTTGCGTGAAAATTCATGGCCAACGGCGAAGCTTTCTGGGATGAGGTATCCCAGATTATTTTCTTCTTTTTCCTTTTTCTGTGTAGGAAAAGTTTTACAACAGCAGATTCCCGTGACACTCCATTTATTACCCTGTGGAGCCAAACTGTCTGCATACTCTGTATTCTCTGCCGTGCGAATTCTAAGTTTCTCTAACAAACGGTCCACTCTTTCAGTTCACAAGATTCCATGTATACAACCTCGATCTTCAGCCGAACTTTGAAAGGTGCATGACATTGAATAAGCGTTATCGATTAAGTTATCATGTATTTGTTGAGATGACTTAGTCATTCATCCCAGTTTTATTTGATTTTAAATCCAATATGTCTCTTTTCTTTCTTTTTTCAATTTTCTGTAGACTGTTGTGCCATTTGTTTAGTAGTGAAATGATCGATAAGCCATATTTTACTGCATTTTGTATGATCTGCGGCAGTGGTTTTCAACATGGACGTTAATGCCAACCAGGGGGCGTTCTCATTTCAAAAGGGGGTAGTGGAACAAAAAGGGATGATTGGAAGGAAGGGTGATAGACTCTTTACAGAACATTTGACATTTCATTACTTGTTGGATTTTTTCTTACTGTTGAACGAAAGCCATTATGCATTTTACTAGGGATAGCCAATTCCGGAATTTTTACTTTCCGGAATCTGGAAAGTAAAATCGAAAAAATCCGGAATTCGGAAAATTCTGGATTTCGGAAAAATTCCGGATTTCGAAAAATCTGGAATTTAGAAAGTTCCGATTTCGGAAAAATTCCGGATTTTTCTCAATTCCGGAATTTTTCCGAAATCCAGAAAGTGAAATTTCCGATTCCGGAAAATAAATTTTCCGGATTCCGAAAAATTTTTGCTATCCGTACATTTTACAAATTATCTAAAGTTTAACAGATAGAAGCAATCTGCTTGTCAACAGTTTTCAGCATTTTTCACTGTCCATCGCTCTCCACGCGAAAACGATGATGTATTTGAGCAGAGACTGGAGACGGCAGTACATATTTAAATTGCACGCTGCTCCCACTCTCCTCTAAATAATCCATTTCCCCTCACTTTTCATCCCTCACTCAAAAACTTTACTGTTGCCATGGCAACCGATTTTTATGATGTTTAAAATTTAGTTATGGGGTTGTATTTTCTCAGTTAATATTGAAACCGGAAATGGTAATATATTTGTATGATTTCCGGTTGTAGTAGAAAAATTAGATTGGACATTGATTAATTTTTTGTGAAACGAGGCGATTAAGAAAATAATCAGCTTATAAATTTTGCTCATAAATTTATTAAACGAGACGAGAACAATTTTTCGAAATTTGAGACGTGCTGAGAACAATGTATTGGAGAATCAAGACGAGGGTGGGTTTTCTCGGAGTTCTCCCATTTCCTACCACATACTCGTTCCAACACTTATTCTTTAATCATTCGCTCTTTTAGCCTAAAGAGCACTGCGGGGTGTTAATTTTAAGAAATGCGGGTAGATAAGTAACTTAAAAATACAACTTAGGGATGTATCAAGAGGAAATTCCACTATCGGCCCTTAATCTGTTGCCATGGTTGTGGATCAGTCCATTTTTGTATTGATGATGTTGTGTTCCGTTGTGAGTCGTTTGCCGTCCAATTTCTGTAGTATTGTCTTTGTCATTATCCGTCTGGAAAGTTTATTCGCCCACGCTTTTCGAGGTGTCTATACCTTCTAACACATCCTTTTCATTTTTTTTGTACATAACTAGTTCTATTGCTTTTATGTATCATCACCCTCCATTGGGTTGTGAACAATCTTTTCTCCTCCATGGTAAAGGAGAAAGAAGGGTGCATTATGTGGTAGTTCACCTCACTTTTAATCCCAGAGCAGGTGAGTTTGTGGCGGGAGAATATCGTGTCCGTCTTTTTTTCCGGGGGATGTTCTCATTTTTTCACACATCATCATCTCACTTTTTCTTTCAAAATCATTAAATCGAAGATTTTATTTAATTTGATTTTTCCCACTACAATAATTCCGTTCTGTAATTATGCAACCACACACAACAAACCAAAAATCCTTCACCATCTTGCGTCTGTTCAAGATATTAGTTTTCTGTCAACGAATTTATGTTACTTGCTAAGTCGTTCGTTTCATACCTTATAAATGGAACTCACTTATTCTAGTGGAATATCCGGGAATCCCTAATTTACTTTGGGAGCATTCGTTGCGCTGCTACTGAAAGACTCTGAATTATGCATTTTTGGATAAAGCAGATTGCTCTCTCAGCAGTGGCGGATGTAGCCTGGGAGAGGGGGGGCTAGACCCCCAGTTTTTTGAATGACAAAAATAATTTAATCTATTATTTATATATTTTTGAAAGTTTATAGTAAATTCGTGATTACCTATCATAGTCTGGGTTCTGGATACCCCCCAGTTTTTACCTTCTAGATCCGCCACTGCCTCTCAGCTTATGACTATAGTTCAGCTCAGCTGTAGTTTTGGAGATATTCACCTCCAAATTCTACCCATTTTCCCATGTTTCGACACCCTGTAACTCTGAAACTAAGTGATTCCGAGAAAATGTTTACTTGAATTAATTCTTGTTTCTATGAGTAGATTCACCTCCCTAACGTTGTAAACGACGTTTAGATACACCCTGTATACTCCCATATACCAGAAATTCGTATCAGTCTTATAATACTGCCCTTGATAAGTATTATCACCCTATACTATTTTGAAAGCTATACTTTAGAAGCGTAGCTGAGCATACCATAGTCGTGACGTTCCACTCATTCATGAGAAGTGCTTCGTATTACATTAATTACATTTTCGCATTTAAACGTGGAACATTGCTTCTGTGGTTGAAAGAAATGAAAGATCCGTTTATTTCCTTTTAATGTATGTCATTCTGTGATCCCATAGAATCAGAGAAAATGTTTACAGAGTTGCTAGTGTAGAGAAAGAGAAGTAAAATTTGATCCGATCTCTTGCTTTTCATAGCGACCAGGCTGTTTCCTCCTCCACTTGCCTGGCTCGACCTATTTCTTCAGCTTTGCTTGTTCTCAAAATGAGGTTTGTCTGTCATTGATCGTTCCTGTGTGTGGGCGAGAAAGCGACCCCTTTCAGCTCCTTGTTATTGAGGTTGGTGCAGAAAAAAGCACTGAAAACTTTGCTATTAAGGTTGCGAATTCAGTTCGAAAATAATAATAATAATAAAAAAAGAGTTTCTCAATTCAACTCGTTTTCTTGTTTACTGATAGTCTTCGCTTTGTATCCATATAAACACGTGCGTGTATTTATATATAAATTCCATTTTCGTTTGTAGGACAATTATATCTTTCATCTGTAATGGAGTAAAGAAGAGAAATGTTAATTTGTGAATTGTAAATTTTCAAAGAAGTAAATATGAGGTGTATTAATAATTATTCTCGCCAACTCGTTAACCAGCCCAAAAACGCAAAGTTTAATCAATGTAAGGATTAGTTAGAAATGGATAGAATAGTGCGGTCGAGAATTTGACCCCATCTGCTTATAGAACGACGTGGGATGCAAAACTGGAAACATGAACAAATACAGCCTTCCTTACTGGTTTAATAGCTAGAGCATGGTGTACGTGGTCTTGGGTTTGATTCCCGGTGGAAGAACATTAAAATTTGATAGCATTACGACGGTGCCAATTTCACCTTAAACTGTAGGTTCTCGTTTCATATAGCATCTGTGCTGAAGATGGAGTTTAAATTTCAACCACCAGCGGCAGTATCAACAAGTATAGGGTGTTTCATTATACATCTACTGACACATGGATGCCCGGACCTGGATTTTTTTAAAGAGACCTTCCTAGTGGTCTCATGTACATTTGTTGGAAGTACTGCCCTGTCGCGACAAAACGCTGTAACTTTGGCGGAGCAGTTTTGAGAAAAAGAGCCGTAAAGTCGCCACAGACCGGCTAATTTCCTACTTACATTGAAATTCTCTTTGGTATATTTTCAAAAGTATTTGACTCAGCTCAATGCTGGGCCTGGTGAACATAAATATCGGTGGCGGGAAATTCAAAAATGCTTATAGGGACAAAACAATGTAAGTCAAGTTACAGCGTTTTGTCGCGACACGGCAGATGTAGTTGCCATTGAAAGGCATCAGGAGCCACATCGTTATTTTCCCTTTAATGCTATCCTGCGGTTTCAGATAGTCCCTAGCGTGTTGCGATAAACCCTATAAGAGAATATGTACTAGTTTAGTTGGACCGGAACACACCGGAACACCGTTCTGGGAAATATTTGTCAATGTTCACACTCAATATGAGCCTATATGGAGACTGCTAATTTCGTAAGTCGAGTTCGGAGAAATATAGTTTTTTTTTTTCCTACTAAATCACTGAGAATATATGAGGTATCACGAAAGCAACATAAAGAATTCAGAGCTACAAAGTGACAAGAGTGCATCTTGAAGTGGTTCGTTCTTGAGAAAGGACAACTATCGTCTGCCTATCCCAGATCGAAATGGAAATAGAAGAACACTGCAAACATGTTTTAGAGACAAGATCAGTTATTGTTAAAACTCTTAGCTTCACACAATTCAGCATTCAGAAGTCATAGAGAAATTTTGAATGACAATTTTGGTGGTAATGTATTGAATTTAGTCAAATAAATTGTTCGATTTGATACAACTTTACGAAAACTGAGTAGAAAGGAGATGAATGATTACTTTCTCAGAACAAAAATATTCCAAGTAAATTATAAAATTCATGGCATATAAAAAGAAAATATAAGAAAAGTTATTAAAACACTAGTGCTACTCAGTTTTATTCTTGATTTACACGAGATATTGCTTGTGTTTGACAACTTCCTACAATATTGCGAATTGTAAAGAAGCACAGCTGAAATCGAAAATAATTCTCTATTTGCTTGTAGATATTGCGACAGGCAATATTCTGTCGCCGACATTTTTACTTTTTATATTGTGCCATGGCACCGGCGAAGGACCCACCTCCCGTAGATCCCGCAAATGCTAAGGCCCCTGTAATAATATATGTACTAGAAGTGATCTTTTTTTTTTTTTTTACTAACATTTATATTTGTAATTACCTAGGTATAATGTGATTCAGACTTAACATTTTTTTTCTTCGCTTTAGGTACAACGAAAACAACTTCCTGGTACGGTAAGTAAATAATGATTTTTCGTATTTTCCGTACGTAGATAGGGATATCAATCTTTTCGACTTTTTTTTTTTTTTTTCTGTTGATTGTTCAAATAATTTGTTGATAGTGAGTACATTACAAAAGGGAAATTTATGTTTTAGGCTTATAAATGTGATCTTCGCTCTTTCAATAATTTCAATACATTAGTGCAATTGGAAGAAACTGTTGCTGGTATTCCATTGAAAACCTTCTGTCATTTTGATTAATGTCGAAAATTCTAAGTAGCATTCTCACATGTACACCACGTGGAGGAGTTTGGTTGGAATATTGAAGGTAACTGTACGGTATGCAACAAAACCTGATGTCCAAGCATAACTGGGTTGCATACTACGAAGTGGCAATTCATCTATGATAACGTGCAATACATGAAAGCATATCTTTGGATATGGTGGGGCATGGGGGCATCGCCTCCATCAACGAACTTTTGATCCTGTACATCCTGGTCAAAATTGATGTTGATCCATAAGGTAGTGCTTCAGACTTTTTGCTCCAGAATGTACACACAGACAGACATTGCAAAAATATAAGGGAGTTTTAGTTGGCAACCAAACACCATAAAAGTGAACATTTATAAAATTTGTGTTCCGCAAATAAAAGGAAAAATTAGGCTTATATCCCAATTATTCTTAATGACTCCCAAGCTCAAGTAGTTTACGGAGCAACACTATATACTCGTAGTCGCTTCTTTACCTTCACATGAATCACGCTCAAGTCTTGGATTCAGCTGTTATGATTCTCTTTGCCATAGATTCAGTTGAGCACATTTCCTTTTCTCTTTTGTATTCCCAAACTAAATCACCTACGAAGTAACTACATTGAGCTCTTAATACTGTCTAATAGCCCCTTACCTAAGAACAGAAAAGCGTGGTGCACTATTCTGTAGTAAAGAATAGTAAAACGCACTAGCATCCAATTCTACTCCAAATTATCCCTCTCAAATGAAGTTCAGCTGCATATCCATAAAAGTTAAAATACTACCCTGTGAATTAATAAAAATGTCATAGCATTTATCTCTGAAAACAATTGCTGTCGTTGTTTGTACAATTTCGTGAAAATGCACACGGAAAACATCCATTTATTCGGACAGTCTAAAGTATCCAACAGTTGTAGACATGGGTGGAATAGTGGTCTGACCAACATCTACATATTTAGGTCCATAACATAGTTTTAAAAAAAATGCAAAATAAGCCTCAACTTTTGGGATAAATATACAGTGCACCACAAAAGTTGAAAGTTTCGTTGTACTAGCTGTCAGATATAAGCTCTAGTGTTTCTTATTTTTAAATTATTGTTGGTTGGACCAACATTGCACCCAGGTCCATGATTACAGTATTTTCGGCCTTTCGTTAACAGGAAGAACTTTATAACCGAATTCAGCTCCATACAATAAAAGAGAAATGAAACTAAATTCCTAGTTTTTATCCTCTAGGCTAAATGAGATGGATGATTCATAAAAATGAATGTTATAAAATAATTAGTGGAATGATAATATGGGAGGAAACAGGAAACCTTAGGAAATCCCAAGGACAAACACTAAATTTTCCATCACAAACTTACATGACCTGATATCGAATCAAGGACCCCTCGCTACAGAGGTGAGCGCGAGCCCACACCTGTGCAACTGCTTGTCATGACCCAGATATCTTTGAACGGGTTCGTCAATCCATGATCCGACGTTGTCATGCATGCATTACTGTCCATTACGGACACTTTAAAGATCTCCTGTGATGTGCCCGACGAACATACGTTTCTCTCTGTGGACGTCGATATCTACCCCTTCGAACTTACTGTTCCCATGCTTTCGTCCTTCGCTAACTCTGCCAATATGCGCAATATGCTATATGTTCATACGAACTGTTTTGCTTATTTTGTTTTCAGGAATCATCTCCTGACGTTTGTTACATTAAGTTACTCTGTACAGTATATTAGAAGAAAAATAGCAACATGTGTTTCTCTATAAATCTGTTGATAGCATTATAGATAATTCTGACTTCTTGGGTTCACTTGGCTTTAATGTTAGAAAAGACTCTTTGCACATTAGCTTACCCTTTTATTGTGGTAAATTGCGCACTAATTTACACCAAAAACTTGCCTCTCATAAGTCTTAGCAATGAACGTAACGAATGGATAAAATCCAATCGGATATAGATTTATCCATACAGTTTAAACTATATTTATGTTGAATCACGGGAATTTTAATCCAAACTAATACTTGATGGTATTGTAAAATTCATACCCCAGTTTATGTATTTATTACGTAAATACAACTTTATGTATCCTTAAATGTATTGTGTAATATTAATAGGTAAACAAGCGTAATACTTCATATGGAATGTGACGAGACTTGCTATTAGGTTTTATTTTTCATATCTGAGGAAATAACAGTTGTAATTTATATTGATATGAGCGCTCATGTTGTTTAAATTTTGTCCTCTTCTCTAAATTGGAATTCGTTTAAATGACGTCATGTATGCGTATCGTGATTGGGGGAAACTCTGTTATAGGCAATAAAATATAACATAATAGTGTTGGAAATGAGAAAATTACTAATTGTTGAAGGAGTATGCTTCAAGTTTCGTAATGGTTTCTTCCGGAACAGGGCTGTATAAAAGAAGTGTGTATCTACAATTAACTAAATGTTTTCTTTCTTCTTACTTTTTCGATTTTTTCCTTAGCTTCTTATTAGTCGTACTTGAGAGAGGCGTAATTGTAGTTTTTGTGTGAGTTTGAGTAATGAAGGAGAGAGAAAGAAAGCGAAATTAAAAGGGGACTCATTTGTATTCCGTTGCGTGAGAGACACGTGTTTTGCCGTGGCTGGAGTTCATTCGCCACGCGCGCGGAAAGGCAGGCCTTCTCTCTCTTGTTTTGATCCGTTCCGAAGGCCCGCAGCGGGAACTGTGACGACGGATCGATAAAAACAGAAGCCAACGATCACGTCACAGGACAACATTTTAGTCTACATTCAGTGTCTCTCACCCATGGATTCACTTTAAGCTCTAACTTGCTGTGCTCGCTCCAAATTGCACAACTCACCTACTTTCCATTCCATATGGCGCGCAAGAGACAGATAGGTTGGTTGTTTACTATAAAGTTCGTTTAGCATATATTTCATCCCTTCTCCTTTGATTTCAGCCTCACACTACCCTTGACCCTTCAACCTCAGTCAACCTCAACCTCATTTCAACCATTCACTATGATGCTAACAAGAGGACGTTACTCTTTATGGTTAATGAAATATAAACGAAATGTAATGGCTTGAGATTGAGTCCCTGTGGCACACCATATAAACATATTGAAAAAATTTAAACCTGAGATCATGTGAGCATAATACTACTAATCATGAGATTGGTCTTTAACCTCATGAAAAAATTGATAATTTTTGGAACGTCAAGATTATTTGCATCCTTCGAATCTCCTAGCTCGGACTACTTTTGATCCATAACAGATAGCTCCGTAACAGATAGCTTTCCGGAATAGAAGAAACACCACTACAACTCGTAAGTACTATTTGCAAACTGTAAAGCACCGTACAAAAATTCTTCAACATTATAAGCATTTAACGAAAAAAGTCCAAAGATGAGGTATATGTTAATCGGTAGAACTTATTAAGCTAAACAAAATTATATACAGGGTGTCTCAAAAGTTTCCTGACATAGGGTAACTGTTATTATCAGAGTTACAACAAAATGTAAAGAGGGGAAACCATCTCCAAATATGTTTTCAATCTAAAGTGAAGGATCGGATGAGCCGCTTTGGCTGTACATTCTTTATACGCCCAATGTTAAATGAAAATGCAACGTTGCCATTTACCGGGACGTTGATAAATTTTGTAAGATTATGGTGAATGGAGGCATGTTTGAAATTGGGGCTGGTCATCGACATGTTAGTGTAAAAGACAGTAACCATTCACTTATGTTGTGGGTCCAGGTAAATGACAACGTTGCATTTTCATTTAACATTGGGCATATAAAGGGTTTACAGACCAAACGTCTCGTCCGATTTAAGACATTCCTTCACTTTAGATTGAAAACATCATATTTGGAGACAGTGTCCCTTCTTACATTTTGTTGTAGCCTTAACCGTTGCGCTCTTATGTAGCGTCAGTATTTTCACCTTTTATCAAATCCTATATTTCCCGATTGTACCGCATTCTCCATTCTCCCTTATGCATCACTGGTCCGTATATCTTCCATAATATTTTTCTCTCAGATGTCTTAATGCATTTTCCCCTTTCTTTGTCATTACCTACGTTTCATATGTGTACGTGGCTACCGATCATACCATATCACTACTTCTTAATCAGAAACTACTTCTTGAGCACTTGATATGAATACCTCACCCTCTCTCTGTCTTAATTTCGAAATATTTTTGCCAGTTTAAGCAGCAAAACCACTGAGTTAGGTTAGGTCTTAGCTAATACCAATATCGGGTTTAAACTGAAGTATTTATTAGCCTTTGAAACTTCTTGTGCGTGGTCGAAATAGATAGTTTTTTTAAAAAATATATTATTGTACAGTATTGTGTATAGTTAAGTTTGCTATCGTTTATTTTAGTAATGAGATATATTGGATGCGGTTGAAATATATCACTTTCAAAGAAGGTAAGAGAAAACACGGAAACTACAATATGTGGTTGGCGAAAGTAGTCTCTGACTGCAGTCATTCTTCATCAACAATCGGATTTCATGAGAAATGAAGTCGGCGAGGCAAAGAAGTCCACAACCGCTCAACAGAAAGACATTTCCTGCCAAGAAATGATCGAGATTCGGGAAGAAGTGGCAATGAGTCAGGAGAATACGGTGAGTAAGGATTTCATACTGAAAGTCGTGGAGAATCTGCACTGTTCTTTGAATGACATGTATGGTGCATTGTCGTATAAAATGAGGTCTATATGTCTATTAACCATTCTTGTGAACAAGTTTGCGGTGCATTTAATGGTGTTCAACACGATAACGATCCACAGTCATTGTTTCGCCTCGACGGACAAAGACAGACTACCACACCTTCAAAAACGTCTTCTGTGCGAGGGAGGGGGAGATGTTTTTCGAACCCATCCTGGACGTTGATCACGATCCAACTACTATTGTGATCATTTACGGTTCTTGTAGCAGATCCATTTTTCATCAAGGAGGGGGCGCGGTGGCTCAGTGGTAGAGCGTTCACCTCTGGTGCTTGGGGTCCCGGGTTCGATCCCAGCCTCCGCCAAGTGAACTTTGTGGTGGACAAACACCGTGCTCGTGGGTTTTCTCGGGGTTCTCCCATTTCCTCCCACTTTCTTCATTCCACCATTTCACTCATCTCTCATAATCACCGTCTCCTTTAGCCTAACCGGCATAATCGTGGGACGTAAAACTTAAAGATTTCATTTCATTTCATTTCATTTCCATTTTTCATCAGAAGTGACAATGCAATGCAGGGAATCTTTCCGATTATTCTGAAGTCAGAGAAATGAACACCGTCAGACAGTGATTGTGTCAACTGATTGATTGATTGATTGAGTTTAATGGGGACGTCAGCATCGATCAACAAGACTGCTCAAACACAGACTGCCGTAAATAAAAGCTGAAAACGAACAGATCAAATATAAGAAACAAAAAACTACTGCAAAATAAAAAAAACTAAGAAACAATAAATAATAATATATAACAATAACGAGAAGTAGTAAATATATAACAAGAACGATAAATAGTAAAGATATAACAATAAGTGCTAATAACAATAGAGAAAATGTATAACAATAACAATAAAAAGTGAAAAACAATAAGAAGTGCAGCAACAATAAATACAAGAGCAAAGGACTAAAAAAAGCTCAGAGACAGCAATATTACATGCATAAAAGAAAGGAATAGCTCAACAATATACTGTAAATATCACTGCCCAATGCACGGTCAAGTATAAGCAGCAGTTCGTGACGCTCTCTGAGATCTTAATATTCAGGCTATTCGACAAGAATATGCCGAATACTCAGTGGGATCTTATCAGTTGCATGAAGCCGCAGGACGACAGTGGTATGCAGTATCCTTAACTCGTCTACAGTTGCACAGAGATACACTTTTCCGAGGATCCTGATGAGATAATCAAAACACGCTGTTTGTCGGTGACCACACGGCTCATTATTAGTGTTATATCACCGGCATGAAATTTTACAAACGAACAGCATATTGTGCATTTATTCACCACTTCTACCCAAATGTGTGTTGATGTATTTTGTGGTCAGGTGAACATAATTTTCCAGTTTGAACTCGTAAATGTAAATCACTTGCAGGTGTATGTCCTCCATAGCCCAGTTTCACGTGGCTCTGTTCGATAATACATTGCTTCTTGACTGACTGGGTACCTCAGTCTGTTGTCTAAACATGTACAGAGTACAGAGTCCATTGTTTGCGTTACAGAGGGTGGTTTCCAGGCATTTGTAAAATCGGACAATTTTTCGCACACCCTGATATTTATATATAGTTTGATATCAGTATTAAATTTTGAAAATGAAATGAATTTTAGTTTAACGTCCAACGATTGTGCCCTTTAGGCTAAAGGAAAAGGATGAATATGAGAAGAGAATCGTTTTAAAATTAAGTTTCGTGTTCTCTCCCACCGGGAATCAAACCCTTGACCACGTGCAGCAAAGGTAGTATTAAAGTATTTTGAAGTAAAAATATTGTTTATTGTCTATTGGAATGGTGAAGGCCTAATATGTTACAGAGCATATTATTAAACATAATTATTTATAGAAGATAAAGTTTACTTATTCAGTTTTTTTTTTATAACAGGCTCAAGCTCAAGTAAATAATATAGAGTAAATATAAACGAGATTGAATTTTATTAAGTTGCCAAACATCCAGTTCGTTGACTTTTATGTCCAAGTGGCGTGGCATGGCATGGAACTTGTAAAACATCTATTCTCAAATCGTATCTACTTTCACAACGTTATTCAAAAATAAGTAACTGATGTCGACGAGAAACGTTATATTGTATTTAATCATCCATCATTTCTTTGTTAATGCTGGAAGAAACTCCCAGAACTACGAATGTGTCTTAACTTAATCTTGTGTTCAAGGCCTTGGTTGGAATGGCTCGTTGATGCAGTGGAAGAGCTACAATAGTAGAAAGTGAATGACAGAAGATTATTTAACAATGGTGAACGGGATGACGAATGAATCTTCAGACAAATAATGCTGTAATATACCTTCGTGGAATAACGAATATATGGCATAGAAAGAAAAGCATAACGTTGTTCAGCTTCTTTCACATTATGACAGAATTAGATCTAAACTTTTTTTTTAAGTGAATCATTCGAGATAAAGGTCAGATTAACATTTCCTAGTCTTCATCAAGGGAAGAGTCCATTTGTATAAGGGGAGACCAGGAATCAATTCAGACTTAAATGAAAGTGCATTACGAACTATGTGAATGTGTTGGGAATCTGAATGTCGGATTCTAAACCAAGAGACAGTTCATAAAAGCACCATCGGAAATCTGTAGAAGGTTGATATAATTCTGGATCAACTGTAATTTAATTACAAGAAATGTGACATATTTAACTGTATGAGCGGTCATAACATAAAGCTATACACATTGAGCATACCTCATAATGTTACAAGTGTTACAAGACTCAAATAATACACTGATGTGCAAAAGTTAATGAGGAAATAGATAAAGTAACATAAAATATTGCGTAATCGATGTGCATGAATGAAAGCCCAGCAGCATGCTGCCAGTTTTTTTTGTTTGCTTTTTTTTTTTTTTTTTTTTTTACACGTACGCACGGAACAAATCGTTGCAATACCTGACGTCAGCGTGACTGTACCGCCGAACGGGCGTGGTTCTGTAACACGAAACAGTTGTATGAAAGGGAAGAGATTATGTGTGTCGGTCGGATACTGTATTGTGGTGGTGTTACTTATAACATGGCTCGAAAGCAACATTTGGATGACTTCATACACAGAATAATCATCGGGAAAATGGAAGGACGATGATGACGAGTATTGCCAGGAGGTTTGTATTGCCCACTGCATAGTTTCACATTCATAGGGGGCGTTCGGAACCACAGGCAGTGCTGTGCAAGAGAGGTGGTGTTCAATCCTGGTCAACTACAGCAGCGGCCGGCCGGTATATTGTGCAACAGATAAGGAGAGATCGTTATCAAACAGCGGGTGCAATTGCAATACATGTAACAGTACTGCAAGGCGCTTAATCTTATGCTTCATAGTAGCACGTCGATTATATGGGAGTTTTTCTTTCCCTGACAGTCGTTACGCTATGTTCCGTTGAAACCCGCACATCTGCCGCGCCGTTTGCAGCTGTGCCAAGAATATCAGGACTGAACCAAGTCGGATTGGGGTCGCGTTCTCTTCTCAAATGAGAGCAGGCACAGCTTGACTAGTGATTCTGAACATATGCTCATCTGGTGAGAGGTGGGAAGACGCATTAAATTCAAGAAGATTGTTGAATACGATCTTTTTGGTGGTCCAGGTGTTCTTGTGTGGGAAAACATAATGTTGGATGGGCATATCAATTTTTGAACGCGATACATTTACCGGTCAGCGTTATTGTGACACTGTGCTCCTTCTACACGTGTGTCTTCAGAAGTGAACTAGACTCCGACTTCATTTTTATGGATGATAATGCGCGACCGCATCGAACAGTAAAGGTGTGTGCAGCTCTTGGAACGAGTCTGCCCGTTTCTCCAACTTGAATCCCATCGAACACTTTGAGATGCTATAGGGAGATATCTTGCTGCACGTTCAGATGCTCCAAGGACCGTACAGCAGCTGTCAACAGCGCTCAATACCAAAACAATTTATTACAGTACCAATCTTGAAAGCAGCATGGGAGCATGTTACAGAGCATGCAGTGCTGTCCGTAGTGATCATACGCTCTTCTAAAGACCATTTCATTCATGTAATACCAAGGGGACTATCATGAGTGGCAGCGACTTCAGAGTAAATTATTATTTTTGTATAAAACTGTCATTTTTGTCCTTCTAATCATGTGTTTCTTCTTCTTGTTTTCTGCATCATTATGTTTCTACTTTCTATATATGGTTCAAGTTTCACTGATCTATGACACTTAGAAGTGATACAGGATGCGAAAGTTGTTCTCAAAATTGCAGTGAATGCAATATAGAAGGTAGTCGATCTATATCTGACCCGGTTTTGGAGAGTACTTATTGCCACCACTAATGGTGCTCTATTGAGCCACCATTATATATATATTTCAGTGCTCTCAAACCGAGAATCCCACTCGAAATCGCATGTTAAAAATTTCGAACGCTATCCATTAGACTAGCGAGAAGGAGGCAATATATTAAATCAAGAGACCTGCCGGAACTATAGTTTTCGACATGTATTTTCGGACATATAGTCCTATGAACCTTTTTACTTCTCCCCCCGTATGGATCCAGTCCTGCAGTATGACCCTACATATTTGTTACACTCCGTATATGTATCTTACGAGTTCATCTGAGGTGGATGAAACTTGGTATGGTGTATGAAAGCGTGTTCACCTGCTATATAAGAGTGTGAAATATTATGGTGTGTAGGATTTTGTTTCGCGAGTTATGAGCATCGAATTCGGGGTGTACACCTAGTTTTTTTTTTTTTTTTTTTTTTTTTTAGATCAATTTTAATAAAGATTTGCTTTAAAACGTCAATGAAAGACGACCTTCTTCCGCCATTGGGAAACTTGCACATGCCAGTTGTACTACTTACAGCCTCTAACTGAGCCAGTGCCTGTTGCCATACCACTTACAGCCGCTAACGAGTCGGTGACTGCTGCTTGTCATTTCTCGATGCTTGTGCGCTGTACTCTCGGTCTCGAATTAAAAAAAAAAAAAAAAAAAAAAAATGCAAAGAAATATTTCGTGTTTAAACGTTCGTTAGTTTTCATATCCATAATTATTTCTTGTATTTGTCAGTTTATCTTTAATTAACTTTCTTGGTTTTATATAATTCCGTTTCTGTTACAAATATATATTGTTATTAATATTTCCAAGAACTGCCTTAAAATAAGAACACATATGTTTGTTTTTAGTCTCAATTGCGAAATTCAATTTTCTGCTTGGGAGTACTTCATTTATTAATTATTTTACATGTTGTTTAATAAATGCATACGTATATATGTTTCTAGAATCATTTTAGTTAGCTTTCAACTAACATGCTTCACGTATTACTTTGTCGTGCTTTCAGCTCATCTAAGTCCGAAAGAATATTTACGTTCATTTCTTTCTTTCGTTCGTTGTGAGAGCTATATTTTCTACACATTGTTGTTATATAGGGGAAAAGGCCACCGCAACGTATTTTGCTTGATAACATGCAGCATTTTGCAATAATGCTTATGAAAATTTGTATACACGAAGTAACGTGCTTCATGTATATATAGCTATAAAAGAAGCAAAGAGACTTACAAGGAGACTTATGGAAGTGTCACTCACCGATTTCCATGAAACTTTGCACACTTGTAGAACATCGAAAAATAATCGACACGTTTTTTTTTTTTTTTTTTTTTTTTTTCGGCAATGGTGACGATTTAAGGGCGAAAACCACCCTTTGAACGTTAGGGATGGTTTCTAAGCATAGAACGAAAACAGCCACTTAATTTGAAAGAAAATATACTGCCAGGAGGTTTTAGGACAGCTGATTCAGAATCTGACGTCAAAATTACAAAAATTCAAAATGGCGGATTCAATATAGTGATTACAGTTACAAAATGTCTTCTGGTTTGAAATCTTCTGCAGTTAGCCAAGAACAATTATAGTTGGCAGAAATTACTGCGACGAGGTTGCAGACTAATTTGAAACCCGTTTCTATACTAATTTTAATGGGATGCTTGATTAAAGTGACTCTCTGCACCTCTCACTATAGCGTTTACAGAGACACAAACAGTAGAAAGTGTGGCACAGTCAGTAAATCTATGACTCACAGCTACACCATACACCTTTCATTTCTGAAAATAGTGTCCTGTTATCATAGTTGTTAATTATTTTGCAGAAGAAGAATGGGACATTTGGCCCTATAGTCCAAAACAACCTCTTTTAATCTGAAAATGTCCTTGTGAAAGTATCAAATTCGGGAAAATTAACATCAGATCTTGTGACATTATGATTTCAAGAAGTTTTTCTCCTAGCGTCTAATGCAAATCCATTTTGTTATTAGATTCGTAGAGTGGTCACAATTCGTCAAATTTTCAACCTATTTTACGAACAGAAGAGTACCGCAAAATAGAAACCATTCGGCACTAACCACTGGTAGGATTCAGCCTCTTGATGTGTTCGTCTTTAGAAAGTGGAAAAACTTCTTCAGACATTTTACTGATATTGTCCTCTACAACTATAACATAAATTTACATCTCCGTAATAATATAATTTAGATCCAAATCGCTGATTCATAATCAGTTTTCTTCTCCCAGATTTGCAAATCTTATTAGGTATGCGTGATACAAAAACAGTTATTTGGAAGAACATTGTGCTATATTTTGGGATTTGTCATAGTTATTGCTGTAATAAGGTGAGCTTGATGTAAACAGTGTTTATACATCACACACACTTTTTGAACGATATATCATTACTGTGAAGCGTTTTCTCAATAAATTCATAATTATAACAATTGAGGATATATGAAGTTCTGACATAGTGACAGGCAAGAGGACTCACTATACATAAGCACCCCGAATAGGGAGAGGTGAAGAGGCTCACTTTAATCAAGCATTCCGTTAAAATAAAGGGATTTTACATCGGTCTGCAACCTTCTGGTACTAACCCCTGCCCACTATAATTATTCTTGGTTAACTGCAGAGAATTTCACATCAGAAGACATTTTGTAATTGTAATCACTATATTGGATCCGCCATTTTGAAATTTGTAATGTTAACGTCAGATTCTGAATCAGCTGTCTTAAAACCTCCTGACAGTATGTTTTCTTCTGTATTAAATGAATGTTTTCTGTCTATGCTTGGAGACCACCCCTAACGTTCAACGGGTGGTTTCTGCTCTTAAATCTTCACCATTGCCGAAACAAAAAAAAAAAAAGTGTCGATTATTTTTCGATGTTCTACAAGTGTGCAAAGTTTCATTCAAATCGGTGAGTGACAGTTCCGTAAGTCTCCTTGTTAGTAGATTCAGAGTTGTTTCAAAGAAACGAAACAATGCAAAATGACCATCGTTGGACCCATGGTTCCATTGATGGCAACAAATATGCTCCTGATATAACCAGATTAATCTTTTTACTATTTTCCGTACACTGTGATCGTAAATGAATGAATACAGTATGAAGATGGTTATGTCCCTTTAGGGCCATTGTAGGCCCTATAACAGTGTAATAAAGTTGTATTCAGTAAAATAAAACATGCAAAACACATTTTGAGTACATATTTGGTTAAATTGTGTACAATAAACGAAAATTCGTTTGTGTGGGTTTAAGCAGAGCATACTGAAGATGGATTAACATTATATACTACTTAACTATGGCATTTTCAACGAACGCATACCTATACAAATACAATCAGCGTAGCTTATATCTAAGAAGAATAAAATTAACTGTAACAAGCATTAAATGTAGAAAACAATCGTAAACTTCGAAAACAAATTAGACTTCGCGGGCATAGTTTCAGTGGAAAAGACGTAGATATTGCTACGTAGGTTAGATAGTTTGTTTTCTCATCAGAGCAGTCTCAATAAAAATATTTCGTTTTTGTCATTCGACCGTATGATTGAGCACAGGTTTCATGTATCCAGACGTAAAACAGCTACATTGAATCCAATATGTACCATCTCCAGAGCAATAATAATAAATATGTCATTCCCAAATTGCCGCTGTAAAAGTTCCGTTTCTGAAAGACAATTTTGGGTATAGATAATAATTTGAAAATTCCTATTGAAATATTTAGCAATTGAGATACCAGATTTTCTGCGTATTACTGTAATTCCGATATTTTTTAAGAGTGGAATGTAATGCCCTAAAAGCCTTATTTCTATCAGTTATTTATTTCGAAAAATAAACAAGATAACTTGTTTATGCGGGTCTTTTACCCCAAATTTGATGTTACCCCAAATAACTGATATTGTCGTTTGAATAAGAATCACCCAAAATAACCTACATGGCAAAAGAAAATGTATACGTTATTAGTGTTATGTACTCGAGTAATATGTGGTGCAATGCGACTAAGGAGATGAATCAACGAGTCTGTCCATTTCCCTAACAAAAACTATTTCTGTATTACTATTCACATTATCAATATTAGTAGACACTGCATATTGGTCTATTGTAGTTGTGTCCCATGTAATAATTGCATTAGTTCTTTTTGTAGTATTGAAACTTCTGAAACTTTAAAACAGGTGGAAATACTAAAACTTCATGTCAGTTGAAACCAAAACTTCCTAGCTGTAGAGCGCACAACACAATGGCACTCGTTTAATTAGTCAGCACATTGACTTCTAGTTGTATTGCTTTGGCTTTCTAAAATAAAAATCTTTTAGTTCAGGTATTTCTCTAATTGCCTTACTATGTTAAGTCAAAACTAGAATGTCTATATCTCCATGAAGACCCGAACCGAAATTACACGCGTCAAAGAATGCTTTAAAAAAATACAATGCTGTATTTTCACACTTACGTAATTGTGAAATCAGATTATGACATCAGAGAGCATTAGGTTGGAAATAGCTGATTTAAGATCTGAGTCAGTGAGTACAAGAGAAGCTAACTATAACGTCACATACCATTTAACTGGGAATGATTGATGTAATAAGTGACAAAAAATTTTCGTCGAAAATTCAGTGGGGAATAACGTAAAATTGTAAATGTTCGATTCATTATTAGATTTGTAGTATAACAGTAATAGTTTATTTGTGGTGCTGGGAAAAGCAGTAAGCCAGGTACAGCAGAATATCAAATTAAGAATTACAGTGTATAGAGGCACGAGAACATTGAAAATACAGAAAAGAAAATGTTCGCTTCCTTCCGCACAGTTTCAGATCTGTCGATATGCAGAATTTTGGGCTTGTTACTATGACGCATACTATTAACTATAATTATTAAATTATTTGAGGGTATAATGAATGAATTATTTGTATTTGTTATTCGTATTCTTTTAAATGTTGATAAAGCACTGAACTCTTTAAAGGAATATGAGAGTGGTGAAGATTTGTTTAAAAGAAGAGACTATATACATTTTCCCAGTACAACGACTTCGAAGCGAATCGATCTTTCCTTTCGGTAGGAAGAATATAGTTTTCTTTTACTGAGCACTACATTATACTATTGAATATTGTTAATTCGTCCCGAGGTTTCGTTACTCAACTGAACTTTTATGGAATGTGTATATCGTGTAGCATTTAGTTGGCTACTGTTTAGCATGTCGCCACTATGTATGTCTGGTCTACTTAGCCGTAATTCGTTATCTCTTAATTTAATAGGTTATCAAGTGCTTCACTGTGCTGAATTCAGACCAATAGTTCTATCTTAAGTATGATCCTTACTCGGAATCGAACTCTGGAACATGCGGCCTAACAATTTTATTACCTAGAAGTAATAGCATGGCTTTTATATAGACAATTCAGTACTAATATATTACATCCATATTGACGTGCGGTTTATATGATATTTTTAGAAAATTAAAATCCTTCTTCTTGTGGATTTCATTTATATGAAATTACTGTAGTATACCCTATTTCAATCGTTGTATTTGACTTTTTGTCTTTTGCAGTTATATAGTGCGATGTAAAGCATATTAAAACTTGGCTGTGATCATTTGTCTGTGCCCTCAAAGCAAATGCAATAATCCTAATTGCTATTTGTATTATGTTGCTTCAGGCAGTAACGTCTACAAGTATATTAATTTCTGTTACTAACATGAATCATAGATTTGTGTTAATTGGTGTGTTCACTTATACCTAATCAGCGTTTACTTTGTGAGATTACTAGAGAGAGCTGAATATGATCTGCTTCGTTCTACTGTGAAATTATTAAACGTTATTTATGAAGATTTAAAATTATGTATTAATATGTATTTACTTGTGGGTAAGACACACCGATAAAGCTAATATTGTAGCCAAAGGTAGTAATTTTGTATTTCAGTTTATGAAATATAAGACCGTATTAAATTGTGATTTGTACAGTTATGATGTTTCTATTTAACCAAGAATCATTAAATTTAACGTACATTCAAGTGGCATTTGTCGTCTAAATATACAATAAATGTGCACAATAATACACAGACAATTTTACAGAAATCTGTTAACAGTATCATACGCTAACATAATAATATAATGACATTCTAAAAGTCTCACATAATTTTTACGGTGTCCGAAGTGAATTGAAGGTGCCAGAGTTTTTGAGAACGGACGTTCTCTAGGTAAGTTGCATGTTCTGCATGTTATATAAGAAAACTTTCCATATTACGTAGAATAGTAAAAGGAGAAAAGTAATTTTAGGATGAAAATAGCAGAATTTTTCCTATATCATCATTAGATCTGTATCTAACGTAAACCACATTCTGAATTTCATGGTGCTGTGATCATTTCTTTCTTTTTATATGTTAGCGTTTGTTTAAAGCCTGTCTTACCAGATACATTCGCGAAGTGTCCCCTCGGGATCCGTGTAAAATTGAATCAAATGCAAAGTTCTCCGCGGACCAATGTGTATTGTACTAATTTTAGCGGCCCATACCGGTAATTTGCATATTTATGGACCTTCACATATCCGGAATTCAATCATAAACTACTCTAACGTTCGGGCACAAAATTGTTTATAGTTTTTTTTTTTTTTATGTAACTGGATATGAATGTAAGCATATGAAAACAAATTGGATCAAGTACTGCTTCTCTGGCACATGTTACCCATCCCGGCCACCATCTTGGATTCGTCATATTGAATTCAACTGTCGGTTTATCAAATGGGAATAGGTGCAAGTGATACATCAAATTCATGTACAATTTTGTCAGAAATTCGCTGCTGTAATGAATTTTACCATATCTTGTACCGTTTTTAAAATATTGCATGTTAAATTCTTCCAAAGACTTCACGAATACTAGACATTATAGAGTAATATCAGTTACGCTTACGTTTTTGATGCTGACAAATCAAAACACTTCGTAATTGGAAAAATACTGTAGGTATAAGCCAACTCTTTACAACATTGGTGTCATAATTCTTAATACATTTCTGTGAGTGATTGTTATTACTTCCATGTTATACTATAACAAGGAAGTATTGTATTACGGTCAAAATGCCTAATGTAAATCCAGATACGAGCAGGTTTGGATGAAGACTTACCATTTCCGTATTGACGTCAGTGTATCTGTATGTATGTACGTTCAGAGAATATTTCGTCAACGATAAATCGCGTAAAGGATTACATATACATACGGGACCCTGCACAACTTTCTACTTGGTTCAATTCGTGAAGTGCCTGACATTTAACATGCAATACCTCAAACGGTACAAGCTACGGTAAAACTTACTACACCAATGAATTTCTGACAAAATTGTACATGAATTTGATGTATCATTTGTACCTGTTGCAATTTGAAAAATCGAAAATTGAATCCAATATGACGGATCCAAGATGGCGGCCGTGGTGGGTAACAAGTGTCAGAGAAGCAGTACTTGATCCAATTTGTTTTTCACATGCCCACATTCATGTCCAGTTACATCTAAAGAAGCTAAAAGCAATTTTGTATCCGAGCGTAATAGTAGTGTATGATTGAATTCCAGATATAGGCTATGAAGGCCCATAAATATGCAGATGACCAGTATGAGCCACTAAAATTAGCACAATACACATTGGTCTGCGGAGAACTTTGCATTTGATTCAATTTACACGAATCTTGAGGAGGCACTTCGCGAGTCTACCTTGTTTAGACAGGCCTGAAGTAATAATGCGATTCACGATCTTTAAGTCACGACCTTACTCATCGATTGTGTCAGAAGTGACTTGTTCTTGCTCCAGGTTAACATTTTCTGCTGTCTTTATTTGGATCCTGACTTAGAAAAAATAGGAGCAGTTTCTATTTTCTCCTGGACTTGCATGCAGCTCCCAATCAGAAAAAAGTAATTACATCTTTTAAAAGATTAAAAATAGGTGATTTAAGTATATTGTGCAATTTATATACCAAACTATAATGTAACATTTAAAAAAAAGAAACAATGAGAGTTTATTGTCATCATTGTTGTGTGGCCTTCATGCAATTTTAGGAAACGGTCTAGAATGCTCGCTCAATACAAAAAGTCCGGGTGTAATTAGTGCATGAGAGGGGCCCCTGGCGTAGCATAAGTTTACTTTATGAGTATACGGATACGCTCAATACCTAAACTAGAAAATTGTTCCTCCTCCTTTACTTTAGCTTTCCGCACCTGATAACTGCCCTCATTTACATATTTAGCCAAGTCGTTTGATTTTCAATTCTACAATCTGGTTGATACAGCTGAAACAGACTCCCTTATGTTCGTACCTTGCTTCCGAATTTTCATTCCAGTTGCATATGGGATTCTGAATAGTTCATTCTGTAGAATTTTTTGTAGGAGCGAGGATCTTCTGCAAGTAGTTCATTATCCGCCATTGAAAATACGGTGCTTCCCTGTGCATTATTGTAGCGAAGAATCCATTCCCTGGCCCCAAGGGCTGTCAACCCTACTGTTCCTTTCCTCTTTTAGCGCGGAACAGTAGGGTCGACGGACCTTGCCCTGGCCCAGCAGCTCCTCTTTTTCTTTTTTTTTTTGGGGGGGGAGGGAGGGGAGGGGGATGTGGGATTTTGTACCAACAACAGAGCAGATATCGCTGCTACGGCTATTTCATCCCCTTCGGAGGAACTCATATTGCGAATAGAAAACAATATTTAGTTTACGATAACTGATTGCCCTCTACGTAACTTCACGTGATTCAAGTGATTTTCGTCTTTTTAACACAGCGCCGCAGCTCTGCTCCTAAAACCTACCTAGTCTGAGACCCCTACTTAACCTCAGGATAAAGAAATTGTGTGGAAATTTGAGTTAAACAACACTGTCAAGTTGTAACCTGGATTGAGGCGTCAGTTCAGATCCATGTGAGAAGGGTTACACGTTGGTTCGAATCTCACTCAACATAAGAACTCTTTAATGATTTCGTAGAAGCTATTTAAAATACTATAAGTTGATTAACTAATTCAAAGTTCTTTGTAAGACATGAAAGAACATGTAACATGTATTTCTCCAACAAATATCCTGAACGTTTAGATGAAAACCTTGCATTTCAAATTGCCAGATGGGGCCGCGGTGGCTCAGTGGTAGAGCGTTCACCTCTGGTGCTTGGGGTCTCGGGTTCAAACCCTGCTCCTGCCAAGTGAACTTTGTGGTGGGCAAACACCGTGTGCGTAGGTTTTCTCGGGGTTCTCCCGTTTCCTCCCACTTTATTCATTCCACCATTTCGCTCATCTCTCATCATCACCGTCTCCTTTAGCCTAACCGGCATAACCGTGGGACGTAAAACTCAAAAATTTCATTTCATTTTTTCAAATTGCCAGATGTTTTTTATAGTTGATTTCTTCCAATTATAATAGAGCAGGGACACAACGGCTGAAAGCTGATATCTAGTGTAATATATTCTGGTGGGAGCATATAAACGTCTGGACAATATTGTTAGGTGTTTTGTGAATGAAGAGAGTTCGAAAGTCAGGAAGAAGAATATTTTCAGAACAGAACGTGTGACATTTGTCTGTAGTTATTAGAAATGGACACCAAGAATTTTGTATGAATATCAACACCTATAAATTATTTATTATGCTTATCTTAATTTAGGTAACAAATTCTGTAGTAATATGCAACGGCACTTAAGCTGTAGTTTTCTGGCAACTGTTGTAATCGACCCTGAGAGGTAAAGCCAAGCTAGAGTTTGCGACACTGTACAGGTAGACAAATGGCGAAAGCAACTTCTTTATTTCCTTGTTGGATAGTTCCACGTGTGAGAACTGACAGAAATTAGATTTCAGAAAGAATCCTGACGTAATGCATTCAATTAAGTCAATTATTGTGTTTCTTATTATCATTCTAACTAGACATATATTTTTTACAAAATACAAAGTTTGAATATTGATATATTGCAATACTACACAGTAGTATCCATCATTCAGGTCTCTCTCTCTCTCTCTCTCTCTCTCTCTCTCTCTCACACACACACACACACGCACACACACACACACACACACACACACACAGACAGACTCAAGCAATACTAAAGGTTGATATATCTATTGGCTACGCCAAACACACATAAACAGCCTGCTTTTCCCAAAAGTGAAAGAGATGACTACACCAAACATGCATAAACAGCCTGCTTCTTCAAAACGTGAAAGAGATATATCAGATACATAAACTATAAAATTTTTACTACTACTATTTAATTTGAAACCTCCATTTCAGCACTGATCCCGTGTATAAGACACGAGTCAGTACATAAGATTCAAATGATGTATCTCTGCCGCAAATTGAACCTGATACGATGCGAGTAAAAACTGACGATGGTCTAAAACAATTAATCATACATTGTATCATTCATCAATAGTCTGTCTGAAAATGCTTGGATATGTCAGAAGTTTTAAAACCAATCGTATGAGCTGTTAACCATATCATATCTCATGCGCTCAATCGTTGTCAGTTCCGCGAGTTTATTGAAGAGATTGGAGAAAATGACTTATGATATTACCTAAGTATACTGCAGTACGCTGGCTTAGCTACGGAAAAGTTGTAATGCGATTTTTTGACTCCGTACAGTAACCGAAATTTTCTTGAGTAAAAAGAATCGTCCTCTGACTGAGTTACACAAGAATGAGTGGTTATTGTACAGATTTAACTAAATATATGAATCACGCTATTTAAATTTATAAATAAAAACCAGATTGTACTTGATTTATTTAATCAAATTAAATCCATTGGACAGAAAAATTGTTTCATTTTAATTCCAATTGAAAAAGAAAATTTTACGCATTTTAATACTGCTAAATATTTAGTGAGCAAACTGAGACTCCATTTCCGGTAGATTTTGTAATTGAAGCTTTGGGTGCTCTTTTGTATCTTGTTTCTCAGATTTTGATCCAATTGCAAACGACTTCAATATTTTTTAAAGTCCTTTAAACGCCGACATAAAAGTTCTTGCTCCAGACCTTCAAATGGAAATAATTACTTTGTATTGTAGTGATATTTTTAAAGAACAATGTTTAAATTCATCATTGGTTGAATTTAATAAGTGTGTTTTATTCACACAGTTTCATCAGTTGCATAAATTTGCTCGTGATATTTTTTCCACTTTCGGAACTATTTATCTATGTAAAGATAAAATCTCCAAAATGAAATATAGAAATAAATATTTGCAGATTCAAGTTAACTTATGACTATTTGAAGTCACTACTAATAGGTTCCACTAGTAAACTTGATCCACAACTGAAAAAAAAAAAATTGTCGGCAGAAAGTTACAGCTACGTAAATCGCATTAATTATAATTATAATGTTTAATTTCATTATGTAAATTTCCAATATATGTCTTTATTGTAAAGAGACACGGTAGCTTAGTGGTAGAGGGTTCACCTTTGGTGCGTGGAGTGCCTCGTTTGATACCACTCGCAACAAATGGGCTTTGTGGTGGACAAACACCGTGTTCGTGGGTTTTCTTGAGGTTCTCCCGTTTCCTTCCACTTTGTTCATTTCACCACTGTATTCATTTCTCATCATCATCGTCTCCTTTAGTCTAGCCGGCATAATTGTGGTACGTAAAACTCAAGGATTTAATTTCATTTCGTTTATTGTAAGTTTTTAGGATAAATCTCATGCGTTTTTTCACAGTTAAAATGTTCAGTTTCATTATTATATGTCGGTTATTGTGTTTCTTAACTGGTTGTATAAAAACATCTCATTATCATTTACTTAGTAAATTTTACAATTTAATCAAAATAAACTGTGGCGGGTCGTAGTTTGGAAACCCCTATCACTTTCGGTTTAAATATTGATTTACACAGAGTCAAACGGTAAAAAGGAGTGAACAAACAGTGTTTATATATCCAGGATCCCAAAAATGGAGTTCATCTCAGATCCTTTTCTTCTGCTGAAACTGAAAGTAGTACAACTTTCTTTGTTACTATTTATTCCTATGTAACAGTAATTATAAAAGATAGTGAAAAACTGTCCCTATATTGCACCTGAATAGAAGAATCTAGGACTTCTGTTTTCAGTATTGAACCCACATACAAGGTGCTACCCAAAATATCCGAGAATGGCATTGTAAAAATCAGAAAATTATACTTACGTCCTAATGTCCTCCGTCACCTTCAAAGTAGTCCCCTCCGGCATGTATGCAACGATCTCAGCGATGTTTCCACTTTTGGAAACACTCCTGGAAGTCTGCAGAGTGAAGGGTGTTCGGAACCCGTTGCGATTCCACTTGGGTGTCTTCAGTGGAGTCAAAACGTTGCCCTTTCAACGCGAGTTTCATCTTCGGGAACAGGTAGAAGTGGTACGGGGATAAGTCAGGGGAATATGGAGGGTAAGAGACCGTTGCCATGTTGTTTTTGATCAGGAATTCCTCGCAATGAGGGAGGTGTGTGCGGGCGGGTTGGCATGGTGCAGTAACCAGTCTCATTTGCTATAGCTGTGGTCGTTTACGCCGAATATCTTCCCTCAGTCTCTTCAAAACCTCGCAGTAAAACTCCCCGTTGACACTCTGACCAGGTGGAACAAAATCCTTATTCATAACAGATTCTTGAATGTCGAAAAAATGACTTGCTGCGAACATGTCAAGCTTTTTTCGGCCTTGAAGTGGATGGCGTCTTCCATTGTGACGATTACTGTTTCGTTTGTGAGTCATAAGCATAGACCCAAGATTCATAACCTGTATTGACTTTGGATAAGAAGTTTTGACACTCTCGAATTCTTTATTGCAGCTCAGTGCACGTCTGAATCCTGAGATTGTGTTGGTCGATGCTGAGAAGGCGAGTGACAAATTTCGCTTCAATTCGTCTCATATTCAGTTTATGGGATAGAATTCGTTGACATGTACCGTACGGCAGTCGAAGTTTGTTACAAACATCGTGAATTGTCTGCCTTCTGTCTTCGCGAATCACAGCACGCACTTTCATGATCATTTCCGGTGATGCACATGTTGACGGTCGACCAGAATGTTTGTCATCTTCCACAAATTCGCGGCCTTCTTTGAAACGCTTGAACCACTCAAATGTTCTTGCGTGACTCGGTGCACTCTCACCAAATGCTTCTTTCAGCATGTGATTGGTTTCGGCTGCAGTTTTCTTCAACTGGACACATAACTTGATGCAAATCCGTTGTTCCTTAACTTCAACCATTTGACAAATCGCAGAAGCACTGAAACATGTTCTGACACGTACGACAAAAAAACACAACTGAATTCGCCAACAATGACGCAACTTTGTAGTGCAGTAGCTAAAACTGTACCTCGAGATCTAGCGGCGGAATGTCGTATTGGTACTGGTTTTTCCCGACAAAAAAAATATCCGAAATTTTGGGTAGCACCTCGTAGTTTGGAAGTCTACGGTTCTTTCACAGGTAAAATGGAACTCACTTGTTTTTCTTTTCTTTTTTTTAATATGTTTTCCGCCTGTGGAGCTGACCTACTTAAAACAACTGTCATTGGAGAAATCGTTGAACAATATTATTGTAAAATAATAATAAATTAATAGTAAAACAACGCTTTAATAATAGTAACAAGAAATGCATTGTTACAGATCGATTATAAAAATAAAATTGACGCCCAGTTCCATGAATTTGGAGGATGGTTTCAAGGATATTGTATAAATATTGTTTTAGTGTTCAGCGATGAAAGTTTTTACTATGAATGTTTTGATAATGAATGCTCTCATTATCTTTTCAATTTACAAAATCAACAAACACAAAATCGTTTTGGAAATTTTCCTACAAAACCTATATTAAAGGTTAATAATATTATTTTTATTATTGTTATTACTAGCTGAAATGTCCAATCTCCGCACAAGAAGAATAAGTGTATGGAAAATAATTGAATCCTTTTCCCTTTAGAATATTGATTTCAATCAAACTTTAATAAAAAAAAACAGAAGATACTCTACTTTTGACATAAATATTAAAACATTCTATCCCACAGAATACACCTTCAATCAAATTGATAAGATTTAAAAACTCAGCTGTAAGTGGGTACTATCTTACAAAAGTCATTTGGTCAGATGAAAACTATGAATTCGATACAAATATCAGTCAATTTTGATATTTTAATTTTTCACTTCCCGCCCCCCTCTGCCGATGGGGATGAACTTTGACTTAAACGTCATTGGGAGCGTCACTGTTCGTTTCAGTGAATGTGAAAACTATGGATTGCACTGTAATATAAGTTTTTTTGCATTACATTTACATGTCACTCCTTCCAGTTCCCACCCTTTTGGATGTCTTATATTTATGTGCGAGCAACGATTTTGGCGTTGCATCTGTGAATACCCAATCCAGCTGACATGCTCGTTGAAGTCTAAACTTGGGATAAAATGTTATCGCGATTGTAACCTAGTAGCTTATCGAACCCAAACTATGGTTTCGGCACTCATCTCAGTCATTTGAGACATTTTATTTTTCACCACTTCTTACCCTCCATGCCAATGGGGGCTGAAGTTGACTTTAAGGCATGACATTAATATTTGTCATTTTCGATTAATTTTGCATGCCAACCCTTTTCCACCACCCTAATAGTGCCAATGGGGGTTAAACGTAGACTTAAATAATATGAAGAATGTCTCCAAGCAACTTAAGGACCCCGAAAATTTGTTCTGAATTGCTTTGGTTGGATTCAGCATTTCCAATTTAGTATAAAAATCGCAATTAGAATTGTATCCAAGCGTCGGGACTTTTTACCAGTGGCACTAGAATTAGTTCTTTTCAAGAGACCTATTTACTAATAATGTATTATATATATATATATTTGTATATTCTATGCTATTATTATGTTTATATATATATATATATATATACAAGGACGGATCCAGGGGGGCTAAGGGGCTGTAGCCTCCCCCCCTTGACGCTCAGGTTTACACTGGATAAAATGGGCTTCAATTCAGCTTTACACTGGATAAAACGACAAATTATGGTTTAGCCCCTCCCTTGATCATATCCTGGATCCGCCACTGTATATATATTAAGAAGCATAGTGTCCATAGTGAAAATAATTTGCAAGTTATTATTATTAAAAAGGACTTTTTTTAAAAAAAAAATATTGTAAAGAGAAGAACATTGCGATCAAGATCAACGTTGGAAATCTCGTTTTAACAAACTTGATGCGATCGAATTGTAAGGGATTATGTTCTTGCACGCCTTGCATGTTATGCATCCCTCAACTCCACGTTGTATTGCAGAGAAGTGTATACATCAGGACATCTGCTACGCATAAATAGTCTAATCTGTCGAGTATTTTTCGTGCGAGTTTGAAAAGCTTTCTTTTGTAATGGAATATGTATATCACCGTTAGGAAATGACAGATAAAATAGATGATACAATGTATTAATTAACAGTATAATTTGCTACATATATAGTACATAAATAACAATTTCTTCCAGCAAAATAAAAACTAACAGATATAATTATTATTGGTTATGAAGGACATACTTGTTAGCGCCACAAATATTCTTTTTTCTTGATGTGATCTGTTGACTGATATATGTCTTATTTTCGTACAATATTTTTTACTTAAATTAAAATCTAAGACAAGGGTTTTCTCTGGGGAGGCGCCGAAGGTTGTCAGGTGAGGCGCGAGGACTTTTAGAAAAAGACCCTACAAAAGAACATATTTATAATGCAATACGCATACTAAAGTTTGCACCCTTCTTCTTTAATAATACATAGTGGACTATCCTATTGACTTTGCTGAATATTTAAATCTGCCTGTTTTTATTATTTAAATTCTCTCTCTGCTCGTATTTTTCAATTTTCACATAAATTTTTGGCTTACCACAATTAATAATTATTAACATCGGCTAATAACATTAAAAGGTGTAGTCAGTGTGTACAATGTAGATCACCTGTGTTAA
Organism: Thermobia domestica; assembly: GCF_964235325.1. Classification (NCBI taxonomy): domain Eukaryota; kingdom Metazoa; phylum Arthropoda; class Insecta; order Zygentoma; family Lepismatidae; genus Thermobia; species Thermobia domestica. The sequence continues at coordinate 167,594,051 of NC_137468.1, read as the reverse complement.
TGAGATATTTCCATTAGTGATTAATAAATGAAACATAGTTTATCATTACTCCTTCTTTTAGGGATACATGTATTTACATTGTGATACATTTCATTTTTGACAAGGGAGGCGCGTTCAGATTTTGGTGGTTGAGGGGAACCTATTATGCTCGTAGGTTATCGTTCTCCATATCTCGTTAACCGTACTCGTCGTGCTATTTATTTATTTAGAGAGATGAATACTACAGGTAAAGATACCCATTTACAGTATTCACAAAAACAGGTAAACATATAATAGTAGAACAAACAGACAATTGATAGTTTTAATGCTGGCACTTTAAGAATTTACTACTTCTTTTTTTTTAATTTAGAGAAGGACATTCGGAATATATCAACATTTGGATCAACCACACAAACTTTGTTGTAGAGGTCACACATGCTCCAAATAAAATAGGTAAGCTTTTCATCATAATTGTTTTTAATGTTTTACAGTGAAGTAAGCCAGCCTTTGAACATCTTCTAACGTTGGGAACTTTGAATTTCAGAAGTTCAAGTAATTGCGACACTTTATAGTTTTGTATAGAAGGCAGAGTAACCGAACTTTTCTTCTGCTGTCGAGGAATACAATGTTCAGTTGTTGAATTAAACACTGATATGTTTTAAATATATGATATATATCTGTTTCCGTGAAAACTAAGTACCTTGCGAATTTTGATTGTATCATTTCCATTTTGCGGCCGTATTTTTTACTTGCAGGGTTTCAGATTCCGGCAGTATATTCTACTTTCGATTTAGCGATTGCGTTATATATCGTTTTTAATGTGTCTTCTTTTTTTTAATCCCTTCCAGTTCTTATCGTATACCCCAGGTTTCTATAAGCTTCGCTCGCAGTTTTTTTTTAAACATGATTGGAGAATGTTAGTTTTGTCATAATTAGGAGGTTAAGGAGGATATAGTTGAATATCAGTTTTACCTCAGTAAGTGGTATAGTTCTCGTGTAGCATACATTTTTAGATACACAAAGCAATTCATTTTTCTCCATTTTCTCGAAAATTACGCATGAGTTTTTACACTTCACGCAATAATTTTATTCAGCTTAATGCACTGACGAATCCACAGGAAGGGTGGTGAAGTTCTCGAAACTGTCTCTGGGCTCAGATGTCATAATTTTCTTCGTATTTCATAAATAAATGTTTCCATAATAGCTGCTGAATGGCATAATTCAGTACAGAAAATGGAAGAGGCAAAGTTTAGCGTTGTGGTCCGTATCTCTTATTAGTTTATTCTATTTTTAAATCATCGGAGCTATCTAATTTTAATATTTAAGTTACGGTTTCGCTGAGATCAACGAAGATATTGATGGAAGTTGTTAGAATTAGTTTTCCAAGAACATGTCATGGCTGTTGATCATTACATAAATATGACATTCCAAAGGCAGTTTTAATTTCAATCCTTCTTTTTAAATCATGTTTCGATACAAACCGCATTCAAAGAACATCCAAGCAAAACTAACTGAGGATCGTAAGATCCTTTTGCATTGGTACATCAGCAGAAGAGAATAGTAATTGAAATGATAATGAATATCTGCAGCATCAACAAAGAAAGACGATGGAAATTAAGCACCATTTGACGTAACAATTGTGTAACAAAGTCATAACGTATTTCTTGAAATTGTATTTTGAATAATTCTCAGAATCCATTCATTAATGTCAACAAGTATATATTTTCGAGTTTTTTTAAAAACAAATTCAGATGATGAAAGTAGTCATGTTTTGTTTCGAAACACACGAATAAGATAATGGTAAAACACCAAAAGCCATCTGAAATATATAATATACCAAGGTAGATGTCCTAGCGGGCCCTTCATATTCCGTAACACTAGTATCAATTACCCGCTTCGTTGAGTTAAAATAAGAAAAAAAATGTAATACGAGTCAATTTTTACTATTACTGAAGCGCTCTGAAATAGATAGAAACAAAGATCTCTCTCTCTCTCTCTCTCTCTCTCTCTCTCTCTCTCTCTCTCTCTATATATATATATATATATATATATATATATATATATATATATATATATATATATATATATATATGTGTGTGTGTGTGTGTGTGTGTGTGTGTGTGTGTATGTATAATGAAAAATCAAAAAATATTAAATAATCTATATAAAAATTAAATATTACTATTGTGGGATGAATTTGGATTTAAGCGACACCGGAAGTGTCACTGTTCTCAGCGACCCCGAAAACTATGGATTCGACACCAATATCGCTCATTTTCGATTAATTTGATATACAATATATCCTCCTTCACCAAGTTGTGGGGCTAAATTTAGATTTAAACGGCATCGGAAGTGTCTCATCTCATCGACCTCGAAAACTATGGATTCGACACCAATATCGGTCATTTTTGATTATTTATATATATTATCTCCTCCTCCCCCTCCCCGAAGATGCATTGTCAAGGTAAAATGATAGAAACAATCCCAGGTTTGAACTTAATCAATATTGAAAATTTGATTGAGATCGGTCGGATGATTCAAGAGTTATTAAGTCACAAACATAGTCACTTTCATTTTTTTATAGACAAATAGATATAACATCAACTATTTTCTAAGTTGTTTCGACTTTGTCAAATGTTTGTCCAACTTTTGAGTTTCGTCTTTAAATTGCTGATTACTTTTAACGCGACTTTAACATCCTCTGTTTACCTATGAAAGTAAGTAGCAGTGTCACGAGTTCATCACTTGAAGGAGTTTGGTTTGTACGTGATGGTACTTTCTCAATTAATAGTGAAACCAGAAATGATAGTAAATTTGTACAATTTCCGGTTACAGGAGGGAGGCTTTAGGTGGAGATGGAATATATTGTTGGAGATTTCCCTGGCTAGGCGGTTAGCATGCGCGCGTTCGGTGTGGGAGTCCTAAGTTTGATTCCTTGCAGAAGCCCATGTGGTTCGGATTCTATGTTTAGCTGTAGGTCCACGTCTGATATTGCCTCGCTGCTGAAAGGAACGCTAAACTCAAAATCAAATAAAATATACTCTTGAGACACTTAATTCATTACAGAAAATTCATTTTCGCTATATATAAAGCTTTTTATTCTACTATCATTACTAGAGACCGGATATTTAGGCATTAGAAACCTGGAAAATAGGCAGGCAAATAGGCACTTACAATTTAAAAAATAGGCAGTAAAATAGGCACTAAATACCTTGAAATAATGAAGATAAATACTCAATACAATTAAAAAGATAAATTTAAGTCATAGATAATGTTCAAAGAATATAGGAACATAGCAGTTTCTTAATAGCTTCTTTTAATATATATAGAAAAATGAAGCTTGACATTTATTCCATGTATATTTGGTAAATACCATTCTATACAGCACTTTATCACTACACATAACAGTCCAAATTTTATACACTTATCAGTACACACAGCAGTTCAGAGTTTTAGAACACTTTGTCAATACAGATAGCAGTCCGAAGTTTTACGACATCTTATCACTACAAATAACACTTATATTTCTCGGAAGAGGCTGAATCGATTCATTTTTAGCCAATAAGATCTTATTTTGAAGAAAATGCATAGAATAGGCAACATTAGGCACTAAAGTAATTATTTAGGCAGGAATGGACGAAATAGGCAAAACAGGCAAAACAAAATTGGCTTAAATTGAAACTGTAACCCTCAATATAAACTGTAAAACGTTATTTTTAACCGTATCATTATTATTTAAGAATAGATATTTTGTCTAACATCCGGTCTGTAATCATTACCGTTAAAACTTGAAGTGGTTTATTTTCTTCTATTTCTGGTTTTAATACAGAGATTAGAATGGAGATGAAATATATTCGTGGGGCTTTTAATTAGTTGTAGAATGCTGCTTCTCGTCGTATATTACCGTTCCTATTCTATAACGATCAACCGGGAGTGTTTGATTTCTGCTACTTCTGTGTTCAGTAGGGAGTTAAGAATGAAGATGAAAAGTATATTTGGGACGCTTAATTGACTGCATAAAACCTCTTCTCGCTATTTATTACTGTTTTAATCTATAGTGATCAACAGTGGCGTATTTACGATTTTGTTTCGGGAGGGGCTTTGCTAACTTTCGGGGGGGGGGCTTTGCCTGAAAATGTGAAAATTCTGGAAGATATTTCATATACTTTACTATAGTAAGTAAGATTTCGGGGGGGGGCTTAAGCCCGGAAGCCCCCCCCCCCCCAAATACGCCACTGGTGATCAATGTAAAAAGCAGACATAGTTTATTTCTACCGCTTCTGGTTTTAATGGAGAATTAAGGATTTAAATAATACGTATTCTTGAGTCTGTTGATTAATTGCAGAAACCCACTTATCGGTAGTGATTACCGTGTTTTCTTTGTAGTGATCAACATAAAAACCGGATATGGTTCTTTTCTACCACTTCCGGTTTCGATATAGTCTCCACCAACGAACTCGATTCCATTTTTTTTAAAAAATCATTTACCTAAGTACATTCTGACTAAATTTGGTGGTAATTCATGAATTAGCTTTTGCATTTTTATGTCTGATGGCCGGCTGGAGAGACAATATAAATATATAAAGAAATGTTGGTAAACCAGACTCCTTAAAAATTACATACGAGTATCTCCTTAAATGCTTGTAGTCCCTAAATCCATCTTTAATAATAAAAATAATGTGTGTGTATATGTGTGTGTGTGTGCCTGTCTCTGTCATCAGCTTTTCGCATAGAAAAGATTAGCTTTTCGCATAGTTCAGTGGGTTCTCAATGTTGGCGTTATTGTCGTTTCCAAAGAGAGCGTTGGAACAAAATGGGTCGATTAAGGGCGTTAGACTATTTACGGGACATTTGGTATTTTTTGACCGTTATACTTTTTTATTATTATTATTGTACGAAAGCCATTATGTATTTTGCAAATTATCAATAGTTTAAAAGTTTTACAAATAATGTTTGTAAAAATTCCTCATTATTATTATTATTATTATTATTATTATTATTATTATTATTATTATTATTATTATTATTATTATTATTATTATTATTATTATTATTATTATTATCCAATCAACAGTCAAAATTTAATGATTCTAAGGAATAGAAGAAAAACAGATAAGTTAGCACTTTTAAATAATCAGCAATTGTTATTGCAGTTGGTGCATTATTATGATAATGGAAAAACAGTATGCCTCTCTGTTCTTACACAAAAAAAATAATACATCATGAGAAGAAAGGACGTTTTCTTCCGAACAATCGGAAAGTGAGTAGATAATTGGATTGGATTAGATTTGAGTTTAGTGTTTCGTTCAACAGAAAACCTATATGAGACGTGGACTTACACTTTAACGTGGGATCCGAATCACATGAGCTCTCGCCGGAAATCAAACCCGGGTCTCATACGCCTGTGAGTAAGTTGTATAGCGCTTGATTTTAGAAATTGAAGCCCTTTTCTGGTTCTTAGACCGCTTCGTCCACGTCTTATTTTCAACCTTGTTCATGGATGGATTGGGTTATGACGACAAGGACCATTAAGCTCCAAAATGTTGGAAACCACTAATTTAGAGCAACCAAGTTTTGTACACTGGAATCTTTACAAGATCTAACCGCCTACGAAGCCCTTTTTCGAATTTCACCACGGAGCGAAATTACAAAGGATCAAAATGTATGCATAAGTACCAGGGATGCCGGATATTAGTACCAAATTCGTAATTCTTGATGTTGCTGAGATGAATAGTGAGACTTCCGAATGCCGTTCAAGTCCAAGTTTAGCCCCCATCGTGATGGAGGAGGTGGGTGAATAACATGTCCAAGGTGACCGAAATTAATGTCGAATTCATAGTTTTCGAGATTGCTCAGCTGATCTGTGAATATCCTATAACATTTTAGCCTAAATTTAGGCAAGAAGGAATATAACATCTGGTTCGGAAATTGACAAGAGCAAGGCTGAAGGCATTGTTATTCGATATTTATTTATTACACTCATATTAGCAAGGGTAACGCCTAACCCGTTACTCTTCTTTTTCTATTTCCCTGATATTGAGAGGACCTACACCAAAGACGGTGCTTTTCAGTATTCAAATATTTCATTCGTATAGACGGGGCCAGCGCCGAACTTCACTTATTTACTTATTTAATCCCTGTGTAAAATGACAAAATTATGCTGTATATGAGAATTTGTTCAATAAATAAATAAATAATCTATTCCTCTACCTTTAAATGTACTGCATAAACCTACTAAATAAATATACTGCATAAACCTTCTCGTCCCAATACGAAGAATGAGCATTTCAATTAGTAATATACAGGGTGTTTCAAAATAACACCGACAACGTTTGGGAGGTGATTCCTGACACCAAGACAAGACAAAAAGTATAGACCATTCTAGGTGCACAAATGCTTTCTTTCGAAGTTATAGGCTGCCGAAAACATGAGAAAATGAACTTTAAAGGTCCATAGCTCCAAAACTATGGAACCTGCCGTAGTTGGTTCAAGGCTTCACGTAGAAACTAATATGTACTGTATCCAAAAATCTATGTTTCAGAATCCTGCCATTTTTGTATGAGTGGTTTGTGAGTACTTCAAATTATATGCTTGTGGCCAAACTCCCTCTATAAACACTGTTGCGTATCTTAGGATTCTGAAACATGGAGTTTTGGATACGGCATATATTAGTTCTTAAGTGAAGTCTTGAACCTACTACGGTAGATCCCATAATTTTGGAGCTATGGACTGTTAATGTTCATTTTTTCATGTTTTCGGCAGCCTACAACACCAAATGGAAGCATTTGTGCACCCAGGATGGTCTATACTTTTTGTCTTACCTTCGTGTGAGGAATCATCTCCCAAACATTGTCGGTGTTGTTTTGAAACACCTTGTATATTACTGACAGTCATCATAAGCCATATGAAGCGTTCCGAGCACAAGGGATTAAAGTTCAGCTACCACAGTTTGAAAAAATAGATATAAAATTTTGCATGTTCAATTTAAAATGCATAGAAAAGTATTTTTTTTTTTTTTTTTTTTTTTACGTTGTAAGAGTTATTCACAATATATAGATATGAATCTTTAAAGCACTGAAAGGAGCTTGAAGCAGAGATCTTAAATATGTCCAAAATTACCAAAGTATTTTATCTTGTGCACCGAACGCCCCTTATGTAGAAGAGATAACCGATGAAAATGGAAATATTAAATATTATACAAAATTAATTTCTTATAGGCTTGCCTGAAACTTCATTATTATTTATTACACAGATAATAAAAAATGAATAAAATGGATTTCCTAGAAAATTGCCTCAAACTTTTGTATCATTTATTGAAAATATTAGAAATGAAAGAAAACTTACTTTCTAGAAATGTATGTCTGGGACTTTATTGTGATCGTTATTGTATTTCTGTCGTTTGTACTTCCTGGAAACCAACATTTTTTTGTTTGGGCTAGAATTCGTTTTATTATTATTATTATTATTATTATTATTATTATTATTATTATTATTATTGCTTAATCTTTTAATCATATGACACTGTTGCCAGATGCAAGTATTTAGATTTTTCTTTAATATTTATGCTTGAATTTTGTCTTATTTTCCCTCTCTGTATATAATTGTATGAGTCACATCAACACTATATGTTTTGAACAAAGTTAAGTTCATTTCGATTTGTCATGACAATTGGACGTGCACGGGGTCGTGTTACAGACATGCTAGCAATTACGAATGTTTGTTGTGTTACATGTGTTATTGTGTATAGTTCTGAACTGTTGCTTGTTTTCATACAGAGACTTTTGTATGTGGTAAACCCTTTGCAATGAGTTCTCAGTATCTTATGGTAGAGAAAATGAAAATAGAGGCGCATAACACGTTTATTTACTTCTGTTATACACATGATAAATCTAAACCCTCAAAACGAAGTCGTACTTGAAAAGGAAACTTCGTAACAATAAAATCTCAGCAGTATAAACGCTATGCTAGATGTAAAGGTCTAATTAGTCCTTTCATATCATTTATCTGGCTGCAACTATCAAAACCAAGCTTCAAAGCGTGCTTAGCTTTTTGTTTGTTTACCAAATAGGTGTGTTAGAGGAATAATTAGGGATATTATAATTAGAAATACTTGGTATTAACAACTTGAACACAAAGAGCTTTTATGCAAATTAATTGTTGGTTATGCGCGACAATTAATATTAGTTTTTATTTCAAACAGAGCTGTATTTTAGAATAATGTTGTTTACGAGCCACATTATTTAGAACTTGTATTGTGTTGTAACCTTCAAGTATTACCTGGTTATATTTCCACAGTGGCTTCCTTTTTGAGTCGAAGTTAATTGGCGATATTTGGTTGGTTTATTCGAAGTTTAATCAACCAACCATCTAATTTTGTATCTTGGAATCTGTACCACTATTTTGTATTCTACGTGGTAAGGTTATTTTTTTACGCGTATGAAAATGAAAGAGGAGTAAATACATAAGACCGGAGCGGACTTAGTGAAACCTTCGTAACTCAACATGCATTTGGAGACTTTCTCAATAAAACTACTTCGTTAACAAGCAAATGATTGATTTAGCATGAAAATTTGATCTTACACTTCATCTGTATCTATCTATGATATATATATATATATATATATATATATATATATATATATATATATATATATATATATATATATATATATATATATATATAGATAGATAGATATAAAATCTAGTTCTGTCATTTTTTCTGAAAATATCGATAGAAGTATGTTACAGTTACTTATCGTCTTTTTGGGTGCAGAATAATACCCATTCAGTACTACATACATGTCGTGGCTGGTAGTATTGGATCCCTCCCAACAAACATTTCTGATTGGGCGCCTGAAATACATATTCTGTTTAAATAAAGCGAGATACTTATTACTACTACAATAGCCTTTCTTTCATTGGAAATACAGCATAGTACTAAACTTTGTATTGATTCAGATGTTCGAATGCTGTTGGTGTTCTTGATCACGTTGTTAGAAAGGCCAAAGCAATGGTAAAACATCACAAACAATAGGCAGAGTTTAGGATGTTAATAACAGAAATCCAAATGGCCAATATTAAACAGACCTTTTGGCGGTCAGTTAGTTAATTAGATTGCTGAACTAACCTGTAGATGGCAACAGAGATGGCGTGGGTCAATGAAAGCTTGACCCATGACGCTGACCAACCATCTACCATGACCCACTCTGACGTACTGCCCACCTAAACGTATCGTCATTAACTCTGACCCATGATCGACGCCCTCCTCTCCACTGACTGAAGAGTTTACACTTGTAATAAAACCAGGCTGTGAAAGTATCACTAATCGAAGTTTGAATTTCTACGGTCAATCGGTTATGTACCACTATGTTACAATACCGATGGATCAGACCTTTACGATATAAAATGATAAAGTATTTGTCATGGCCCATATTACGATGAATTCAATTTAATTACCATATAGCTATAATTATTTCCTTGTTGAATTACAGATACTTTTCAATGGAAAATAGGATGAAAGTTGAAATTCTCAATTAAAGTGAAGTAGGCCAAAGTAAAAGGAAAAAGGAGTGTAAAATTCAACTGTGTCTCGAAAGCCAAGTAGTAAGTCCCATTGCTATTATTATAAATATCAATATTTTAAAAGTACCAGATGTTCTTTGTGTTAGATATACTCAGGTAAGTGAATTCAAACAAATGAAGAAGGAAGAAAATGGAGGCCTTGAAAGTAGAACAGAGAAATTCACCAGTGTTCAGAAGATGCTGTCTGCAATGTACTGGGCAAAGTGTGTCGGTGGGTCATAGTGGGTCACGTTAAATTGTGAGTCGCAGTGGGCCACGTCCTGTTGACCCACTAACACACTGAACCATTCCATCTCTGGATAGTAATTTCCATTCTTAGTCACATTGAGTATTCGCTTGCATAGTTGTCTTCTGCATATTCGCATACATTTAGCCATGGAAGGACTGCTACGAATATTTAATATTGCTATGTGGTATATACAATATATGTTTTACTGCGCACGGTTGACAACGCTTGGGAGGTCAATCTATTCATAGAAACAAGAAAACATCCAGTAAATATTTCCTACTAATTGCTTAGTTCCAGAGTTACAGGCTGCCGAAAGCGTGGGAGAATGAATTTTGGATGTGAATATCTCCAGAACTACTGGTCAATGAGGGAAGCGGCATTTTATCATCTTAAGCTTGTAATCTGCTCTATCCAGAAATGCATGATAATGTAGGCAGCACTAATTGCTTCTCTGGGTTTTCTTGAGATCCTCACTTTAATTATCTTACCAGTCATTTCTTCATCGTTCATATATATTTTTTGCACGTCTTATGTAGACTCCAAAACATAACCGTGGGTTAGTCAATTAACGATTTAGTCTTAATTCAATGGCATATTTATTTGTTATTTTTATTTTTTTTCTTACAAGCCTGTATGAGCTATCCATGTTTATGGGTAACCGTGGTGAACGACCTTTAAAAAGGAAAATGGGCGCTTGAGCTTTTCCCTATATTACTGTATATACAAATAATATAATACTGTAAAGAACTTGATTTATGGTAATATTAACTCCGTTACGCTATGTTTGGAACTGATGTTAATCACATTTTAAATAAAAGATAAAGCAAAGGTAGGGCGATATATTTCTGTTAATCTAATAGATGGTATCCGTCACTTCGAGAAGGTGAGCAGGTGTTCTAATCCTTTTATTACCTTACCAGTAGTTTGAAGGGGTCTGGAGGCATGTCATGTTTAGTTAAAAGAACTCGCTTGTTTTCATTACGTACTGATCTTTTTAGTTATTCGACCCGAGCACTATATAGCAGCTGATAGATGCGGAGAAGGATACACATCAAATTTCGAAGCTAGGACTGACGTGGTCAGGAAACATGTTTCATTTTCAATAAGCTTCAAGGTAGATCCATCTCGCTGTAGAATTGCTACGGAAATGTATCTCGGTTTTTTTAAAGGAGAAAAGCCGGAACCTACGAGATCGTTCTTAATCCAGTAGTGTCCTGAATAAGTCAACTTGCGTGATGGTTTGTACACCTCCTACTCCACCGGATTAAAGTTTTAGTGTGGTTCAGATCCTATTTGAATATTATATTCTGTGCTTTCCTATTCTCCATAACTTCAATGTTGTATGAATACGTAAAACAAATATATGTTAACGTCATCCAATAATATTGCCTAAGATATCTCCTTAATGGTGGTCTGAATCGGAATATTTTGCGTTGCGAACGATCATTGTAATACTTTTTCTTGTTATTTTCCGCAAGCTATGGAGCAAACAGTATGGTAGTATCTCTTTACTTTCCATACTACACTAATGTAGCCGCTTAAATATTATGTTCCATCTTTTAAAATTTCGATGTTTCATGTAAACGTATAATAATCTCTGTTAGTGTTTTGGTTTCATCCGATAGCCTTTCCTAAGATACCTCAATTGGGAGCACGTGAGTGGAACTAGTTTACTACCGGTTGATAGTCCGGCTCCAAACTTGTGCGACCATTTTTAGAATGTGTCAATCCATTCGTAGACACTCCGTTGCGGCAAGATACTATTCCTGTATTGTGCCGAAAGTCTTTGATGGATTGCGGCCCCTGATACACCTTTCAACTACAAAAACTGAATCACTGCTCGTTGTTGCTCTTTGCTGCAAACTTCTAATGAAGCGGCAATGATCTATCTGCAACAAAAGGAAGACAAATGAAGGAATTAGGATCAAACTTTCATAACATGACCACAACAGCATAATAATAAAATATACGAGAACAGAAGTGAGCATGAACAATATAAGAAAAGTTATGGCTACATTGTGGATAATTTTTGGCTTACCCTTATAAGCGTTTTAGTCATTTTTTATTTTATTTATTTTACTTATCACATCACAGTATTATAGCCGTTAAAGACAGTCTGTCCAGACCTTGAACTAACGTAAATTACAATACTAACTACCATGGTTTCCGCAGTCTTTAGTACTAGAAGAATTGGTTTCGTCTCCCAGGACACTCTTCTTATGGCCTTTTAATTTTAGACTAATTAAAATTGAGATCGGAGTTCAGTATAATAGAGAAGCCATCTGGTAGCCATGAGGGAGAATTAAGATTGAAATCGAAGTTTAATATGGTAAAGTAGTTTCCTTGATATTATTATCTGTACATGTTTTCTGCTGCAAGATTGCTATGTGATGTGGTCATAGTGCCATAATAAGTCACCAGCTTCATATAAACCCTGTCATTGCAGAAATGTCACAAATTTAAAAGCTTAGTATCCATAGGAGTATGTAGAAGGCAGCCAGCCCCGTTAGAATACTGTTGCCTCCCTAGAAAACCGTTACAGCACAGACAAGGCCCCTTAGTTCTCAGAATTAAGGGGCAATGAATTTGCCCAGCTAAATATTCTAATTGTGCCAATGTTGGTACCATGATCTTCCACCAAGCTCTTGACGTACGAACTACTCTTTTCAATATAATGTATTTTTTTTTCCTGCCTTGTTTTCCTTCAATCATACATTCTAACACGTACTTCAGAATATTGTTTCTTTTCCTATATTGTGTCTTCTTTACTTCTTCCAGTACTTCCTTGTGACCTTTCAATTTTACCCATCTGATCTCTCCATAATTAAAAGCCTTAAGTCGCTTACCATTGCTTTGTGTAGTTTACATGTTCTTCCATGATACTCATGCTGTGCTGGTCTACCAATTCCCATGAGATAGTCAAAGTCAAGAAGTTACGTGGGAAGTACTTAGATGGATGACCATAGAGGTAACTCAAATAGTGTTAGTAGAGAAAGTTAACCAATCGTCGTGAGGACAAGTGGGGAGCTTCTTAAATGAAAAGAAGAAGGTAGTTCAGTGTAAGGGAATTAGCATTCACTACAATGAGACGAGCGATGTGCTGACACTATATCCCCAGATTAAAATCTTCGGCTGGCCGATTAAGTAATAGTAGTTCCGCCTCCTAAGTTAATATTATTTTCATGTTGTTATAATTTAATAATTAAGAAACCATAAATGAAATTAAAACAGAAATAATAAACCACTTTGAAGCTTATTATAGTAGGCTAGGTTTGGTGTTTACTAAAAACAGACATATCGTCTACTGACATGATATAAAAAGCTGGCAGTTCAAGAAGACTGCACAGCTCTTTGTCTCTGGAAGTCTGTCGCGTGCTGATTGCGTAAGGAGATTGCTTATAAATCAAGTATCTGGAAGAAGAATATTTTATGTACAGATGATAACCATGGATTTCAGATCAGAATTTTTATAATTACCTACTCCATATTACATTTCGGCTTGGGGATAGTTTCCAAACTAATTCAACCTAAATTTTCCTCAACTTCAACTTCATACTACCAGATAAAAGTTTAGAAGCTGTCCAGAAGAATAAAATAAAAAGTCATACATATAATCCGCTCATGGAGTCTGATTATTACATTTTGGTTAGAGTAACAATATTGTGTACGTGACACTTTTCGATGGGGCAGGCCTTTAATTCAGCTATGCTTTGTTTATAATTTATTTTGAAATCCATTGTGATGATTCTCATTATAAGCTTCTGAGAATCATTTATTTCCAGTGCTCCTGGATGAAGTTTATATCAATATAGTTGCTGATTGCACTATTGTCATTTTGGTGTTAATCCATTATTACTAGAACTGATGGGCAGTGCGAGAAAACATTACGCATTATTGATTGTAATGTGTTGTGTAAGTCTGGAAAGAGTCATTGACCTTATTGCATTGCGTGTAGTCCCAGAAAAGGTTTTGTCTTATTCATGGGCAGATGAAAATTTCAAGAGCAATTGTGTCTTGCGTCATTCATCATGATTGTGTTATGTATTCAAAGAGCTTTGGGTAACCACGTTGATTGGTTCGCGCTCATCAGCTAATTCTGATTAGTAAACACGTTGCTAACTGGATTATTTTCTTTGTTTCATCATCAATAAGAAGGGAAAGAAGCAATTACCAAGAGAAAATCTTGAGAAATTATTCTTCTAAGCAATGACAAAATGTTATACGACACCTGATAACCCCAAGGGTGCAAGTGAGAAGGTGAAATGCGCGTTGGTTTATCTTCTCTTGGGAAGCATATTTGAATCAAATGAAACGATAGAAACCCTGCTCCATCCAAGTGCTAACTATGTTAAAAAAAAAAAAAAAGTTTCAATCTGGGTAAAAAATAAAAAGACTCTCCCCTAATAGGACACGCATTTTAATTAAAGCGTAATGATAAAATCCCAGGTCAACCCAAATGTTATATGTGTTCAGCAGATCATTTTATATTTTTCAACCGTTTCCTCCCTTTCACAATTTTACAAATGCAAAATGGGAAATCAAAATATTATAGAATTGGCTCGTCCACCCTTAAGAAATTGAATTTTTCGAAAACGCTATGACAAGTGTCCACTTATTTTTAATGAAGAATCTATATACCAAGATACACCTTCCTAAGCTGAGGTACTCCTGAGATACTCTGTTTTTGGAACCTCCTTCTCCCTCTCTGAAGATACGCTTTTTAACATTAGAACACCGAAAAATAATCTGTCCTTTTAGATTCTGTGTTCACCGGGGCATTAAGTGTGAATCTGGGTTGCATTTCTTTCGTGATTTTTCGCTATTTGAACTCAACTATGGTCTTACGAAAAAAACGTGCTAATACTCCTCGGGACTTGCTAGAGGCCTACTATGGTTATGCACAATTATTTTGTTATAACATGTTCTAACTCTAGAAGTGGTTCATTGGTTACAAATATAAATAAATAAATAAAGTGAAACTTCGTAACTATTACAATTGCAAATCTCACGGAGAATACCTATTTAAAAAGTTTGCTGAAGTGACAATGACTGATCTTCCCAGAAGCAGTGATTATAAGTAAGAAAAAGAATTGGTGTCCCTGTCATTTCCGTGTATGTTTATGGAGTTTCTTCTTTGCACTCATAGTCCTTATAAAAAACATTTCTAAAAGTAAAATGACTTGATTTCATATTTTTAGCAAGTCCTAAATTTTGTTAATATTTCAAGTAAGTACGACCTTGAGCCCATTTTTGGGAGAAGTGCTGGTGTAACTAAAAGAACTTCTCTCTCTCTCTCTCTCTCTCTCTGTGTGTGTGTGTGTGTGTGTGTGTTTGTGATGATGACAATTATTAACTAACTAACTGTATGGCCTATGGAGCCCGGAGGTTCAATGCTACGTTCACAAAAGCTCTCCACTGACTTCTGTCCTTAGCCAACTGGATCCAGTTTCTACTTTGTATTCGTATTTCAGCGAGATCCATCTTAATATTGTCCTCCCATCTGCGTCTAGGTCTTCCTAATGGTCATTTTCCGATTGATCTTCCAGTCAAGACTTTAAAAGCGTTTCTACTCTTTTCCATTCTAGCTACACGACCTGCCCACCTAAGCCTCCTAGACTTGATGACCCCAACAATGTTTGGTAAACCGTATAAATTATATAGTTCCACATTATGAAGTTTCCGCCATTTCCCATTCCCGTTCCTCTTCGGTCCGAATATTCGCCTCAGGATCTTGTTCTCAAATACTTTCAGTCTATATTCTTCCCTGAGAGTAAGCGACCGTGTTTCGCAACCATACAGAACAACAGGCATGATTATCGTTTTATATATTTTAAACTTCAAATTCCTCGACAGAATTCGCGACGACAAGAGATTTTGAAGTGAATAATAACACGAATTCCCTGCTTTTAATCGACATTTAATTTCTTCGTGAATATGATTTTCGTCTGTTAATATTGATGCTAGATATTTGAACCACTGATGATGATAATTTTTAATAAATACAACTTTTTCTAGCGATTGTTGTCAAAGGTTCATATCTGTAAGATTTATAATCAGTTTTTGATCGGGAACTCGATTAAGTTACACCTCTTTATAAACAAGTTACCTGTTTTCATATTATATTCATGGTCTAAACAGCGTGTTGGGAACAGTCATATGCCTCTTTAATATTTTCTATCATTCCTGCTGTTAATTTAAAGTTGTATTTATTAAAAATACAGGGTGTTAATGAACTATACCGACAAACTGTAAAAGCTGATTCTTTATATCAAAATAAGACAAAAAGTCCATATGAACCTATGGTGTAAAGTGCATAGTTTCAGAGCTAGGGCTGTCCAAAATCGCAAAAAAGCAAAATTTCTAGAGGCCATATTTCGAATTTCAAAAACTATGATTGGTGGTCCTTATCAGCGTAAAGGGAACCACGCATACACAAATCAAAAATGCATACTTTGTCAATTTTCAATAGGTGTATAGGGTATTCCCTACTGGGTGTAATTCTCAGATATGCTCTCGATACGTAGAGTTTTCAAATATAGACTGATTTTAAGGAGGGTCCAAAGTAGGCAGGAGGTAAGCCTTAACAACAGTGGACATCCAGTGGTTCGGAGGGAAGTCGGAAGTACAGGAACCGGCAGTTTCATGTTTTTTTTTTTTTTTTGTGTGTTCGGAATAACGTGTCATGCGATGTATTTCGTCACGGTATATTTCACGTTTTCTTCATTTATAAGCATGAAAGAAAACGTCGCACCATGCGTTTTCCCGAGTACGGGAGACTGTGCTGCTGACGATCCTTAACACTTCCGACATCGCGCCAAAGGATTCCGTATTCACTCCTATCAAGGCTTATAATGTATGTTTGGTGCACGTTACAAGCAGTCTTAAATTCATACCGGTTAACTATAGAACAAAAATAAACATACCATTATCTTTTTGGGAAAATCTGGTATTAAAATGAGGTGTCACATGCTATGGTTTTCGTTTTTCAAAACTTCACTTTAATTCAAAATAGCGGATTTCAAGATGCCTGCTGTCAAGGTTACCCTTACCGTACCACTTGCCTCTAGGGGTAATATGTATTACCGAAGCTTTTATATACTTATTATCATTAATACGCGGGTTAGAAGTGGAGGTAAAAGACTTACGCACATAGTAAGCATAAACAATTAATATACCTGTAACTTTTCCCCAAATGTGCGTATCTTAAAACTAACTTCATTGTTGTCCTGATTAAATTCTAGCCCAAAATTATGTATCATATTACCCTATTCCCATTTTAAAAACTTGACTTTAACTCAAAATGGCGGATTTCAAGATGGCTGCTGTCAAGGTTATACCTACCATACGACTTGCCTCTAGGCTTTATATGTTTCTACATGATTGTTCTTTCATTAACACTCCGTTTACAGAGGATAGTAAGGGACTTCTGCAGAAATCTCTAATAACCACATCACGACTCTTAAAAATTATATTTAAAAAATAGAAAACATACACCATGGTAAAAATTTCTATCATCACAAATAATGCATACATGCCTTCTATAAAAAAAAAATTGGAATCGGAGCCGGACATTTGGGTGATGTCCCTTGTAAGACCAATACAAAGTTCACTAAGTAGTTTGGACAAAATACGTATCCCTAGGATCAGGGGGTTAAGGGAGGGATTCCACAAAGCTCCAGGCAAGCTAAGTCGTGGTGGTTTAGGAATTCTCAGTGCCCCAAGCACGCTAGATTGACAGAAAACCAATAACTCCAGGCAAGCTAAGGCTTTTTGTTAGGTTAGATCTCTTAGAGCTCCAGGCAAGCTAAGGCTTTTGTTAGGTTAGATCTTTTAGAGTTCCAGGCAAGCTAAGAGAGCTGATTTCACCACCCGAAACTAATGTTGATTGAGATGTTAATGATATTTTATAACTTCTTTCGGATAGCGATGGTGCTATTGTCTCTCTCCTGTAAAATGGCCAGATAATAAGGATTCCTGTCATCTGCTTTTAGCATTAGTTGTAGTAAAAGAGCAAGTGGTTTTGTTTATAAATAAGAAGCACGTGTTGGCGTTTACAAATATAAACCACGTGTAGGATACTATAGCTTAGCTCACGAATCTCTGCCGTGGTTGACGGCAAGAAAGAATTAGAATCGTGGCAGAGATTCGTGAGCCAAACTCACGAATGGTTACGACTTCGTTCTATTTTGAAATATTTAAATTAAAACAATGCATTTGTAATTTGAAATTAAATCGTCACAATAGTTTTAAATCTGCAAATTGCCTGCATGTAAAACTATCTATTGACGTCGGAAAGACAGATTATGCAATGGAGCGGCGAGTACTATTAAGAATTAGCGTTACTCACTGATTGACACATTTTTCTTGTATAATAAGGATAAGTATGTTGGTATTAACATACGTTCAAAACAAATAAAATAATGGATTTTGGATTTGAGTTGAGTTTAGCGTTCCCTTCTGCAGCGAGGCTATGTGAGATGTAAACCTTCAGCTTAACGTGGAATTGAACTTCATGAACTCCCTCATAGGTTCTCCTGCGTTAAAGACATGTACGACTGATATGAGCATTTTTCCTAACCTTTATCACACTTACCCTCATTTAATTTCCCCATACTCACACGCAAATATTATTTACGCCCTCACGCTGACGCACTCACACTCAATCGACTCCCTCACATTCAAATCAAATCCTCACACTCACTCACCCTCACACTCAAATATTGTTGACAGCCTCACACTCACTCTCAGTTGACTCCCTCTCACTCGCCCTCACCTTCATCTACCAAAATGAGGATCAATGAGGGTGATGGCAGCTCTCTTGAGGCAAAAATTAGTTAGGGTGCCCATCTCTGGTGTGCTGTTTCCAAATAGCCACGAGGGCACTCCACAAAACAGAAACAAAAGAAAAAAGAAATGATATATTATTGCTTTTAAAGGGGACAAGAATAGTGTGGTTCGTAGAACATTCATAGTATTAGGTCCCCACTTGAAAAAAGTTTGGGAATCGCTGGTGGAGTATTGTGGACAAGCTATATGGCCAACTCAATAGTTTTACTGCATTGTTCTGTGGTGCCAAAAAGTTTGAGCAAACTGATCGAGAAGAAGTGGTTCCAGTTTTTAAACTCTGTTACGCTACCACTAAATTACCAGTTTGCCATTTTATGTCATTTGATTTTGGAAACAATGTGCGCGAGTGGAAAATGAGATCGTATGATGCAATGCTTCCTTTATTTCTTTCGGAGACTGGCTGTGTTTCCAGACACGGGTCTGCGCTCTCAAATGCTCTACATCCGCTGCAGTGTTATTGTCAGAAACCGGTGTAGCGTCAGGCTGATGGAACACAAAGATCACTTTGCGTGCATTCACTGCGACCATGAAATTCTCGGAATTGCAGTTAAACTACGGAATGTACTAATCTCTATCTCGTAAAATGCACACAGATAGGGCGGAGAACTGAACTAAGCACCATGTGAAGATAAATTATCAGCATCTGGCTCCGTCATATAGTGATTAGGTCCATACTCTTGTATAGATATACAGGATGTTCTATAATTCTTTGTGCATTTTTTCATTTTTTAAAAGCTTTCAAAAGTCTCTTGCTTACAGAATGGCTTTGATGCCTGAATATAGTTAATGTCAATGTAGATATATTAGTCTAATTGAAGATAGAAAGTAATGGAAAAGCCGATTGCGTTTTATGGCTGAAAAACATCTTCCTCCCCTCTCTCTCTGTGTGTGTGTGAGAGAGAGTGTGAGTGAGTGAAGTATACTTTTATGCACTACAAAAAATGTATATATCAAAATATGCATGCAACTATACAAAATGCAAAAGTGTGCACTATCGAGGTAATATGGACAAAATTATACAGTACAGATGCAAATATCCAGTGACCCTATTCTATATTTTATTGAGGAAGTCTATAATAGATGACTGTGTTCAATGTGTGTGAGTTACAGTACAAGAAATTAGAATATGTATAGTTATTTATGTCAAAACAACGTTAGACTTCCAAATTTACGCATATAGTTACCGAACGTTTTAGTTACAATAAAGAACTACGTATATTTCAATATATATATATATATATATATTTGTCTATCAGATAAAACAAAAGTGTTAGGTTGGTGGAATGAAATGTGCAGTGTGATGTTTAATGGGAAACTCACCTCAGCAGCACCATGCAGGTATGGACTAAAGTCATGTGCCTAACGTCACAAGCTCAATATATATCCAACAATCAGACTGGGGATACTCAGACAGTGAGGAGGCAGTGCGTTGTTGAACAGGGCCTTATGAAACTGCACCATGGAGAACAAACAATTGCAAATGATTTTTTCTTCCGAATTTGGAAGCACGGTGGCTCAGTAGTAGAGGGCTTACCTCTGGTATATCGGTTCCGTGGTTCGATCCCCGACCAAGTAAGTTTGTTTTGGAAACATCGTGTCCGTGGGTTTTCTCGGGTTACTTTCGTTTCCTTCCATATTCTCATTCCACTAATTCTTCCTTTATTATTCACTTGCCTTATTGCCTTAATCATCATTTCCCTTAGCATAAAGGATATAAACGTGGTACGTTAGACTGAAAGATTTTATTCATTTCATTTTTCTTACGAATTCTAACTGGGGCAGTCTTCGCAGCAATTTGCAGAAAGCATTAACGGTATATTTATGTGAGGAATGACGAATGATCAATTGGAATCTTCCAGTTTCCCAGATTTCCTTCTGATGACACAGCACTAGAAAAGGAGCCCCATTGGCAACGATCAACATCATGTTCAGATGAATTCATCAGGAACATAGTGGAAGCATGATCCTCGGAAAAGATTCGTGCTATTGCAGACGAGTTAGGCATACACGATACCACAGTCGTTCAGCAGTTCTGTGAAACCAGTAAAGTGAAAAGTTGACAGCTCACACTGGCCAGCAAGAATCACCGTGTGTATGTGGAGGTGCGCAGTTCAGGGAGTGCAGGAAACAATCGGGAAAGTTTCCTGCATCGAATTGTCAGTTCAGATGAAAAATTAATCTGCTATAACAATCGTAAGTCAAGACAGTGGTTGGAGTATGACTAACGTCCAGGACGGTTTCTTAAATCACCTCTCTACAGACAGAAGGCATTTTTGCTGGTATGGCGGTCAATGGTGCGAGTGATCCATCGTGTCTTTATCAGGCGAGTAGAAACTACTAATGCAGATCGTTAGATTGCTGAATGCAATTAAATTTACCGCAAACATGTCTGCAAGTATCTACCAATGGCAAACAGACATAGTGACCTCATGTTACACAAGTGTTCGCCTACATGTCACGCAAAGGACGGTGCAGACTATTCATGAGTTGCAAAATGAAAACTTTTCCTCACCCACCGTATATCCCCAATATCTCTTCCACTGACTATCACTTCTTCCGGGATCTCGATCACTTCTTGGGATGAAAGCACTTCCCTGATAAAACATTCGGCTGAGGATTTTTTCGCATTGCTACAGAATCCAATTGTCGGCTAAACGATGCCAAGTGTGTGGCTGTAGACGGGGATTGTTCTGATTAACCAGTATTGTAGTATTTTTCCCCCGAATGAATAATATTCGCGCGAACTTTATAATCAGACTGGCGTCTTTGTGAGAAATTTAACTATTTAGTACCAGTAGAGTTATTATTCAATGAACTTTCTTATTTGTATGTGAAGTATCGAAGCATAATGAATTTTTAAAAAATATACACAGTACTTTAAAGTATTTTAACACTTTCTAAGTATTCACAACTTCAATAATTGACACTTTTTGCTGATTTCGACAGTATCTGACTTAGAAACTGACCAGAAACAGGCCTCAACTCAAGATAATGAGTATTAAGAACACATTTTGTTCAGTTATTATAATATTATACCAGGATGCAAAATTGTTGTAGTAAAATACTGTTTGGGAAAATTGTGTTACTTTTGCTGGAGTAGCAGCATCATTTTCACTTTTATTCCACATTACAATATCTGGTGACCTGCTTCAAAAGCACGTATGTACTTATATAATCAGAGTGTTCCACGATACAGTATTTAATTTATATTTTCAGTTTGAGATGTGCTATGGTGCAGATTCCTGTATATATATATATATATATAAAAAAAGTAACCTGAGTGAAAAACATTATTTTATGGCGATTTTTCCAAATCACTTAGTGTGGACTGTAATGTCCATTTTTGTTTGAAGAACAGTCTCTCGTAAATATTTGAAAGGTGTACTTGAACGCTATTCTTCTCTTAGGATTAGTATTTGAGTCGAAATGAAGTGATAAAAAAACAAGTTCGATCGAAGTATATGTTCAAATATTTATTTTAAACGAAACAGCCGTTATTACTTGCGAAAAATTTAAGCCTCTTACTCTCTTACGGATACACAGCTCAGACAAAGCATAGGTTCTATGATTAAAAAATTATTTTAAACAGTTCAACTGTTTTTCAGAAATTTCGCCATTTTATGAATGCCAAACGGAGAAGTAAAATATTATTGAAATTGATCCCTTCCTCTCTTTAAAAGCCAACTTCTGGAAATCGCTGATACACGTGTCAACTTATTTTTAATTAGTTGAAATACCTTTTCTTCGCATGGGGAGAATAATGTTTATGCAAAATAGTATCCAGCATGTTCAGAGGGGGGATGTCAGCGCTTGTAACTCAGATAAAATTCTATAACAGGGGGACAATCAGGAATAATAAAACTGACAAATCTCCTTTGCATCTTAAATAATACTAAATTTTGCTTCGGGATACATAAATTAAACTCATCACTTGAAAAGTGTGAGAAACACTTGCATGATTGAGAGTTAGGAGGTGAAAATACCTAGAAGGGATTTACCTTAGGAACAGGACAATCAGCACAGTACATCTTTGATGTGTGTCTATCCTTGGTCCTTCCTCAGTGACATCGAAGATGACGACGTAGCTATGGCTAGACGGACGTCTCTCAAATATAGGTGACGCAGCAATAGACTAACTCATGGTGTTTCGTTCTGTCTAGTCAGAGGCGATGATAATGGTGCTTCGTTGAGTATTAGTTGTGGGAACCCGAACTGGTTCGTGCCCACATCGGAGATGATTGCTACTTCGGCGTTGAATCTCAACGTTGACTAGCAAGAGTTCTTCGGCTGTGAGACAACCTCGTGTCTCAAAGGGTGGACTCGTGCACCTCACTGGAATTCTAACCACAATCAGTCACAACTGATCTGATGGATTGGTTTTATTCGGATCATCGAGTGACGTACCTTAGATGTTGAGTTACCTTTGAGAGGTTTGTGTCCGGAGAGAATAGACGTATACTTCAATGGAACCTGGTTGCGGAAGAGAAAGGACTGAGTCCGTTATTTTATTTCTAATATTCTACAAGTTGATAAAGCGAGGATAGAGACTCTACAAGTCCTTGACTGTCTGAAACTACAGCATTGATAAAAAGTTTCAAGAATGAAAGGGTCGTTTTAAATTCAATAATTAAATGTTTTCAAAATTCTTGAGAATTAAATGTTGAATTGAAGTAGATTGCGTACGCAACAATTTTTTAAAGAGTTTGGTTTACTCTCGTGTGTGCGTCCGGAAGACAGAAAATATTAAGAACCACGTCATGGATCACTGTCAGTTATGGCCAGGATGTAGAAGATTTAAAGTTAAGAATAGAATTGGTTGATGGAAATGAAATTCAACTGATGGAAGTGGTAAAAATCAATCATATCCAATTTTTGTGTTAATCACTATAAACCAAAAAACAATAATAGAAAGCGAGAAGTGTTTTCCTGCAATCATAAGAATATATTCCATCTCCACTCCAAAGATCGAAAGTCATGAGAATATCCTGTGGAAGCGCGCCATTACTGGTTAGAGTAGAGCAGAGAGAACTTGAAGAAGTCGATAATTTCAAGTACCTGAGAAGTATTTTGACAAGAAACGCTTACTGCACCCAGGTCAAGAATTGCTATAACCAAAGAAGCATTCAAGAAGAAAAGATCACTCTTAAATAGTAGGCTTAATATTGGACTTAGAAAAACGTTGGTCAAGTACTATATATGAAGGATTGAGCAGTATGATTCAGAGACTTGAACATTATGGAGGGGGCCGTGGTGGCTCAGTGGTAGAGCGTTCACCTCTGGTGCTTGGGGGCCTGAGTTCGATCGAGTTAACTTTGTGGTGGACAAACACCGTGCGCGTGGGTTTCCTCGGGGTTCTCCCGTTTCCTCCCACTTTCTTCATTCCACCACTTCATTCATTATTCATCATCACTGTCTTCTTTCGTGGGACGTAAAACTCAAAAGATTTCATTTCATTTTTTGAACATTATGGAAGTTAGAGAAGAAATATTTAGAGAGCTTCGAAATGGGGCGTTGAAGAAAGATGGAGATAGTAACAAACAAAGATGTTTTAAAACGGATAGGAGAGAAGAGAACGCTTTTAGCCACCATTCTTCATAGGAAGACCAACTAGATTGGACATATCTTGCAAAGAAATTGTCTTCTTCATACCGCAATAGAAGGAAAGATGGAAGGGAAGCGAGGAATTGAAATAAGAAGAATACAACTGATCGATTATTTGAAAAATGGAAGAAAATATTGGGAGTTAAAAGGGGAAGCTGAAGATCGAGGAACGTGGAAGAAACATTTCCAGGTCCAAACCTAAAAAAAAAAAAAAAAGAAACATTAGTTCCAGGGCCTGCCCAGAGGAAGAATACTTAATAATAATAATAATAATAATAATAATAATAATAATAATAATAATAATAATAATATAATAATAATAATAATTATTATTATTATTATTATTATTATTATTATTATTATTATTATTATTATAACAACTCCAATCTCTACTAAAACTTAAGTGGCAGAAATCAACTATTTGCTGTTTTAACATTGATGGTTTTAAAGTAAATATGCTAACAGTGAGAAGAGATTTTCAGCATCTTAAGAATATATTCCACCTCCACTCTAATATCTCTACTGCAACCGAAGTGATAGAACTCTACTACCATTTCTGGTTTCAATATATATTGAGAAGCCATCACGCCATACAAACCAAACTCCTTCATGTGGTGTGCAAGTGACACTGTTACTTGGTATTCATTACCTCACAAAACACACATTTTTGCTTACTGAAAGGCTTCGTTCCGATTCCTATCCTTTCTTTTATTCCCGTTCACGTTTCAGATTTTTTTTTTTTTTAAACAACTAACTAACTCTATGACCTATGGAACCCGGAGGTTCAATGTCGCGTTCACAAAAGCTCTCCACTGACTTCTATTCTTAGTTAACTGCATCCAGTTTCTACTTTGTATTCCTATCTCTGCGAGATCCACCTTAATATTGTCCTCCCATCTGCGCCTAGGTCTTCCTAATGGTCGCTTTCCGATGGGTCTTCCAGTCAAGACTTTGAAAGCGTTTCTACTTTCTTCCATTCTAGCTACATGACCTGCTTACCTAAGCTGCCTAGACTTGACGACCCTAACAATGTTGGAAGATTAGCTGCATGTTCTGCTTTCTTCCCACCAACTCTTAGTTGACACTGTTCCCTTCGTTCCAGTCAACATTACCTTCGTCCTTTTAATGTCTATTGTCATCGACCTTGCATTTCGCACCACTTAGCCAATTATCTCATTCTGTTATAGCAGATTTGTGTTCTCTATTTTAATAGAGATAAGGATCCTTGTTTTTCCTAATCCTCATTTCTCCTAAAATGTCAGACAATAATAAATTCCGGAAATCGAGGAATTATTTTTTTTCGAAATTATAGTATTCTTGATTGTCTCAAATCTTCAGCAAATCAAAAGCGACCAGATCCCGACTGTAGTGACCCCACACCGAAAGTCAACATTTCAACCAAAAACGAACAACCTGTATTTTTCCATATAACAGACTATGAAATGTTGGAACTTATCATTTTCTGCTAATGATTACGGGTTTGTTATTATACTTGTGTATAGGGCTCGAAAAATGTCATCTTTTATGGGTCTTGCACCTAGTTTTAAAAATTGGCGCTTAGTCAGAAAAAAAATTTTTTTGAGCTCTGCTTGCGTATGTTCAGTTTAAACCTGTTAGTATTATTTATTTGTAGTAAAAGAGATGCTAAACTCTTATGCTATGAAGAAGAGTATAAAATTGCAGTAATTTTGAATGGAAAAAATCTGTAGAACCTAAATTGGGCTTGTATACACATGAACCTGTGGCGCAGAAAGCGAGTTGGTGAGCAGCTAAGGGTAGTGAGATATTTAATTTACTTCTTTACATGTTTAATTCATTGTTTACTTTTATACATAATTAATTTGATGTTTGATGATTCATTCCATATGTAATTATAGGAAATAAAAGTAGGCTTTCTTTCTAAAATAAATTAAGTTTTCTCATTTTTGCTTAGTTTAGCAAGCTCTTCATAATACCAAAAATATTTACCATGGATCAATGTAATATCAATGTCCATATACGAGTATATATATATATATATATATATATATTACTTGACCGGGTATAAATTTATCCCCGGTCAAGTAAGTTTGTAATGGACATCATTGTGTCTGTGGGTTTTCTCGAGGTACTCCCGTTTCCTCCTCTATTCTCATTCCACCAATTCTTCCCTCATTATTCACTTGCATTATCATGTGTCTCTCTCAGCCTGTCCTGTCATGGGCATAATCGTTGAACGTTAAAGTGAAAGGTTTCATTTCATTTTATTATATATCAATTTATCAATTCTTCATGTGGTAGGGAATTTACTTCTGAAATTTCCCTCTGGCTTTAATCTGGCAATTTTTCTAGTCCGCAATTTTAGGCAGAACAGGGTTCCTTATTTCGTCTAAAATAGTGGACGTACACTATTCCTAACGTAGTGAGCATACGTAGATCTTATCAGTTATGTTTCATAACTGTAAGGGGGCCGCTTTTACTCAGCAGTAGAGCGTTCAACTCTGGTGCATGGGGTCCTTGGTTCAATTCCAGTTCGCGCCAGTTGAACTTTATGGTGGACAAACACCGTGCTTGTAGGTTTTCTCGGGGTTCTCCCGTTTCCTCCCGCTGTCTTCATTCCACCATTTCATCCATTTCTCATCATCAGTCTCCTTTAGCCTATGCGGCAAAAACGTGGGACGTAAAACTTAAAGATTTAATCTCATTTTGTTTTTCATATCTGTATGATATGATTAGTTGGGCGAAACGAGGGTTAGGCAGTCAATAGGACACACGTTTCATCCCATACTCTTTATATCTTTCCCTAAAGTATTTATTTTAAATGTTAATTTTCGCTCCAGATTCCGATTTTTTTAAAAAGTAAAATGGGGATACTTCTTACTCTTTCTTCCTCACTAACGAAATGTTATCTTCACTGTGTCTACCAGTGTTCCCAACTTTTTTGTCCCCCCCCCCCTTTTGTGAACCCTGCACAATTGACTGGTCTGAGGGCTGACCTCTTCTGCGATTTCAAATACAGATTGACTTCTTAAATCTTATGTTTATTCCATCAAAACTCAAATATTATTGGAATGCAGTGTAATTTTGACTAGTTTTATTCTTAATTGAACCACAGTTCTTACTCAATAGTTATTTTGTGTTTCTACGATATTTAATTAACACGTCTTTGTTACAACGTTCGTAATATTTGTCATTACTAATGTAGTATATTTCTGTAATTAGTTTACACACTCATTGCTCGATCTTCACTGGTGTGTACTGTACTGCTTATTTCTTCTGAACCGATGTTTAAATAATGCTCACCCTCTGTTGAATTTGTCTCCAATTTCATTGTTTTTTCTAAACTATTTTAGGTTTTATTCATACATGTTTAATATGAATTTGTGATCCTCCATGTCATCCCACCGAGCTCACTCACTTCAGTCAAAAGCGTATTTTGAGAGTGAACACTACACGTACCTCCTTTTACTTTTTCTATTTGTCCTAAGTAGACCAAACAAACTTTTCTTTTCTAAATGGAAACAGTTCTCTTTCAATTCCTTATTTTGTTTTGACACAAAAATTTTTTGTTTAATATTCGAAGTACAATTCATTTTAAAACATAACTTCCTCAGTAATTGCAGACGTGCAGAACACTCACCCAGTAACACTTTTCCTTCAGACTCTATCAAGTAGAACTACAAGAATTACAAACCACAAGTAATTACGAGTAATTGTGAATGTGGTGACATTATACAATTATTTAGCAATGAGAGGATAGCTACTTTCACGCGAAGATATGAAAAGAAGATTTCATGTTTTAAAATGGAGAACTCTGACCACATTTGTAGTTATTCCGTTTGTGTGTGTGCGTTAACAACAACTTCTTTCTTTCGTACCTCAAATGTTTAATTAACTTCATTTGAATACTGTCTACAACAAAATATTTTTTAATTATGTATTGTGTACACAGTTACTAAGTTATGTCTGATTACGCATTAGCGTTGCAACGAAGGCTGTTTCCTGTGATGTCGAAATAGCGAAGACTGTTTAATTATTCTGACATAAATCTACGTGCTCATAAAATTTTCAGTTAATATTGAACTTTCCACTTATTTTGAAGACGCAAAATACATGGATTTTAAGACAGATTACTTCAGTTTCTTAATCACAGTTTTCAAGTCAGAACCCAGAGAAAACTTTTTAGTTAAAATGTGATTATAAATTTCGGTGCATAATTCAACATCTTACTTCATTAATATCCACTAACTTCGCAAAACAAAGTAGAGAACCAGGGCTGAAACTTCGAAGCTAGCAAGAGTTGGTATTCCCTAGTTGCGTGTACATCTGCTCAGTAGCCCGGATGTTGGCGTCGCCATTGATCGGTTCCACGCGACGATTCCGCGTGCTTGGTTTGAGGTGACCTTGAAAGGTGAACGACCTTTTGTGAGTGGGCGGAGCGAAAAGAGGCTAGAGACCTCGATCGCTTACTTGGTTCAGCCTCCAAACGAGGTCACACAACATGCTATTGCAGGTCGATCGAGCGGAGGAGAGAAACCAGGTAAAGTTGCCTCAGGGCCAAGGTCGAACCACAAGCCTGCAGAACACTGCGGACGAAAATTTACGTCAGAAACTGAAATAATAACTGGGAGAAATAGGTCACAATCCTAGTGGCTAATTTTGTAACATAGATACTAAATATAAAATAACAGGAATATCCTTTATATGGATTTTTTATTTATTAAGTTCCAATTACAATACCTGCGAGGTCAATTAACCCTCGAATTATTAATAATATTCGATACAATCAGATAAGAACTGGAAAGAATTCGGTCAGGATCTATATTTAAAGATACAATCACGGCATTTGCCTGGTGGAACTAAGGAAAAATCATAGAAAAATCTCAACTGGGATTGCCGCTCATCGGATTCGAACCAGGAGCTTCTCAAGTGGGAAGTAAGCACTGTAATCACTTGGGAATGGTAGTTAACTAGAGTTTATTATTAAGCGTACCATCCTAGCATTGGTTTGGTGGAATTGAGGGGTAAACTCTGGATAAAACCTCAGGATTGCTGCGGAATCAGCACAGTAACCTTCCGATTGCGAAGCAATAATGCTGACACTTGGTCTGTGCCCGCTTGGTAATATATATATATATATATATATATATATATATATATATATATATATATATATATATATATATATCATGTTAACACTAAAGGTGTCCGCTTTGGACTAACCTCACTCAAACTGACCCTCACAACATCATTTCGACCTCACACTCACAACATTCTTTCGAATCACGCTCACTCGATCTTACGCTCACATAATCTTTTCGACATCACGCTCATTCAGCCTCACGCTTACATCATCATCTCGACATCACGCTTACTGGATCTCATGCTCACATCATGATTTGAAACTCGCGTTCACACAACCTCACGCTCACTTCGTGTGGGTGAGATCGAGTGAGCGTGAGTTCCGAACTCATGAGTGCCGGCCTCATGAATCCGGGCATCTTTTGGCAACACACGAGTATCCTGTTAAATGAGACTTTCAGTTTAATTTCACATGGTTACTCATTTTCTTTTCATATGGGACCGACTTTCGTTAGTCAGAATGTTCTACGGACAACCTTACTCAACACCCGTCTGGAAACAAAATTATGATTTTTAAAACGTTTCGAGTAATATTAACATTATCCCAATATATTTTAATAGTATATCAATATACCAAAATATTCTACCAGGATACCAACATATTTTTATGAGGGCACAGTGGCTCAGTGATAGAGCGCTTTTGTCTATTGAATGGGGTCCCTGGTTCGATCCCGATCAAGTAAGTTTGTGGTGGACTATATCGAGTCCATGGTTTTTTCGGAGTACTCTAGTTTTTTTTTTCTACAATTTCATTCCGCCAATTCTTCCATCATCATTCACTTGCCTTCTTCAGCCTAAAGGGCATAACCGTGGGACGTTAAACTGAAAGAAAGAGACATTTTATTGATTTTGCAGAATTGGAAATTAAATTAGAAATTAAGAATTAACGAGAAATTAACACGTAGCAGAGTACCCTACATGAAGAGGGTTGTTTAGAATATTGAAAGTAACTGATTGGTATGCAACCAACATTACGTTTAGATACTAATAAGATTGCATATCACCAAGAAGCGATTTGTCTATAATAACCCTCTGTGGGAATACATGAGACACTATATCTTCGAATCAACTAAATGGATCACTCCATTAACAAAAAAAAAAAAAAAAAAAACCTCGATTCCCAACTTTTGAGTATCTATGTCCTGGATAAAATTGATGGTTATCCATGAGGTAGTTCTTAAGATTTTTTCTCTTCCGGTTGGACAGACAGACAGTTTGTTTCGTAAATCTAATTCCTTGTGAATGATTATATAGCTCATTAGAAAACATTTGTCATTTTAATGTTTTTCTCATTACTTGAAGATGAAACGTAAACATTTTCGTATGTTAAGATATTGTCTGACGTCAAATGTCAAGGAAATCCCTGCAACGAAACTTCTGTCATAACTACAACAGATAACAAGACAGCTGCATTGTTTACAGTCGCTTCTTGTAGAGAGTGTAAGAAAAAAACATTTACAATCGATTATTATATGTAGGAATCCCCATATACTAATTAGAATTACCGTATGTCAGAATATATTTCTTTGTTTTTGCGCCTACTGAAATGATTACATTTTGTTTCCTTTGACTAGTTGTTTTATCTGTTGATATGGTAGTCGTGTCCAATAATCAATTACACGGGTTGCCAGATCTTCCAACGCTGTTTGAAATATATTCTACAATCCAACGAACTAGGTCTACAGATCAGCTTAGCGAAGAGTCTTGCGACTAAGGTGTTCAATTTAACTGTAAGCGGACTATAAGGACATATCTATAGGACCACGCTTTGAGAAACGCTGTAAAGAAGACGGGTGATAAAGTAAATTATGCTGAGTAAAGACCGGAAGTTATGACAAAATAAAATACCAAAATTCGCAGGCAAAATTGAAAAAAAAAAGCTCTAAAAATGACAAACTGAATTCCAAATTGGCACTTTATGTGGCAGAAATGAGGATATTCGTTTTACTTTTAAAACTTCGTATTAGTAAGTAAAAAAGAAAAAAATCTCTACTAACTACGCAGATTATTAAAATTAATAACAAAATAATGATGAATAAAATAATCATTGCAAGTATCGCTAATTTCATTCATGATCTTGGAATTATGAGAAAATAGAACACATCATTAAAAAAAAAATGTACGTAGTATATAAATATTAGGAGTTTCTGTAGCACAAGAAGAGCTTAATGGAAATAAGCCTTATGTGGCGAAAAGCTTTTGACCGGGTCAATTGGACGAAACGTACTTAAAGAAATCGGAGTCAGCTGGGGAGATCGACGACTCATTCAAAACCTGTACATGGTACAAGTGAAGTTGCGCTTGAATGAAAGAAAAACCAATAGTGTGGAGATTGGAAGAGGAGTCAGACAAGGATGTAGTTTGTCGCCCTAATTATTCAACATTTACAGTGAATGTTTAATGAAGGAAGCATTAATGGGAATTGGAGATTTCAAGATTGGAGAGCAGTTTATTAGCAAGATCAGGTATGCAGATGATACGGTTATAATAGCTAAAACCGAAGGAGGACTACAGGAAGTGATTGACAAAATAGTTGACAATGGAAAACTATATGCAATAGAAATCAACATTGAAAAGTCGGAAGTCATGAGAATATCCCGTAGAAACACGCCCTTACAGATCAGAGTAGAACAAAGAGAACTTGAAGAAGTCGATAATTTCAAATAGCTGGGAAGTATTTTGACGAGAGACGGTTACTGCACCAAAGAAATCAGGTCAAGAATCGCCATAGCTAAAGAAGCATTTAACAAGAAAAGGTCATTCTTAACTAGTAGGCTCAATATTGGACTTAAGAAGAAGTTGGTCAAGTGTTATATACGGAGCATTGGATTGTATGGTCCAGAGACTTGGACATTACGGAAGTAGAGAAGAAGTATTTAGAGAGCTTCGAAATGTGGTGTTGGAGAAAGATGGAGAAGATAAAATAGACAGAGAGAGCAACAAACGAAGATGTTTTTAAACGGATAGGAGAAAAGAGGACACTTCTATCCAGCATCCTTGGTAGGAAGGCCAATTGGATTGGGCACATCTTGGAAAAAAATTGTCTCCTTCACACCGCCACAGAAAGAAGGATGGATAGAAAGCGAGGAATAGGAAGAAGAACACACCTGATCGATTATTTGAAAAATAGGAGAAAGTATTGTGAGTTGAACGAAAAAGCTGACGATCGAGAAGCGTGGATGAAACATTTCTAGACCCAAATCTAAAATTGAAAAAAAAAATTCCTCATTAGTCGTAGGACCTGCCGAAAAGCAGAATACATTAATAATAATAATAATAATAATAATAATAATAATAATAATAATAATAATAATAATAATAATAGTAATGGTAATAGTAAAAGTCTACCTTACTCTTGGGGAAGCAGTTCTGCTATACAGCACATAGTTGACATCTAGTTGCATGAAACAATACGTTTACTTATTTATTTATTTTTAATTTTCCACCGTAAGATTATGCGGTAATTCAGCTCCTGGGGCGAACCAGCTAGAAACCTTAAATTCTTATCCTAGTGAGTGACAATGCATTCCACTCTGTCTATGCATTTCTCATTGCAAGGAAAAATTTAAAAGAAGAAGCAGTCAGGAAATGGCAAATATGGCAATTAATTTAAGAAATAGCATTTATCAAAGATTTTTCTTTAAAATGACAAAATATGGAATTTATGTTATTTTGCCGTAACTTCCGCTCTTTAATGATGAGAAAGTGGGTAAACGAAAGAGAGTGTGAAACAGCGAGAGGATCTCTAGAAAGTGTACGTACATGATTGCTAGATTATTATTTAAGAAATTAAGTATGTTGTAGTAAGATCAACTGTTCCAGATAAACCTCCATGAAACCAATCACCATACTCTTATTAAGATTCGTTACTGCTCTTAGGTCTAATTGCATAACCTAGAATATCATCCACGAACATTTTTATAATAGTAAATAAAAACTTCAGTAACTATAAACTGTTCCAAAGCGAAGGACAAAAGCTGTAAACAAGCGGCAAACAATTAATTTTTATGTTCAATATTGGCATTAGCTATTCTCAGTTCCTTAACAACGGTCAAACAAAGAGTTCTTCAGTGTGTAGTCTTAATAAAACACAGCTCATAAACGAACTTAATATACAGACGCCACTTACTCGACGCATGGTGGCAGACTTGCTTCTTCTCCATAAAATTATCAATGGAAAAATTTAATCCGAATAATTGGTTTCTGTTCTCAGTTTTCCTCGCAGTCATACGTTATTAACATATGTAACAACCAGACTATCAATTGTACAACGTTCGTTATACTTCAGGCTGACGTCATTGTATAATAGTGTATCGTGTAAAATGGACATAGATCTGTCTCTGACACATTTATAAATAAACAAACAATGGTTTATTTATATAACAATGGTTTCCCATCACAAACGCGTTATCTGTGGTATTCAACACTAGATTCTAACTATTCTGTAATTTCAAAGAGGACGCGTGGCCCTTCGTGACCAAGTAGTTCCTGGATTCGATCCGTGATGGGGTTCTTGCCTGGATGCAAACTCGAGTAGCAGTTCGGATCTCATTTTAAGCAATAAATTTCCGTGTAGCCTTGGCGCTAGAAAGGGACATTAACGAACCAATTAATGAACACAAT
This sequence comes from Thermobia domestica, assembly GCF_964235325.1. Lineage (NCBI taxonomy): Eukaryota > Metazoa > Arthropoda > Insecta > Zygentoma > Lepismatidae > Thermobia > Thermobia domestica. The sequence goes on along the minus strand of NC_137468.1, from coordinate 167,560,069 downwards.
GAACATAAAACCCGGAACAATGGGAAGGAATATTGAAAGTACTTTAAGGTTAATACGAATCGTAGATAACATGTCAGACGCCATTTTAAACATATCAGTTTTCTTCAACATGAAAGGAACCAGAACAACCATTACATTGATTATAATAGCCTCGAGATAATCCATGTTGCGAATTTCATGGCAAATATTATAGATTTCAAAATAACCGTACAGCAAAATCCATAGGATTGAGGTTAGGCTAACGTGATGATAACCCTAGGAAGCTTCATTCTTACTCTTCAGCATCTAAAAATGTCCCATCTAAACTTTAAAGTACGATTTTTGCATAATGTACAATTGGCGAGTTGACCTACAGTCAAACACTACATTAATTGTATAGTAAAACACTCGTACTATTTCAGTTGCGATTTCAAACAATATAGATTCTTGTTTTTAAAAAGCGTAGGATAAAGTTCTTGCCCTCGATTACCATCTACATTTTAAATGCTAAGAGTATGAAATGAAGGTCTGAAATATTCTGTTAACTGATAGATACGCATTTGTTATATGAAGGATGTCTTTTTTTTTCAGTGAATGAATAAAAAGAAGTAACACACCGAGTTCTGTTTAGTTGATATGCTTTGATACTGTACATTAACAAATTAATGATGCGTTATACAAAATCGGTAGTATACATTAAGAAAAAATCTGCACGAAACGTTTTCTTGTGACAGATTTCCTCTTGTCATGGTATTTTATGTGTTATTGACTTACGAAATATTGTTTTGTTCATAAACTCGTGATTTGAAGCATGCTAACATGTCAGTAAAGGAAATAAAATTGTACGTGCGTGGGATTATAATGGTTTAGTGCTAGAACTCTTATATCTGGAGTAAGGGTTTTTTAATTTTATCCTAGACCTTGTGAGTTTTTTTTTTATATCATCGTGTCTATGGGCTTTCTCGGAATTCTCTCGTATCCTTCTATTTTCGTAGTTCACTAATTATTTTATAATTATTCCCTTTAATTAATCACCCGTCTATTTCTGGCCTTAAAGTCATAATCATAAAATGTGCATTCTTAGTTGCTATAATATGTTCAGTACTGCAGAGGGATGCAGCCCAATTCTAAGACTGTTACAATGACCATTGTATTTTTTTAAATTTGTCTTTCTAAATGTAATATGATATTAAATTAAATTAAATTTCTCAAAATATACGACACTCAAACAATAACTATTATAAATTTCTGGCTACTCATCATGAAAATTTATCTTTAATTAATTCATTGTTTCTCAGAATTGTATGATGCAATTCTATGATACGTAGCTTTACGTCTCAGATTGTAAAACTGTTATTTATGTAACATGTAGAATGTGATTGTACACGCTAAAATTGGATTGTTATGTAACGGAAAGTGTTTTATTACATAAATGGAGCAATCGGACATCTTATCTTTCCTCAGGCTGATTCCATAACCTAGTATTTTAACACACATAATATCGAATTAGATTAATTACGTCTGTTTATTGTGCCAAAAGAGAAAAAGCTCAGTATTCAATTTCATATAGAAACCAATGGTTCTGAATTCAACAGAAAACGAGAAAGAGAAAACATTAAGATCTTCAGAGAGTCGGAGTTTAGGAGTTTCAGAACATCAATTTGACATTACATTCCGGGATGATACATGTCAGCTCACGTCAACAGGGACAAAGTATGAGTAATGAATCAATCTAAAATTTAAAAGTCAATCTTAAATCTTTGAAGTTCTAAGTTGGAGTTCCAGAAGGATTGTCTGATTCACTAAATGTGACTACTCTCAAAGCTACAAGCTTCGTGAACGGCCAGAAGGAAGCTAGTCCGTAATCCAATGAAAATAAAAATGAAATATTTCCATTTAACGTCTCACGATTGTGCCTAGGAGAGACGAATGATTAAGGCAAGTGAATGATGATGGAATAATTGGTGGAACGGTAATGTGGGCGGAGACGAGAGTAACTCGAGAAAACCCTCGGACACGATGTTGTCTACCACAAACTTACTTGAACAGGTATCGAACCTGAATCCCAACAACCAGGGGTAAACGTTCTACCACTGAGCCACAGTGTCCCCCAACCCCGTCCCTAATCCAGGACAGATGGAAAAATGCTGGCGGACTTAATTCTAATTCAAAGACTGAGCTGTGCTGAATCGTGAATGTGGCTAAAGAATTTTAATCTCACAGCATTATTTGTGCAAAGAATTGTGTTGTCATTAACTATCAGAATGTTCAAATACAACTCATCACGCTGCAAGAGTATTGATACTATAATTCACTACACTGTGATACTAAAAGTCTATCTTATTAGAGTGTAGTTTTTTTTAAAAATATATCTTTATAAGGCTTTCATTTAATTTGTGAGCGTCGTAAAGGAGAGTGTTATTAGGTATAAGTAGGATAAGAAATCTCACTCAGGCGAGGTTAAAAGCTACTAAAATCGAATACTGTTATACCACTGTATCTAACGTTGTATAATTTAATACTGCACCAACGTTTACGTGCAATTGGGATTACAATTGCGATTGCCTGCAATTGCATTTGAAGCAACTTCAGTTGTATTTATCATGAACAAAACTATCAGAGTTATTTTTTTTAATAAAATCATTCTAACATCAGCATATATCAGTATACTACATTTTTTTCTATTTATACGAGAAAAATGAATAATGTCGTTCCATATTCTAACACCTATTCGTTTACACGTAGGTTTTTGGTGAGGTTTAAAACTACCACTAACAATTTTCAGTTCGCTTGTTCAAAAATTTTTCTAGATCAATAAACACAAAATATATCTCTTTTTTTTTACGGAGTTCCCCTTTTCTATAGATCTTTCACCAATTATTCTTAATAAGCTAATAACATCTCTGATACATCTCTTCCTCTCCCTAAACCCAGGTTGTTTCTGCTCAAATTTCTCATTTGTTATTCCATACACTCTTCTGTTCAATATTGGAAGCATAATTTTTGCTGCTCGCGATTTGAGCGTAATAGTTCTGTAGTCATCACATCTTTTTTGGGTTCGATTTTTTAGCCAACTGTATCTTCGTCGTCTTTGAAAAAACTTCAGGCCCCTTCTCTTGCTTATACATTTCATTACAGAGCTGAAACGATTCTTTCTTGCCCTTTTCCTCTATTTTCTTAATTAACTCCATTTGTCTACGAGGGTCATATTATTACAGGACCAATGACGTGGTCGTGGAGAATGGTCTATATTGCAAAGGTTGATCTTGCATGGATGTCAGCGTCCTAGTGTGGTGGAGAATGGCCTATATTGTAAGAGTTAATCGCGGTGGAGAATGGCCTGTACTGTAAGAGTTAATCGCGGTGGAGAAAGGGTTATTCTGGAAAAGTTAATCGCAGTGAAAAATGGCCTATACTGTAAGAGTTAATCGCGGTGGAGAATGGACTACACTGTAAAAGTTATTCATGGTGAAGAATGGCCTATACTGTAAGAGTTAATCGCAGTGAAAAATGGCCTATACTGTAAGAGTTAATCGCGGTGGAGAATGGACTACACTGTAAGAGTTATTCATGGTGAAGAATGGCCTATACTGTAAAAGTTAATCGCAGTGAAAAATGGCCTATACTGTAAGAGTTAATCGCGATTGAGAATGGACTACACTGTAAGAGTTATTCATGGTGAAGAATGGCCTATACTGTAAGAGTTAATCGCGGTGGAGAATGGACTACACTGTAAGAGTTATTCATGGTGAAGAATGGCCTATACTGTAAGAGTTAATCGCAGTGAAAAATGGCCTATACTGTAAGAGTTAATCGCGGTGGAGAATGGACTACACTGTAAGAGTTATTCATGGTGAAGAATGGCCTATACTGTAAGAGTTAATTGCGGAGGAGAATGGCCTATACTGTAAGAGTTAATCGCGGTGAAGAATGGCCTATACTATAAGAGTTAATCGCGATGGAGAATGGCCTATACTATAAGAGTTAATCGCGGTGGAGAATGGCTTATTCTGTAAAAGTTAATCGCGGTTAAGAATGGCCTATACTGTAAGAGTTAATCGCGGTGGAGAATAGCCTATACTGCAAGGGTTAATCAAGAGTGGAGGTCATAGTACTAGCCAACTGCATGAAATTCAAGTCTCAGTTATGATTCTGAGTCCACATAATAGTAGATCATGCTTCTTATAGACACGGTGTTGCGAAAGGACATAAAACAGGAAGTCGACTCATACCCTTCTGGTTCCAAACTTATGATAATATAAATCATACTCACCTTTGAAAGATTCATCCGGTCTTGACTAAATTTTGCACCTTGGTAAGCCGTGATTTGCTTTCGTCTAAATATGAAATCACATTCAGTAGACTGTGTTCGTTCTGACTTCAGAAGATTTATTTATCCAACTTAAGAAAATGAAAGACTTTTTTTTATGAAAGTATTTTATTGTAATATATTGTCGATTCATTGCTGATATATTAAATACTGCTAATATTTAAAAGAATGACAAATCTTAGGTTTGTTCTTGGCTTGCTTTTCTCTGTCTCTGTCGTGCATACATGCATGATATTTGTAATAGCTGTACACTGTGCAACCCGCCAATCTGTTATGTACATCGTGGTTGCCTATGAAATAGGCAATTAGTCTCAAACGCTACGGTAACGAGTGAAAATCAATTTGTGGCAGAACAAGAGGGAGTACTATTTGTTCACAGCGAGCACATATAATATTGTTGCTAGAGTTATTGCCAATAACAAACTAGAGTAAACAGGAAGTGTGTCAACAGTATACTGACTGCGAGCGAGAAACGAGTTCAATAACACATTTTGTTGATAAACGAATCTAATAGCTTTAAAGGTAAAATACCCATGTATTCCATCAATTCTTTTCAGAAAAAGTCAAGCGGATCTGCTTAATTTTGTTTTTTCACTCAAACATGTGTAGAAAGTGAAAGCAGTGCTCTAGCATTGAACGTGGTTTGTATTTTTGCGTGGGACCGAATCCTCCGACCATCAATTTGCCAAATGAATGATATGTTTAAATTAGAAGTCAGATAACTTATTTCCAAAATTATTCCTTATCTTCAGTGGTTAGCTTCTGTTTAAAATGAAATTAAAATTTTCAGTTTTACGTCCCACGATTATGCCCGTTAGACTAAGGAAGACGGATAATTAAGATAAGTGATGATGATGGAAGAATTTTTCGGATAAGTATGTGGAAGGAAACGGGAGTATCCCCGAGAAAACACACGGACACGATACTGTCCACCACAAACTTACTCGACTGGGGGATCGAACCAGGGACCCCACGCACCAGAGATAAGTGTTCTACCACTGAGCCTCTGTGCCCCTAGCTTCAGTTTTAAGTGGCTTTTCAGCAGTATCTGGTAAGCTGTAAATACATATCTACAGACAAATAAATACATGAATTTCAAAGCGATTTTCCATTGCCGATGTGTGTAAAAATTAACTTAATTTGATTCAACCTTATTGCGTAGGTTTGATAGCTACTTAAAAGAAAACATAATCTGCTTGCTTATACTTTGCATACCGTCATTTATGTTTATTTGTTTAAAACCTATCGATTTTATTATATTAGCAAAAAATCTATTAATTTCTATTTAAATAGCATTTATTCGTTTTATTATGCACAATGTATTGATTTAGAGCTTTGTGCGTAACTTAGCAAAAAAAAAAAAAAAAAAAAAGCCTGCACATCATGTTTTACACGTTAGTGTAGGAGATCAAGGCCCACCACAATGTCAAGTTTGATCCGGACAGATGAATTCGGTTAAACTTGTACAGATATAATATCCTTGATCTTTCAGAGAAAAATTAAATTAAGGAGGAAAATTGACGGAGTGCATATGTAGTATGTGTCCAATATTCAGTGTCAAACCATAATAAAAGGAAGAGTTTTCTTTTCGTTTTTAACTTCAGCAACACGTATTATATAAATAGTATGTCACCCTATTGGAGAAAAAAATCTCCCTTTGATTTTTTCAAATGTATACTATGAGTGTACAGTCCGCAGCAAAAAAACCTGCAACATGAGCATGTAAGTTTATTGTGAAACGACGAAGTTATTTGCTACTAAATAAGTGCGCACGGGAGGACGCTGAATTTTCTCCTGGCGTGATTCATGCCACTTAGACGTTATGTTGATTCCCTGCGCTGTTAGGCGTAGTTTCACAATAAACTTACATGCTCATGTTGCAGGTTTTTTGCTGCGGACTGTACATTCCATTTAAAACATTCTAATCCACATTTTCATTGTTTACTTTCGTGTGCCTCAAATGAATGTTCAATAAGAAAATTATTCCATGATTTTTTGTTGTAGGTAGCAACCACAGAAATTTTTAAGCAAAAATTTACCAAAATCCAAATTCTAAATTTTTATGGATAATAACTCGAGAATAAAAGGTCTGTTTATCATAATGTTTCGTATGCTTACTAAACCCGTCAAGCTCTACCTCCATGCCAAGTTTGAATAAGATGAGATGAGTTTCGTCGATCGCAGTAGTACTATTCCCCTTTGGCATGACTGAGTCAGTAAAAATGGAGAGGTATCGTACCCCGGGTCAGCGTACCCTTATCCCGGGCCAAATTTTGGTAGGGGTACCTATTTTGGGGAGTCAAAGCTCGAGGTCAAATTTTTGGCATAGCAGGGACCAAATTTTCGGAAGGGTAACTTATATTATAACATCACTACTGAACAATCCTCTTCTATGAGATAGGTGAAATGGTTCTCACTAACAATCCAATGGGCCTGTGTTGGGAAAGAAGGAAGTCCTCTCAATTACCAATAAAGGAATAGAACTGGGAACCTCTTACATCACCTCTTACCTCTTACATTGAATTCAATACATCTTTACTCATATTATAACATCGCTACGGAAAATCCTCTATGTGATAGGTAGCATGGTTCCATAGTTAGTTTGTAGGAGATCACTATCGCATAAAAAAGTATTTTACTAAGTTAATTACAAGTTCAATGTTGCAGGCACACGACTGATATGATGGTAACCAAATACCACTAGCACGGTTTAAAGAGAAGGCAAGATGACTGAGGTATGAATTTTGTCTGAATAATTACAAATATGAGTTTTTATTTTTAATTAATGATGTCACAGATTAAGTATTAAAGAAATAATGTTGCATTCTTTTCCTATGACAAATAAAGTATGAAATTGAAATCAGCAGAGAGTATTCATTGCATCTCGTTACGAACCTAGTACAGGAAATAATGGAAGAAATCTCTCCTCCCTTACCTCTCACGTAAAATTTCGTTTACTACTCAAGAGTTGTCACTTTTACAGGTTATTTTTGTTACGCAATTTCAATATAGCATAGGGCGACTCAATGTTTCTTTTCTTCATACCACGTAACTTACGAAGAGTTTGTTAGTGCAAAGGGATGTGTATACAAAGTTGGTTTATTGGCCGGTTAAGAGTTTAATGTCCTTTTAAGAACCAGACAGATGATCCCGAGGGCGTCAGTTTTGAAGGTCGAGGGGTCTAGGTCTGTCCAAATTTCTTGAACCCATCGGGTATGGACCACTGTGCTAAGAAAACGAAACACATACATTTGATTTCCCTTCTCTCTCTCAAAGTTATTTAGAAACCTGCACCTCTGCGTATTCAATCAGGTACAGGTGTCCGAGGTTCGACTCGGGGTTGGGAAAAAACATTCATACGACGTTGCTTACAAAATACGAATGAAATAACTACACACAATTTCGTAGACATCAGGCGGGAAACTTCCAAAACTTTTAGAACAAGGAAACGCGATTTTTTGAAAGCTAAAATTAAGGAACTTGAAGATAATAGTAAAAATAAAAACATTAGGGACATGTATAAGGAGATCAACGTATTTAAGAAAGGCTATCAACCTCGTGCTTATATATCAAAGAAAGCTGACGGAACAGTTCTCACCGATACAGATACCATCTTAAATAGATGGAAAGATTTCTTTGACGATTTGCTGAACACGCAGCCAAAAACTAATGTGCATGGAGAAAAGGAAATACTCACCGCAGAACCGTATATTTCAGAACCCAACCGAAAAGAAGTAGAAACCGCTATAAAGAAATTAAAGAAACACACATCTCCCGGTGTAGACGAAATTCCGGCTGAGTTAATTTTAGCTGGAAGCAAAAAATTGTGGAACAAGATACACAAACTCATTCTCCTTATCTGAAACAAGGAACAATTGCCACAAGAGTGGAAAGAATCGCTCATTGTTCCAATTCACAAGAAAGGCGACATAACTGACTGTAATAATTGTTGAGGCATTTCTCTTCTGTCAACATCCTATAAAATCCTTTTAAATATTCTATTAGCAAGATTGACCTCATACGCAAATGAAATTATTGGAGATTATCTGTGCGGATTTAGGCGAAATCGATCAACTATCGACCAAATATTTACCATTCGACAAATACTCGAAAAGAAGTGGGAATACAATACCCCGGTACATCAACTATTTATTGATTTTAGAAAGGCCTACGACTCGGGTAGGAGAGAAACATTAACAACGTTCTTACAGAACTTGGAATACCGAGAAAGCTAATTAGATTAATTAAGATATGTTTAAATGAATCCCAAAGTAAAGTCCGGGTAGGAAATTTTTTGTCCACGAGCTTTCACGTCGAAAATGGCCTGAAACAAGGAGATGCGTTGTCGCCATTATTATTCAACTTTGTTCTGGAATATGCTATAAAGAAAATCAAAGATAGCAACCAGGGCCTAGAGTTGAATGGTATTCACCAGGTTATGGCATATACTGATGATGTAAATTTAATAGAGGATGATAGAAAAACAATAGAAAGAAATGCAGAAATCTTATTAAACGCTTGCAGGGACATGGGTTTAGAAGTAAATGCAGAGAAAACTAAATACATGGAAGTGCGTCGGGACCGTAATACACCAAATTATGGATGTGTTAAAATATTAAATAATACTTTTGATAAAGTGGATACTTTCAAATATCTAGGATCAGTATTAACAGACGAAAATCATATTCACGAAGAAATTAAATGTTGACTAAAAGCAGGGTATTCGTATTATTACTCACATCAAAATCTTTTGTCGTCGCGAATTCTGTCGAGGAATTTGAAGCTTGAAATATATAGAACGATAATCATGCCTGTTGTTCTGTATGGTTGCGAACTGCGAAACATGGTCACTTACTCTGAGGGAAGAACATAGACCGAAAGTATTTGAGAACAAGATCCTGAGAAGAATATTCGGACCCAGGAGGAACGGGAATGGGGAATGGCGGAAACTTCATAACGAGGAACTACGTAATTATACGGTTTACCAAACATTGTTAGGGTCATCAAGTGTAGGAGGTTCAGATGGGCAGGCCATGTAGCTAGGATGGAAGAAAGTAGAAACGATTTCAGTCTTGGCTGTAAGACCAATCGAAAAACGACCATTAGGAAGACCTAGACCTAATTGGAGCTTACTACCACACACTGACACACCTAACTGATCTTTACTCAGCGCCTATAACGCAGAATCTAACTGCTAGTGTTTCGAAGGATGGGGGCGCTGTCGGCAGAAAACGAATTTTACACGGGAATGACTCCCCCTACAGTGGTCAGTACTTAGTCCTGTATATGTCTACTAAGTTTTATGTTGATCCTCGCGTTCGAACCGAAACATGTCCCATGTAAGAAGTCATGCTAGTGTCAACGTGTATCGACTTTATCTGCCATCTAGAAGAACCTATGTAACTATTTAATGGACTGGTAGATCTACTCCATGTTTCTTTATCTGCGACTCTGCTACATAGTGCAATTCGTGTCTCCAGGGAGAACCCGAAAAGTATACAATTATAGATATACAGGGTATTTCAAAGCAACACCGACAGTGTTTGGGAGGTGACTCCTGACACCAAGATAAGACAAAAAGTATAAACAAACCTGGCTACACAAATACTTCCTTTCGGATTACAGGCTGACGAAAACATAACAAAAATGAACTTTAAAGGTCCATAGCTCCAAGACTATGGGACCTACCGTAGTCGGGTCAATATTTCACTTAGGAACTAATGTGTGCACTATCCAAATATCCAAGTTTCAATCCTGTGGTATTTCAGCAACAATTTTTATAGAAGTAGTTGGCAAGTACTTCGTACTATATGCTCGTAGCCAAACTCCCTCTTTAAAAATTGTTGTGTGAGTACGCTGAGAAAAAAAGGACTAGGATTTCCGTATGGATACATCGTATTTACGCGGGTGCGCTCCTTAAGTAATGTAATTTCATGTATAAAAGTACAGCAGGTGGGAACACCATGCCAAGTCTGGAGTTCCGCGTCGAACTAGACTCGCTGTGATTGGATAATTTTATTCCCATGATTGATTTCGTGTTAAAAACTATTACTCTCGTAAGGTAGGGAGTCACAGATTTAGAAAGAACCAAGAGGGGACACTCGTAGGAAGGTAGTAACAACATTATATACCTAAGTTACCACCGTGGGAATGAGTATTTCGTTAATTCTATATTTGGAATGGTGGTCCCACAATACAAAATTTTTGCTGGACGGTGGTGTAGATCGTACTACTGATGAAACAACATTACTTAATGTGGTGAGGGGCGTAAGCTGGTAAAAACAGCATTTACATGCCGACTGGATTATGCATTTTTCTCCGTGTACCTTAGGATTCTGAAACATGTGTTTTTGGATAGGACATATGTTGGTTCATAAATGAAATCTTGACTCGATTACGGTAGGTCCCATAATTTTGAAACTATAAACCTTTAAGGTTCATTTTTTCATGTTTTCGGCAGTCTATAACTTCGAAAGGAAGCATTTGTGCACCCAGGTTGGCCTATACTTTTTGTCTTATCTTGGTGTCAGGAATCATCTCCCAAACGTTGTCGTTTGTTGTTGTTTTGAAATACCCTGTATATATATATATATATATATAAAGGTAAATAGGGGGAATATAGGCAGTTTCTGAAATAAAGCTCTGTATTTCAGTAATTTATTAAACAATTGAATCAACATTCGGTAATAACAAAGCTTATATATTATGCCATAGAAATATTAGCAAACATTAGTACCTTACGCTTACTGTTTAGTACTACACTCATAATTGCGACACATGTGAAATAGCCTATATTACCCCAAAATTAAGGGTAATATGGGTTAGAGTGTAGGGAATATGAGCAATAGAAGTACATTAACTAACCATCTCACAGTACACATAAATTCTACAATAATAAGCTTTAGAACAAAAAAAAGTAGTGACAAACATACTCTTATAGACAATATTAGGAACTCAATATTACGAAAAAAATGAAAAACATAACATGGAACTGGTGAAGTTAAGAATTCTGCTTAAGGACACTGAGGACAGATAAACTTCCTCTTGGTTTCAAAATGATCACATGTAAAACATCGTATACACTTGACCCACTCTTCTCCATTGAGAGTCAGTGTTATTCTCAGAAATTTCGGTGTTCATCGTCGTCTTATCTTTCTTTGTCGTTGTAGACTTCCTTCACTTCCTTCTCTTTTTCAACATCAGAAGATTTCCGTCTGCCGTCAATTCTTTGGAACTGCCTATTGTACCTAAAATTTACGTGAAATATTATACGTGTTTTACTGTGTAACAGGAACTTTGAATGTGTTTGTTTTCGATTTTTTATTTACTATTTTTCACGCGATGGGACAGGACTCATACTTGCGAAGCTTGCCCACTGTTCAACCTGTTGAGCCCTATGTTTGAAACGTACCATGTATCGCTTTCACGAGACCTTTTGTCTCTTGACCATATTGCCCACGTACCCATATTACCCCGAATGCCTCATCTCATATTACCCCATCTTGTTATATTTTATTTGGGTTTGCAACACTGTTCGTACACGATTCTGCAGCGCGCGCCATGCCTTGCGAACAAAGGGAAACACCTTGGACTCTACACACCAGTAACCAAGTTTTCGTAATTGTTTTATATATCCGGACAATATCTTAAATTTTATAGGTGCAGAATAACAACAGGCATTTTATGGGATAAGAAAATTGTACATCACTTATCTTCAAACCATTAATATTCTCTTAAATTTCTGCTTCCACGTTTCATAAAACTTACAGTCGCAACCAAGAATCCAACAGTGGTCCCAACCCACGCAACAAGATATTTCATCTTGTACTTGCTGTGCTAGGAGGAGGAAACTTATTTCCACCCATATTCCCCGATTCCCATATTCCCCCTATTTACCTTATATATGGATTTATTTTTACCTGGAAAATAGCAGTCTTTTGTCCGTGGGCGCCATTTCTTGAACGTTGTATATCTATATATATTTATATATATTTAAACGTTCCAATTTCGAGAGTTATTACAAAAAGAAAATTTATAACTTTTCCAGAATATCATCCGTGCTCTGTCAATATGGAAGTAAATATTTCTTGTGGAAATTATATATATATATATATATATATATATATATATATATATATATATATATATATATATATACAGACTGTTCCATAATTCGTGTTATTTTCTACAGTGCTGGGAGAAGATGAAGTTTATACACTATTAATGTAAAATTTGGCACTCTTATTGAGAAATATCTGAATTTTTCGAATTTCTAAAGAAAATAAGAGAAAATTGCTGTTTAGCCCCCCTTTTAGAGGTGTAAACACGAAAGTTCATTTTCCTTATGGGAGATACAATGTTAAATTTTAGAAGCAGTTTTCTCCAATAATTATTCGTGAAGATTTTGGAGCAAATGAGTTGTATTTGTTACAAAATGCAAAAACACTCATTCACAAAGCTAGTAAAGCCGTCTCAAACATTATTTTGCGAAGGTCCCTCTTTTGGGGGGCAAGGGGCGTAAAAAGGTGGTGGGTGGTATGTTATCAAAATCCCAAAATTTATTTTCAGAATGCCAGTAAGCGTGAGATTAATCACAAATGTCACATAATTAATACTCCAATGTCCTTACATGTAAGAGTGACTGATAATGGAGCTACAGCCCCCTTTCAAAAAAAAAAAAAAAATCACCATAAATATCCTTAGTAGGGACATACGAGAAGAAGGTATTTTTGTTAATTAATTTGAAATTTGGCGTCATTGTATCAAATGAGTATGCGTTTTTCAAATCTGGAATGTTATTTTGATAACGCACCACCTTAGGGGGGGCACAGGGGGCGAAGCACTAGGTGATGGATCTTTATAAAAATTCAAAATTTTGTTCCGGAAATGCCAGTGAGCGTCAGATTTTTCACCACTGTCGCAGAATTAATATTCTAATGCTCCTTGCATGTGCCAGTGACTTATATGGGGCTATAGCCCCCTTTCAAAAATAAAAAAAAAATCACCATAAATATCCTTAGTAGTGACATACGAAAAGAAGGTACTTTTTGTCAATTAATGTGTAATTTGGCGTCGTTGTAGCACAAAGGTATGAGTTTTTCACATCTGAAATGTTATTTTAGTGACCACTGCCTTAGGGGGGCACAGGGGGCGAAGCATCAGATGATAGACCTTTATAAAAATTCCAAATTTTGTTCCGGAAATGCCAGTGAGGGTCAGATTAATCACAAATGTCACAGAATTAATATTCCGATGCTCCTTGCATGTGTCAGTGACCAGTATGGGGCTACAGCCTCCCTTCCAAAAATCATATTAAAAATTCACCATAAATATCCTTAGCAGGAACATACCGGAAGAAACTATTTTTTTAAAATCAATTAAGTTAAATTTGGTGTTATTGTGCTAAAAAGGTATGTGTCTTTAATATGGGATGTTACTTTGGTACCGCACCGCCTAAGGGGGCACAGGGGGCGAAACATGAAATGATGGATGTTTATAAAAATTCCAAATTTTATTCAGGAAATGCCAGTGAGCATCAGATTAATCATAAATTTCGCAGAACTAATATTCCGATGTTTTTTGCATGTGCCAGTGATTGATATGGGGCTACAGCCCCCTTCCAAAAAATCACATAAAAATTAGCCATAAATATTTTAGCAGGGACATCCGAGAAACCATTATTTCTTGTCAAATTAATGTAAAATAATTTATCTTAGTAAAAAGATACGCGTTTTTGAAATATAGAATGTTATTTTGATGACACCGGATTAGGAGGACACAGGGCGCGCAGCATAAGCATTTGAATCTTTATTTAAAAAAATCCAAATTTTATTCTGAAAGTGTGAATGAGTATCAGATTAATCACAAATGACACAGAATTAAGATTCCGATGCTCCTTGCATGTGCCAGTGATTGATGTGGGGCTACAGCCTCCTTCCACAAATCACGATAAATATCCTTAACAGGGACACATCGGAAGAATCTACTTTTTAAAAAATCAAGTAATGTGAAATTTGGCGCTGGCGTTTTTTTTTTTTTAATTCGGTATAATTTTGAAAAAGCACCACCTTTAGCGGCAAAGGGGGCGGAGCATAAGATTGTGGATCTTTATGAAAATTCCAAATTTTATTTTGAAAATGCTAATGAGCGTGAGATTAGTCACAAATGTCACAGAATTAATATTCCGATGCTCTCTGCATGTCCCAGTGACTTATATGGGCTACAGCCCCGTTCCAAAAATCACAAAAATTCACAATAAATATGTCATAATTAATATGTAAGTTGTCATTATTGCAAAACGAAAAAAAAAATATACAATAAACCTGGAAATTACTGTAAATTAATAACTTCTGTCAGTGTAACTGATTATGCATATAGCTTTGTTGTTATGGTGTCACTAGGACATAATCAAAGAATTTTATATTTTTAAAAATCAATTAGGGCTCTATTTATAGCAGAAAATCTCACACACAAATCACCTACGTATTTTCTACACACTTAAGCAGAACCATCTCGAAATAGAACACAAAATGACAATGGAAAACGTAGCAGGAACCAAAAAAAAAAAAAAATCTTAATGAAAAGTAAGATCTTAAAAATTAAAAGTGAGCTTTAAGTTTCAATATTGTTTGCTTTATTCGTAAAAAGAAAAAGCATGTATTTTCATTACTTCTTACACAATAACCGTATTATCCAACTTACCATATAACAACTTACTCGTATGTACTGCAGACGTAATACATACCGGCACACGGTTGTAATAGAAACAAATGTTTCCCGAGGAATAAGAATCAGTTGCTGGAAATTATTCTTTGTTGAAAACAACTCTTTTTGGCTCTACTATCACTAATTGTTTAAAAAGATCGTTAACCTAAGTGTAAAACCCATAAAACTTACTTTTATTCAGCATGCCCTCCTGAACGAGCAAGGCATAAATTCATGCGATTTGCTAAAGAAACTGTGAACACCTTCTCCAACATATCTGGAGTGATCATCTCTATACTGTGGACAATCCTCTGTTTCAAGTCCTCTACACTGTTACATGATTTTTGGTAGACAATTTGTTTTAGGAATCCCCACAAGAAAAAATCGCATGGTGTAAGATCCGGACTTCTTGGTAGCCATTCGACACTTGACCCCATAGAAATAATCCGTTCCCCAAATTTCTCTCTCAAAAGATTTATAGTCGTATTTAACTTCTCGATAAACCAGTTACAGAAATAAACACGATCACCATAATCACTTGCACACAATTCAGAAACCATTCGGACCTTGTATGGTTTTACCTTCAATTTTCTTAAAATTTTTTGTAGCGTAGTTTTCTTAATGTTTAAGCCTAAGCTTCGACGAGCAAGGGATTTCCGCGGTGAACTAGTAACAGATAACAACCCCTGTCTTTTTGTTTCTTCTGTAGATACATTTGGAGATCTTCCTACACTTTTTGTAGATGCAAAATGGGCAGTGTGAAAACAATTGCTGCGGAACTGTTTGTACAAACGGTGAATTTGCATATCGTGTACTTTTAATCCGAGTTCTTTAACTATACGGGATCTTGTTGCTCTTGCAGATTTTTCTGAAAAAATGTACCATTCAATTACATTAGCACGCTGATCCTGAGGTAAAGACTGCATGATCGAAGGACACTACAGTATGAATGCACTCTTAAAGTAAACTGGAAACGACAAGTAATTATCAAATGATTAAGCCAGTCTATCCCCGAGATTCACCTACTATGTAATGCCCATTTCCGAAGAAGTCAATCTAACCTAGGTGTTGATTACAGACACGAAATCCTATTGAACTGTCAACACGTTAACTCGTAAGTCGTTGGTGTATTGTGATAAGAAAAGGTCTGAAACTGTTGTTAGCACACATGAACAAGAAGTTGAGTCAGGAATTAGAGGGTGTTTTATAAACAAAAGTTTGTTGACATTGCTTAAAATCAGCTTACAGTGGGACGCCAACAAATGATTCGGACGTGTTCCAGTGCTTCTTAAACACACATCTCTTAGCATGCATTCTGAATAGGCCAGAGAGAAGCATGGAAGATAATAAAACAAAGTGGTGTGATTCTTTAAATGATTTTGGGACCGGGAAGGGGGAATTGAATCACTAAAGTGGTCGCTGGCACATGGAGGTAGCTTCTAAGCATTAATTTTGGTATATTTCCAAATATTTTGGGGCTCACGGGAAATAACGAAAAGTTTGAATTTTTCTTACTGCCTATCTTCCCCAATTTGGCTGTTTGGCGTAATAAAACTAGAAACGCATGTACCATCATAGATGAAAGGGGAGAAAGAAGAGGAATGGTATCGTATTTTTTACCCAAAACTGCTAATTTACAGCAAAATTCGTATAAGTATAGAGCAAACTGCTTTCCGCATTTTACATTGAAACTACAGTTAGGCCAATCAAATTTTGAGTTGACGCCACTAAAAGAGATCAACACATGACCATTATCATATTGTCGCTTTAGCTCTTTTTCTAAACAAACATTTTTCGACAATAATGCCAAATTTCACTTTAATAATGAAAAATATTTACCTTCTACCAGTAGGTCCTTGCGTATAAGGACATTCATAATGAATTTCTATTGTTTTACGAAAGGGGATTGTAGCCTAATATCAGTCACTGGTACAGTCCGCAGCAAAAAACCTGCAACATGAGCATATATGTTTATTGTGAAACGACGAAGTCTTTTGCTCCAAAATAAGTGTGCAGGGGAGGACGCCGAGGTTTCTCCTGGCGTGATTCATGCCACTTAGACGTTATGTTGATTCCTTGTGCTGTTAGTCGTAGTTTCACAATAAACTTACATGCACATGTTGCAGGTTCTTTGCTGCGGATTGTACATGGAAATAGCATAGGAGCATTAATTCTGTGCGCCTTGCAATTAATTTCATGCTCATTGGCACTACTAAAATAAAATTTGGAATTTTTATTCTTCGGCCCCTGTGCCCTCCAAAGCCAAAAATTACCAACCGCGCCCTTTGCCCCCTGTTACCATAATAACATTTCAGATTTGGAAAATACATAACTTTTTATTACAATAACGCCAAATTTCACATTAATCGACCAATAAAAAAAAAGCTTCTTCTGGTATGTCCCTGTTAAGGATATTTATGGTGAATTTTTAATATGATTTTTGGAAGGGAGGCTGTAGCCCCATACCAGTCACTGACACATGCAAGGAGCATCGGAATATTAATTCTGTGACATTTGTGATTAATCTGACCCTCACTGGCATTTCCGGAACAAAATTTGGAATTTTTATAAAGGTCTATCATCTGATGCTTCACCCCCTGTGCCCCCCTAAGGCAGTGGTCACTAAAATAACATTTCAGATGTGAAAAACTCATACCTTTGTGCTACAACGACGCCAAATTACACATTAATTGACAAAAAGTACCTTCTTTTCGTATGTCACTACTAAGGATATTTATGTTTTTTTTTTATTTTTGAAAGGGGGCTATAGCCCCATATAAGTCACTGGCACATGCAAGGAGCATTAGAATATTAATTCTGCGACAGTGGTGAAAAATCTGACGCTCACTGGCATTTCCGGAACAAAATTTTGAATTTTTATAAAAATCCATCATCGAGTGCTTCGCCCCCTGTGCCCCCCCTAAGGCGGTGCGTTATCAAAATAACATTCCAGATTTGAAAAACGCATACTCATTTGATACAATGACGCCAAATTTCAAATTAATTAACAAAAATACCTTCTTCTCGTATGTCCCTACTAAGGATATTTATGGTGATTTTTTTTTTTTTTTTTTTTTTTGAAAGGGGGCTGTAGCTCCATTATCAGTCACCCTTACATGTAAGGACATTGGAGTATTAATTCTGTGACATTTGTGATTAATCCCACGCTTACTGGCATTCCGAAAATAAATTTTGGGATTTTGGTAACATATCACCCACCACCTTTTTACGACCCTTGCCCCCCAAAAGGGGGACCTTCGCAAAATAATGTTTGAGACGGCTTTACTAGCTTTGTGAATGAGTGTTTTTGCATTTTGTAACAAATACAACTCATTTGCTCCAAAATCTTCACGAATAATTATTGGAGAAAACTGCTTCTAAAATTTAACATTGAATCTCCCATAAGGAAAATGAACTTTCGTGTTTACACTTCTAAAAGGGGGGCTAAACAGCAATTTTCTCTTATTTTCTTTAGAAATTCGAAAAATTCAGATATTTCTCAATAAGAGTGCCAAATTTTACATTAATAGTGTATAAACTTCATCTTCTCCCAGCGCTGTAGAAAATAACACGAATTATGGAACAGTCTGTATATATTCTTGAGAACGAAAGAAAATTGGAAGAAATACATATTTCTTCAATCGCTTTATGAACACACAAACTGAATAGACTTTTTTCCAAGAACAATTTCTTTCGACATGTGCTTCCTGTATGTCTGAAAGAGAGAAGCAAGCGATACGTTGATGTTAGAAGTTTTTTTTCCACGTGAAAGAGTTAACCAAGGGAACAGCAATAGATGAAATTTTCCATCGACTATTGAAACGAAGAGATCTGTAGAGACTACTATTCTTTGCCCACGTTGTACCTGCGCGTGATAACTTTGGGAACAAGTATTTAATTTCCTTGGTTCCGCCTCTTTGCTCGACTCGCTAAGGCGAAAATTTAATCTTTACAAGAGCTTTCGGTAGTTTTCTGCCACAAGTAGGTCGAGCCTCAGTTGCGGTTTCTTCAAGTGGTGTTGCAATCGATCCTTGCATTGAGGGGATAAGGGTTTCTGCAACAGGCAACCAACAAAGAAGGGTGATAGGACAGAAGAATAGACAGAAAATTGCTCACAGAACAGACGTGATTCAATCCAGCTTTTTGCGTAACTATACTTTGGAAACTGTAAAGCTATTATAGAAAACTGGTTTCTCAAAGTAGATAACAGTTGCTGTGTTATTTCCTCCGTGCAAAATAATAAAGGAACCAATTGGTTTATTTTCTTACTCGCAGAAAGAATCGACCGTTCACCTTCCTTCTATTAAGACGGAGCAGAAGTGGAGACAGCTAATTTGATGATTTATCATGGACCATAATTAGGAGGGTATTTCCAAAGTTTCCGGCCCGACATTGATACATTGCGCCTCAAGCCGGTACTAAGCCGGTCACAACATATAGCGCCATCTGTGTAATTTATATAATAAAAATGAAAGTGACTATGTTTATAACTTAAGAGTCTTCATCCCGGCGAAATTAAAATACCGCTAATTTTACAGTAATTATGTGATATCTTCAAATAGATAAAAGATAATTGAAATATGGAACAAGGGCGCCCTAGACAATATTACTTTGCGTGAGGTACCGTTATCACAAGTCACCTAGCGGCTTTCCGTTTTCAGCTGTTTAGAAACGCGAAAATAAATGCCGATTTACAAAATGGCTCGAAATCGAAAGCAGATAAGTGAGTCGTGATAACGGTTTCTCATGTAAATCTCTCTAATATTGTCTAGGGCGCTCTTGTTCCATATTTCAATTATCTTTTATCTATTTGAAGATATCACATAATTACTATAAAATTAGCGGTATTTTAATTTCGCCAGGATGAAGGCTCTTAATAAATCTTGAACAACCCGACCGATCTCGATCAAATTTTCAACATACAGTAGGTAAGGTTCGTTCCGGTCATGCTTTTTATTATTTCACTTTGACAGTACAACTTAGGGAGGCGGCATATGACCGATATTAGTGTCGAATCATAGTTTTCGGGGTCTTTGGGATACTTCCAGTCCCATTTAAATCCAGATTCACCCCCACAACTTGGGGAGGGGGATATATATTGACCGATAATAATAATTTATATTGACCGATATTACTGCCGAATCCAAAGTTTTCGGAGTCGCTGAGATGAAGAGTGACACTTCCGATGCCGTTTAAATCCAAATTCAGTCCACAGTAGTAATATTTAATTTTAAAGACAAAAAAAGTCATCTATCAGTGAGCGTTTCAGTAATAATAATATAAAGTGGCTGACATACTTTTCTTATTTTAACCGTGCGAAGTGGATATTTGACGCTAGAAAATAAATAAATGTTGTATCAGTTTGAACTGTCTAGCTGTGTCAGTTCGTTGGAGGCAGTCACTCTGCGTTGAGCTCGAATACTACATGACAATACGCCAGCCCACACGGCTTTTGTTACCAAGGCTGTGGTGCTAAATCTGGGGTATAGGTTGGGTACTGAATCTTTGACAACAAAGGCGTGTGCGCTGGAGCATTGATATGCAGTATGTGAGCTCAACGCACAACGACTAATTGAAATAGCTACCTCCAAAGAAGTGACGCAGCTAGACAGTCAAAGCTGATACGTTATTTCTTTCTTACATTTCCCTCTCATCTATGAAATTTCTTTTAGGAGAAAAACGGCGCAATAATTCAATATAAATCGCATATACGTTAATATAGCTGTACCGATAAAAGCTTCGTAGCAGAAATAAATACTGCAATTGAATAAAGTACGTATAGAATTTTATTTTATGTCAGTATGTCCACTATATGCATATATGTTTTTTCCTGTTTTCATTTGCTTTTTTTAAGCGTATGTCTACCTTCACTAACAGGGAAATTCGGGAGAAAGCACTCGTGTATAGAAAATTATGCATGCCGTTTGAAAGATCAAATTCATGCTGATTACAACAAACTAATAAAATTCCTGTACGGTTGAAAACTTTTCGACAGGTTCAACGTTAAATGCACGATTTGCATAGATTTTGTGCAACCATTTCATGTATTTGGATTTCGACCAATCAAGGATTATGGCAGATTTGTACATAGTATAAAACTTCTTCATCCGGACGTTATGATGTACCAATGAAACAATCAAATAAATTTCGTGTCCATGCTAATAAATCAGTTCCTATCACCGCGATATATCAAATTGTTTCAATTTGCGTTCCGCAAGGCAGGTTAGCGAACAAATTATATATCTTTTGAATCACCTGTCGAATTTGGTTTTCGCTTTGGTTATCGGAACTGTTCCCTTGACGGATGCAACGCAGTCGCACATATCAAATGTTCATGGTACAAGGAAGTCTTTTGCCTCGTCATTTCTTCATAGAAGAGAAGAACAACAGTGATCAATTTTCATTTCTAATCTATAATTATTGTGAACAATATAATGACTAATTTTAATTAACAAATCCGTTAGTAATTGTAAAAGTATTTTTACGTTACCTCCGATAGATTTCAATTCGTATGTCAATATTCGTTGCTAATAATGTTGTACGTAACACGTTTAAATGCGCACATACTCATGTTTTCATATAAATTTCCATGTTGAATCTCTCGAACAGTTCTCAACCGTACAGGAATTTTATTAGCTTGAATTGGTTTTTCAAACGACATGCTTAGCTTCTCTGCAGGCGAATGCTTTCTTTCGAACTTTCCTTGTAAGCGGAAACCTATCTTGAAAGGCAATTTTTGCGAGTCCTGTTCGATTCCGCTAAAGACAGTTTTCACTCTATTTGGTAAGTTTTGTGGCAGTGACTTTTTTTTTTTTTTTTTTTTTTTTGTGTGTGTGTGTCCGGTGTGTTAATTTACCAGATCCCTTTCAGTTTTGGTGAAGTAGGAGCAGGAATTCGTAATATTCGTAGAAAATACGTGTTAAGTACCGCACCCTGATGTGATGTACAACTGGAGATACTCTGTAACTGAGTACCGATAAATCATATGTAAAGCATTACAAGCAGTAATTGCGTAAGGAGTATGTGTGTCACCGGAGGAAAGAGCAACAATATGCTAGTTGACAATGTTCATTATTATTGGCAATGAACATCATATTTTTTTTAGTGCAACAAAAAATTTGTTCTTTTTTCGATTTTTTCGAAAACTACGCATGAGAATTTACCATTAACCATGTTATCTTATTCAGCTTGATGTGATCTATGGACTAGTATATGTCTTTTATTTGATCATTTTTAAAAAAATAAATTCAAGCATTTTAGTTAATGGATTTTTTTTTTTAAATTTCCCATAAGTTTCCCATAATTTTAGGCTATATGTCATTAACCTTTAATCTATCTTATATATGGATTTATATTATATATAATTATTTAATATATATTCATAGTTTTCGGGGTCCCTGTGATGAACAGTGACACTTCCGATGCCGTTTAAATCTAAATTCAGCCCCGAAACTTGAGGAAAGAGACGAGAGGTATAAAAATGATCGAAAGTGACCGATATTCGTGCAGAATCCATAGTAATTGATCGAAAATTACCGACATTAGTGCTAAACCCATAGTTTTTTAGGTCAGTGAGATGAACAGTGACACTCCAGATGTCGTTTAAATCCAAATTCAGTCCCGAAACTCGTGGGTGGAGGATATTTATAGAAGTGATCGAAGATGACCGATAGTGCCGAATCCATAATTTTCATTGTCACTGAGACGAACAGTGAGATTTCCGATGCCATTTAAATCCAAATTCACCTCTTTATGTCCAAAATGAAACTATTCTCCCCGTAGGAAGAACGGGTATTCTGCTAGTATATATATATATATATATATATATATATATATATATATATATATATATATATATATATATATAAATATTGTTTAGAAAACTCCAGTACAAACACTGCAACAAATAACAAAAGTTGAAGGGAAAAATATGGAATGCTATTTAAATGCAAAAGTATTGAGATTTACAGTCTGTTTCATAACATAATATTTTCCAGTTTAGCATCGAATAATTGTGAGAATACTATGTCACGAATTGAGTATTCTTAGCGAGATATGTATACAATAATGACCACATTAATTTAACGTTGAATGGATTAGTTTGCAACAAACAAACATATTATACGTATATGCTTCTATGTATATATATTTTTAAAGTAGTTTTATTTTCCTCCATGAAAATCCAATTTCTAGACAGAGAGAGAGAAACTTGCTTGACTAATATCTGTCTATTTTCCCAATGATTTGCGTATTGATTCTCTAGCGAAAAGTGGAATTTCAAAACACTGGTTCAATTTATATATAAATCACATGGGATCTCTGTAGCTGAGTATTTTTAATGCCATATATTTGAGAAGGGGATAAAGTTAAATCTCATTTTGATTTGAATGTGAATTTTGAAATGAATTGGAGAGAATAATGTTTCTGTTCTGTTTGTTTTAATGTAAATCTGTGTGAGTTGATCTTAGTATAATTAAGACGTTCTTTTCTTTGCTTAATTGTGTTCCTTTCAGTGAAGACTGCTCTTAAATTAGAATATACAGCGTTTTATTTCTAAAAATAAAAGTTTAAAAAAAATGATCAAGACCACACCAGCGCTCATTACTGCTAAGAGACAAATTAAATACTCTTTCAATAACTCGGATATAAATATGTTAAAATTGTTGTGATTCATTTAGGGCATTCCTGTCTCAATCGTGTATAAGAATAAGGAAGCTACTGAGCTAATGTATTCTTGAAAAATTAAAAGAATAATAATTTAATGAGTGCAAGATAATACGAGGGCTATCCAGAAAGTAGATTACGTTTTGGAATAAAAAATCAACAAAGTATAGGAAACAAATTTTATTATATACAGATGAAAGCCACACACAAATACTACTTTTCGACATAGTCACCATTCAAATTAAGGCATTTATCGTAGCGATGTACGAGCTTGGAAATTCCTTCGTCGAAAAATTCGGCCGCCTGCGACTTCAACCACTTCGTTACCTCTTCTTGCAGCTGTTCGTCGTCATCAAAACGCTGCATAGCCAGCCACTTCTTCATTGCTGGGAATAGGTGGAAGTCGCTCGGTGCCAGGTCGGGACTGTACGGTGGATGAGGAAACAACTCCCACTGAAAAGATTCAAGAACTTCACGCGTGACATTTGCCGTGTGGGGCCGGGCGTTGTCGTGAATCAACAAGATCTTAGAGCTCAACATTCCTCTGCGCTTGTTTTGAATTGCTCTTCTGAGGTTTTGCAGAGTTTGGCAATACCTTTGAGCGTTTATTGTAGTGCCTCTTTCCAGGAAGTCCACCAAAATCACACCTTTTCTGTCCCAAAAAACAGTCGCCATCATCTTCCTTGCCGACATTGTTTGCATGCATTTCTTGGGTTTTTGGGGAGAACCTGTGTGCCCCCACTGCATTGATTGCAATTTCGTTTCACAGTTCACGTGTTTCACCCATGTTTCGTCACCAGTAACGATGCGATCGAGTAAAGAGTCACCATCCTTATTGTAGGCGTCCAAAAAGTGCAACGCTGCAGCCATTCGCTGATTTTTGTGGTCCTCTGTCAAGATTTTTGGAATCCATCTTGCACAAAACTTGTGGTAACCAAGCTTTTCGCTGATGATTTCGTGCAACAAACTTCGCGAAATTTGTGGAAAACTCAAAGAAAGTTCCGTTATTGTGAACTTTCGATTTTCACGGACTTTAACATCGACTTTTTCGACAAGTTCGGCAGTCACTTTGCTGGGTCTCCCACTTCGATCTTCGTCGTGAACATTGGTTCGGCCATTTTTAAATCTTATGACCCACTGTCGCACTCCACCTTCAGTGATAATGTTGTCCCCATACACTTCACACAGCTGCCGATAGATTTCTATCGGTTTACAGTTTTTTGCTGTCAGAAACCTTATTACTGCACGCACCTCGCAGCTCGCGGGATTTTCAATTAACGCAGACATTTCAAACCGTCACAGTATCTTAACGGAGCACAGCACGAACCTCTCACTAGCACGGCTAGATGCCGACTGAGCTGCGCAACGCTCTGACCCCAAGATGGCCGCGCTAGCCCCGCCCCTAGCGGACACAGACGAAAACGTAATCTACTTTCTGGATAGCCCTCGTACTAGATAAATACTATGCAGAGATAGTGTTTTGTAATATTTGATCCCTCCACTCCAATTTTGGACCTCTCCCAACAACAACAACAACAACAACAAAAATTCTGGGTGCGCACCTGAGGGTTACTGCCTTTAAGAGTTTTAATCCGGCCCTGTTGCCTGTGTCGGATACGGTACAACATGTTAGGAGTATGTCCATTTTGGGCATACGTAATTTGAGGTACGAGCATGTTCATATGTGGCATATGTACTTTAAGGTAGGAGCATGCTCATTTCTGGTATGTGTAATTTAAGGTAGAAGTATGTTAGGTAATTTGAGGTCAGCGCTGTATATACCAAGTGTTTGTTCTTCTAGACGATGAGACGATAAGATTAAAACTGTTTTCATTAGAAAACGAATTTGTACATATTGCTAAACGAGTGAGTTTCATTTTTCATTATAAAATTACGGAAAACTTCCAAACTATACAAATTCACTAACGAAGCATGAAATAGTAGCTCTTTAACTTCTGGTTGCAATAGATGGATAATGCCGGAGATAGAACGTTTTCTTGGATGCTGCATTCTCATGGAAAACAGTTTCTCGCTATTCCGCACAATTATTATTACTCATATATAGAAACCAATATTGAAACAAGAAATTACATATATTATTTTCCACTATGTCTGGTTTCAGTACAAAAATAAGAACAGAGATTAAATATATTATTGTGATCTCAAATTCATATTTGGGTGATTCCACGAAAAAGGGAAATTTTCTGTCACGGGCATTTCTTCAAACTACTACTAGAAAGAATCGCCTCATTTTTATTTTGTTTGGTAGTAACCGTCACAAAGTAGGTATGCCATGTATAACAGTTTGCAAATGTAACACGAAACATACGTAAAAAAAATAATTATTACCCAATTTCTCAACACCGTGGGCTGTCACAGACTACAGTTGACTAATTTTAATCAATAAATTACAACTGAAGTTGCAAATCAAACATCATTTAATGGTAATTAAATGGAAGAGAACACTTCAATGTTTCAGTTTTGTGGAAAGTAAACCTTTATAACGATTATTTTCGAAAGCTTGACTATGCTTCGTTTCTGTCACCTCTATTTCGTCTCAACTCCATGGCAATAGAAAAAAATATCATTGCTCTCAACAGATAGCATGGTCGTCCACATTGGCAACACCCACAAGAAGACAAGGCAGACATGTTTGACTAAAGAACAGAAAAAGTTGTGTGCATGTGTTAAAAGCTATAGGAAAAACATTTTTGTATGTGGAAAGCAGATGCGTACATTAATTGATACTCAACACCATGGTATTTATTACTGAATGTATTTGTATGGTATATACCTTCCTTCCCTTGAGAAACCTACGCCTTAACATAGAAAATTCATACACAATTACTCACATATACTGGTTAAAAGGTGGGCCGGTAAAGATAAATTATATTCAATTTTCTCAACTCCATGTCCATTTGAAAACTAAGGAATCCACGGAGTTGAGACAAGTTCACGGAGTTGATAATCCTATAGTTTTGTTATGCACATGCTCTTCCAAATATTTGTTCTTTCAACATATTGATAGAAATAAAGCTCGTTTATGGTCTAGTGACTAGTACGCTCGCCTTTCGTGCGTGATTCTGGGTTTGTTTCCCGGTGGAAGCTCAAAAATTAATGGTGTTTACTTCGCACAGTGAGGCAATTGAAAAACTCATTTGAGTAGAGATGTACTGAAACCTGATCGCGCAGACCATCACAACGGCCGTAGGAGCCGACACCCTGACCACGTGTCATTCACACTCAAAGGCCGGCTGGTGGATCCTAGCCCATTTAAGGAGTGTTTCGCGGAAGTTCAGATTTGGGGCTATCAGGTAGCCGGAGGTAAAACTTCAGTCAAGTCAAGATGGTGTCTGTTTTTAACCTATTGACGTCTCAATCTATAAGTGTTATGCGCACCAACAAAAAGCTTTTAAAGAAGCAATAAGAAAAATATTTTTGTGCATGGAGAGCAGGTGCGTAAATTAATTGATATTGGTTTATTTCCTCTCTTGATTGATTGATTGTTATATTAGTTCCTAAGTGAGGTCGTGACCAGACTACGGCAGGTCTCATAGCTTTTTAGCTATGGACCTTTAAAGTTCATTTTTTTCATCTTTTCGGCAGCCTATAACTCCGAAAGGAAGCATTTGTGCACCCAGGTTGTCTATACTTTTCGTCTTATCTTGGTGTCAGGAATCAGCTTCCAAACGATGTGTGTATTGTTTTGAAACACCTTGTATATATACCAAATATACAAATACACTTATCAAATGTTGAAAAAGTATTGCACTTTCGATGTGTTGACTTGATCACACAGAGAAGACAGACGGTTTACATAAGCTCAGAAAACAAATGAAGTAGATCATAGTAGACAATTAGACAATTATAGACAACTAGACAAGTAGACAATTATAATCTTAATCACTTATAAACCAAAACTTATCACCCAGATGTATCACGTTTCTCAACTCCACAGCAATTTTCAACTCCGTGTTCACTAATCTCAACTCCGTGACCTATGGTCTCAACTCCGTGGGTGCTGAAAAGTTTATTATTTTTTATTTACTACACCAACAACGATTCAGCTCTGCTGAACACCTAATTAACCTGTACTTAGTAGTAGTAAGTGCATCTGATATTTTTTTTTTTTTTCGAAATAGGCGACCATCAACGGAACAAAAATTTTCCAAGTGAAAATTTCCCTTTTTCGTGGAATCACCCATTTAAGAAAGAAGTTCGTCGCTTCCAGTTACCGTTTTCGCCTTATTGGAATCAATATTGGGATCGGAAGTGGTAATTTATCTCTATATTTGTGTTTGCTTTAGAGGAATAAAGTTGTAGTTCACTTACTTTCTGGTAAATGTACCTACTTTCAAACTAACAATTATCTAAGTGAACTTTTAACATTTTAGCACCTCTGCGTCGGATTTACTATTTTATAATTTAACCACTTACGCCCACTTTTATACATTTACCTTTGAAACAGTGTTATGTTACAAATTAATGTAACGTAACTTCATACAGAAGGAAGCTTGGTGCACGGATGTAGAAAATACCACAGTGAAGCACGTAACTTTAGCTACTTACTCTACATACATTCAGAAATAATAATGACAACAACTTCATACTAAAATATTCCATTAACTATATATTTGAGTTGTCATCCAGTTTGCAATTTAGGTACAGTTGGTTATTAAACATCAGATGTTTGATCCGAGGCTTTATTCTTTACAGATGTGTGTGTGTGTGTGTGTGTGCGGTGGCTCAGTGGTAGAGCGTTCACCTCCGGTGCTTGGGGTCCCTGATTCGATCCCAGCTCACGCCGTGTGGACTTTGTGGTGGACAAACACCATGCTCGTGGGTTTTCTCGGGGTTCTCGCATTTCCTCCCATTTTCTTCATTCCACCATTTCACTCATCTCTCATCATCAACGTCTCCTTTACCTAACCGGCATAAGCGTGGGACGTAAAACTTAAAGATTTCATTTCATTTTTTTCTTTACAGATGTATATTTATAATTTATACTACCCTCAAAATCACAAATTTATACAATATGTCGGGAAAATAACATAACGTTTTAAATTAAACAAAACGAATTAGGTATTTTACCAACTGTAGTTCTTCTTATTCAAAATACATTAGGGATGGCCACGAAGTTCCGGTTCCGGCGGAACCGGTTCCACGAGGAACCGGTTCTCGGAGATCTGGTTTTCAGAACCGGTTCCGGACCTGGATCCGAAAACCCGGTTCCAGAACCGGATCTTAGGAACGGTTCCAGATCTGGATCTGAAAACCTGGTTCCAGAACGGGATCTTAGGAACCGGTTCCAGACCTGGATCCGAAAGCCCCCAAAGACCCATAAAGGAGGCACAAAGTTCACCTTCAAAACATTGCAAAGAGGACCATGCCCTAGTGCCCTCCCTGCCCAGACCCGCTTGTGCCCCCAGAAAAGAAATTTTGGTCCACCAGTGGGTGTTTAGCCAAATGAGTTGGCCAGTTTGACAGTTTAGCCAATGAGTTTTCCAGTTACCCAGTTTATTTAGCCAAATGACACAAGAGGCCGCAACCTGGGCGCCTGCCTGTCGCTTCCACCATTTCATCTAGCACACTGTTCACAGCCTGCCAGCAGCTCGGGTTTAGTGTAGGGTTGGTCACAAAGTTTCTTGGAGATCCGGTTTTTAGAACAGGTTCCAGACCTGGATCCGAAGAACCGGTTCCAGTCCGGGATCCGAAGAACCGGTTCCAGTCCGGGATCCGAAGAACCGGTTCCAGTCCTGGATCCGAAGAACAGGTTCCAGTTGAGGATCCGAAAAACCGGATCTTCTAGAACCGGATCCGTTCAGGCCCGAAAACCGGTTCTACCAGGAACCGGTTCTGGCCATCCCTAAAATACATCCCTTCCGCATCAACACACCTCTGGGCACGTTCAACCAATGCTAGCATAGAGTTTTTAAAGTCCTTTTCCGGAATCACCTCCATGACCCTCGTCACAGCAGACTGGACGTGTGAAACATTGTCATAAAATGTAATTTTGGGAATAGGAAATAGTCATACGGCGATAAATCAGGCGAATACAGAGGATGTGGAAGCAAGATTTGGTTTTAGCAAGAAGTCTCAAACTGCGACGGTTCTGTGACATGGTGTATTGTCGTGCAATAAAGACCAACTGTCTGGCGCTCGATACTCGGGCCTTACGCGAACGATTGGCTTCTACAAACGTACCATAACACCCATATAATACTTACCATTAACAATTTGACCCTGTGGAACGAATTCTTGAAGTATAATACCTTTGGAATCGTAGCAACAAATCAACATTCTCTTTTGAAAACGCATTTTTTTCCCTTTCGGAGAATGTGGGGACTATGGCGTTTTGTTTACGGGTTGTACTTAAAGCACCAAGTCTCATCACCAGTTACAGTCGATTCCAGAAATATTCTGTTCCGTCTACCTTGTTTAATCAGGTCTTCGCAATGTTCAACGCGAGCAAGTTTTTGGTTATCAGTTAAGGTGTGCGGAACAAATCGAGCACAGACTTTCGTTTCTTTAAATCCTTTGTCAAAATTTTGTGAATCATGTATTTCGTGGTATTTAATTCGTCCACCATCCATATCACGGTCGAATTCGCATCGTGAGCGATCATTTCATGCACTTATTCTACCAACTTATCGCGATTTTCGTATTTCGATCTGCCTGGTTTTGGGTCGTCTTCCAAGGATTCACGACCGTCCTGGAATCGCGTATACCACTCGAACACACATGTACGAGATAAGCACTCATCACCATACACTTATTTCGTCATTTCCAATGTTTGTGTAAATGTTTTACCTAGCTTGAAACAAAATTTAATATTAGCTCTTTGCTCCATCGTGTTTTTGTGATGAGGTGACACCGGATTCGCTTACTTTTTCTGCTATCTTGCTATAACATGACACTTCGTTAATCGGTTCTCAGGATTATGGTCTCGTTTTGTCGAGCAGATATCCAGCTTTGCGATGATATGTTGCTTCAATAGATGGAGCTAGTGGTTATCTGTAAAGCCCGTTACTTTTCCGACATAGTGTGTGTTTCCTCCACATTTATCAGTCAACACTTTAAAATCAATAGTTTGTTTATATATTTCGATTCGAAAAACTTTTTTTCTTATGTTTACATCTTTACATACAGACCAAAACAGTTGTCACCTACTTCAATTAAATTCTCAAAACTTTCAAAATTTACATTCAGTATCATGTTAATTATATCAGTAGGAGAAAATCAAATAAATAATAAACATAATAAATAAAAAAGGAATATCACAAAATGCACTCTGACACAACTACAAAATATCGTGTAATGCGCTGTGGTACAGATATAAAATAGCAGCGCATTACAAAGTCGTAGAGAAAACCCATTTTATATTGTAATGACTTATGGGTAGAGTCAATAATGGACCGAGATTTTATCCCTTCACCAATTTTATTATAAAATTAAGTCTTTTGTGTCTACAGAAGTTCTAACAAAAAAGTGTCTCTATAATTACCAAGGTTTGCAGGTTATAATGTTCTGTACGGGTAACCCCCTAGCTTCATAGCAGCCTCCAGAATTCTCAAGGATTCGGTTCTGGGAGACCACAGCTCATTGCAACCTTCACGAGGTATGATATTGTATAAGGTGATCCCCTTCGCTTCATAGCAGCCTCGAGGGTTTAGGATAGGTTACGATCAGTTGGTCGACTGATGCCAGGTCCCTCGGTGGTTGGGCTTTTATTTGTCCTCTTCGGGTCCTTTTCGTGAGGTCCGTCTTCTTTCGGCTTCTCGTCTGCTTCACTGTTTATAATCAATAACATGTGTTGTATTGACATGTGCTTGCGACATGATGTGGGGATCCTTACAATATATTTTTTTAAAAATGCTTCTCGCTAACATGTATTACCGTTTGTTCACTATGGCGATCGATGTTGAAACCGAAAATGACCACTTCTAGTTTAATTAGAGGAATAAAGGTACAAATGAGATGAAACATTCTCGGGACACTGAATCAACACCTCTTGCCATTTCTATTTTATGAAGATAATTAAATGCGGAAGTGGTGGAAATTCATTACCTAAATCGGCTCCACTATAGTGATAAACTTGAAATTGGATTTTAAAAATATTTTTACCGGTTCTAGTTTGCACAGATGTTTAGGGTTCGGTTGGCAACCTTCCGGTTTTACCGAACAGTTCGGTTTTTACCTCCTTGTCCGGTGCCCGGTACAACCTCAAAACCAGACGTTAAATGTCCGGTAATTTTTCCTTTTGATACTCCCATTCTGTGTTCTATTCAGATTATTTTGGAGTGACGAAAGGAATTGTTTGTTGAAGAACATGGTTAAAGCACAGCTTATAATTCGCTTTGATGTCGATCTCTCGTCCGCGGAATTAGCTTCAGAGTTAAAAGGCAGAAAAATTTACTGAACTTATTATCAAAACTGCTAAAAGGTCAACTAAAGTACATTTTCAACAGTGCAGTTAGCACTGCTTCATCCTCAGCTACATCTTCCAATTAAATAATGCATCCAGATTCAGACTATATAAGCATTATGAGACACTTGTAAGATGTATTTTTCAAGTATATTTTCTGCATGCCATAATGATTTTACCGATTATATTTAATTTTCTGTTTTAAATACGATGTATTATTGATGGTAAGCTACAAAAATTATGTGTGTCGACTCAACCAAAAATGGAGAAATGAAATCTTTAAGTTTTACGTCCCACGTTCATGCCGGCTAGGCTAAAGGAGGCGGTGCTGGTGAGAAATGAAGGAAACGGCGAATGAATAAAATGGGAGAAAACGGGAGAACCCCGACAAAACCCACGCACACGATGTTTGTCCATCACAAAGCTCATTTGGCGCGAGCTGCGATCGAACCAAGGACTTCATGCACCAGAGATGAATGCTCTACTACTGAGCCACCGCGCCCCACTCTGAACCAAAACTGGAATGAGTAAGTCTAATAAGTGCTTCAGAAGTAACTAAAGTTACTTAATTCGCTCAATTTTATTGACAAGCGATGATGTCACAACCTTAAGAGTATGCGTACTCCAAGAGGATGTCCGATATTTCCGTTTTCAAACGTTGGCAATCCAAATTTACGGAACAAGATGGAATTATTCTTGGGACGCTGAATTGATTTCAGAAAAAAAAAAAAACACTTCTGTATATCTATTATCGCTTTTCCTCTTGTATCTATCGATCGACAGACGGGCGAATATAACCGTTCTGTAAGATTTGTCACGTTTTATGCATAACATAGTCTGAAAGTCCAAAACGATCAGACTATACAAGTAGTAGTTTTCTTTGACTCACCCTGTAATTTACAGCTATAATGAGGATACCGAGTAAGCTTTTTTCTTGCTTTCTTTAATCCATATATATATATATATATATATATATATATATATATATATATATATATATATATATATATATATGTATGTATGTATGTATGTATGTATTTCATTGTGACAACGAGGAAAGAATTGATTTTACGAATAAAGTGACAGATAAAATATCTTTTGCTGCAGTGTTATTTTTTCTGAGTTGAAAAAGAAAAAGAAATGAAAACAAAACAAAGAATGAGTAACGCCTTTGGAAGTACAATGGAGGAATTTGAATAGGCGACAATTCAATGCCATGAACGGCAAGATCAAATACGATTTCAGTTCTTTGTTCAGTTTTGTTTTCGTTCGTCTCTCTTTTATTGTCTGTTTTGGGATTTATTTGTCAGTTGATGGAAATCTAAAATACTCCAAGGGACTGAATAGAAACTGTTGCATCGTCTGACGGATTAAACTCGGGATTAATCTAAGCTAAGTAAAACTATGTGAACTTGGGTGCTGTGTATTTGTCACCTTTAGGAGTTAGTTCGACCGTTGTTGGATGCAGTAAATACTATTGTTAATCTCCCTTTGGATTTGACTAATCGGATTGTCAAATAATGGCCAATGTTAATCCTTATACTATATCTTCCTGAACTTTACGGGTTAAGGTCGTGAGGAATTTTCATGTGGAATGTTGCGTTACGGTGTATCCAATTGCCTCAGGATATACAGAGTGTTATTCAGAACTTGATGTTTAACACACACAATTCTGCAACATTCCCTTGTGTTAGGGTTTAAGGAAAAAGAAAGTATAAAGAAGAATGACACTAATCGGTAGATCTGTATAGAGCTAATCAAAATAATATGAGTGATTGTAAATCCTTATGAGCAGTTTTCGAGTAAATCGAAAGTAACGGTTTTCTTTATGAATGAAATATTTGCGTTTAATGGTCCATGATTACGGCATTTAGGCTACTGGAGACGGTTGTTTAAGCCAATTAAATAATGATGGAAAAATTGGTGGAATGAGAATGTGGGAATAAACGAGCAGAGATGGTGTGGTTCAATGAAAACTTGACCCATGACCCACCATGAAAAAAAAACTGTAAAATTCGACTGTGTCTCGAAAGCCAACTAGTATGTGCTATTGTGATTATAACAGTTACAAATATCAAAATAGAAAAGTGCCTGAAGTTCTTTTCTCACTTACAAGGTTAGATATAGTCATCTCACGTAAGTAAACAGAAACAAATGAAAAACGAAGAAAAATGGAGGCCTTGAAAGTAAAACGTAGACAAATTCACCAGTGATCAGAAGATGTTGTTTACAAGGCACTGAGCAGAGTAGGTCAATGGGTGGTGGGTCGCAGTGGGTCACGTGCTGTTGAACCACGACCTATTGACCCATTCACAAATCGCGATCCACTTGATCCACGACCCACTGACCCACTGCCTTATCCCGAGAAAACCCATGGACATAATATTTTCCGTCACAAACTTAGTTGGCCGGGGATCGAACCAAGGACTTTACGCACAGAAGTAAGCGCTCTACCACTGAGCCACCGTGTCCCACACAAATTTCTTTGTAAACATAAAATTTTATGGTCTACGACAGCCACTCCACATTTTAAGATCAAATTGATAGCTAAGTGAACTTTCTATTATGGCGTTATAAAGGTAATAAAATACAATATGGTTAATGAGATAAAGGCCAAAATTATGATTAATTCTTGAAAAGCTTTGATTTTTGTTTAATATTCTCGATAGATAAAACGTATATCAATCGATAGATCACATCGAGAACATACTGATGTCTGAGACTACATTCTCATGCGCAATTTTCGAGAAAATCAAGCAAAAAAAATTGTAGCGTTAAAAGGTA
Organism: Thermobia domestica; assembly: GCF_964235325.1. Lineage (NCBI taxonomy): Eukaryota > Metazoa > Arthropoda > Insecta > Zygentoma > Lepismatidae > Thermobia > Thermobia domestica. Next base: position 167,525,183 of record NC_137468.1, on the reverse strand, counting down.
TGTCTTCAGTTGCCAATTTAGTCGCCTGTTGACTGTTCTCATTTTTAAAAGTTAATGTAAAAAATACTATTTAATCTTCTATATGTAGTATTATTTCCGTTGCACCTTAAATCTCTGTAGGGATCTAGATACCCTTGGCTACATTCCTGTCTACATCCTCCCAAAATCTTGATGAGAAGACCATAATTCCTGTCTTATGGACATTCCTGTAATATATAATTTTGTCTACGTTCATCACGATGTTCTTTTTGTTGCTTTTTCCTGTTTAAATTTCGAATTTTGATCTCATCTTAATGTACATCTAATTAATCTAGTACTGAATCAGATGTGTAGATCCTTAGTTCTTTTCCGGTTTCAGTATGTTACAAATAGGTCGAGCACAACGTATTCCTACCACTATTTACCAGATTGTTCGCTTCAGGTAGACTCCAAAAATATGGAACTTACAGTGATTATGTTTGTGCTGAACTAAAGCATGGATAAAAGGAAAATTACGAAAAAAAAAGTTTAGAGTAAATGGGCCAACGATAAGCAAGCGTACCTGCATAAAAATAAATATATCAGCAGTTTTCTTTTTTTCTTTTTTTTTTTTTTTTTTTTTTGTGGGAGGACATATTAATTGCGGAATTAAAACACTAATCCACATATACTGTATATCTATCGAATGTTTAAGATAAAACGTTCACTTCTTATAAATCACAAACGGTTGGGGAAAAAAGGATTAAACGAAAACTAAGATAAGAAAAGCCCATAGGGCGCATACAATGAACCGCTGCTTGTCTTACAGGGTCTCATATCAGGTGGTCCTCTAGGTTCACCCGACAATTTTTAATAGCTCAAGGTATCTATTTTTTGTTTTAAAAGGAATTTTAGGGTGTCTATTTTTTCCGCATAATTGAAAACATGGGAAAGTAAACAAATTTTGTAGGAATAAATGCACTGTTTACGAAATGGTGAATTCTTGCGTTTTCAGTGAAAACCTTGAATTGTATTACGAATCATAAACGGATGAAGATAAAATCGTGGATGAAATAAGTGTGATAGGAAACTATCACAAGAAGCACCGAGTGAAGTGTTCTGTTTACTCCACAAGGACCCTCTACAAATGAGCTCTTGGGGAGGAGTTTCCTAAAATTTTTAAATAGTAAGGTATGAAGATATGTAATGGAATAACTTGCTATTTAAAATTTTCGGGTGATCTCGCGAGATCCCAACATAAGGGTTCCTGTGGGGGAATGCTTCGTTCGATGAACCCTCTGACATTTTCCTATCTCACTTGTCTCATTCATTTATTTCCAAGCATTTGTGATTTATAATCACTGGATGTATTACATAATTTTTATATTTCATAGATAGTGCCAAGATCCTTTGTAATTTTGATGATAAAGAAACAGAAACATTATTTTCGGAACGGACACTGCCATTCTACTAAATAATGAAAATTAGTGTTACCGTTTTCAAAGATATAAATCATGAACTTCTCTATAAAGCGTTAATTTTTTCCCGGTAGACTAGTGGTTCCGTCTGGGTACAATATTTAAAAATGTCTGCTATCTTTTATTCACGTAGCAGCTGTGCCATTAAACGGGATAACTTCGTCATTTGAACGATATATAATATAGCATTTATAGCTGAGGTGTTGCAAAATCTTCGTGCAAATAGCGGTACTGGTGCGACACAGAAGAGGAAGAGGGGCAAAAAACATTGTTCCCGGTCAAAGTATTGAGCCATAGCAAATTGAATATGCTGATGATAAAGTTGACTGTACAGGAGAATCGTCCAATGAAGATCTCTGTGTGAGGTACAAATGTGAATACAACACGTACAAGAAACCTGATTGGCCTCAGTGTTTTTCATGTAGAAGATAGATTTGTGGAGTGTGCGACAGGAGATCCCGGGACGAGCACTACATGTTTGAGGCATATGATGATGATGACTGAAAGCGACTATGCTGATGTGTATTGCCTGTGACTGATCTCTATTGTCAATTTTTTTCTGGATCTTGGGTTTTTCGGGTATTTTTTAGACTTTCAGTCAAGCAGCTACTGCATCGTCGCTATATATCCTAGGACCATGGTTCATACCTCATTCTCTTCAAAATAGAGCAGGCTTTCAAATGGTACCACTTATATGCCCATACCGTATACCAGAAGAGGAAAAAAGTGAGGTCAAAGGGAAAATTTCGGGGGAAAAACATTTTTTTCACACTTTGGGCCTCTCTGGAATGGCCCTGTGTGAACGTAGAGATCTCAAAAATATCTGAGAAATACTACTCGGTATACTGAATGTGTGTGCCATATTTCAAGTTTCTGTCTTCAATAGTAAGGGCGGGAGAAATTTTATCAAGAATCCTCACAATGCCCCAAATTACCGCAAAAGACCCTCATCTCAGTTAAAAAAAAAAAATACTGAGACATCTCTATTTACCCTAGGATTATGATCCGCCAATCATTCTCTTCAGAATAAAACTGCCTTTCAGGCGGCACCATTCACATGTCTCCATCATGTATCTAAGGCGGGAAATTCCCGAAAAAAGGGATTTTTGGGTTAAAATATCCTTTTTCAACTTTTTGCCCCTCTGGACCTCCCCTGTTTTAACGCAGAGATCTAAAAAACAGTGACTGAATTTGTGCAATATTTCAATCTTCTAGGTGCAAAAGTAAACCCGCCAATATATATATATATATATATATATATATATATATATATACCGACAATGTCCCATATTCCCGTATACAGAAGGATATTTTGTAAAAATTCCCTGATACATTCCTAATTACCCTAGGATCATGGTTTGTACATCATTCTCTTCAGAATAGAACTGCTTTTCAGACGGTACCATTTACGTGTCTCCATCATGTATGTGAGGCGTAAAAATAGTGAAAAACGGATTTTTTGGTTAAAAAATATCCCTTTTTTTTAACCTTTTTGCCCCCTCCTTCCTGGAGCCCTCTTCTGCTAGCGCAGAAATCTGAAAAAAAAAATCTGGTAAATACTACTCGGTGGACTGAATGTTTGTGCAAAATTTCAATCTTCTATGTGCAAAAATAAGCCAGCCAAAAAATAATGAACGTAGGCTTAATGAAAGAGAACATATTGTTTAAAGTTATGACGTCATCACCTATGTCTCAACGCATGAAGGTGGGAAACCATACGTAACGTCTTCTACAATGCCTCTGGACTTGAAAAACAAAAACAAACAAACAAAAAAAAAAAAAAAAAAAAAAAAAAACGGACGAAAAAGCTCAAATAGGAGAGTTATAACGCAATGTAACATGAAACACCTGTATGGATAAGATCCCGAAAAGGTTATGTACTGAACCAGTTACAGCTGTAGTATTTCCTATGTCAATATTTTCGCTTATAATCTTATTGTCATATATATTTGTAAAGTAAGTCAGTAATCTTATTGTCATAAGTAGGTCAGTAACGTTTTCTTGTAATAGTCATATGAGTAATTTATAATCATCTGTTCAGTGCTTTCTGAATTATTTTGCATAATGAAGTTATCTCATAAGCGGGGTAATTTCGTCTTTTTACCTATATACACACATATGACGAAGTTACTCCGTAAAATAGGGTAACTTCGTCATATGTGAGTACATAGGTAACAAGACGAAATTAGTCCGCTTAGAGGTAACTTCATCATGCAAAATAATAATAAGAAAGCATTGTACAGACTATTTTAGGGGTAACTTCGCCACGAAAAGGATGACGTATTTGACCCACAGAATATTATAAAACAGTTATCTTTCTTCGGCAGTTTTGTAAGAAGTAACATGTTAATCGCAACTAAAATTTGTGTTGCCAATCGCCACTGATTTTTCTTGACAGACGGGAGTATGCCCAAATTCAGACGAAGTTTTGACGGTATTGTTTGAAACCGAAAACGTATTTTTTTTTTTTAAAGCTAACACTTTAGTTGACGCTGGAAGTAACATAATTAGTTCACTTTTTGGGAAATAGGTAGCTATAGCACGGCCAACAAGAGATGGTCTCTGACGTTTCTTACCACATGCGGTGGGACATTGCAGCCCCTACTTTGATACCAGTGTTACCAACCACGATCACCCTGTCTTATACCATTCATTAAATTGTCGCTACAGTTGCACCGAAAAAAACCTTGACACGCGAGTAGTAACAATGTCACTGTGAACTGTCAGAGACGTTCTCTTAGTGGACGCACTATATAAGGGGTCTTTTACCTAACTGTATTTTACTTTTTGGGGGTTCTTGCAACCTTCTTATAGCCAGTAAAAATGTAATTTTCACTGCATTATTTTTTCTTAATGAACTGACTTTTCCTTATCCCTCTGTATTATTATATCTACTAATTATCTGAGATTTTTTTCTTCGTTAATTTGCCAACATTATAGTTCGGATTTTTAAAACAATGTTATTGTTTTCACAAACATTTGGATGTTAATAGTTCTCCCTGAATTATGCCTTTGACCTTGTGGGCGTGTGGAAGAAAGCCAATTAAAATCAGTCAGTGGCACGAAAGCAGAAAAGATTCGAATTCGTGATAAACGTAGACAAAATTATTACTTAAGTTGCACGCGTTTCAAATGTCTTTTCTTTAAAAACAAGAAAGGAAAGAAAAGGAAAAGAAAAATGGAAGAAAGGAGGAAAATGTCTTTCCTTTATATATAATCATGTACATAATTAATCAATCATTTCTTTCTCAACTTCTGAGCAGTATTAAAATAATAGTACTATTGACATGGCAAGTAATGTTTCATGATTAAGTTCATTTCGAACGATATAGTGGCAATTTGCTTTTAGACATGATAGGATTGCCTTAAAAAGTACTGTACAGTTTTTCTATTTCTCAGCAGCAGTGGTTCTCAACCTAATTCTTATCACGACCCCCATTTTACCACATCCTCTTGCCAGCGAACCCCTTATAATTTCTGGTTTGTAATAAGCTTGTGTGTGTGTGCCTGTTGCGCAGATCTCACGATATCCATGTTTTTCTACAATAGTAGAATCCGTGTCTTGTATATAGTGGATACAGTAACTTCCCTAAAAGCGAATGGATTAAAACCAAATGTGGACAGTCCATTCATATTACAAATATCGAATCCAATCCGTCATACTGTCAAAAATCGAGGCCGTTTGAAAATTTTAAAACTTCATAACTCCCTTAATTTTGGGTCATATGGTTAAAAAAAAGTGATTTCTAATTTTGGTTAAAAAAAACTTTGACAGCTGTTAAAAAAAACTTATTCAGTATTTTAAATGACTTGATAATGTGCGTCACGAAGATTGTACCGGGCATTGCCGCACTAATGAAATCACAACATGCTCAGGTATATCATTTAGTGTTCAATTTTAATTTTATTTCAATATGCAGGTTTTGTTGCATTTGTATTTTTCTGGTATTTCAATATGCAATTCTCATTAGTTCCGTATTGTACCTCTTTCATTTAAATTGATTTTTAAACAGCTCTGCACCTATTGAAAATGTTTAGTAGACATAAAAATATGCCTATCAGAACAAAATTCAAAATGATATTTCAAATATTTCTTTTATTCTTATTATATGTATCTCTTCCGCTTATCTTCATGACCCCCATGAAACGCCCTCGCGACCTCCCTAGGGGTCGCGACCTCGGGTTGAGAAACTCTGCTCTACAGAATTAAATGTGATTCTACATATTCCGTATAATTTAAACTGTTTTCGTTTTCAGCTAGAAGATAAATTAATACTAATAATAAATAAAGTTAAATAAAGGATTTTGCTTTTTCACAAAAGGTAAGTTCTCTTGACCTGAATTCTATAAAATTGATAGACAAGTTTATTATTATTATTATTATTATTATTATTATTATTATTATTATTATTATTATTATTATTATTATTATTATTATTGACTCTAATACAAATTATTAATATAATAAATTGTAAAGTGTTTATTTAATACAAGGCTATTAGACCTCCAAATTACGCTATGCATAATTGTTGGAAGTCTTGCAGAACGACTATGTCCTTACATTAACCATTTCCGGTTTGAAATTTATCAAGGCATAGAACAAAAATAGTAATTTAAAAAATGAAAATGAAATATTTCATTTTTTTACGTCTCATGAGTATGCCATGTAGGCTAAAGGGAGCGAGGAAATGGTAATAGATAGCGATAAGCTGTTTTCTGCAAACGATTCAGGATCTCAGTAGAACATATCTTTACAATTAGCAAAACTGTACCGAAACTGGAAGTGGTTAAAATTTTCTACATCTTCTGGTTTCAATATCGATTTCCAGAAATTAAAAAAAAAAAAAAGAGAGAGAAAAAAACTGTAAGAGAGATCAAGAAGCGTTTTTCGCAATCGATTTATTGTCCCAAGAATAAGCTCCATCTTCTTTGTTAACTATCTATTCAAATTGAATGTGGTTCAATTTAACTATTTCCAATTTCGACGTTTATTCCCACATAATGAAAACGGTACCAGATAGCTTGAAGTTTTTTTTTTCAAAGGATTCAGCCTTTTAAGCAACATATTGATTCTACCCGCAACATTCTATTGAATCCGGAGTGGTTGAAATTTATTAGTTATTATTTATTGTTTAGTCTTTATTCAATATCCTGCAATCAATTATTTACTACTTCTAACGTCCTTAACATAAAAATACTACCCTATAAGGAGCGTTCAAACAGAAACGAACCGGAGGCCGAGGAACAGAAATTCTTAACTGTATGTTAGAAGTATTGGCCCTGGCTATTGAAGCACTTGTCCCACTGCGACACAAGGCGGTGAATGGCTGTCTCATAGAATTCCCTGGGCTGCGTTGCAAACTAGTTCCGAACGTACTGCTGGACATCGTTGACGAGGTGAATCATTGGCCCCTCAGAGCCTTTTTAAGGGGACCAAAAACGGCGTAATCGCATGGAGAGAGGACTGGACTGTATGGAGGGTGACCGAGAACCTCCCACTTGAATTTCTGCATTGTCATGAAGCAAAATGACCCCAGGGTGAGCTTGCTTGGTCGTTTCGATTTGATCTATGGCGAAGGTTGGTCAATGTTTGCGCGTAATACTGGGCATTCACTGTTGTCCCATCCTGCAAGAAGTCTATCAGAAGGGGCCATCTTAGTCAAAGAAAAACGTCGGCATAACCATTCCGGCACTTGTGCGGATGGCCTTGGATATTTTGGTGGTGGTGACTTCGGATGCTTTCACTGGAGACTTCCTCGTTTCGATTCTGGTTCGAAGTGATGACACCAAGGCTCATCTGCAGCCACTACTTGTGCTAGGAGTTCATTCCCTTCGATGACATATCCCTGCAGATGATCAAGATAGTTTGTCATTCGACATGCTTCCTGTTGTGGTTGAAGGCACCCATTACGCACACACTTTGCGCCAGTTCAGTCTTTCCGTCATAATGGTGTGCACGTTCCGACGCTCGAGTTGACCTCGGCGGCTACGGCTTTCACTGTAACTCTGCGGTCCTGGGTAACGAGTGCATCAATCAGCTGGACGATGTCATCGGTAATGCGGTGTGCATCATCGGCTAACGATACCTATGCTCCCCTGAAGCGCTTGTGCCACTCCTTGACCTTGCAAGGGACATGCAGTGTTCACGTACACTTGTGACATTCTTCGATGAATGTCCGTACCTCCTACTCCTTCCGCCGTCAGAAAACGAACAACGCTTCTTTGCTCTTCCTTTTACGCCTCCATTTCACTGTTGCACTGCTCACAACATGACTGACCGCGCTGGACGATTGGCGTCTGCTTGCTTCTGCTAGCTTTATAAGTCATGTGGCTTGCACACGTGACCTTCTAGCAGCGGATTGTGAACTTTTTGTCGGAACGCTTATTTGTTACACATGCATCAATATCAGGTACCATTCTATCACCGGTGTGCACATTACAGTATTTTGCTTGTTTCGTTTTGAACCTCCTTATACATTGTTTGTAGGCTTCGTAAGGACACTTAGGAAAAGCAATAGTTTTTAAGTATTTCGTTACAGGCGCCACGTAAATGTTTCGAACTAGCATTGAACCACTCTCCCATCTCTGGAAGTAATTGACGTTGTCTACACATACACATATACACAATCCAAATTTAATTGTAATAACTTAAGTGGTTTTACAGTAATCCGAAAAGCTAAAGCATGTGAAACTGTTCTATTCGTAAGCGTCATCAGTTTTTACGTATCTGTACAATCTTTTAAACTCTAGTTAATAATTAACTATGTAAAATTTAAGTTGCAAGTTTTGACTCTAAGAAACAAATCGAAAAAGTAACCTGATACAGTAATATTGTACGAGAAGATTAATTGGTTAAAATGACATTTCAATGAAGAGGGGTTTGGAATAATAAGGGAGAAGAGGATAATACAGTAGAAACCCATTCTGTCGCGCCTCGAAACATTGTGAAATGCGTAATATCGCGAGTACAGAAAGATATCCCCCGATGTGTGTAGCCAAGTTCCAGCTTCCAATATTTTTGGCACAGAGAATGGTTATACGTGTTAAAGTCCACTGTCGTCTTCATCCCGAAGATCAATCGCTCCGCAGTTTCTAGATGTTCTAGTTGTGATTATCAGTCAAGTTAAAATGTCCTCAAGCATCAGGCTTGTCAACCATACGATAATTTATGGTATATATGCTATATATGATAATGCCCTTGCGATAATAGGTAAATACACGATAATTTTGGAACGCACACTTTTTTTTTTTTTTTTTTGCCATTTTCGAATGTGAAAATAAATTGTAGACGTTTATTAAATAATTTACCAAACAGAAGCACTGAGTGTCATTGCCGCTAAAATTTATCAATAACAATTTGAAAATTGGCAAATGGCAGCCCTGCATCCATTCTTTAAATTCAATTACATTTACGAGGAGATGGGAATATTGTTATTGTTCAGAGTAGTGTTAATAAAGATTTAATTAATAATGAGGACAGTGACGCCAATTTGGAGTTCAAAACTGAAGATTACTAGATGTTATTGCTAATATTAGTAGTATTATACTTGTTTCTACAATTGTCACGTGCATAACGAATATACGATATTTTTTTGTAATATACGATGATTTTAGAGGAAAATCGATAATTTTGATTTATGAAGTTGGCAACTCTGTCACGCATTAAAAGAAAAATGATATAATAGAAGAAAAAACAAAAATAATGTGCTATGAAGATGACAGTGGTGAATCGGATATGTCTGACCCTTACAGGTAAAAGTTACCGAAACTGTGCCGAAAATAAGTAATTACGTGGATGAAGCTAATTGCACTGTGAGCAAGTTCATTTGTTGCATCTTTTCACCATTAAGCGCGATGTCTTTAAGAAACACTCTCAGCATCTTTGCCAGACGAAATTGAGTCAGGGGCGGATCCAGGGGTGGGGCGATCGCCTCCCCCAGAAGAGGAAACTTTCTTATATATATATATATATATATATATAAAAGTAGCTCTAATTAGTAGTACTACAACCCCCCACCCCCCAGAAGTCCTTCTGGATCCGCCCCTGAATTAAGTGTTCTTTCAGATGAAGTCTTTTAGAATGTAAGTACAGTATGCTGAATACGAAATCAGTATATCATTGTGTAGTAATGTTAACATAGTAAAAATATGAAAATTTCCTTTAATATTAAATTTCATTACATTGTAGTCAAGTTATAACGCGGGTGTAAAACATGTTCCCGAACATTCGCATTATAACAGGTTTCCACTATTGATCATAATTAAACCAAAGAAAATTGAGCTGAAATCACTCAGTTTAACGTTCCACGATTATGCCTTTTAGTATAAGGCGGGCGGATAATTAAGGCAAGTGAATGATGATGGAAGAATTAGTGGGGTGGGAATGTGGATGGAAACGGGAGTGCCCCGAGAAATCCCAAGGACACGATGTTGTCTACCACAAACTTAGTTGGCTGGAGATCGAACTAGTTACCTCACACATCGTAGGTAAGTGATCTAACATTGAGCCATCATGCTCCTTCCCCCGCAGAATATTAACTCCCAGTTAGGACACCGAATAAATTGTACATTGTTAGTTGTGGTAGAGTACAAAGTGATTGGAAAAGAAATGACGGGGGGGGGGGGGAGCAAAAGACATTCCAATTAGGATGGTATTAAACAAAATAACTCTTTTGCGACGATGAAACGAAGACTGTAGTTAGAGTTCCCGAGACAAGACAGAATTTCTGTGATGATACATTAAACGAGACGAGTTCGTACAATGGAAACATACACTTTCCAAGGTGAAACATCAATTTCACAATACTTTCTCGAATTAGGAACTAGATATATTTCTGAACTTTCACCATCTATGGTCATTTTAGCGCGTTATGTGTGAGAGATGACATCTTTTGGCGATCACACTATCCGGAAAGGTAAATAAGGAAAAAAAGAAGTGCCTTGCGGCCTGTATGTTAGGCACTATCCCAGCAATATCCTGGTGTGAATGAGGAAAATCCAGGAAAACCTCACTCAGGATTTCTGGGTTAAAAATATTTTTACACTTTTCCAACCGAGTGCTCCCACCAAGAATCGAACCCAGAGCCGCTAGCGCTAGTCGCACTAAAAAAAACATGTAACGTGTAAAAATGTAGGTTACATGCGTAAATTCTGTAGTTTTTAGACTTAAGGTTGGTTTAAAGGGACAAGTTTTGCCGATAGATGGCACTACTGTCTTCGTATCTGTCCGATGTATTTTTTAGCTTTCACGAAAATTCACGATTTCTCTTACAAATTTCAACCTGGAGACTTCAAATTTTTCGAAAAGGAACTTCATAATCTATCAAAGGCAATAATCCGTCCCGATTTTTTATTTAGAATTTTCTTCATTGTTGAAATGGCTTGATTGTTGAAATGGATATCCAAACCTTTAACAATGGAATTGTTTCAACAATGAAGAAAATTATAAATGAAAAATCGGCACGGATTGTTCCCTTTAATAGGTTATGAAGTTCCTTCTCTAAAAATGTGAAGTCTCTAGGTTGAAAGTTATAAAAGAAATTGTAAATTTCCGTGAAAGGTAAAAAATACATGGGAGAGATACGAAGACTGTAGTGACATCTATCGACAAAACTTGTCTCTTTACACTAACCTTAACGTACAACTGTATGTAACACCATGCACCAAATGCATAAGTGAAAACGCATGTTTTATACGTACAAGGCACTTAACGTCTAAGTGTTCCGAATAAATGATCTTTCCGTACGAAAGAAAGAACTGCATATAAGCAGTAAGGATCTCAAATACAGATGGGCGTATATAACATATAGCTGACGTATGTAACATACGTATTCGTATTTAATAGACCTATATTGAAGACTGTTATATGTAGACATGGATTTTTTGGTAAAAACCTATTTTGTCCTTAAGAGGCCTCATCCCGGCGAAATTAAAATGCCGGAAATTTTGCAGTAATTATGTAATATCTTCAAATAGATAAAAGATAATCAAAATGTGGAACAAGAGGCCCTAGACAATATCATTTAACATGAGATACCGTTATCACGACTCCCTTATCTGCTTTTGATTTCGAACCAGTTTGAAAATCGGCATTTATTTTCGCGTTTCTAAACGGCTGAAAATGGAAAGCCACTAGGTGACTTGTGATAACGGTACCTCACGCAAAATAATATTGTCTAGGGTGCTCTTGTTCCATATTACAATTATCTTTTATCTATTTGAAGATACCACATAATTACTGTAAAATTAGCGGTATTTTAATTTCGCCTGGATGAGGCCTCTTAACTCATAATGAAAAATAAAGTCGTATATGAAGGTTTTATGATATATTAAAGCACTAATGCCAAATTTTATTTTGCCTAAAAATGCCTAATTGAACTTTAGATACTATTTTTGCCTACTTTGAGCAAAGTAAACATGTGAAAATTTTCGAAAGGTTAAACACACACACACACACACACACACACAAAAAAAAAAAAAAAAACATTCTGTTATCACATGTTGCGTCACCACAACAGGCAAGATGACAAAGATGGGGAGATATTTTTGGATCAGGTCAAGGACAGGGAAGAAAATTGTTATGTTCCTGACTTGTGAAAACAATAAGCTTATTCGAGAAGTGGCCAGAGGAGACACCAGGCGTAAATTAAACTGTGAAGAACTTTAGAATGCTGAAGGTAGCAGGTTCTTATATTTGGTTATAGGTTGATGAAACCATAGTTGTTGGAAAATTAAACTTTAAGGCACCATCCAGAGCTTACTTTATTTGCGCCAAACAACTTTCAACAACCAATCAGGAAACAAGCAATGACACTTTGTGAACAATGGACTAAAAGTATTGTACGCCAACACTCTTGATGAGAAGAAAGTGCTTCTTGTCTATATAGACGCTGCATCATACATGGTTGCTGCGATGAAGTTGCTGAAGGTATTCTATTTCTCCCTTGTGCATATGACATGTCTCGTCCATGGTTTACATCGTGTTGTCGAGCAGATAACAATAGAATTTCTAAAGATCCACAAAATGATCTCTATTGTAAAGGAAATTATTTTTAAGGCTCCATCAAGAGTACGGTCCTTTAAAGAAAAGCTTCCAGATCTCCTTTGCCACCTCAACCAGTGCTTACACGATGGGGTACCTGGTTGAAAGCAGTTAAGTACTATAGTGACCATTTTCCTGCAATAAAGGAAGTCGTTGAAAATTTAGTAGAGGACGCTTATAGCGTTACTGTTGAGTGATTCTTCTAACTCTACTGTTTTTGCATACATTCGAACGCACTACACATTTCTTGTTCGGGTTATTGCAGAATGAGAAGGCTCGGGAATACCACTTTCTAAGAATATTGAGCTAATAAAATCTAAGAATATAAGCAAAAAAAAAAAAAAAAAAAATGGAAGTTCCCGGTGAAGTTGGAGAGAAAGTGAAGGTAAAACTTGAAAGTATATTGAAGTGGGTAAGAACTTGGGACTCAAGAGTTTGTGTGCAGCAGCAGATATTTTATCTAGAAAACAAAGTGAATACAAATGCGAAATACCAATCGAACATGTACCAAAGTTGAAGTTTGCCCCCATCACGTCAGTTGATGTGGAACGTTCATTCTCTGCATACAAGCTCATCTTCACCAACAAACGCCGCCGTTTCACCATAGAAAACCTGGGAAAAGTGCCTGTTGTTTACCGTGAGGCCAATTACGGCTTATGTGGTGCAGAAATGTGAAGGTGGTGTGTTTTGTACTGAAGATTTATCTACAAACATATAGGTTTATTAAAAATTCTTAATTTCAGCAATATTTCGATATTGAGCAGGTTAGAATGTAAGGCAACATGACGTGTGTGCGTGCATTTCTGTATCTTAAAGTTTGTATCCAGATTGTAATGCATCGTTTCATTCAAAAATTAGTGTATCTTATAAGAACCTGTTTTTCATTTTTAATGCCTAATTTAGTATTTTTGGCACCTATTTTAGGCGCCTAAAACGTATTTTTAGAACCTAAAAATCCGATGTCTACTTGTATGTCAGATATCCTGCAGCGGCGTGATGTAACACCTAAGCAGGAAAACTGCAGTGCGTATGTAGCATATGTATAACGTATGCTCAATATAGATTTATGTAGTAAACATAAGGACTCCGTATATTTGTACAATATACCGCTATCCGGATAATGTATTTTTCTCAGAGCATCTTTTCGAGACGAGATCGTCTCAACCCTTGTCTCGTGCGGAAGATTAGCCGTATTGTATGATGGTTTCTCATTGTACTTCACGGAACTTGTTGGCCAACTCGAGCCCTCCGGGGTTGAGTTATCATCAGGCCCGGTATAAAAAACTGGCAAACTATCTCTCCTATATTTGCTAGTTACATTATACTAATTACATTGAATGCATATACTAATTACATTACTAGAGTTACACTTCGTAATTTACAAAACAACCTTGCTTGCTTTCCTGCTAGCAAATGCATCTATGATATCACTCCAAGTTTAGCTGACGGGCTAGATAGACTTCATTATAAGAGTTTCCAAGGCGGATAATCTTTGTTGAGTTATCGATGACCGAAGGACATTCTTTGCTCCTGCAAGTACACTAAATGATCTTTCAGCCTCCACCAAACACAATGGTAGAGTACAAAAAATACGACGAGCAAAGCAATAGTAACATTCGGCAAAATGTTAACTAGTGTTTGGTCAAAAATTGTGTTGAGCAACTGAAATGGTGTTAGGGCACCACTGAAGTTCGCAGATTGAATCGCTTGTAGATGAACCATTTCATTAATGATATCATCTGATACATCATCTCTGTATAGTTCTAACCACGAACCACGTTCTTACTTTTCCCTCAAGTTCATCATTGCTGAACGTTATATACTTCCACAAGAAATCGAATTTCGTGTTTAGATCATGAATTGCCTTATAGCGGCATTTAAGGTTGACTGTAACACAATCCAAAATTAAAAAAAAAAAAAAAAAAACTGAAAATTTCTTCGGGATTCTTTCTTTTTTGTTCTTCAACAGTTCCGTCTGATAAACGTTTGCTGATTACGTGCTTTTCTGGAAGATCTTCAGTCGTTCCTGAATTTCTGCTCACATGTTTACATTCTTGCAAAATGTTTTCCCATTTACTGTGTTGTAGTATTAGATCTTCTATCAAACTTGTGATATTGTCAACTTAGACATCCAAAGTAATTTCTCCTATTCGCAAGACAACGTTCCTTAGTTGATGGCTGTCAGTATTTTAAACCATATATATGACATAAATATACATTTAAATGTGTTTAGGTAACTTTCAATCCCGCTCATGTCACACAGAGTTTCAGCACTCAGTTTGAGCTCTTTCAGGTACCTGATTCATTCCTTTACCTCCGGAAAATTAGTTGCATATGCTACATTGCAGACCAATGTGTATCTAACATGCTCTGAAGAGAGCACCCAATAGCTTTCTTAATAAAATCCCATCTCTGAGGACTAGAACTGAATATATTACACAACTTTTGAAGTATACCAGAAAATTTAATAGCTTCAGGACAACTTTCAGCTGCCTCAAAACCACAAAGATTTAAGGTATGGCACGGATAAGGAGAAAATAAGGCTAGATAATTTTTCTTGAGTATTCGACTTTGTGCACCCTTGTACTGTTCACTCATATTACTTCCATTGTCATAGCCTTGACTTCTGCAGTCACTAAGCGGAATGTTATTTTTTTCTAGGCTAACGCAAATAAGATCTGCTATTGCATATCCAGTTTTCTGGTGACAATCCACAAAGGCTAGGAAACGTTCTTGGATTGGATATTTCTGTTTCTGTTGCTTATCAGTCACCAAACTCAGAAACTGTAAAATGAAAATTGTCTGTTCAATATGTGCGAAATCAGGAGATGTATCAACAGTTATAGAGTAATATTTGGTAGCTTGTCTCTCTTTCAAAATAGGTTGAAGTACATGATCTGCACAACACAGAATGAATTCATTCTGTATCTCTGGCGACAAATAATATACAGGATGGTCCGGAAGTGGGCATACCCCGCTTTAGTTTCAACAGTATAGTGTTATTTATGATAGAATTGTCTGTACACAGTTACCTTGAAGTCTTAAGAGTCATAAACATCGGTATGATCACCATCCATGTTGTAACACAGCTGAATTCTGCGCCAAGTTCTCGCAGATGTTTTGCAAAGATACTCCGGACTGACGACGGTGAAGGCGTGTTCCGCAGCTGCTCGTAATTCCTAAGTTGTGTGATATCGAGTATTTCTAATTTGTTGCTTTATGAAAACCCAGAGAGCATTGTCTGGTGTCGCCAGATCGGGACTTCTTGCAGGACAGGCAAAGGACCTGGCGAAGATGCACAACCTCTTCCAATCCAGCGGCCAGGAAACGGACTATATGGACTTTGATCACACATCGTTAATTACTCCAACTCCAATGCAAGTAAATGTTACCAAGCAGAAAACAGCAGAAAACGAATGAACATGGTTAGCAATGTTGATAGACAATGCAAGGCAATGTTACCAAAAAAATTTGGATAAAACCTAAAACGTCAGAAAACACCATTAGGGGTACGCCCACTTCCGGACCACCCTGTACTTGTAGTCGACGATGGCTCATCTATGAGCCTTTTACATTCATCAAATGTTCTTGTAGCGTTTGGTCATAGTGGCTTATCAATTCAAAATGCGTAAAAAGCTACGATTTTTGGATTACCTATAAGAAAGTTGTCACCCCTTAGGGAACCCTTTTTCCCCCAAGAAAAGAACAACATCCAAAATTTTGGTTAAAATTTGTCTCCACCTTACACTTACACTTTTAATGTTTTCAAAAAGGTTCATATCAATGGTGGTCTCATCATTGATACGTTTATCTAAACTATGGCATTCAACATACCACATCTTATGATTTACACTGTTTTGATGATGGGAATTCTGTCTCATAGTTTTCTCCAATTATTTCCACAAGAGTATCCAGTTGGGCATGCTAATAAAGATAGCGATAACTCTGGAAGCTTACAGAATAATCGACAAGGAAAGCAAAAGAGTGCTTTCTTTTCTTTGGTCCAAACAAGCCAGTCTCTAGTAGCACACTCATCATTTTTTAAATTTGCATTTAAGCAAGGAAATGGGAAATCTATAACCAAAAGCATTATCGGGAAAGCACATTTGTGAGAATGTGGGATGGGACCACGGTACACTGCTTCTTCAACTTCATGAGCTAATGTATTCAAGTTCAGCAATGCACCAATATAAAAACTAATGGATTGTAAGGCAGCGACGAAATAAGATTCTTCTTTAAAAACTGGGCCATGTTCATGATGGTCTTGCATATGAGAACCTTCGACACTAATCGTGTTCTCTTCAAGGACATATTGTGTGTGTTTTATTTATTTTATTTCATTTATTTATTTATTTGTCTTGCTGTAGAACTACCACTTTCAATTTTCTCTAGATCAACTGTAATTGTATCATTCTTTTTTAATTTTGTTTGTTAGAATTTTCCACAAAAAGAAACAATGCTTTCGAAGGTAGTTTGACCTTTCTTTGCATATTTTGCATATTTATCTCTTTCCTCCTGCCCTTTTCGTTACCTTGCTCCTGATTTATGACTATAATCCATTCTCACATCCTAGAAAAAACGAAACAGTAAGTAACTTAACACTTTCTGTGTTTGCCTCCCCCGCCCTCTCGTCGGGCCTGGCTGTCTGTGATCGCAGAGTCCTTATAAGGACTTGAGTTGTGTTGATGCTGATTTTAACGTTCTTTTCAGCAGCGAGGCTATATGAGACGTGGACCTACTGATTAACATGAAATCCGAACCACATGAGCTCCCGCCGGGAATCGAACCCGGGTCTCCCACGCCAAAGCTTCCATAGAAATACTCTGAGAGATGAACAGTATACGTGTGTGTGCGTTGATTTGGTGCAATCCCCCTTATAGATAATAATTTAGACTTCTTGAAATAACAGAGATACTAAAACTTTCTTTGGAACATGAGCGTATATGTACTCTGGTAGCTTAGGTAGGTGCAATAATCCTAAGTAGTTCAAAGGCTTCTTTCTAATAATTTTCTTTTTCTTTTGTGCAGTTCCTTAAACTCTCAGAGGGCAGGACGATGAAACGAGATTTCTCTCGTAATGTTGCTTCCTCTAGGTCCAGAGCATAACTGGAGAATTCCTAGTATTCTTTCTCTCTCAACACAGCTACGTCCCTTGGGGGGAAGACGGCGACCTCAGCGAAGGAAAATGTTTTGATTGGGGTCAGGTGTAATTTCCGCTGGAGATCTCCAGAACTAAATCCACATTTCCTTCAGAGATATAAAGAAAACATACAAAATGGAAAAGGGATTATATTGACTAAAAGTGTCACTAAGCCTTAAAATCTCTTTTCGAATCAAAAATAGAGTAGAGAAAATGAAAAAGAAAAGGTTAGTTTATGGTGTTGTTTATAGAAAGAAATGCACCAGAAATAAGGAGAGCAATTAAAAAAAGAGGAAATTTTCATACATTGCATTGATGTTTTTTACTCCCACTTCCGAGATTGATTTAGTGTAGGGTCTTAGATTTTACTGGGGAACTTAGTTATTCCCGAAGAAACGTTCTAGCCTACTTACCTAACGTAGTTTTTCAAGCCACTAATCTAGTAGACGAGTGTTATGGTGGCCAGTTTCCTTCTTGTTTGGTTCACGAAAGTTTGAATACTGGAAGTAGTTCACGAAAGTTTGAATACTTGAAGTTGTTCACGAAAGTTTGAATACTGGAAGTAGTTCACGAAAGTTTGAATACTGGAAGTTGTTCATGAAAGTTTGAATACTGGAAGTGGTTCATGAAAGTTTGAATACTGGAAGTGATGCACGAAAGTTTGAATTGTGGAAACGAAATCTTTAAGTTTTACGTCCCACGGTTATGCTGGCTAGGCTAAAGGAGACAGTGATGATGAGAAGTGAATGAAATGGTGGAATAAATAAAGTGGGAGGAAACGAGAGAATCCCGATAAAACTCACGCACACGGTGTTTGTCCACCACAAAGTTCACTTGACGCGAGCTGGGATAGAACGAAGGACCCCACTCATCAGAAATGAACGCTCTACCACTGAGGCTTCTGAATACTGGAAATGAAGCATAGGAGTAGATAGAGAATTAAGTAGAGTAGTAATTAACAAATACCATAATAAAATGGGAACTGCGGTGGCTCAATGGTAGAGGATTCATATCTGGTGTGTTAGGGGTCCCTCGTTCGATCCCAGTTCGCGCTAAGTGGGTTTTGTGGTTGACAAACACCTTGGGTTCTCCCGTTTTCTCCTAGTTTCTTCATTCCACCATTACGAGTATATATAAATAGAAAGTCATATAGGTGAAAAATAAGTGTCAGTGATTATTAGTGTTAGTGACAGCAAAAGCATACAGTGTAGTGTAGTGTTAAGAATATTAGTTTTGGTGCACAAGTGTTAGTGTGGAAACACAGGTGAAAACCACCATTAGTGCAGTGAAAGAAATAGGTGAATACCAAAGAAATATATTTAAATATATATATATATATATATATATATATATATATATATATATATATATATATATATATATATATATATATATATATATATATATATATATATAAAACATATGGGTGAAAAAACCTAATCATACAGGGAAAACCTGCAAGAAACAAGAAGCCTAAGGTAAAAAGAAGAAGCAGCCAATAGGTAAAAACATAAATACGCAGAGAACACAGATACCAAACACACACACAGAAATACACAAAAAACAAGCAATCTAGATTCAAACTTATTTGTTAAATTCTTAGTTTTTTTTTTTGTTTGTTTTTTGTTTGTTTTTCGTTTTTGTAAATTTTCCCTTTTTTGGTCTCTTTTCCTTCCCTATCCTTTCCCTCCCAAATTTTCCTATTTTTTCTTTTTTCACTTATGGAAATAAAGAAAAAAAAACAAAACTACTATAGAAATCATTCGCAATGATGATAACTCGTCGGTTTTCGAATGCTCTAGGTAACCGACTAAGAGTAACGCGACTGAGCGAATGTAAAAAAAAAAAAAAAAAAAAAATCCACCATTTCATTCATTTCTCATCATAATTGTGAGACTTACAACAAAGATTTCACTTCATTTTTCATTTTATAAAGTCCTATTTGAAGATAAAATCTGTCATAGATATCGCCAATAATGTACAAACGAACATGATCTTTAGTACTAGAATTTTTATGTGTACACATTTTTTCTTTTAGAACAAAAACTAGTATTCGAAAGCACACGAGTTGTTAAATGTTGCTCATTTTGGAATAGAGATAATTGTCTACCACTTTTCTCCCTTTATTGGACCTTTTATTCTCTTTATTTAACTTCAATCTCCTTTCCTGTTGTATCATTGCTACTTTTCAGAATTTTATTCAAGATTTTCCAGTCATCGTGGATTGAATGTGCAGTTCCTTTTCCGAACATTTTTGCACGGTTAAGCAGTTTGTGCTTTCGCTGGGTCAAGCGACCCAGGTACAGTTTCCAAGGCCCAACACCTTCTTCAGTCAGAGAAGATTTATGCTTTGTGTCTACGGTTACAAATATGTGATGATTGACATTAAAGATTTGAAACTACAACGCGTAGAAAAAGAACAGTGGGCTATCTAGTTTCGTGAGGCAACAGTTAAATAGTTTTCCAAAACAAGAGTTTAAGGTTAGTTTTCAGAAGAAGGCAGATGTTGAATTTGGAACATTTACAGAGCTGCCATTCCGAGTGAATAAAAAGTTTGCACCACTTGTCTCCCTGGATATAACAAAAAGCAATTGACTCCACAGAAAAATATATTTATATTTAATAACTTACAAGAAGACTTACGGAAGTGTCACTCACCGATCTAAACGAAAATTTGCACACTTGTAGAACATCGAAAAATAATCGACACTTTTTTTTTTTTTTTTTTTTTGGCATTGGTGAAGATTTAAGGGTAGAAACCACCCTTTGAACGTTAGGGGTGGTCTCCAAACATAGACAGAAAACAGTCATTTAATACAGAAGAAAACACACTGCCAGGTAATTCGGCCCGAGCCCAATCCATCCCGAATGTACACTCATGTCCAAAATTATTGTCGCATGTCTATAAATATGTTGTTGTAGGAATATAATTTGATAACGAATTTGCCCGGTATTTCTTATAATGTTAGTATGTGTATAATCGGCAAAGACATGTATATGGAAAATTTCATGTCAAAAGAGCAGCAAATAAGAACTATAAAACGAAAATAAATCTTTCTAGTCCATTTAGTAACATTTTGTTTTATTCATTCTAATTTTTGTATTTATAATTCGTTTACTATGAAATTTATTACAAATATACATTTCCCTATTATACACATAGTATCAGTATTAAAAGTACCCTGCAAAATCATTATCAAATTATATTATTACAAGAAGACAGTTATAGATATGCGACAATCATTTTAGACATGAGTGTACCCAGCCCAGCCCGTGCCCGAAAAGATTGGAGATATTCGGCGCGAGCCTGGTCCGGCCCGATAAAGTTTTTAAAATTCTTGGCCCAAGCCCGGCCTGGGCAAGATAAATTTTAAAAGTTTGATTTTGTAACATTTTTCACGGGCACATTTCTTCAACGTTTCACTTTATTCTAATTATCGTTTAACGAAAGTCAATAATTATTAAAGAATTGCAATTGATCGGCCCCAGCCCGGCCCGACCTGAAGAGAAATGAGTGTCGGCCCGCCCAAGTCCGGACCGTGCAGGTCTCTATTGCCAGGGGGGGGGGAAGGACAGCTAATTCAGAATCTGACGTGACAATTACAAAATTCAAAATGGCGGATCCAATATAGTGATTACAATTATAAAATGTCTTCAGATGTGAAATTCTCTGCAGTTAACCAAGAATAATTATAGTGGGCAGGATTAGTACCAAAAGGTTGCAGACCGATGTAAAATCCCTTTATTTTAACGGAATACTTGATTAAAGTGAGTCTCTTCACCTCTCCCTATTCGGGGTGCTTATGTATAGTGAGTTCTCTTGCCTGTCACTATGTCACAACTTCATATATCCTCAATTGTTATAATTATGAATTTATTGAGAAAACACGATACAGTAATGATATTTCGTAAAAGAAAAAGTGTGTAATGCATAAACATTGTTTACACCAAGCTCACCTTGTTACAGTAATAACTGTGACAAATCGCAAAATACAGCATAATCTTCTTCCAAATAACTGTTTTTCTATCACTCATATCTAATAAGATTTTCAAATCTGGGAGAAGACTGATTATGAATCAATGATTTGGATCTAAATTATATTATTACGGAGATGTAATTTATGTTACAGTTGTAGAGGACAATATCAGTAAAATGTCTCAAGAAGTTTTATCACGACCTGAAGACGAACACATCAAGAAGTTGAATCCTACCAGTTGTTAGTGCATGGTAGTTTATATTTTGAAATACTCTTTTGTTCGTAAACTAGGTTGAAAATTTGATGAATTGTGACCACTTCACGTATCCAGTGGCGTATTTATGATTTTGTTTCGCGGAGGGCTTTGCTAACTTTCGGGGAAGGGGGCTATGCTTGAAAATGTGAAACTTCTGCAAGATATTTCATATACTTTACTATAGTAAGAAAGATTTCGGGGGGCTTAAGCCCGGAAGCCCCCTCCCCTAAATACGCCACTGCACGTATCTAATAACGAAATGGACTTAGCATTAGACGCTGGGAGAAAAACATCTTGAAATCATGATGTCACAAGACCTGATGTTAATTTTCCCGAATTTGATGCTTTCACAAGGACATTTTCAGATTAAAAGAGGTTGTTTTGGACTAAAGGGCCAAATGTTCCATTCTTCTCTTGCAAAATAATTAACAACTGTGATAACAGAACACTATTTTCAGAAATGAAAGGCTGTATGGTGTAGCTGTGAGTCATAGATTTACTGACTGTGCCACATTTTCTACTGCTTGTGTCTCTGTAAACGCTATAGTGAGAGGTGCTGAGACTCACTTTAATCAAGCATCCCATTAAAATAAGTATAGAAAGGGGTTTCAAATTGGTCTGCAACCTCCTCGCAGTAATTTCTGCCAACTATAATTGTTCTTGGTTAACTACAGACAATTTCAAACCAGAAGACGTTTTGTAATTGTAATCACTATTGGATCCGCCATTTTGAATTTCGTAATTTAGACGTCAGATTCTGATCCAGCTTTCCTAAAATCCTCTGCCAGTATGTTTTCTTCTAAATTAAATGATTGTTTTCGGTCTATGCTTAGAGTTCACGCTTAACTTCAAAGGGTGGTTTCTACCCTTAAATCTTCACCATTGCCGAAACAAAAAAATACATGTCGATTATTTTTTGATGTTCTACAAGCGTGCAAAGTTTCATTCAAATCGGTGAGTGACAGTTCCGTAAGTCTCCTTGTTAGAGATGCGTAATGTTGTTAACTAAATCAACTTTACGCTTTCCTTCCTAATATATATATATATGTTGCCAAAACAGTTGAGAAAAATTGCAATTCTCTTTCCTTGCATGTTTTTCGCGTTACTTTACACTAGGGATGGCCAATTCCGGAATTTTTACTTTCGGAATCCGGAAAGTAAAATCGGAAAATTCCGGAATTCGGGAAAAATCCGGATTTGGGAAAAATTCCGGATTTCGGAAAAATCCGGAATTCAGAAAAATTCCGGATTTCGAAAAAATTCGATTTCGGATAAATTCCGGAATTCGGAAAAATCCGGATTTCGGAAAAATTCCGGAATTCGGAAAAAAATATTTTTTTCTTTTTGTAATCCTAAGAATTTTGTTCAAATGCAAACGAACAAATTTCCTTTTTGCAATCTTAAGAATGTATGATGCAAGTTAAGCTGAAACTTACATCCTAAAGTATACACTACTCACAAGGGAACCTTCCGAAAATGATAGTTGCAGTGAAAGATGTGACCTATGCCAATTGAAAGAGCTGTAACAGAGATGAGCATTCCCAAAAAATTAGCTGCCCATAGCAATAGGCTCAAGAAATATAAGGAGTGGAAGCTCTGGAAACAGCAAGGTTGGACAAGGGGGAAAAAGTGCAAATTCCGCAAAAAAAAAAAAAAAGGGGGGGCACGGCAAAATACAATGCTGACAAGTGATGTATAGAAAGAGACTTGCCACAATAATGAACAAATGAAGGCCACCAGTAAGGTTACCAGTGTTGCCAACTGCAATGAAAAGTACATGCTTTACAAAGAGCACTATATGAAGTGAGTGCAATATTCAGTGTCAACCTGTCATGTAGAACCTAAGATATGACATGTATAATCAGTGGTACAAATAACAAAAGAGAATAGAAAAACAGAATTTCGAAAAATACGGAAAAGACGAAGTTGGCCATAATGCCCCACATTTGATCACGGGCTGTGCATATTAGAATGAACAAAACAAAAACGCACTAACTGTGCAGGAAACCGACGTACCTAGAGTCGAAAAGAAAAACGAGTTCCAAAGTTGGCAACACTGGCCATGAAAATCCAGACCAGTCTAATATATTTAAGCCACTCGCTTTACAAAAAGAAAATTCCAGAACAGGCGTTAGCCTTCGCATCGCTTGTGCATGTTCGTCAACATTGTACGTGCAATTGTTCGATGAGACAGTGGTCGAAACAGAAGATACATTTGCGGTGAGCCACCTTGACCAGTCAATTGCAGGAAAGCAAGTGACTTACGAGTGTTTGCAGCGCACTCTTTTCCTTTAGTGTGATAGCATTTGTCTATTTTCTACACCTTCTCCCTCCCACTGATCTTTTCGTTCTTACTAGTTCATCATACTCCTTTCAACACAAGTGGAGTGACGTAGGAAATATCTTGTGCTGCTGTCTGCAGTACTATCACCGCTTATATGATATATACAGAGTGTTCCACCTAACTCTGCGACTGAAATAGTTTCAAAGCGAAAAAAATGTTACACATCCAGTTGAGCAGGAATTTACCCATGTCAGTGGGCGACAAACTTCTGTGAGACGCAAGTGCCTCAAGTCCTCCATGATAGGGTTCTAGGGGCCAACTTCAAAATTTCAAATGGCACCATAGGTCGAGTTATATTTCTTTCGATAAATCTTGGAATATGCAACAATACATATTACAAATATTTACTATATGGGATTTCAAAATGGCCGCTAAAAATATCTGATCGGTGACAAGAACAACGTGCATTTTTGGTGGCTATTTTGAAACCCGTGCTTCATGTAGCAAATGTTTCTTATAGGTGGTGTTACATCTATCCAAAGAAATATCACCGCCCCCTGTTCCCGTTTGAAATGTTGCGGTTGACCCCTCGAGCCTTATAATGGGGGCCCTGGGAGGCTTGCTTCTTATAAAGTTTTCTTGGCCCTCGACATGAGTACATTCCTGTGCAATTGGATTTGCAATATCTCTTTTCGCTTCGCAGCAATTTGAGATCACAATGTTCGATGCCATATTAAGACACAACATATATTTGTGGTGGCCATTTTGAAAGCCATGCTTCATATAGCAAATGTTTCTTATAGGTGTTGTTGTGCATTCCCTTATCTATCGAAAGAGGTACCACTCGGTCTCTGTTGCCATTTGAAAGTTTGAAGTTGGCCCTTGGGGCCCTATGATGGGAATCCTGAGGGCACCTACTTCACATAGACTTTTATCACCCCCTGACACTGGTACATTTCTGCACAACTGGATCCGTCATATTTTTGTTCGTTTAGCAAATTTTTCAGGTCACAAAGTTTGGTGGGACACCCTGTATATTCCCACATACGACCCAACCATGACATAATGTTCACTACTTCTATTATCGGTTGTTGGCTCAACCCAACCATTTCATGTTCCCCGACTTGACACTGCCTCAATCACGCCAGCATTGATGCATTCCGAGTAATGCCTCTTGCCGGAATTTTCTTTCTGTGAAGCGAGTGGCCAACAATATTAGACTTGTCTGGATTTTCATGGCCAGTGTTGCCAACTTTGGAACTCGTTTTTCTTTTCGACT
This sequence comes from Thermobia domestica, assembly GCF_964235325.1. NCBI lineage: Eukaryota > Metazoa > Arthropoda > Insecta > Zygentoma > Lepismatidae > Thermobia > Thermobia domestica. The sequence continues at coordinate 167,499,770 of NC_137468.1, read as the reverse complement.
CTAGGTACGTCGGTTTCCTGCATAGTTAGTGCTTTTTTTCTTTTGTTCATTCTAATATGCACAGCCCGTAATCAAATGTGATGCATTATGGCCAACTCTGTTTTTCCGTATTTTTCGTACTTCTGTTTTTTCTGTTTTCTTTTGTTAGATTGTACCACTGATTATGCATGTCATATCTTAGGTTCTACATGACAGGTTGACACTGAATATTGCACTCACTTCATATAGTGATGTTTGCAAAACATGTACTTTTCGTTGCAGTTGGCAACACTGGTAACCCCACTGGTGGCCTTCATTTGTTCCCTATTGAGGCAAGTCTCTTTCTATACATCACTTGTCAGCATTGTATTTTGCTGTGCCCCCCTTTTTTTTTTTGCGGAATTTGCACTTTTCCCCCCTTGTCCAACCTTGCTGTTTCCCGAACTTCCACCCCTTATATTTCTTGAACCTATTGCTATGGGCAGCTAATTTTTTGGGAATGCTCATCTCTGTTACAGCTCTTTCAATTGGCATAGGTCATATCTTTCACTGCAACTATCATTTTCGGAAGGTTCCCTTGTCAGTCTTCCCATGGTTAATGAGATGTAGTTTAAAAGTACGATGTACTCCTAATATTTAATTTTTGTTTTACTGTGATATTGCCCAGAGGTAATACATATATCACACTGTGATAAACAACTTGACATAATGAAGATGTTATCATACGTAGTTTTCCAGAAAATCGTGAGAAACGAATTTTTATGAAGTTAAAATATGCGTCGCTTGTTGCCAGTGTGATGCAATTGATAACTTTTATGCTGGAATAGTCTTATTATTATTATTATTATTATTATTATTATTATTATTATTATTATTATTATTATTATTATTATTATTATTATTAATCGTTTATGTACTGTAAAAGAAAAATATGAACCGTTAAGTAGTAGATTTTATCTGTTGTTTTTTGATATCTTCTAACAGTAATAACTAGAGACCGGATGTTAGGCAAAATGCCTATTCTTTAATATTAAAGATATGATCGAAAATAACGTTTTAAAGTTTATATAGAGGGTTATATTTTCGATTTAAACCAATTTTATTTTGCCTATTTCGACATTTACTGCCTAAATAATTGCCTTAGTGCCTAATTTGCCTATTCTATGCATTTTCTTCAAAGTAAGCCTTCATTGGGAAAATATATAATTTATATAACATAAATAATACATACATATATACGTATATTAGGTGTTTGTAAACACGAGCACGTGGTACGTTACAATATATACACAGGGTGAACTTCAAAGATGTGTACATACTTCCGAGGTGATTAATATCAAAAGAAGACAAAAAGTTATCTTGTAGTTTGTCGAATTCCGTGTCGTGTGCGAGTGATAGTGATGCTAACTTGAAATCGAAAATCAAATCTTGATAATTGGAATAGAACAGATAGATGTGTACATACATTGGGAGGTGATTCGTGACATGAAAAGAAGACAAAAAGTCCTCTTCAACGTCTCGAATCACCTCCCAAAGTATGTGCACATGTCTCGCTCCAATTGTCAGGATTCGATTTTCGTATCTCGTATACGACGTATACTCGTATACGACGCGGAATTCCACAACATGCAAAAAGACTTTTTGTATTCTTTTGATGTCACGAATCACCTCCCGAAGTATGTGAACACCTTCCAGGTTCACCCAGTATGTATGGAATGCGTAACAAGCTTAGTTTTTATATATACAATAAAAGAAGATATTGACAAAGAAATATGTTTCTATATTCTTTGAGCATTATTTATGACTTGAATCTATTTTTTAATAGTATTGAGTATTTATCTTTATTATTTCGAGCTAGATTTTAGTGCCTATTTTACTGCCTATTTTTTAAATTTTTAGTGCCTTTTTGCCTGCCTATTTTCTAGGATTTTAGTGCCTAAACATCCGGTCTCTAGTAATAACAAACTGCTTGTAAATACGCAATGATTAGCAAGGACAATAACATATTAATGTAAGGACTACTCTGCAGACTAGCAACAAACAATAAACAATAACAGATAAACAATAGTTGCAAAAAAAAAAAAAGTAACTAACTTGGGCATGTCAGAATGTTCGCGAGAATATAGGGACGCATTGAGACTCTAGCAAAGAGCGTTGTGTTATTATTACTCAAAGGGCCGTACGATGGAGGCATTAACGCTAATGTTAATGGCACTAATGAGCACTTACTTGCTCTAACGGTTAACCTCATTTTTGAGATGATTCTTAGAAGTGGGCGTGTTGGCATGCAGTTAGAAGACTTATATCCATTATTTAAAAATCACACGTTATCTGTGGAGTACTAACGATTTGCGTCACTATCGAACACTAACGTGGCACTAGCGACGTTTAAAGTCGAAATTGGAGTCTGACATAAGTGGCTTGTCAAGTTCATTATATTTTCCTTGAATGCGAGAATTTTGCGCCCGGGAAATTTGCGCCCTACCACAATAATAGGAAAAAATGCGCTCGCAATATATTTGCACTGGGATGTTTGCGCCCTACCCCAAAAAGAGGGGAAAATGCGCCGGCTATATATTTGCACTGGGATGTTAGCGCCCTACAATTCAACTTATTTTTGTATTGTGTAAAGTAACTTCCACTCACACTTGAACTAGGCTTGCCTCTCATCGTCTCAGTGAGTTACTCCATCCGTTATAATATTCCGAACAAATGAAAAAAAAAATACAATTTTAGTTCACTAAAGGGCAATCCATACAAATACAATTTTTCATTATACTACAAAATTTACAATAAAAGTATAAATGACTGATATATAATTATTTATTAATATAATCAAAGAGTATAATTTAATCTACAAAAGGCTGTTTGGCTCTACCCAGATATCTCTGTTCACAATCCTTGCGAGTTGTTTCGCTTTTTAGGACACAAAATATAGAAAAGAAAATGTAAAGTGAATGTAAAATCAGTTCAGTAATATTATCAAGAAAACTATGTACAGTGTGTTTACTTGCTGGAATTACACTTCAAACACACAATTGCGTTCAGTCGTTCTTTCAGAAAAAATGTTCCGGGGAGCACATTTAGTATTCCGGAGGGGGTCACTGCTGGTACTATTCTGTTTATTATTATATTATAGACGTATTATTTTGGTCTCCTCCGAGGGGGCACTCTGAGAGCTCTGGGGAGGCCAGTGTTCCCCCAAAGTCATCTCTGGAAGAAGCAGTGATTGCGTTGATCCGTTGTGTTCTTTTGGCTTACATTGAAGTTTATTCTCCCCTTATATAGCCACAATGAAAATAAATCACAAATGGCATGATTGTGGGAGGAGGATTGTTTATGCTGTAATGTCAGCCCCTCCGAGCAAATGCGTAAGCTCCAATAGGTTCTTTTATTTCACAGGGCTCAAACTTCCCGGTGGAGGTACATCACAGGCGCAATTTTCCCTGTCTTGAGGTAGGGCGCAAATTTCCCAGACGCAAAATTCTCGACACCGTTCGAATAACCTCGGAAGACTATATCTTTTTCAATACTTTTTAATATTTTTTTACTCGAGATTTCTTCATACCTTCTTATTAAAATACTTACTAATACATCCTCATTTTATTGTCCTAACCAATCAATATGGGTATGTTGTCAGTAAAATATTTAGATTGATCGAGCCTCTGGTGTGTAACCACAGTATTTCATATCATCCCTCCATTAGAAATCTTGGCTAAACGAACCAATATATGTTGCCAATAAAATAGTTTAGAATGATTGAGCCCCTGGCAAAGAACCACAGTATTTCGTGACAGACTGGGGGGGCCCTTCCTATTACCATATTCTAGCTACGTGCCTGACTCAGCTAATTCTCTACATTCTTTGCCAAGCACACATTTTCTAAAGCGGAAAATGCTCTCTAAATACCTAAGCTCATTATTTTCAGCTCACAAACTCTTAACTATTGACTCTGTACATCGTGGCCAAAATTGATGGTAATCCATCAGATAGTTCTTGAGACTGTTTGTTCCACTGGCGGACAGAATGAATATATGGCTGTAGAGCTTTGATAAACTAAATTCGTTAATGAGTGATGATGGAACAAATATAAGAAAGGGAACCAAGAGTAGGCCTACCACCGGAAAAATTTTCGAACACAAAATTAGCCATCGAAAACCCACATGTCCTGGGTTAGAATACCATAGATGAAAACTCTACCACTGAGTCATCAATCACCCGCTTATTAGTTTTATTAATTATTGTATTAATATAAATTAATGAATGCCTACTTATGTTAATTATTGAACAATTACATTGTATACTTCGTAAAGTCAAAAATTGTAAATTTGTATTTACTGTACATACAGTGAGCGCAGAAAGTGTACGTACACCGATGCTATTGAAACGAGAATGCCTGCGAAAAAGAAACAGAAAATTTAAGAAGTGTAATAACACACACAATATGAATAATGAAAACTAAGCTTCATGAATATATCAATAAAGAACCACAAAGACAAGTTTAATGGTCAGAAAGTAAATAAATTCCGTAGAAAGTGTATAGAGTAGACGCAAAAAGAGATCGTACACCTGACGTACGAATACGAAACAAAGATACCACAACTGGGGTTCACTAGTATTCACCTGAGTATACACCTCTGTATAGCTTGACGAATAACAGAATGAGTTTAGTTGTGGATAGGAGTGAAAAAAGTGCACGGTGGTCTGTCAAAATGGGAAGCAACCGAACAGAAACAAATGAGGAGACAAGAAAAGTAATTATTAAATTGCATAAGAAAGGTAAGTCTTTGAGAAAGATAGCAAACCTTGCAGACAGGCCTCGTTCATCAGTACAAACAATAATTGCGATGTATAATGTTTCTATCACTGTGCGAAAAAAAAAAAAAAAAAACAAAAAAAAAAACTGGAAAACCGAGAGTGTTGAGTGAACAAGATAAACGTTACATTATTAGGGAAAGAAAAAAGGTTCCGAAAAGTAGAGCTGTTCAATTGGCAACGGATCTGGAAACACGCGCTGTTAAAGTATCAGCCAGTACAGTGCGGAATATTTGCAGGGTATCATGGTCGGATCGACAGGAAAATGTTATGGGTGAACAAGACAAATCGTATAAAGAGACTAAAGTTTGAAAAAGAGTATAAAGATAAGGGATCAGGCTTCTTTCTGGGATAGGGTCATATTTTCGGACGAAAGTAAATTTAATCTTATCGAATCCAATGGGAGGCGTATGGTATGGCGCAAGGTGAATACAGAGATGAATCCTCAAAATCTCGTCCCTAAAGTAAGACACGGATGAGGGTCCGTGCTCGTCTGGGGTTGTATGAGTGCTCAGGAGTGGGTCATCTCCACTTTATCGATGGAGTGATGATCCACAAAGTGTATATTAACATATTAAAGGAAAATCTCCATACTAGTGCGCAGAAAACAATTTATTGTTCAGCAAGGCAACAACTCCAAACATACAGCGGAAAATACTCGATTGTGGCTACTCTATAATACCTTGAAACAGCTTCGCACACCTCCCCAATCCCCAGACATGAACCCCATAGAACATCTATGGTCTGTTCTGGAGACAAGAATCAGAAGGCACAGCTTCTCTACTAAAGAAGGCCTGAGAAAAGCTATTCAAGAAGAATGGGACATAATCAGTCCCGAAGCTACAGAACTACGAATTACTACAGGTGAAATCAATGCCACGAAGACTACAGACAATCATTAACGCACAGGGTAATCCCACAAAATATTAAATAACGTAATATACTTTATAAGCATTAATTCAATCATAAGTGTACGGTGACTTTTTGCGTTTACAAAAAAGGAATTCTCTCTTTTCTTCTGAACAAAACAGTGATTGTCTTTGTTTGGCCTTTCTCTTGTATATAGAAATAAAATGTATGAATGTGTAGTCTTAATTCTGGTTATATATATATTTTCCACCTCCCTGTTTCCAATATAAAATATGCACGGTGTATGAAAACTTTCTGCGCTCACTGTAGGTATGTTGACAATAAGCGAATGTTATTAGAATATTTGTTGAGATTTCTTTTCCTTCACTGCCTTTCGCCTGGTTAAAAAGTAGTTTGCAGTGCTTTGGAGCAGCTGCAGGTGGGAACGCGATAATGTTTGAGACATACCGGCGACTTTTTTGTGTGTGAAAATAAGACCTTTCTTATAAAGCAGGAAATAACTGCAGTAGCAGTTGTCTACGTAAGTGATAAAGACATATCCAACTACAAGAAACTAATACAGTATATATATTCATTATTGTGTTTCTCTTTTAACAGCTACACCGTGCTCGTGGGTTTTCTCGGGGTTCTCCCGTTTCCTCCCACTTTCTTCATTCCACCATTTCACTCATCTCTCATTATCACCGTCTCCTTTAGCCTAACCGGCATAACCGTGGGACGTAAAACTTAAAGATTTCATTTTCATTTTTTCTTTTAACAGCTACTAGCTAGGGATGGCCAATTCCAGAATTTTTACTTTCCAGAATCCGGAAAGTAAACTCGGAAAAATTCCGATTTTTTCTACATTTCGGATTTTTTCCGAATGTCGGAATTTATTTGAATTCCGGAATTTTTCCGAATTGCGGATTTTTTCTGAATTCCGGAATTTTTCCGAAATCCGGAATTTTTCTGAATTCCGGAATTTTTTCGAAGTCCGGAATTTTTCTGAATTCCGGATTTTTCTGAATTCCGAATTTTTTCCGAAATCCGGATTTTTTCCGAATTCCGGAATTTATCCGAATTCCGGATTTTTTCTGAATTCCGGATTTTTCCGAATTCCGGAAAGTAAATTTTCCGATTCCGGAAAACAAAATTTCCGGAATCCGGAAAATTTTGGCCATCCCTACTTTACACCCTTTCTCTACCTCCCCCCCCCTTGAAAGTTACCTCTAAAAATCCTAACAGTGCTTATCACATTCTGTTTATATGAAAAATTGCAATATGGGATTTATTTTACCCTTTCACCGCCTCCTTACTCTACTTATTCGTGATGGATTTCAACTTAAAAATTAGTTTACTTCCTAAACTTCGAGGAAAACCGATACAAATGACGTATAATACTATAGTTACTGCAAAACAGACAGATACAAATTGCAATTGAATTGAGTCCTTGAATCTCGCTTTAATTATGACCAAAAAAAAAAAAAAAAATGTTCGTTTGCACGGCTATTTCTAACAAAGGTTTTTAATTTGAACATTTGTTGGCATATTCATGTTTCAGACCTAAAGGCAAGTTGCGTATATTCTTTGATAACATTGAAAAATAAAATAGTAGCAGTATTGAAATCACAGACAAAAGTAACCAGCAATTACGTGATGTATCGGATTAACGGGAACAAAACACATGAAATTAAAATCTTTTGTAGTGAAGCACAAAGCCGTGCCTTACAATTTGTAGAATAATTTGCTGTCAGATACGTTATTGAACAGTTTTACTGAGTGAAATTTGTGGTAAGCTTCCCAAGTAGACCATCGACTACTTTCTTCCTGGATTCAATCAAAATATATATGAGACACAATAACTATTATACATGACTGTGTTGGGTCAAGGATGCTTCGCAGAGGAACACTAAAACGAGAGGGTAATGAACACAAACTGAGTTTGATGTACCTTCTACATGTCTATGCATCAATTTGTGTGTGTGTGTGTGTGTTTGTATGTGAAAGAGTGATAATAACGTTACAAAGAATATTTCAAACCGTACTCGTACGTTCACATGTCTTGACATAGTAATGAATTTAACCTGTTTCTAGTCACCCGAAAACGAACGATTAAGATCAACTTAAGAATATTTTAGTGACGCATTAAATCAAGAAGTTTAGTAATAATAATAATAATAATAATAATAATAATAATAATAATAATAATAATAATAATAATAATAAATTTTAACTAATTTCAATTATGACAGTAAAATGATCTCAAATTTCTGCGTGCTGCGTACGTAATTTTAAAAAAAAAATGTTTGATTAATTCTTTTAAATGAAAATTAAAAAAAAAAAAACTTTACCTTCTGGAAATAACATATTAAGGAAATTGGTTTATTTAATTTGATTTCAATCATTTTAGAAATTAGCTTGAACCTTGGAAATTTAAATCATCTTTCTCAGAAAGCATGCTTAATTGACAATTATCTTATATTTCTTTATATGTTACGTATACTGAGTATTTTTTCTAGACTATTGTAAATTATTGTATAGCCTACTAAGGTTTTACAAAGATTTTTGCCTAAAGATCTGTTGACAGCACTGAAAATATATTTATTATTATTATTATTATAGTAAAATAATTATGATCATGATTTTGCAAAATAGGGCATCTTTCGAGAATTTGCCGGGCCTGAGAAGTTGCCCGTTGATTGTTATAAAGGCCCTCAGCGCCCATGGCCTGCAAATTACAAAGGGGAAAGGAACCTGAGGAAGATACCATTAAGGTAAACAACCGTCGAACCTTCCTTTTATAGAGGGATTTATTCCAGGGCGCTGTTCCCCTTCCCTCTGTTGCCCCTAAGTAATCTTAACAGCCAAGTTCAAATTAGCATATTGATTTAACATTCTTGCTAGTCATAATGTAAGAATATGTAGTCATTGCTAGTAACGATTTTTTCCCTCAATTTCACTAGAAAAATAAATTGGGAATAATGTGGACGTACAACTCACCTTAAACACACTGTATTCAATCACAGGAAGGGGTCCGCGGTGGCTCAGTGGTAGAGCGTTCACCTCTGGTGCTTGGGGTTCCGGGTTCGATCCCAGCCCCCGCCAAGTGAACTTTGTGGTGGAAAAATACCGTGTGCGTGGGTTTTCTCGGGTTTCTCCCGTTTCCTCCCACTTTCTTCATTCCACCATTTCATTTATTACTCGTCATCACCGTCTCCTTTAGCCTAACCGGCATAACCGTGGGACGTAAAGATTTTATTTCATTTTTTCAATCACAGATACATAATAGATACATAATTCTTAGCAACTGCTTAATTGTTGATAATGCTGAAATAATCAAATAAATAACAATTACTCGTATAATAGAAATTAATTTAAATCAAAGTATATTATCATGAATATAACCATGTTGTTTTTTCATAATTTTAATTAGTATTTTTCCGGAATTTTCTGGCTCTGTTAGGTGCCAATTGATTTTTATAACATCCCAAGGCGTATGGCCTCCATTACAATGGGGAAAATATATGAGGAAGATACCATCAGTATAAAGGCATTGAAGATTTCTTTGTAGGAGCCTTGATTTAAGGTATTGTTTTCCTTCCGTCTTCTGTCTCAGGCCAACATACACTAGCGTATTTTCAGCGCGCATTTTCGGTCCGTAAAATGATGTCGTAAATTTCGGTCCGTAAGTTGGCCCATACACCTAGCGTAAAAATAGGCGCGTAAAAGAAGAAGAAAAAGAAGCGGACATTTTTCGCTCTTCCTCTTGCCTGTTGTTTGAGCACATGGTAGTTTTCCAGTTTACTCAAGTTGCTTGAACAAGATGGATCTGTCTGAGGCCATGGTTTTAAGTGCAGGTGCTATAAACATTGTGTTGTAAAGTAAAAGAATAAAAAGAAAGCATAGAAGAAACAGAAAGATTTGGACCAGGAAATGGATTTTAGTTGGTATTGTAGCATGTTAATAGATAGATAATGCAATAAATAATATACTAATGATTACTGATAATTACACTAATAAATAATCAGCTGGATGAATCACACCGACAAGTTTTGTAGATAACTATACGAACATATTATACACACAACAGCATGTCAAACAATTGCAAGGGTTTTTTTTTTTTTTTCTCACTGCTCATAGTAGAGAGCACGTTGTTCTCAATATACTATTTCCATTAAACATGATCTGAAATACACTGTTGCAGCAAAGCTTTGTCAAAGTGGTACATCACAATATGAAATAAACAGACTGCAGGGGCGCCCGAAGAAAATTTTCTAGAGCGGGACCCATCTCCATGGTTGCTATATTATGTCTCTTATTTAATATACATGGTTTGCTATATTAAGTATACATTTTCGTGAACCATCCTGCCCTCCCCTTCGGGCGCCTATGACAGACTGGGAGCCACGCCGAAGAGGATTAAAAATTCACATTTATCTATATTACGTCCAAGCAACTCAATCCATTTGACCTATTTTTGGTACAATCTTAGATCATTGTACTTAGTGATCTGAGATCACTAAATATTTATATAAATCATACTTCGAAGGAGGAGGACACAGGACAGGAAAAAAGTTATATTGAATTATTTACGAAGGGCCGTGGTGGCTCAGTGGTAGAGCGTCCACCTCTGGTGCTTGGGTTCCTGGGTTCGATCACAGCCCCCTCCAAGTGAACTTTGTGGTGGACAAATACCGTGTGCGTGGGTTTTCTCGGGGTTCTCCCGTTTCCTCCCACTTTCTTCATTCCACCATTTCATTCATTACTCATTATCACCGTCTCCTTTAACCTAACCGGCATAGCCGTGGGACGTAAAACTTAAAAATTTCATTTCATTTCATTTTCAATTTTTTACGATGTAGATTGGAAACATTTAAATTTCTAAACAGACACAATGATGATTTAATACAATCTGAACGAGCTTGATGTGTGATTTCCTCTTACCTTCCGAAATAAGCCTATTGTTTGAAACTGCAGTTTACAAAAAATAAGGGAGTAAAGGAGTGTTCCGATACTTGAATAATTGATTAATTTTTTTGTTATACAATGTTTTAGACTGTTGACTTTGGTCGTTAAAAAGTGGGTTACTGAATGATAAATTCAATTTAAAGAAAATATGATTTATTAATGGTTGCAGCTTTCGTTTTTTTTCTTTCTTACAATATTAACGAAGAATATAGTAGTAACAAAAAATGAAATGAAATCTTTGTTTTACGTTCCACGCTTATGCCGGTTAGGCTAAAGGAGACGGTGATTATGAGAGATGAGTGAAATGGTGGAATGAAGAAAGTGGGAGGAAACGGAAGAACCCCGAGAAAGCCCACGAGCACGGTGTTTGTCCACCACAAAGTTCACTTGGCGGAGGCTGGGATCGAACCCGGGACCCCAAGCACCAGAGGTGAACGCTCTACCACTGAGCCACCGCGCCCCCATAGTAGTAACACATAGAATAAATTATCCCCTCACGGAATACCAATTTTTACTACCTTATCCACAGCTCAAAAATAGACCAGAAAGAGAAAACAAGACTTATACAACTACCTCCAGCCCCCTTCTTTATAAATAGTTTGATCCTTGTTACCTCGGCTTTTGTAAGTTGAAGGAATCCTCCCCGTTGCTTCCACCTACCTTTTTTTATTTTAAAGTTTATCTTGCCATTTAGTTTTTATCAAGTTGTTAAAAATAATTTAAATATTTATTTATTGAAAGGTTGGGTGTTAGCGGATTTAGATAATTTCATCATCGGTGATTTTGTCACCAAAATATTAGCATGTAGGTTATTTCGCTCACCGGAAATTTCGACATAGTAATTTCGTTACTTGTAACTTTGTCACCAAAATATTAGCATGCAGGAAATTTTGTCATGGTCATTTTTTCTACTTTGTTGAACTAAGTAGAGACAAAGTAAACGACCGAAACAGCTGACCTTATCTTAATCAAAGTTGGAAAACAATTTAGTTGGTGTTCGACTCTGGAAAATCAAAGTTTCGGATCCTCGAAGCAAGAACAAACAGCAGTAAAATAACACAAGCAAATGTTAAAAGCACAGGCAAAATGGGCCAGTAATGGATTTATATATCACTATTTACAAAAATTAAGTTTTGGCAATATTAAAATTTCAGAACAGAAAATTAGCAACACAAAATATAACTTGTAGTAATGCAATAAATGGTTTACATGTTCATTTTCTACTATTCATAACATGATAGGAAACAACAAGCAATTTCTTTTCAAACATTTAGTTCCAGTGTTATACGTTAAGCACAAAGATTAGAGCCGTTTCTGAAAAATCTGAAACACTCTTCTAGTTTGCTGTTTGGGTGGTTGCCCCACAGCATCTTGATGAAGCACAGCTGAAACCGTTGCTTCAACTTGTTGAATTTCATGAATAAGCTTCCAAATAGTTGCGTGGGACATTCCTACTAGATGATGAAACTTCTAGTTCCACAATTCACAAATATTATTTATCCTAGAATTGCTGTTAAAGGTAGATTGGTGAACATTCCAATTGTCTGGGGGATATAGACGGGACACATTACGCAAACAAAATTCCCAGACCGAGCTTTAACACGGCGATACGTGTTTGACACGTAAGTGCTATCAAAACAGTCCAGAAGTTCCAGCTCTTCCTCCGAAGTCACTTGTATTAATCGATGCACATCTGCTATTGGAAGAAATGCAAATCTGTTTATTTTCTCGCAAAATAAACGAAAATTTTAATTGCTCTTGTACCGTTCTAAGAGTCCAAGCTCTTGGACCTTCCCCCAATGTTGACTGAGTCAGGTGAAAAAAGTAACGCTATAAACGAGTTGAATCTCCAAAAGTTGCATTTACACTATAATAAAATTCATTAGCATAGTTACAGGTCCGGATATTCACTAAATTCACTGCACTGATGCACCACCACACGAAACAGTTCTTCATATGAATTTTGTGTCTTGGTCTACATTAGGGCGTATACCTAGTAAAGGAAGTCTCACCTCAAACAACATTTTTTTTTTTTTTTTTTTGGAGCCATTGAAAAGTTGCGTTCACAATCCATGTTTCACTTTTTAATAGGTTGATAAGGCTATATTTAAAGGAAACATCCAGAAATATTTATACGTTTTTCTTCCTTTATAGAAATTTGTTCTCTTCACATATATCCAATAACAATTTGCCAATGTTTACTCAGAGTTCAAATATAATATAATTCTTTTAATAGCTCTTTAAAAAGGCCACTCTTTTCAAGGAAGGTCCAAGAGTTTGAACTCAGAGAACGATACTAGAACGAAGAAAATTTTCGTCTATTCTGCGGGAAAATTAACAGATTGGCGTATCTTCCCATATTTGTTTATTATTTTCTGTTCTGAAATTTTTATATTCGCGAAATTTAATATTTGTAAATAGTGAATAATGAACCCATTAGTGCCCCATGTTGCCTGTGCTTTTAACATTTGCTCAAGCAGACATTATTTTCTCCTACTGGTGCTTGTTCTTGCGTCGAGTACCAGAAACTTCAATTTTGCAGAGTTCAACACCAACTGAATTGTTTTCTAAGTTTTATTAAAATAACGTAATATGTTTGATCGTTTGCTTTGTCTCTATTTAATTCAACAAAGGTGAAGAAATAACCGTGACAAAATTTCCTATATGACAATATTTCTGTAATAGAATTACTGGAAACTTTTATCTCTTGTCTCAAATACAATATCTAAAGTATGTAACTCTTTATTTAATAAAAATAATATATTTTGATTATGCTGCACAGTTTTGGCAGTTGAGGATTAAAGAAAACAATTTCAAAAACTTTTTCGAGTTCATTCACTGTACTTGTATTATGTTCTAAAAGACACTGGTGATGAAATTATCAAGACATTATTTTCGGTGACGAAATTACCTATACGGTAATATTTTGGTGACAAAATTACCGGTGACGAAATTACCGTGACGAATTTTCCGGTGACAAAATTACCGTCGCCCGGTGTTAGCCACTGAGGGCCACCGCGGCTCAGTGCTAAAGCACTTATCTCTTGTGCGTGGGGTCCCTGGTTCAATTCCCGTGCAAATAAGTTTGTGTGTGCAACATCATGTCCGTTGGTTTTCGCAGAGTACTCTCGTTTCCTCCCAAATTTCATTCCACCAATTCTCTCGTCATCATTCACTTGCCTTAATTATTGTATTCTTTAGTCTAAATGGCATAATCGTGGGAAGTTAAACTCAAAGATTTCATTTCAGTATCACAACATGGGTAACTCTGAAGGTGTGACTTCATCTTTATATGCGCCTTTACCTGTGTAAAAATAAATAAATAAATAAATAAATAAATAAATAAATAAATAAATAAAATAATGTCCAAATATTAAATTAAATCTTAAATTCCTAGTCGAAAGGCATCAGGTTCGGTAAGTTTAGCGAGCCTATATGGGAAGTAGAACCCGAACTGCATGAGCTCCCGCCTAGAATCGAACAGGGCGCCCCGCACAGAGGACGCGTACGCTGACTATATAGCCACGGAGGAGCTCTCATAATTTGCGAATTCAGATTAGGAAGTATTGGATTTAAATACCTTTTTCTCTGTGCACTCAAAATTAATTATGAATTTTAATTTGGAAATAATGTCTCGTTTTGTGCAATAGGAAATATTAGTTTAGCAGAAATCGTATATTGTATGGAAAGACTGAAATTAGATTGGAATGATGATTTCTGGTGAGTCTACCAGCAAACCTCAGCAACGATTCGCGAGGACAACACAAGAACAGGTTTTCTCTTCTGAAAACAATAAGACCAGACCGGGGAGAAGGCCGTGGAAAGGGCAAGAGACCACCTGCTGCTCGAAAACCCTTTCATCTGAGCCGTTTTTACGCGCCGTATTTACGCTCGAAGTTAAAAGCACCCAGACTTTTCCAGCGTATGAAAATTCGGTACGTAAACATACGCCAGGTCCCATACACTAACGTATTGACAGCTGCTAACAAGACTAGCGCAAGAAATTTTATGGCTACGGCTGAAAAATACGTTAGTGTATGGCTGGTATAAGAAACATTCGATGGCCAATTTAGACCAGTCTATAAAGCTATGTTTAATACTCTTAATAAAGTGTAACCGTGTATTTCTGGTCATGGGAAAGAACATCGCAGGTGGAATTTCAAACAGCCTACTAAATGGAACGCCATTCGTTTGGAAGAGTGACAAGACCTTTTGAATTTATATTTATTGTATTGTATTTTTGAGTTTTACGCTCGTAAGTGTGACTTTAAACCTAAAGCCCAACATACACTAGCGTATTTTCAGCGCGCATTTTCGGTCCGTAAAATGATGTCGTAAATTTCGGTCCGTAAGTTGGCCCATACACCTAGCGTAAAAATAGGCGCGTAAAAGAAGAAGAAAAAGAAGCGGTCATTTTTCGCTCTTCCTCTTGCCTGTTGTTTGAACACATGATCGTTTTCCAGTTTACTCAAGTTCCTTGAAAAAGATGGATCTATCTGAGGCCATGGTTTTAACTGCAGGTCCTATAAACATCGTGTCGTTAAGTAAAAGAATAAAAAGAGAGCATAGAAGAAACAGACTGGGAGCCACGCCGAAGAGGATTAAAAATTCACATTTATCTATATTACGTCCAAACAGCTCAATCTATTTGGCCTATTTTTTGTACAATTTTCGATCATTGTACTTAGTGATCTGAGATCACTAAATATTTATATAAATCGTACTTCGAAGGAGGAGGACACAGGGCAGGGAAAAAAGTTATATTCAATTTTTTACCATGTAGATTGCAAACATTTAAATTTCTAAACAGACACATTGATGATTTAATACAATCTGAACGAGCTTGCAGTGTGATTTCCTCTTACATTCCGAAATAAGCCTTTTGTTTGGAACTGCAGTTTACAGAGAATAAGGGAGTAAAGGAGTGTTCCGATAGTTGAATTATTGATTGATTTGTTGTTGTTGTTGTTGTTATACAATGTTTTAGACTGTTGACTTTGGTCGTTAAAAAGTGGGCTACTGAATGATAAATTCAATTTAAAGAAAATATGATTTATTAATGGTTGCAGCTTTCGTTTTTTTTTTCTTTCTTTCTTACAAAATTAACGAAGAATATAGTAGTAACAAATAGAATAAATGATCCCCTCACGGGATACCAATTTTTACTACCTTATCCTCAGCTCAAAAATAGGCCAGAAAGGAAAAACAAGATTTATACAACTATCTCCAGCCCCATTCTTTAGAAATAGTTTGATCCTTGTTACCTCGGTTTTTGTAAGTTGAAGGGATCCTCCCCGCTGCTTTCACCTTCCTTTTTTATTTCAAAGTTTATCTTGCCATTTAGTTTTTATCTAGTTGTTAAAAATCATTTAAATATTTATTTATTGAAAGGTTGGGTGTTAGCGGACTTAGGTAATTTCATCACCGATAATTTTGTCACCAAAATATTAGCATGTAGGTTATTTTGTCACCGGAAATTTCGACATAGTAATTTCGTCACTTGTAATTTTGTCACCAAAATATTAGCATACAGGAAATTTTGTCATGGTCATTTTTTCATTTTTGTTGAACTAAGTAGAGACAAAGTAAGCGACCGAAACAACTGACCTTATCTTAATCAAAGTTGGAAAACAATTCAGTTGGTGTTTGACTCTGGAAAATCAAAGTTTCGGATACTCGAAGCAAGAACAAACAGCAGTAAAATAACATAATGTCAGTTTCAGTAAATGTTAAAAGCACAGACAAAAGGGGCCAGTAATGGATTTATTTATCACTATTTACAAATATTAAGTGTTGGCAATATTAAAATTTCAGAACAGAAAATTAGCAAATAAAATATAACTTGTATTAATGCAATAAATGGTTTACATGTTCATTTTCTACTATTCATAACATTATAGGAAACAAAAAGCAAAAATTTTTTCAAACATTTAGTTTCAGTGTTATACGTTAAGCACAAAGACTAGAGCCGTTTCTGAAAAATTTGAAACACTCTTCTAGTTTGCTGTTTGGGTGGTTGCCTCACAGCATCCTAATGAAGCACAGCTGAAATCGTTGCTTCAACTTGTTGAATTTCATGAATAAGCTTCCAAATAGTTGCGTAGGACATTCCTACTAGATGAAACTTCTAGTTCCACAATTCACAAATATTATTTATCCTAGAATTGCTGTTAAAGGTAGCTTGGTGAGCATTCCAATTGTCTGGGGCATATAGACGGGGCACATTATGCAAACAAATATTCCCAGACCGAGCTTTAACACGGCGATACGTGTTTGACACGTAAGTGCTATCAACATAGTCCAGAAGTTCCAGCTCTTCCTCCGAAGTCACTTGTATTAATCGATGCACATCTGCTATTGAAAGAAATGCAAATCTGCTTATTTTCTCGCAAAATAGACGAAAATTTTCATTGCTCTTGTACCATTCTAAAAGAGTCCAAGCTCTTGGACCTTCCTCCATGTTGGCTGAGTCAGGTGAAAAAAGTAACGCTATAAACGAGTTGAATCTCCAAAAGTTGCATTTACAGCCAGCATTTACGCTATATCAAAATCCATTACCATAGTTACAGGTCCGGATATTCACTAAATTCACTGCACTGATGCACCACCGCACGAAACAGTTCTTCATATGAATTTTGTCTTGGGCTACATTAGGGCATATACCTAGTAAAGGAAGTCTCACCTCAAGTAACATACCTTTTTTTTTTTTTTTTTTTTTTTAGCCATTGAAAAGTTGGCGTTCACCATCCATGTTTCACTTTTTAATAGCTTCATAAGGCTATATTTAAAGGAAACATCCAGAAATATTTATACGTTTTTCTTCCTTTATAGAAATTTGTTCTCTTCACATATATCCAATAACAGTTTGCCAATGTTTACTCAGAGTTGAAATATAATATAATATAATTCTTTTAATACCTCCTAAAAGGAGCCACTCTTTTCAAATGACTGTTAACTTGAAAGGTCCAAGAGTTTGGTCTCAGGGAACGGTACTAGAACGATGAAAATTTTCGTCTATTCTACGGGAAAATTAACAGATTGGCGTATCTTCCCTTATTTGCTTATTATTTTCTGTTCTGAAATTTTTATATTCGTGAAATTTAATATTTCTAAATAGTGAATAATGAACCCATTAGTGCCCCATGTTGCCTGTGCTTTTAACATTTGCTCAAGCAGACATTATTTTCTTCTACTGGTGCTTGTTCTTGCTTCGAGTACCAGAAACTTCAATTTTGCAGAGTTCAACACCAACTGAATTGTTTTCTAAGTTTTATTAAAATAACGTAAGCTGTTTGATCGTTTGCTTTGTCTCTATTTAATTCAACAAAGGTGAAGAAATAACCGTGACAAAATTTCCTATATGACAATATTTCTGTGATAGAATTACTGGAAACTTTTATCTCTTGTCTCAAATACAATATCTAAAATATGTAACTCTTTATTTAATAATAATAATCTATTTTGATTATGCGGCATAGTTTTGGCAGTTGAAGATTAACCCTTTGGGGACCCCATGGTACAATTTGTACCATACGGGTGTTTCATGGTACATTTCGTTATAACTCTCCTATTTGACCCTTTTCGTCCGTTTTTTTTTTTCTGTTTTTCAAGTCCAGAGGCATTGTAGAACACGTTGCGTATGGTTTCACACCTTCCTGCGTCCAGACATAGAAGGTGATGACGTCATAATTTTAAATATATATTTTCTTTTATATGTTTTCTTTTTCGCCAATGTTTATTTTTGGCGGGCTTATTTTTGCACGTAGAAGATTGAAGTTTTGCACAAACATGCAGTCCACCGAGTAGTATTTACCAGAGTTTTTCAGATTTCTGCGTTAACAGGGGGCCCAGAGGGGCAAAAAGTTGAAAAAAGGGATATTTGTACTAAAAAATCCCTTTCTTCGGGATTTTCCCGCCTTAGATACATGATGGAGACATGTGAATGGTACCACCTGAAAGGCAGTTCTATTCCGAAGAGAATGATGGGCAAAACATGACCCTAGGGTAATTAGGGAGTTGTCAGGTAATTTTTATCAAAATATACTTCTGTATAGGGGAATTTTGGACATTTTCGGTATTTTTTTGCGGGCTTATTTTTGCACCTAGAGGATTGAAATTGTGCACAAACATTCAGTCCACCGAGTAGTATTTAACAGATTTTTTCATATTTCTGTGTTAAAACAGGGGGTTACAGAGGGGCTAAAAGTTGAAAAAGGGATATTTTTACCAAAAAAATCCTTTAACGGGATTTTTCCGCCTTAGATACATGATGGAGACATGTGAGTGGTAACGCCTGAAAGGCAGTTCTATTCTGAAGAGAATGGTGTGCAAACCATGATCCTAGGGTAATTGGGGATGTCTCAGGGAGTGTTTACAAAATATCCCTCTGTATACGGGAATATGGGTCATTGTCGGTATATATTTTTTTGGCGGGCTTACTTTTGCACCTGGAAAATTGGAATTGTGCATAAACATTTAGTCTACCTAGTAGTATTTATCAGATTTTTTTCAGATCTCTTCGTTAAAACAAGGGGGTCCATTGGGGCTAAAAGTTAAAAAAAAAGAGAGATTTAGACCCAAAAAATTCCTTTTTTCGGGATTTTCTCGCCTTAGATACACGATAGAGACACGTGAATGGTACCGCCTGAAAGGCAGTTCTATTCTGAAGAGAATAATTGGCGGATTATAGTTTTAGGGTAAATAGATATGTCTCAGGAAATCTTTTACCTGGGATCATGGTGTTTTGTGGTAATTTGGGGCATTGTGGGGATTCTTGATAAAATTTCTCCCGCCCTTAGTATTCAAGATAGAAACTTGAAATTTGGCACAAGCATTCAGTATACAAAGTACTATTTATCAGATTTCTTTTTAGATCTCTACGTTCACACAGAGCCGTTCCAGAGGGGCCCAAAATGTGAAAAAAATTCCCTCCGAAATTTTCCCTTTGACACATTTTTCTCTTTCCTGGTATATTGTATGAGCATACAAGTGATACCATTTCAAAACCAGTTCCATTCTGAAGAGAATGAGGTATGAACCATGATCCTAGGATAAATAGTGACGATGCAGTAGCTGCTTGACTGGAAGTCTAAAAAAATACCCCCAAAACCCAGGTTACAGAAAGGGTTAAAGAAAACAATTTCAAAAACTTTTTCGAGTTCATTCATTGTACTTGTATTATGTTCTAAAAGACACTGGTGATGAAATTATCGTGACATTATTTTCGGTGACGAAATTACCTATATCGTAATATTTTGGTGACAAAATTACCGTCCCCCGGTGTTAGCATGCGGGGTCAGGTTAAATTCAGTTCTACTCTGGTTTTCGTTTATTGCCAGTTTATCACTGTTTATTTTCATGTTTTCTTTAAATGTAGTCTTTAGTAATTTACTGTATTTAAAATAATGTTTTAAACACTTAATGACTTTTTTCTTCGTTCTTGCTGTCGGGTATGTGACATGAGGGTAAAATCCACCCGAACTTGAGGGTTTCTACATATACATACAAATCAATTGAGTAGTAGTAAGGGCGAACTCAACATCGGATAATTTTCTTTAAATTCGAGTGATAAGTTTCTAAACTTAATACTTTTATCAGATTTCCAAAGAAAGGTTTTCAAATTTTCTTCCTATCCCCCAAAATAAAGGAAGTTCACTGATAGATGAAAATAAAAAGACAAACGCGATTTTATCGAAAATGACTCTAACGATTCTGCTCGTACATCAATATTTCATTACCACTTTTATTATCTGGTGTAAGTTATTTCTGTGGTAAAATACAAAAAGGTTAGTTTACTCTTGCCTGTGAGTTTTTTCGAGATATTTTCTCAAACACGAGTCAGTTAATTTTGTTCGTAATTGATGAATAAATGGTTTATTAATAACCAGACAATATGACATAACTAATTTTTCCTGAAAAGATCCACAACGGGTAGTTTACTCTTGAGGGAGAATTTTTTTCGAATTTCTGAAAAACGCCTTAGGTGATAGTTCATATTTCATAAATAAATGTTTAATTAATAGCCTGAAATATGGAAACATCCACACGAAGCAGTCTTGAAGATGAGTTTCTACTATGTTCAATATGTAATGTCTATGAAAAATATACACTATTAAGTAGCAGATTGCGTCAATTATGTCAATTCTCCTAATAATGATGCATATACTACTTACGAACATAGTAAAACGATTGAGTTGTTCGTGAAATAAATTATTTAGATGACTTAGTGATCACTAGACCGTGTTGTTCTAGCGTGTACGCGAAAATTGATCTAAGTTAGCAACTGTTCATATGATATGTGGCCATTTACAATTTTTTGCAAAAATATTATGTCAGAAATTTTGTTTCTCAGTAGGGGAGATTTATATTAAGGGATTTTAAAACGTTATTTTTTGGAAGTGTTCGGAGGTGAGGTACTCGGTAGGATACAATGGCTAAAAAGAAATTAATTACGGAATTTAATTTTTTAAATGAGTAGGGCAGGCCATAGACCAGATAGGAGAACAATTCTCAATAGTGGGAGCAACATATGATTTATAGATAATTTTCAATTCGGCAAGAATTGGTCAAATGCTATTGACAGTCATACTTTTTTTTAAAGAAATATCACAACAGAGGGCCACAGCGGCTCAGTGGTAAAGCACTTATCTCTGGTGCGTGGGGTCCCTGGTTCAATCCTCGTACAAATGAGTTTGTGTGGGCAACATCATGTCCGTGGGTTTTCTCAAGGTGCTCTCGTTTCCTCCTACATTTCATTCCACCAATTCTCTCATCATCATTCACTTGACTTAATTATTGTATCCTTTAGTCTAAAGGGCATAATCGTGGGAAGTTAAACTCAAAGATTTGATTTCAGTATCACAACATGGGTAACTCTGAAGATGTGACTTCATCTTTATATGCACCTTTACCTGTGTGGAAAAAAAAAAACTAATGTCCAAATATTAAATTAAATCTTTAATTCCTAGTCGAAAGGCATCAGGTTCGATAAGTTTAGCGAGCCTATATGAGAAGTAGAACCCGAACCGCATGAGCTCCCGCCTAGAATCGAACAGGGCGCCCCGCACCGAGGACGAGTACGCTGACTATATAGCCACGGAGGAGCTCTCATAATTGGCAAATTCAGATTAGGAAGTATTGGATTTAAATACCTTTTTCTCTGTCCACTCAAAATTAATTAAGAATTTTAATTAGGAAATAATGTCTCGTTTTGTGCAATAGGAAATATTAGTTTAGCCGAAATCGTATCTTGCATGGAAAGGCTGAAACTAGATTGGAATGATGATTTCTGGTGAGTCTACCAGCAAACCTCAGCAACGATTCACGAGGACAACACAAGAACAGGTTTTCTCTTCTGAAAACAATAAGACCAGACCAGGGAGAAGGCCGTGGAAAGGGCAAGAGACCACCTGCTGCTCGAAAACCCTTTCATCTGAGCCGTTTTTACGCGCCGTATTTACGCTCGAAGTTAAAAGCAGCCAGACTTTTCAAGCGTATAAAAATTCGGTACGTAAACGTACGCCAGGTCCCATACACTAACGTATTGACAGCTGCTAACAAGACTAGCGCATGAAATTTTATGGCTACGGCTGAAAAATACGTCAGTGTATGGCTGGTATAAGAGATACGATGAGCATTCTACGACGATAGTGAAATTAATGGTGGAAGAACAAAACGTGGCACGCTTGCAACGAAAAAATGTCTTTTGATCGTAAGCTTAATACCTTATACCGCTTCAGCATATTAGGAGATACTGAATGTTTCGAACGAGGCTACTATAGCAACAATAAATTATACGTATATATATATATATATATATATATATATATATATATATATATATATATATATATATATATATTTGGTCTAGGAATTAATTCGTGCGGTTGGTACGCACACATTGAAGCTGTAGTACAAACACAAAATACATAAATACCTTAAGAAAAATATTGTCCATCGCTAGCCACCACTTTCGCCCATCTGTCAGGCAATGTACGATTCCGTGGCGAAAGAAGTCCTCATCCTTGGAAGCGATCCAGTCAGAGACCCATGTTTCGATATCTTCTGAAGAAGTAAACCGCTGTCCAATCAAATCGTTGTTCATGCAATCGAACAAGTAGTAGTCCGAAGGAGCAACGTCTGGTGAATACGGCGGGTGGGGTAAAACTTCCCATCCGACATTTTCTAAATAGGTTTTGACCGGTTTTGCGACATGTGGGCGAGCGTTATCATGTTGAACAATAAGTTTATCATGTCTGTTCTCCCATTCTGGTCGTGTTCTGGCCAGAGCTTGCTTCAAACGCATTAATTGTCGTCGATAACGTTCTCCATTCATAGTTTCACCCGGTTGCAGCAGCTCATAGTACACCACACCTTTCATATCCCACCAAATGCACAGCATAACCTTTGCACAGTGTATATCTCGTTTTGGTTGTGATGGACCTGGTTCACCTGGTTTCACCCAGGCCTTTTTTCGTTTAGGGTTCTCTTAATGGATCCACTTCTCATCACCCGTAATAATTCGATGCAGAAACCCCTTTCTGCTCTGTCGTTGAAGCAGCAATACGCAAATGGTTTTTCGTCTTTCAACGTCTCTGTCTTTCAATTCATGTGGAACCCAATGTGACATCTTTTGAATCATTCCCATGGCTTACAAGCGTTTGGAGACTGTTGTTTGATCAACACCTAATGCTGCTGCAAGTTGTTCCTGCGTTTGACACGAATCCTGCTCGAGCAATGCTGTCAATTCTTCGTCTTGAAATTTTTTTGGCTGTTCAGCTCGCTCTTGGTCTGCCAAGCCGAAATCACCACTTCTAAACCGTGCAAACCACTTCTGACACGTTCGCTCAGCTAGAGCATGGTCACCATACACTTCCACCAAAATACGATGACATTCAGTCGCACTTTTCTGCATGTTAAAGTAATGCAGCAGGACACCCCGCAAAAACACTTTATCAGGCACAAATTGCGCCATGTTCACTTAACTACAAACTGGTGTTATTGACGCTTTAATCCACTGCCCTATACTACGAACGATACGCGATGACAGGGGTTTGCAACACATGTGTGGATACACGGAACTGTGGGACGCTCCGTTCGTTGCGCCATCTCTTGTCCACCCGCACGAATTAATTCCTAGACCAAATATATATATATATATATATATATATATATATATATATATATATATATATATATATATATATATATATATATATATATATATATATATATATATATATAAAGACGGTTTAAATATAGGGTAACCAGATATCCTCTTTTACCCAGACATGTTCTCTTTTTCGTACCCTAAAAATAGTCTGGACGGGATTTTAGGAAAATTGGAAAATTTCTTCTTCTTCTTTTTTTTATGTACTCATAACTACTTCAAGATTCGTTTTCTTATTTATAAAGATGTGCGATTGTATCTACCTTTGTTTGTATGTACGTTTGTACGTTTGTCTGCTATACTAATCTATACAGTTAAATAATTTGAAATGAATTTTGGATCCTAACTAGTCCCTACCTCCAACTGGGCTTTTCTTCTGTCACTTTGATGAAATACATCTCCTAAAGGGAGGAGGGAGATGCAGAATTTATGCCAAAAATAGAATATCCAGGGGTTTCTAAAGTTAGGGAGATGATACTTTGTATATATTAACTTCTCATTAAAAATTAATAGACACAGGGGAAATGGGAAATTTTGAATCTGGAATTAGCAGCATTGTATGACCGGCATTTGTTTGGAACCCACCAAGAAAACATTGAGAAGACTTTGCTATTTAGTAATAATGAAGCATTGAAGATGTGTGGAACGTGTGTTCGCTGCCAGGGCTGGATTAACCATTTGGAAGCCCGGGACTATAAGAAATATGTGACCCTTGCTGACTTAACCTAATACAGTACAGTAGAAAAGTTAAGGGAATATGTTTCGTATTTTTGGTCATATTTTATTTTATGATGGTGATTGTATTTTCAAGATTGTTTTTAGACAGCCGGTTGAGATTTTGATCAAGTGGAGGCCCTGGGCTATAGTCTTCCTTAATCCGCCCCTGTTCGCTTCGAAAGCGTTTATAAGAACGGTTACATTCTATAGTCTCCAAGATCCCCTGAATTCAGTGTGATTTGGTGATTTCTCTCTGTGGCGAATCCATGAGGACATCTCAGAAGCAAAGAGTATAGTACACGTCCTGCAAACATCGTTAAACTGAGCCAGAGGGAAGAACTCTCTGGCCTTCAAGACGTAATAAACTGAGAATTACAGCAAATTTCCAAAACGCCGTGATGGAGCACATCTTTCCGATGTTATCTTTAGGAAATAAAGTGACATGTAAATGTCATAGCTAATGTCATTGTTAATAGCACACTCTGTACATTCATCTGAATCTTTAAATGTATTATTTCCTGCGTTGATTAGTATATTTTCCGTGAATGAAAATTTTCCTGTTTTTCTGCGCCGCCCTGTACATGTCCCAGCGTTTCGGAAGTTTTGCTTCTAAGGAGCGAAGATTTCGTATCTTTTTTCTCAACATATAAAAGCGACATCAACGCTGTTTGTCTTATCGTGTCAAGAAAACGGCCGAACTGTTTGAATTAAAATTGTAAATACCGTGTTACTTTGCACATCAGGGGTTACTTTGCACAAAATATGAAAAGATTTTCACAATTCTCTGTCGGCAAAACCATGAACAGTAAAGAGGAAGTTTCAACTGCTACCGTAACATAAAACATCGAACTGTATTTTGGTTATAGTGTTGGCGGTTAACATCAGTTCTAATTACCGGGAGGGTTCGTTGTGGTAGAGGTATGGAAAGCAGTCACTGTAAAGGCCGCCAAAATTTGAAATAAATCACACAATAATTTCCGTCTAAGTTAAGTCAGTTTCGTAGAATATTTCTGTATATAATGGGACTTGGATGCAATAATTGAAACAAATGTGAAACGTTTTAGTCATAAAAAAATTAAAACTGGGAAAAGGCGGCTTCAGCCTCTACTCGGGGTTACTTTGCACCGGTCCAAAATACCGCTTAGATAGGAAATTATTACTACTGGAACCAGTAAGTACGCCAGAAATTTTTACTTAGGGGGGTGTTCAAAATAAAAGGGGGGGTGCTCTCAGAATACTGATATAATTTTTAAACAAACTCAAACAAGAAAACAGTATGTTTTGTTACGCAATTATTGCAATATTATTATTATTATTATTATTATTATTATTATTATTATTATTATTATTATTATTATTATATCAACTCTTTGCAGTGGTAGGTTCAATAAAGTAAGTTCACACATTTGAGCATTTAGTATTATTATTAAACTAAGTAATACAGTGAAACCTCTCAAAACTTACATCGGTGGAACCGATTATTTGTCCGTAAATGAGAGGTGTCCCTAAAAGGAAGGGTTCTCTCTCATAACACCATATCACACATATTTATGGCATGGAAAAATGAGAAAGTTTGTTCTCTTACGAAGATATCCACTATTGAGAGATGCCCGTTAAGAGAGGTTTCACTGTATTAGGAATTAACCTCCACTATTTTACCTAGTAATTACATGTGAATTGATTACATACGAATTATTGTAGTCTTAATTATTTCCCAAAATTCTGCTATTATTTCAATTAATTCACCCCAGCAAGTTTTAGTGGGCGATTTTTTTCAATATATATATATATATATATATATATATATATATTAATTGGGAAAAAAATCCCTCGTCCCACGCTGAAATCACGTTCGTTTAGTAATTAATACTTTACATAGTTCCAATTTCATTTCATTTAATATTCTAACTTTGTTGTTAACGTTAATTGTTTTAATATTATTTGATCTTATAATCTCCGTTCCTGTCCCTTCCTGGCTACGTTATTGGCTCTGAATATCTTTCATAAGAAAATTATTAATTGATTTAGTTGTTTTCCAGAAATCCAGTTTTTCAATTTACAAATATGTTGTACCTTTCTGTTTTGTCTTCTTTAATATACCCTAATTTTAATAATCCCAGGGCACATAGTGGTCTGCTCTCTTGTAAATAGTGGAAAAGTGACAAAAAATGGCCAAAAGCACACACAGAAAAGTGACCAAAATCTCATCGTAACCCTTTTTCCTTTGTCAATTTCTCCATCACTTTTTTTTTTGTTCTTTTGTTTCTTCTTTACTTCTTTTTGAGCTTCCTCCTCTCTTAGGTTTTCAAAGTATGCTTTGTAGTTACGGTAAGCAGACTTAGCAGATGTAAAAAGCTTCTGAGTAAGTGGAACCAGTTCTGGCCTATTTCCGAATTTCTTCATCCCAGACATTATATTTAACTTCGCATTAAGAGTACTCAAAAACGTGAAATATTAAAATTCATCACCTACTCTTAAGAAGAACATACAAGAAGCATAACACAAGACGAACATGATGAACCACACAAACACACTCACACAATGTTGAACGGAGCGTTAACTATTACGAGAGAAAACTAAAAGATTATTATGATAGAAGAAAGAATAGACACAGAAGGGTTCTCAACCCCACCTTGAGAGCTTAAGCACCCACCAACCGACCACTGTGCTTTAGAAAGAATAAAAGCTGAAGTGAGAATAAAGCTGATTGTTTCACATGTGGCAGCAAGTACTGAAGCTTTCAGAAGAGTAATGAGTAACAAATTTGTGCCTTTCTCCATTTGTTTTTATATTTTTCTTAGAAAACTACCAATGCAAAACTTAAATCACACGAAAAAATCACTGTACCTCTGAAAAAAGTAACGTTTAGTGACAAATTTGAAAAAAAAAGTAACTTTTAGTGACAAACTTGAAAAAAAAAGTAAATTTTAGTTAAAAAAGTGACTCGCTATGAGCCCTGTTCTGCTCAATAAATTTTCTTTACAAATATACTTTACAAAAATTAAGCTAGCGCCAAATGCGTTCCTGCATAACACTAGGCTCAGTCTAAAAAATATATAATTCTTACTTCGATCGATCTCTTCATTTCTAAAAACGTCTTGACTACACCCTTGTAACGTCCGTACGTTGATACACCACTTGCAGAGCAGGCTCGAAACCAGCCACAGAGCTTTGGGTTCCATGAATATGTTAGGAGGGGTCAAGCCATTAAAAATTCTCTTATAAATATCTAAATTGTGCATTTTGTATTGCGCTCTGGACTGGATATGAACAATTTAGGGAGGGCCAGGCCCTCCTTAGCCCCCTTCTGGTTGCGAGCCTCTTCCAGCACTTACCAACTGAAACTGGTGTAGGCATATTACTATATTGTCACATTTTTCCTTATTGAGGAGGAATGACCGCTCAAGACGTTGCCAATTTCAGTAATCTGCATCTGTCCATCAATCTCTTTTCTCGTAAACGACCGCGGAGCTCAGGAGGGTAGGTATTAGCGGTCTGTTGTGGCAATTGTTTCGATCGAAACACCACCCGAAACAATGAGGTCATGTGGTTCTCGAAGCCGTACATGAGAACGAGGTCGCTTCGTATTTTGAAGTGAAATAAATAAATAAGAATATTATTGCCCTCTTTCCTAAACGCTAAACCTTTTTTAACTTGATGCAATAATTAACCTATATGATACTGATTGATACAATTGGATTTGGGTGAATATACCTTTTCCATCCAGGGGTGTGTGTAAAGAAATTTGGAGGGTTGTTAGGGGGGTGTTGGGGGAAGGGGTGTAGATTACTCCCTGAGTGGAACTTCCTTCATTCTAAATTTAGGTAAATTTCCTATTTACGTAGATACCGGAATACATTTCTTGTTGGAAAATAAATTATAAACAGTGGCGGATTCAGAAAAGTAGTTCGAGAGGGTCTTCACTCACAAAGGCTTCATTTCTTTTAGAAATCACTAGACTTTTTTTTTTGGGGGGGGGGGCTTGCAGCTAATACGCATAGGAGTTACTAACATTAGATTTTTTAAACAGAAATCACGCAATTTGGGTAGGCTTCAGCCTGAAAATCTCAAACCACGTAAATCTTCCACTGATTACGGTTGGGATGATATTCTTGGACATCAAGGCAAATCAGTTCACCAGGACTTTTTTTTCTGTTCCTGAGTTGGCATTTTTGTGGGATATGCTAAACTATTAGAATGTGGTCCCTGTTCCGGTACCAGAATATACATAATTTTCTTTACAAATATCGATAATTCAAACTAAGTACTGATACTGGTACCATCATTCTAATACAGTGAAACCTCCCTTAACGGGACACCTCTATAATACGGACAGATTTTTTTGTCCCGGCAAAAATATATGTTCTCTTACAGAACAAAACCCTCCCTTTTACGGACACTCTCAGATACGGACGCGGACAGTCCTTTTCTTACCCAAACGTTTCAATAACCTCTTCATAACGGACAGGTATTATTCTCAGTTTTGAGATATATTACAGTAGACAGAAAAGTATTTTCCCCACAAGTATCTATCATGAGTCTAGACCTGGTGAACCATCAAACAGAACAGCTTCAAACTGAACTTGAAATAATTCCTTTTTTCTGCCCGCAATAAACTGCTTTCTAGTGGAAATCCTAGAAAACCTTCAATAACACCCATGCAGGGTCAGTCGTATGGCCAAGAATTCTATGCAAAAAATCCTCCGTTCTCTAATAAATTTAGTTCTTTTTGCTCTGGGCCTTGCATCTTTCTCGACAATTCCATAGATAACAAAACAAACATTATTTTACATTTTGAACGAACAATTTTTCCACGCTTACTTTTTTTTTTTCTTATGATACTGGAACAATTCTGGGTTGGAGTTTTCCCGACTTCTTTTTTCACTTTCTCTAAGAGGATATTCTGTGTGATTGCGATTGGGTCAATAACCATATGCACTCCCAATAACTTGCCTTTTCATCCATTTCGCCAACGAAGATACAGCGCCAGTACACAAACACATACGTTCCTTCCGCAACCGTACTGAGGGTTCTCAGAGGACACTTGGTAATGAATTTTATTACCCTTGTAGAGAAAAAAGCAGGCCTTTTTCGCTAAACAAAGTTTATACGATTGCAGTATACGAATATATTAACATATCCCCCAGTAATAATATAATTTAACATAAATGAATTTCTCCTTCATCTCTCCGCGTAATTCAAATATGTACTAAATAAAGTATTTTCATATTGAATTTTATGTGTTTACGCTCATACATAATGTACTTACTGTGCATTACTGCATACAATTACCGTCGTGAGAAATTATATTTCTGTAACCTCTCTGTTACGGACACCTCTCAGTAACGGACAAAAATTCATGCCCCATTGGTGTCCGTTATTCAGAGGTTTCACTGCATCAGTATTGTAGACTACATGCAGTTTTGTGTAGAAAGTAACATGTATAAATACTGAAGGGAAAACATTGCACGGAAACGTTATGTTCGTATGTTGAATATACTTTTTTGTAGTTACATGCGATTTCTCTTTAAAATTGCTTAAATCTTGTGCAAAGTAACCCCGTCTTACGGTATGGTTAACGTTTTGTTTCATATTGTAACTTCCGTAAACCATATATATATATATATATAGTGGCGGATCCAAGGGGGGCTATAGGGGCGCTTGACGCTCAGGTTTACACTGGATAAAATGGGCTTCAAAACTGCTTTACACTGGATAAAACTGCAAACTATGGTTTAGCCGCTCCCTTGATCATATCCTGGATCCGCCATATGTGTGTGTGTGTGTGTGTGTGTGTGTGTGTGTGTGTGTGTGTGTGTGTGTGTGTGTGTGTGTGTGTGTGTGTGGATGGATGGATGGATGGATGGATGGATGGATGGATGGATGGATGGATGGATGGATGGATGGATGGATGGATGGATGGATGGATGGATGGATGGATGGATGGATGGATGGATGGATGGATGGATGGATGGATGGATGATGGATGGATGGATGGATGGATGGATGGATGGATGGATGGATGGATGGATGGATGGATGGATGGATGGATGGATGGATGGATGATGGATGGATGGATGGATGGATGGATGGATGGATGGATGGATGGATGGATGGATGGATGGATGGATGGATGGATGGATGGATGGATGGATGGATGGATGGATGGATGGATGGATGGATGGATGGATGGATGGATGGATGGATGGATGGATGGATGGATGGATGGATGGATGGATGGATGGATGGATGGATGGATGGATGGATGGATGGATGGATGGATGGATGGATGGATGGATGGATGGATGGATGGATGGATGGATGGATGGATGGATGGATGGATGGATGGATGGATGGATGGATGGATGATGGATGGATGGATGGATGGATGGATGGATGGATGGATGGATGGATGGATGGATGGATGGATGGATGGATGGATGGATGGATGGATGATGGATGGATGGATGGATGGATGGATGGATGGATGGATGGATGGATGGATGGATGGATGGATGGATGGATGGATGGATGGATGGATGGATGGATGGATGGATGGATGGATGGATGGATGGATGGATGGATGGATGGATGGATGGATGGATGGATGGATGGATGGATGGATGGATGGATGGATGGATGGATGGATGGATGGATGGATGGATGGATGGATGGATGGATGGATGGATGGATGGATGGATGGATGGATGGATGATGGATGGATGGATGGATGGATGGATGATGGATGGATGGATGGATGGATGGATGGATGGATGGATGGATGGATGGATGGATGGATGGATGGATGGATGGATGGATGGATGGATGGATGGATGGATGGATGGATGGATGGATGGATGGATGGATGGATGGATGGATGGATGGATGGATGGATGGATGGATGGATGGATGGATGGATGGATGGATGGATGGATGGATGGATGGATGGATGGATGGATGGATGGATGGATGGATGGATGGATGGATGGATGATGATGGATGGATGGATGGATGGATGGATGGATGGATGGATGGATGGATGGATGGATGGATGGATGGATGGATGGATGGATGGATGGATGGATGGATGGATGGATGGATGGATGGATGGATGGATGGATGGATGGATGGATGGATGGATGGATGGATGGATGGATGGATGGATGGATGGATGGATGGATGGATGGATGGATGGATGGATGGATGGATGGATGGATGGATGGATGGATGGATGGATGGATGGATGGATGGATGGATGGATGGATGGATGGATGGATGGATGGATGGATGGATGGATGGATGGATGGATGGATGGATGGATGGATGGATGGATGGATGGATGGATGGATGGATGGATGGATGGATGGATGGATGGATGGATGGATGGATGGATGGATGATGGATGGATGGATGGATGGATGGATGGATGGATGGATGGATGGATGGATGGATGGATGGATGGATGGATGGATGGATGGATGGATGGATGGATGGATGGATGGATGGATGGATGGATGGATGGATGGATGGATGGATGGATGGATGGATGGATGGATGGATGGATGGATGGATGGATGGATGGATGGATGGATGGATGGATGGATGATGGATGGATGGATGGATGGATGGATGGATGGATGGATG